>NC_057797.1:728291283-728891283 GCF_018294505.1 Triticum aestivum
ATCTTGGTTTTTGGATCTCTCAAGTTCTTCATAATGATAAGCAGATATAAATCCCAAGTGACTCAAAGAATAGAGCTATGCCCCCCGGCAACGGCGCCAGAAAATAGTCTTGATAACCCACAAGTATAGGGGATCGCAACAGTTTTCGAGGGTAGAGTATTCAACCCAAATTTATTGATTCGACACAAGGGGAGCCAAAGAATATTCTCAAGTATTAGCAGCTGAGTTGTCAATTCAACTACACCTGGAAACTCAATATCCGCAGCAAAGTATTTAGTAGCAAAGTAATATGATAGTAGTGGTAATGGTATCAAAAGGTAACGATAGCAAAAGTAATGTTTTGGTATTTTGTAGTGATGATAGCAATAGCAACAGAAAAGTAAATAAGCGAAGAACAATATATGGAAAGCTCGTAGGCAATGGATCGGTGATGGAGAATTATGCCGGATGTGGTTCATCATGTAACAGTCATAACCTAGGGTGACAAAAAACTAGCTCCAATTCATCAATGTAATGTAGGCATGTATTCCGAATATAGTCATACGTGCTTATGGAAAAGAACTTGCATGACATCTTTTGTCCTACCCTCCCGTGGCAGCGGGGTCCTAATGGAAACTAAGGGATATTAAGTCCTCCTTTTAATAGAGTACCGGACCAAAGAATTAACACATAGTGAATACATGAACTCCTCAAACTACGGTCATCACCGGTAAGTATCCCGATTATTGTCACTTCGGGGTTAACGGATCATAACACATAATAGGTGACTATAGACTTGCAAGATAGGATCAACAACTCTCATATATTGATGAAAACATAATAGGTTCAGATCTGAAATCATGGCACTCGGGCCCTAGTGACAAGCATTAAGCATAGCAAAGTCATAGCAACATCAATCTCAGAACATAGTGGATACTAGGGATCAAACCCTAACAAAACTAACTCGATTACATGATAGATCTCATCCAACCCATCACCATCTAGCAAGCCTATGATGGAAATACTCACGCATGGCGGTGAGCATCATGAAATTGGTGATGGAGGATGGTTGATAATGACGATGGCGATGGATTCCCCTCTCCGGAGCCCCGAACGGACTCCAAATCAGCCCTCCCGAGAGGTTTTAGGGCTTGGTGATAACCCACAGGTATAGGGGATCACAACAGTTTTCGATAAGTAAGAGTGTCGAACCCAACGAGGAGCTAAAGGCAGAAGAAATATTCCCTCAAGTTCTATCGACCACCGATACAACTCTACGCACGCTTGACGTTTGCTTTACCTAGAACAAGTATGAAACTAGAAGTACTTTGTAGGTGTTGTTGGATAGGTTTGCAAGGTAATAAAGATTACGTAAATAAAAAGTAGGGGCTGTTTAGATAAAGACACAGCTAAGTTAGTTTTAGTAAAGAGCTTGTTGTTATGAGAAAGTTATCTGTCCCTAAGCAATCGATAACTAGACCGGTAATCATTATTGCAATTCTATTTGAGGGAGAGGCATAAGCTAACATACTTTCTCTACTTGGATCATATGCACTTATGATTGGAACTCTAGCAAGCATCCGCAACTACTAAAGATCATTAAGGTAAAATCCAACCATAGCATTAAAGCATCAAGTCCTCTTTATCCCATACGCAACAACCCCCATACTCGGGTCTGTGTTTCAGTCACTCACACAACCCACTATAAGCAAATCATGAATGTATTGCAACACCCTACAGAGGGGATCCCTCACGCTTACACGACACGGAGAACACCATATGACAGCACCAATAATAAAACATGCAACTCAAACCAATCTTTATCATCAAATAGCCCATAGGACAAAACGGATCTACTCAAACATCATTTCATAGCCATACATCATTGGGAAATAATATATAGCGTTGAGCACCATGTTTAACTAGAGATTACAGCGGGTAAGAGAGAGGTTACACCGCCGCATAGAGGGGGGAAGAGTTGGTGATGATGGCGGTGAAGTTGTTGGTGAAGATTGCGGTGATGATGATGGCCCCCGGTGGCACTCCGGCGCCACCGGAAGCAAGGGGGAGAGAGCCCCCCTCCTTCTTCTTCTTCCTTGACCTCCTCCCTAGAAGGGAGAAGGGTTTCCCCTCAGGTCCTTGGCCTCCATGGCACGGGAGGGGCGAGAGCCCCTTCGAGATTGGATCTGTCTCTCTGTCTCTCTATGTTTCTGCGTTCTCAGATTCTTCCCTTTCACCGTTTCTTATATTCCTGGAGATCCGTAACTCCGATTGGGCTGAAATTTTGACACGATCTCTATCCGGATATTAGCTTTCTTGCGGCGAAAGAAGGGCATTAACCGCCTTACGGGGTGGCCACGAGGGTCAGGGGCGCGCCCCCCTACCTCGTGGGCCCCTCGAGCATCGTCTCGCGTTGATTTCCCTTCCCAAAAATCACATATATTCCAAAAATATCTCCGTCCATTTTAATCCATTTGGACTCTGTTTGATATGGATTTTCTACAAAACAAAAAACATGCAACAAACAGGAACTGGCACTGGGCACTGGATCAATATGTTAGTCCCAAAAACAGTATAAAAAGTTGCCAAAAGTATATGAAAGTTGTATAATATTGGCATGGAACAATCAAAAAATATAGATATGATGGAGACGTATCAGCATCCCCAAGCTTAATTCCTGCTCGTCCTTGAGTAGGTAAATGATAAAAAAGATAATTTTTGATGTGGAATGCTACCTAGCACAATCTTGATCACATATCTAATCATGGCATGAATATTAAGACACGAGTGATTCAAAGCAATAGTCTATCATTTGACATAAAAACAATAATACTTCAAGCCTACTAATAAAGCAATCATGTCTTTGCAGAATAACAAGGCCAAAGAAAGTTATCCCTACAAAATCATATAGTCTGGCTATGCTCCATCTTCACCACACAAAATATTCACATCATGCACAACCCCGATGACAAGCCAAGCAATTGTTTCATACTTTTGACATTCTCAAACCTTTTGAACTTTCACGCAATACATGAACGTGAGCCATGGACATAGCACTATAGGTGGAATAGAATGGTGGTTGTGGAGAAGACAAAAAGGAGAAGATAGTCTCACATCAACTAGGCGTATCAACGGGCTATGGAGATGCCCATCAATAGACATCAATGTGAGTGAGTTGGGATTGCCATGCAACGGATGCACTAGAGCTATAAGTGTATGAAAGCTCAGACTGAAAACTAAGTGGGTGTGCATCCAACTTGCTTGCTCATGAAGACCTCAAGCATTTGAGGAAGCCCATCATCAGAATATACAAGCCAAGTTCTATAGTGAAAATTCCCACTAACTCAAGAGACTCTCTATATGAAGAACATGGTGCTACTTTGAAGCACAAGTGTGGTAAAAGGATAGTAACATTGCCCCTTCTCTATTTTTCTCTCATTTATTTATTTATTTTGGGCCTCCTCTTTTTTTTGGCCTTTCTCTCTCTTTTTTTCATGTGGAGTCTCATCCCGACTTGTGGGGGAATCATAGTCTCCATCATCCTTTCCTCATTGGGGCAATGCTCTAATAATGATGATAATCACACTTTTATTTACTTACAACTCGATATTACAACTCGATACTAGAACAAATATATGAATCTATATGAATGCCTCCAGCGGTGTACCGGGATGTGCAATGATCTAGCATAGCAATGAAATCAAAAAACGGACAAGCCATGAAAACATCATGCTAGCTATCTTACGATCATGCAAAGCAATATGACAATGAATGCTCAAGTCATGTATATGATGATGATGGAAGTTGCATGGCAATATATCTCGGAATGGCTATGGAAATGCCATGATAGGTAGGTATGGTGGCTGTTTTGAGGAAGGTATATGGTGGGTTTATGGTACCGGCAAAAGTTGCGCGATACTAGAGAGGCTAGCAACGGTGGAAGGGTGAGAGTGCGTATAATCCATGGACTCAACATTAGTCATAAAGAACTCACATATTTATTGAAAAAATCTATTAGTCATCGAAACAAAGTACTAAGTGCATGCTCCTAGGGGGATAGATTGGTAGGAAAAGACCATCGCTCGTCCCCGACCGCCACTCATAAGGAAGACAATCAATAAATAAATCATGCTCCGACTTCGTTACATAACGGTTCACCATACGTGCATGCTACGGGAATCACAAACCTCAACACAAGTATTTCTACTAATCCACAACTACCCACTAGCATGACTTTAATATCACCATCTTTATATCGCAAAACTATTGCAAGGAATCAAACATATCATATTCAGTGATCTACAAGTTTTATGTAGGATTTTATGACTAACCATGTGAATGACCAATTCCTGTCATCTCTCTAAATAGATATAAGTGAAGCAAGAGAGTTTAATTCTTTCTACAAAAGATATGCCCGTGCTCTAACAAATATAAGTGAAGCAAAAGAGCATTCTACAAATGGCGGTTTTCTATGTAAACAGAAACAGGCAATCCAAACTTCAAATGATATAAGTGAAGCACATGAAGCATTCTATAAAGCCACACTCAAAAGATATAAGTGAAGTGCATAGAGCATTCGATAAATCAACCAAGGACTATCTCATACCAGCATGGTGCATAAAATAAAAATGAAAACTAAATGCAAAAGACGCTCCAAGATTGCACATATCGCATGAACGAAACGAATCCGAAAACATACCGATACTTGTTGAAGAAAGAGGGGATGCCTTCCGGGGCATCCCCAATATTAGACGCTTGATTCTCCTTGAATATTTACTTGGGGTGCCTCGGGCATCCCCAAGCTTGAGCTCTTGCCTCTCTTCCTTCTTCTCACATCGAGACCTTCTCGATCATCGAACACTTCATCCACACAAAACTTCAACAGAAAACTCGGTAAGATCCATTAGTATAATAAAGCAAATCACTACTCTAAGCACTGTTGCAAACCAATTCATATTTTTTTGCATTGTGTCTACTGTAATATAGCTTTTCCATGGCTTCATCCACTGATAGGAATTGATAGTTTCATCAAAACAAGCAAACTATGCATCAAAAACAGAATCTGTCTAAAACAGAACAGTCTGTAATAATCTGAACACTCGCCATACTTCTGATACTTGAAAAATTCTACCAAAATTAGGAAAAATAAAAAATTTGTATAGAAATACAGTGCAAAAATAATCAGTACCATTTGACGTCCCAGCTAAAAATGTAAAATTGCGCACTACAGCCAAAGTTTCTGTCCTGCACCGTACAAACCAACAAGCAAAGTAAACATCCTAAAGGCAAACATTGGCACATTATTTTTATAATACAATGGAATTGTACAAGGGAATAATTATTTTTGTTGAAAAGTTTCTGTAATCAAGATTCACAAAGTTTCCGTGAGCATGAACAAAGTTCAAGGAGCTCTCCCACTTCAACAATGCTTGTCTTTCTCACTTTCACTTTCCTTTTTGAAAAAGTTTTGGGTTCCTCTCTTTATTTTTCTTATTTTTAAACTATATGAAAGCACTCAACAGAAATAAATGACTCTCTAAAACTTGCGGGTTGTCTCCCTGGCTGCGCTTTCTTTAAAGCCATTAAGCTAGGTATATAGTGCTCAAGTAATGAATCCACCCGGATCCCAAGGTATATCAAAGCCAATTTTAATTAACAATGATTTGTAATTTAGTAGTGAGCACAAAGTAACATATATCACGCAACAACGAAGTCTAACTCTCTTCCTATGCATCGGCATGTCATAAAAGAACAATTCATGCACACATAGTAAAGGCCAATGCATAGTATAAACAGTTTCTTGCAATGTTATCATGTGGGAAACATAGAGAGGTGGAGATATAGTTCCTCTCTCATAATAATTGCAAGTAGGAGCAGCAAGCACATGCATATTATATCTATCAAAATCATCATGTGTAATAGTAAGACGCAACCCATCAATATAATCCTTAATAAGTGCAAACTTCTCTGATATAGTGTAGTCGGGAGAATTCAAAAAGATAATAGGACTATCATGCGTGGATGCAATAGCAACAATTTCATGTTTAACACAAGGAACTATAGCAAGTTCATCTCCATAAGAATAATTCATATTGGCATCCTGGCCACAAGCATAGCAAGCATCATCGAAAAGGGATATTTCAAGAGAATCAAAGGGATCATAACAATCAGCATAGCAATCATCCTTCGGTAAGCACGAAGGGAAATTAAACAATGTATGAGTTGAAGAGTTACTCTCATTAGAAGGTGGGCACGGGTAGCTAATCCGCTCTTCCTCCTTTTGTTCTTCGCTCTCCTCCTCATCTTTTTCATCCAATGAGCTCACAGTTTCATCAATTTCTTCTTCCATAGACTCCTGCAAAATATTAGTCTCTTCTTGGACAGCAGGGTAGTCCTCAATGTATGGTTCAACATAGGCATTAGAAGCATAATTATCATAGCAATATTTAAGTATGTCAAAATTTTCAGATTTGTAAAGAGTAGCATCATATGTTTCAATCAAAGAAGCAATTTCATAAGCACCCTTAAAAGCAACAAATTCTTTAATTTGTTGAACATCATAGTAACTATAAACACCTTTAGCATACAAAGATACGATTCCATTATCACTAAACTCACATTGATAGGGAAGGTGTTTCTTAGGGTTTTCAGAACAACAAGTAATATCATATATTTCGCATAAATTCCAAGCATAGCATTGCAAACGATGAATTTGACCCAGTAAAATTTTCCCTTTTTTAGATATTCGGTGTCGCACATAACAAGCATGCTCATCTAAAGATTTGCCCTCAACTAAGCTAGTTGGGGTTTTAGCACGAGCACATAGGGATCGAAGATGATCCAAGTAATAAGCTTCAGCAGTGTGATAGATTTTGAGTGGTTCTTCAACCACTGGTTTAGTAGGTACAACTAATTTTTTGGTATTTTGCGTTTCCTACCCATAACTAAAGATAGAAAACAACTAAGAACACCAAATAAAAATTACTTAGTGACAAAGCAAACAAGCACACACGAGAATATTCACCCCACGCTATGACTCCCCGGCAACGGTGCCAGAAAAAGGTCTTGATAACCCACAAGTATAGGGGATCGCAACAGTTTTCGATAAGTAAGAGTGTCGAACCCAACGAGGAGCTAAAGGCAGAACAAATATTCCCTCAAGTTCTATCGACCACCGATACAACTCTACGCACGCATGACGTTTGCTTTACCTAGAACAAGTATGAAACTAGAAGTACTTTGTAGGTGTTGTTGGATAGGTTTGCAAGGTAATAAAGATTACGTAAATAAAAAGTAGGGGCTGTTTAGATAAAGACACAACTAAGTTAGTTTTAGTAAAGAGATTTTGTTTCGAGAAAGTTATTTGTCCTAGGCAATCGATAACTAGACCGGTAATCATTATTGCAATTCTATTTGAGGGAGAGGCATAAGCTAACATACTTTCTCTACTTGGATCATATGCACTTATGATTGGAACTCTAGCAAGCATCCGCAACTACTAAAGATCATTAAGGTAAAACCCAACCATAGCATTAAAGCATCAAGTCCTCTTTATCCCATACGCAACAACCCCCTTACTCGGGTTTGTGTTTCAGTCACTCACGCAACCCACTATAAGCGAATCAAGACCGTATTGCAACACCCTACGGCGGGGATCCCTCACACTTGCGCAACACTGAGAGCACCATAGGACAGCACCAATAATAAAACATGCAACTCAAACCAATCTTGATCATCAAATAGCCCATAGGACAAAACGGATCTACTCAAACATCATAGGATAGCCATAGATCATTGGGAAATAATATATAGCGTTGAGCACCATGTTTAAGTAGAGATTACAGCGGGTAAGAGAGAGGTTACACCGCTGCATAGAGGGGGGAAGAGTTGGTGATGATGGCGGTGAAGTTGTTGGTGAAGATTGTGGTGATGATGATGGCCCCCGGTGGCACTCCGGCGCCACCGAAAGCAAGGGGAGAGAGCCCCCTCCTTCTTCTTCGTCTTCTTCCTTGACCTCCTCCCTAGATGGGAGAAGGGTTTCCCCTCTGGTCCTTGGCCTCCATGTCACGGGAGGAGCGAGAGCCCCTCCGAGATTGGATCTGTCTCTCTGTCTCTCTCTGTTTCTGCGTTCTCAGATTCTTCCCTTTCACCGTTTCTTATATTCCCGGAGATCCGTAAGTCCTATTGGGATAAAATTTTAACACGATCTCTATCCGTATATTAGCTTTCTTGCGGCGAAAGAAGGGCATCAAACGCCTTACGGGGTGGCCACGAGGGTCAGGGGCACGCCTGCCCCCCCTGGGGCGCGCCCCCTACCTCGTGGGCTCCTCGAGCATCATCTCGCGTTGATTTCACTTCCCAAAAATCACATATATTCCAAATAAAATCTCCGTCCGTTTTAATCCCGTTTGGACTCCGTTTGATATGGATTTTCTGTGAAACAAAAAAACATGCAACAAACAGGAACTGGCACTGGGCACTGGATCAATATGTTAGTCCAAAAAATAGTATAAAAAGTTGCCAAAAGTATATGAAAGTTGTAGAATATTGGCATGGAACAATCAAAAATTATAGATACGATGGAGACGTATCACTTGGCGGCGGCTCCGTATCGTAAATGCGATGAATTCTTCTCTCTGATTTTTTTCTCCCCGAAAGCAAATATATAGAGTTGGAGTTGAGGTCAGAGGAGCTCCAGGGGCCCACGAGGTAGGGGGCGTGCCCCCACCCTCATGGACAGGTGGTGGGCCCCCTGGTCTTCATCTTTTGCAAGGATTTTTTATTATTTCCGAATAGATGTTCCGTGAAGTTTCAGGTCATTCAGAGAACTTTTGTTCCTGCACATAAATAACATCATAGCAATTCTGCTGAAAACAGCGTCAGTCCGAGTTAGTTCCATTCAAATCATGCAAGTTAGAGTCCAAAACGATGGAGACATATCATGGACCAGAGGGCAGAGGTCGTCAATGAATAAGAGAATCACTTACGGGATCGACTCCTTTGCCATAACTCATTCCATGACCACTCCTGGCATAAGGGTTGTTCATCTAGAAAAAAAGGAAGTAGTGGTTGCAATTTTTTCTAAAATGTGGTGTAGTTCATTCATGCCATGAAACTGAAATGTTATGTAGCAAAGTAGTAGGTTGTCTGGTACCCTGTCAGTACTTGTGAATGAATGATTAATGTGGCTATTTATGTGAACTCTTCACTTGTTCTTGACTCATTTCTTGTGTGTTGCAAGTTGGTAGCTAAAGTTTTTTTCATTAGTGGTCATGATGTGTTCCGTGCACACTCAAATTTATGTTCCCTTAGTATAAATG
This sequence comes from Triticum aestivum, assembly GCF_018294505.1. NCBI lineage: Eukaryota > Viridiplantae > Streptophyta > Magnoliopsida > Poales > Poaceae > Triticum > Triticum aestivum. The sequence continues at coordinate 728,300,583 of NC_057797.1, forward strand.
TGTGTTTCGTGCATCGCGATTTACTACTCGAGCAATACAAATTTGTTTCATTTGGTCTAAAAGTTTCTCTCGTAGACATGATTCATTTGCGAGCACCAAAAGTGTGTTCTAGTTAGTCTATATCTTTTTTCGGTTCATACTCGTGAGTTGTCCCATGAGCACTAAAGTTGTGTCCTAGTATAAAATGTTTGTTCTGCTCATATTCCTGATTTGATCTACAAGCACTAGAATTTTGTTCCACTAACTCTGAATGTTGTTACACTCGTAGTCCTGATGTGATCTGCAAACAATATTTTTTTGTTCCACCCATAGTCTTAGTTTGTTCCACGAACACTAATAATCTGTTCCACTTGATCCTAATACGAATTCAGGACATGCAATTGGCCTTGTCTTGTCTTATTCATGGAAGCACTAAGTTTTTCTCAACACCAAGGTTCATGCACTACAAAAAAAATACACTTCCGTGATGATACGTGTTTGTCACAGTAGGTCGCATTTTTTGTCATGCATGTACATCCATGACAAATTTATGACAGAATCAAGATAGTCATACCTGTGATGTCGTAGAAGTGTTCCATGACATTACCAAAATTATCATCATGGAAGTGCCCACTTCCATGATGATAAATCGCGCATCACAGAAGTGCTTTCGTCAAGGGTGACCGACACGTGGCATCCACCGTAACGGAACACCATTAAGCTATCGGGTCGAGTTTTGGATCCGATAACCCATTAACAGCCCCGACAAATGGGGATTTTCCACGTGTAAAATCATCATTGGCTGGAGGAAACACGTGTCGGCTCATTGTCGGGACAGATGTCATCCACTCATTGGACAGAGGGCGCCTATGATACGTTGACATGTGGCACGACCCAATAGAGGCCCATTCCTGTGAAAAGGCCGGCCCGTTTGACTTGATCAAAAGGTGGTGGGCCGGCCCATGGAAAGCCTGTTAACGGCCTGTTCGCATATAGCCCATTTACAGCCCGCTAACCCAAGGCCCGTTACGCCCTATCCGAATTAGGCCCAGTAGCGTCATCTGGGCCATCCAATATGATTCCAGCCCATTTTCACTTCTGGCCCATGTTTGGCCCATGACGTCTTTTGGCCCATATGAGGCCCTATGTAACTCTTGGCCTATTAACGGCCCGTGGTGAAACTGACCCGTAATGAACAGTGTATCACTTTACACCCATTAACGGCCCGTGGTGAAACTGGCCCGTAATGAACAGTGTATCACTTTATACACATTAACGGCCTGTTATTCCGTTGGGCCGTCTCCTGCCCATGTTATCTTTCGGCCTTCTCAAAGCCCATTTATTCTTGGGCTCATTTCCAGCATTCGTTTACTTACGGCCCGTTACTGTCATTTTCTGCCTGTGGGCCAAATTCAGCCCGTGGTTACAGTCGGCCCATTTGTGGTCCGTTAATACGTTGGGCCGTTTTCATAGCGTCATCAAATACGACCTATTAACGATGGCCCGTTATGGTCAGCCCATGAACGGACGATTCCAACTCTAGCCCATTTACGGCCAGAATGCGGTCTGTTTGGCCCGTATAAGGCCCATTGATGATACGGCCCGTAGAAGGCCCATTATTTCTACGGCCTGTAGAAGGCCCACTGTTTCTACAGCCCGTAGAAGGCCCACTGTTTCTATGGCCCATAGGAGGCCCAGTGTCACTACAGTAAATATTAACCCCTGGTTATTGTGGCCTAGTTTTAAAGAATAGGTTATTGCAGCCACTAGCAAACCGCAGAAAAAGAACTACACTGACTACAAGCAAACAAATAAACAAGACAACAAGGAAATAAATAAGCAAGCAACTTACATTAGGATATCACGGCTATTATACATATTACATCCACTGGGCATCAAAGTTCGCCACCAGTGCAAATATAGGGAACACAGCAACATATAAACGCCGCAGCAAAACAAGTCCAGAACTGAAACCACTTCAGAAGAGCTCAAGAAACAATATCCTGGGTACCCATAATGCCAGCAAGATGCTTAGCAAGCTTATTAACTTTCTCTTGTTTGGCGCTTAAGTCCTCCAGCGCTTGCTGTTGCACCAGAAAGTATGCATCTGAATTCTGCAGGGACTTCCTCAGTCCTTCGGCTTCCTATCGCATAACATCTGATCGATGTCTTTCAACTTGAAGTTGAGAGTCAAGAAGCCGAACTGATTCAGGCAATGAGTTCGAAGAGCTGGTGCCAGCAGTGGTAGCCAGTAACTCGAACACTACATCAAGACAGGACTTTAGGGTTGTCTCAGTGTCTTCAATATAGTTTTTATCAGCTTTCTTGGAGACCAACAGGGATGTCTCACTATCTTGAACCTTATCTGCATTACTTCCTTTACCATTGCATAACAGGGTACTCTTCTCCAATATTTTATACGCGTTCTAAAAGAGAAACAAACAAACACATCTCAGGTTTACAATGTAGTATATGAAACTCATTTTGGTAAACCAGTTCAGTAGTAAGGTGGACAGGATAACAGCATGAAACAAACATATATCTATGTAGTATGGTCATTGTATGGTCTTTATCATTCTAGTTTATGTTGCCAAATCAAGATAGATACGGTTCGAATCATATCTATTTAAGACAAAGCAGCATAGACAGAATATAAGTGTGGGAAACTACACAGCAATAACAACACTTGTAATGTGCATGTCATGAGAACATAGCTGTTTATTCAATTGAAACTGAAATCAACATAGAGCAAGTTACAATAGGAAATAGCCAAACATGTTGAAGAAACAGGTTTAAAACATACCTGTTGCGCCATTGGAGTTTCAATTGCATCCTTCAAATTTGAAATTAGTTGGTATCAGTAAATACAGTGATGTAAGAGCAAAGTAGTATGAACCATAGCTACGGAACCTGACCTGAGAACAATTCTTCTTCTGCTTTAAGCGTTGACTTCGGGTTCGGAGTGGTGGTCCTCGTGATTTGGGCACTGCAGTTGCCTTACTAACTGCTCGTGTTTGGGTGCTCTGTGGTGGAGACGGTACTGTGTCAACGGGAACTGGGTGTCTATATGCTAGGGTTGGGGTTAGAAGGTGTGTAGCTGGTTCTTTGACCAACTGGGTAGGGGTACAATCTGCATGAGTGTGGGTTATGTGTGGTGGGGCTGGTTCTTGGGCAAGTACAACCGTGGTTCTATCTGCATCGACAGGTAGCACGATCTTTTCTGAAGACCGTGTTTTTACTCCCACAGATACTGTCATCACTCCCTCCAATTGAAATGGCTGATAAACAAGAAAAGTAATTGAATGTACAGACATTGTAAGATAGACAGGTGCAATGGATAGTAGGGAAGAAAACAGGGCATGAAATAATTCACATTTATGTTGTCTAAGCAAACAGAATAGCAGGACATAATTTCACATATATGATGGCTAATTAAACAGGATAGCATGACACAATTTCACATGTATGATGGCTAACTAAACAGGATAGAATGACATACTTCAAAATATGATGACTATGTAAACAGGATGACATGATATAACTATACGATGTGTCTATTAAAGTGGTTGGCATGCCATAAATCACAAACATGCCGTCGATGGAAACATGATGGCATGATATAATTCACGGATAGAATGACATAATTTAAATATGATGACTATGTAAACAGGATGAGATGATATAACTATATTATGTCTTTAGAAAATGGGTTGGCATGCCATAATTCAGATACATGTTGTCTATGTAAGCATCATGGCATGACATAATTCAAATATATGATTTATATACTAAGGAAGTGAGCAGAGGGCAATCGCATATATGATGTGTCAACTGAGATGGCATTCAATATTGTGTATATGATGTAAAAACTAAGCATTGCAATACAACATATGCATTATATGAGTAATATAACCCTGCCAAGTTTGAGCATACACCTCAGGGGGATAATAGGACTGGTCATCTGCCTCTGAATCCTCCTCTGAAGAGCTATCTGTAACCAGCAAGATATCTGCTTCAGCAGGTAGCATTGTCTGCTCTGAAGACCTTGTTTTCACTCCAGATTTCTCCATCGCCAATTCAAATGGCTGATGCACAGGAAGAGCAATTGAATATACAAACATTGCTGACAAAAGCAATGAGAAATACAAAAAAGGATGACATGATATAATTCACATATATGACGCTTGCCTAAACAGCATGGCATTGCATAATTCACATACATAATGCCTTGCAACAAGATAACATTGCATAATTCACATATATAATGTCTTGCAACAAGATGGCATTGCATAATTCAAAATTAGACACTAAACAGGTGGCATTCACACAAAGCATGTCTAAACTAAGCAAATGACATAGCAATGCAAGAAACCATACGCATGATATGAGCAACATAACCCTGCCAAGTTAGGGCATGCACCTCAGGGGGGGGGGGAATATGACTGGTCATCTGTCTCTGAATCCTCCTTTGAGGAGCTATCGGTAACCAGCAAGACATGCGCTTCGTTAGATAGCATTGTCTACTCTGAAGACCTTGTTTCCACTCCAGATTTTTCCATGACCGTGCCAAATTGCTGATGCACAGGAAGAGTAATTGAATTTACTAAAATTGTTGACAAATTTAACACATAATAAAAGATGATGGCATGATATAATTCACATATAAGATGATTGGCTAACCAAGGTGGCATTGCAAAATTCACATATATAATGCCTGGCTAGACAAGATGGCATTGCATGATTCACATATACGATAAAGAAACTAAACACATGGCATTGACACAAAGCATGTCTAAACTAAGCAGATGACATCTTTAATGTATACAGTAAGCAATGCAAGGCACCATATGCATGATATTACCAACATCAGCATGCCAAGTTAGAGCGAAGACCTCATGGGGTAAATAGGAGTGGTCTTGTCCTTCTGAATCCCCCTCATAACAGTTATCTTTCTCTTGATTACGATCCTAAATGGGTGGAGGGGGCTGCCTTTGCGCCCACCATGGAACGACGTCTGCATGAAATTTTATTGCCATGCAAGGCTCGTCTCTTTTGCTCTACATGATCAGTTCCATTGTGTGCAATAACTGGCATGCATAGGAATAAAACATAGTGAGATCATGTAAGGAGTGCATGCACAAATCCAGAGTGATGGTAGCAAACTGTGGATAGACCCAAAACCAATGATAGCAGGCAGATAATAGCTTTAGTTAAAAAATACAGATAATTGCTCCTTTAATGTTTGTTTGCACCCAACATGAAACTCATAGTAGACACCGGAGATTAACCAGATAGTAGACAGATAGTACTGATTGCTGCCCCAATATGTACCCCACGACCATTTAAAAACTCAAGTTTCAGCATTAGTTTGGACCTGACTCGGAGTCTAATAGGTGAACACGATGATAATGTAGCATGTCATCATATTAAGCGACGCATAACATAAGCAGACACGGAAGAGTGCGACCTCTCTTGCGGGCCCGTGTAGTCCTCAAGGTCATCTGCTCAGTTGATGATGGTAATGCAGTTATCGTGGCTGCCGACGGCGGTAAAGAAGATCTGAGGCGGTGAAAGACAGTCTGGAGAGCAGGTCCCTGCTGTGGTGAACCCTTCCGTCGTTGGAGCAGCTGAGCTAGGGTGGAACACAATGCCGCAGGAGCATGAAAAACCACACAAGGTTTTCTTTGACACATATCTGTAACAGAAGTAATTGAGTAAGGGCTTGTTTGAATTTGAGGATTCTAACAATGCAGGGATAGGAAATAGACAGGAATAGGATAGGAATGCACGTGCAAAATAGAGAATTTAAAAACACAGGATTTCTGCCAATCTGGGTGATTGATTCACAACAATTGGAAGATCACATGATGCAAAAAAGCATGGTGAGATTAAGTCAAACCACAAGAAAATGTACGGTTATAATGCTATTATGCTACTATCTCTTAGTCTTGTGCTTGATGAATAGGAATATGAAAAGGAGGAGAAGTGGAAATTAGAATTCCTACGGTTTTTCTTTCAAGGATACACTAAAGGAACAAATCCTACAATTTTCCTTTGCTCCATTCCTTTGCACCAAATTCATGAAAAGTAGTACCATAGGAAAATTTCCAATTCCGATGTTTTTCATTCACTTTTTCTTTCAAGCACTGGTGATTCTAGTAGGCAGGCTTGAGCAAGGAAAATCCTACACTAAAAAAATGTTTTTGTGCTACTTTTATTACTTTGGACTCAGGCCACTGCCATACTAGCTCAACTCCCAGGCCCATCGACAAATGCATAGCTCAAACGTGCAGAGATAAATAATGATGGCGTTCAAGAGAGTCCATCACGGACAGCTAAGTTGCCTGGTACCTCACTGCTTGTCATATAGTAGGATAAAATAATCATATTTCCCGTTACTACGAGTGCTCAGTGGACAATATATATAACATGTAGAGTAAAAAGAGATGCAACAAGTGTACAACCTCTTTGGCGAAGCCATGTCGATCTCAGCGTGATTGGGTTGGCCGGTGAGGATGCTCCGGCTGACTTGGCTGTTGGAGGAGGGGAAGAAGATCTTAGGCGTCTGGAGATGGAGCTCGAGGTACTGCTCCGCTGTGATGGAGGGTTTCGTCGTTGGAGCAGCTCCGGTGAGTTGTATGACGCCGAGGCTAAAGCAGGACAAGAGAGACAACGAACAACGTTAACCTGAGTGGAATTCTAATAGCATCTCCAATACATGACGTAAAATACATAACCACAAAGTGCTAGATGTAAAATACATCAGCCGTTCATCTCTGAACTTAACTATCGAAACTGAATTTAACTGTCAAAACTGAACTTAACTTCCGAAACTGAACTTAACTGTCGAAACTGAACTTAACTGTCGAAATTGAATTTTGCTGTCGAAACTGAATGCACTAGCAAGGTGAGGCTACATGTCGGTCGACTGACTTTTTCATCTCTGGTCAGTCGATTTTGCAGGCGTTGGATACGAAATCAAGAGCCTGCGGTTCATCTTCAACCTCCACCCCCCTGAGCCGGCCAAATAGCATCCCCCCGCCGCCCGCGGCCGGCGGTGCGCCGCCCCTCCCGCCTCGAAAACACTCCCCACCGCTGGTCCGCCGCCGCCCCAGCCATCCCTCTAGCCCCCCCGGTGCCAAGCTTTTTCTCCGGCGATCCCCACGCCACCGCCCCGCCAATGCCCCGCCACCGCCGGCGACCACGCCCCCATCCTGAACCCTAAGATAGATAGTGGGGTACCTCTCCGGCGAGCCCCCCTCCCCACTGCGGCTGGTTCTTCCTTCACCCCGGCGGCATCGGAGTGAAGTGTAGCTAAATCGGAGCAGCATCGCAAGCAAGAGCAAGAGCGAGAGCAGCAGCGCGAGCAAGAGCAATAGCAAGAGCAGACCAGGCAGGGGACCGAGAGCAAGAGCAGAGCAGTAGCAACGAGCGAGAGCTAAAGCAACAACAGGTCCTAGTGATGTGGACGTCACCGCCGAGGGAGCGACACCATGGAGGAAGTGGCCGGCGACGCCACCGTGGATGGAGCCGCGCCGTGTCGGCTCGGGACCGAGCGCCGACAGCACCGTGAGATCGAATCAAGAAGAAAATGCGGCGATTAGTGTACAACCTCTTTGGTGGTGCCGATTAGGCCGCGGCTTCATCCAAGGAAACGGTGATGATGATGCTCTTCCGGTGGTGCAGGTGAAGACGGCAGTGTGGGAATGGAGGTGGCGCGAAAGACGAGGGGAACGTTGAGGCAGCTCCTTGGAGGTGGAGGACGAGGTGGCTGAACTGGCGGGACGATGAGATCGACGATGGATCCTCATCCGGTACGGTGGATGAGGGACGTCGAGGTGTTGTTGTGGACGACATCGTCGGGGAAGAGGCTCTGGCTGGGTGGCGGACGGAGCAGGGTGTGGAGTTTCGTCACGGGTTTTCGCGGCCTCGGTGTACGAATGGGTGGGCGGATGGGATGGCAGTGGGGAACCATGGCTTAGAGACGCGCTTGTCCAAAATGTGGGGTAAGTTACGAAAGTACCCCCACCGATTTGAGGCGGTTCTTTCGGTTCAGGGGTACCACGGGCATTTCACGGGTCGGGATTTCACAGGAGGTGGGAGTTTTCACGCGCATAGTAATTTCGGAATAGCAAGGCGCGGGTTGAGATGGAGGGAGTTGTCGGAGCACAACGAGACAAAGATATATCTTAAATATTTCGGGCTAACAAGGCGCGGGTTGAAGAGGCGGGAGTTTCGCAGCATGATAGACAGAGACGCTAGCTTGAAGTTTCGGCATAATAAGGTGCGGCTTGAAATTTCGGAAGAACAAGCTTAACGTGTACCCAAAAAAGACAATTTGCACCTCAACACGCACAACACACACACAAACACCATTTAGACTAGAGTAAGGTATATGTGCATTGCACACATGAGATTTGGCAACCAAATTATGAATAAATACCACATTATAGCATGCAAGCTTTGAGTCATATATGCATGATGTAGATGTTCATTTCATTCTTATAGTTCATTTCATTCAAAATCATCTAGTTTTTATAAGAAAGCTAATCTATTTTAAGATTCATGGAATTGTGCGTCGTAAGACATCATGTAGAAAAACATTTGGGCAATTCTGATATGGAAGATTCTAGAACAAATAAGAAGTGCTTCTGTGTTGATGTTTTTGCATTATGCTTAAGTTCAACCATGAAGTCTAGATTATACATGTGGCGAAATCTGATGGAATATAGATGATATCCAACGGCCAGTAGTGCTCAAATTTGCCATCTTTGGACCATCGGATTCGCCTCATCCAACGACTATCTTTCAAAGTTAAAGTTACCCACACACAATAAAAAAATATAAAATACAATATATATAGGGGTACAGATATAGATATGTGATGCAAAAGCCGCCCATCATCTCCAATTAGAATAGTGTGTCCATGCACGGATGCGACGTGGCCAAATGATGTGTGCCATCGGTATCTCAAATTCAAATCAGTCTGACCTTGTTCAATGTGTATACATTACAACATGCTCGTTTCCAAACCACGACGCGCAGATCTCTGTTATATTCATGCATGCATGGGTTTCAAACATCAGGATCTCTTATTCAAATATTTGAATTCAACTTTACATTGATTGTGACCTCACCTATTCAGCTATTCTTTTACACCCAGACAGTAGTCTTCTCTTTATAATTGTACCACTAACTTTCTCTCGTGCATGGATGCACACACACTACCAGTCGGCATTATCCATCGCACGCATGCAATCTTTTTCTTCAGGTCGGTCTCCCATGAAGGCACACACCAACACACATCCCCCTCTCCATCATATTGGGCATTCTTTATCTCTCACGCGTGCATGCGCAACGATCGATGTTCCTCTATGTATGTGTGTATATAGCTGGGTCTTTCATAGTTTTCCACACAAACCGATCAATCGATATATCCAGTGAGGTCTCACCCTTTTTCCCACGTCCACATCGGTCAATCTATGCCTCTCTATATAGGATTAACATATATAGCTAATACACCCACATTAATTATGTATCCAACGTCCCTCTCTCATCATCCATGCCTTCCTCTTCATCTCTCAGACGCGTGCACAATGGCGAAGATAGGGGCAGTAAGGGCCCTGCCCCCTCCCCCCTAACATCACTATATATCAAGGCTAATATGAATGTGATCATTAGACAATTGCTGCTAAAAATGGTTTAAGTTCATGAATTGACCCTCCTCGTAAAGGATTACCAATGCTTGGCCCCCTAGCTCATTTATTTTTCATGGCTCCTCCACTGCGCGCATCAGCGCACGTGTTCACCCCCTCTCTCTAAATATCGATCTCGCACTTGTGCATTCCTTCATAGTCTCCCTCCATTCGGCCCCTCACACCATCTTCTAGCCCCCACCAGATTTTGCCACATGTACAATCTAGCAGACTCCATGGTTGAACTTAAGCATAATGCACAAACCTCAAAACAACAGTGGTTCTCTTTTGTTCTAGAATCTTCCGTATCATAACTGCCCAAACTTTTTTCTAGTTGAATTGCCATTATTTGTTTTTACTTTATGCTTTACAACGCACAATTCCATGAATCATAAAATAGATTAAGGGCTTCTTTGATTCAAAGGATTCTCAAAAGAATTTTGGAGGATTCTAATCATTAGGAATTTTTCCTATCTTGGTTGTTTGATTCGTAGGATTGTAAACCATAGGAATTTTTCCATATGATTCATTTGCACTAGATTTCATAGGAAACATCCCATCCACTCAAACCTCTTTGAAAGAATTCTGCATTTTTTCTATGCACAATCAAACACTCGTACAATCCTATAGGATTCGAACATTCCACTATAATCCCATGTTTTTCCTATTGCCGCGTTCTTAGCTTTTTTATAAAAACTAATTGATTTTGAATGAGATGAACTATAAGAATTAAACGAAGGGCTACATCAGGCATATATGACTCAGAGCTTACATGCTATAGTATGGTATTTATTCATAATTTGGTTGCAAAATATGATGCGTGCAATGCACGTGTACCTTACTAGTACTTCGAGTATGTGCAAAACACGTAAATTAGAATACCAATGGCACGCTACACAGTGTCTCTCTTACAGTTCATGAAGCCACGTGGCACATGTGTAGGCGTTGTCGCGACCTCCTTGCGTGGATTGATCACAGTGACGTGCTGCTGGTTCCAGAAGAATGTACTCGTCCTCCCTGAGCCATACTGGCGGTACATGCACGAAGCGAAGATGTGCACGCACGCCATGCACGCACTCATTCCTCGCACGCACACGCGGGTACATGGGCGGACGCAATTTTGTACCAAGATCCACCCCATGTGATAATTTGACGCATGTAAAGTCGTTCATTTCATTGATGGTCAATTAATACAGCGCATGCAAATTGAGTGGACGTGAGGGCGGAAGAAAGACATTATTACTCCACTGCGCGCATGCGAGTAGTTAAATCGTGGGTTGCTAGTAGTACTTCCATTGGTCTCCTTCGTATTTTGTGCCAATTTTTGACAGTAACATAATATTTACGCATTTAAGCAGTGTAGAACTTGAAATGTATGTTCCGCTAAACTCCTCGGGAGCCGTTTCGGGCCTCGAAACCAAAACCATCAATTAATCTTTACCTTGTTCCCATCACATTCGAAAGCCTGCTCACACCTACTAGTAGTACGTACCAAACCTGAACGTGTTCCCACTATGCAGGTATTAGTACTAGTGCTAGTACTTAGGTTATAAAAAGGGGAACTATCTAACCGAAAATCACTCTACCTTTCCTCATCATAAGTGCTTCTTATTCGTCCGTCGTTGCCATGGCCGGTGAGCAGAGCTCTAGGTCGAGAACTACTCGTAACAAGGGAGCGACAACCAAGGCTGCGGAAAAAAAAGAGGGCTCGCCGCCATGCAGAGACCTCGAAAGATCTCTCACGGGCAGGCGATGGCTCCCAGGAGCGTCCTAGCCGCGGAGGCGAACATGCCGAGCCGGCGGAGCTGGAGTCGTTATCCCTCGACGGCATGCCCGATCATCTCAATAAGCAGAAGGAGTTCATCCAAGGCTTGATGGAGTTGCTGAAGGAGAGCCTCGACGACATGCCCGTTGAGCTCAATCAGCAGGGGGAGTTGACCGCCGGCTTGGTGATGCTGCTAAAGAAGAGCATTGCCTCGGAGAAGAAGGCGACCGGCGAAATCCTGCGACTTCGAGAGGACAATGCGAAGCTCTGCCACGAGATCGACCTGTTGAAGGAGAAGAACGCCAGCTGGAAGAAGCTGCATGAGAATAGTAGTTCCTCGATGAAGATGCTTGATGTCTACTACACAACCTTCTTCTTGTAGACGTTGTTGGGCCTCCAAGTGCAGAGGTTTGTAGGACAGTAGCAAATTTCCCTCAAGTGGATGACCTAAGGTTTATCAATCCGTAGGAGGCGTAGGATGAAGATGGTCTCTCTCAAGCAACCCTGCAACCAAATAACAAAGAGTCTCTTGTGTCCCCAACACACCCAATACAATGGTAAATTGTATAGGTGCACTAGTTCGGCGAAGAGATGGTGATACAAGTGGTATATGGATAGTAGATAAAGGTATTAGTAATCTGCAATTATAAAAACAGTAAGGTAACAAGTGATAAAAGTGAGCGTAAATGGTATTGCAATGCTAGGAAACAAGGCCTAGGGTTCATACTTTCACTAGTGCAAGTTCTCTCAACAATAATAACATAATTGGATCATAAAACTATCCCTCAACATGCAACAAAGACTCACTCCAAAGTCACTAATAGCGGAGAACGAACGAAGAGATTATGGTAGGGTACGAAACCACCTCAAAGTTATTCTTTCCAATCAATCCGTTGGGATATTCCTATAAGTGTCACAAACAGCCCTAGAGTTCGTACTAGAATAACACCTTAAGACACAAATCAACCAAAACCCTAATGTCACCTAGATACTCCAATGTCACCTCAAGTATCCGTGGGTATGATTATACTATATGCATCACACAATCTCAGATTCATCTATTCAACCAACACATAGAACCTCAAAGAGTGCCCCAAAGTTCCTACCGGAGAATCACGACGAAAATGTGTGCCAACCCCTATGCATAGGTTCATGGGCGGAACCCGCAAGTTGATCACCAAAACATACATCAAGTGAATCACGTGATATCCCATTGTCACCACAGATATCCACGGCAAGACATACATCAAGTGTTCTCAAATCTTTAAAGACTCAATCCGATAAGATAACTTCAGAGTGGAAACTCAATTCATTACAAGAGAGTAGAGGGGGGACAAAACATCATAGGATCCAAATATAATAGCAAAGCTCGCGATACATCAAGATCGTATCACCTCAAGAACACGAGAGAGAGAGAGAGAGATATCAAACACATAGCTACTGGTGCATACCCTCAGCCCTGAGGGAGAACTACTCCCTCCTCGTCATGGAGAGCACCGGGATGATGAAGATGGCCACCGGAGAGGGATTGCCCCCTCCGGCAGGGTGCCGGAACGGGTCTAGATTGGTTTTCGGTGTCTACGGAGGCTTCTGGCGGCGGAACTCCCGATCTATTCTATGTTCTGGAAGTTTTACGATACGTAGGTATATATGGGTGAAAGGAGTACGTCGGTGGACCGAAGGGGGGGCCACGAGGCAGGGGGGCGCGCCCCAGGGGGGTGGGTGCGCCCCCTACCCTCGTGAGCACCTCCTTCATCTTCTGACGTAGGGTACAAGTCTATCCGGTAGGTTTCCTTCCAAAAATAACTTCTCCAGTTGATTTCGTTCCTTTTCGACTCCGTTTGATATTCCTTTTCTTTGAAACACTGAAATAGGCATAAAACAGCAAATCTGGGCTGGGCCTCCGGTTAATAGGTTAGTCCCAAAAGCAATATAAAAGTGGATAATAAAGCCCAATATTGCCCAAAACAGTAGATAATATAGCATGGAGCAATCAAAAATTATAGATACGTTGGAGACGTATCAATGCTGCAAGACCTCGCCATGGAACAGAAGGAAGAGTTGGCGAAGCTCCGCATCAAGCACCCGGCTGCTGTCAAGGTACGTAATATGGCCGTGGAACAGATGATGAAGGCTCGCGTCGAGAAATGCCGCGTCATGGACACAATGATGAAGATGACGGAGGAGACGCGCAAGGAGATGGAGGTCGTGGAGGCGATGAAGAAGCAGTTACGACTCCGCGGCGAATTAGATCATTTGGGGTGATAATCTTCCTTCTTATTTTGCTCCTATGTTTCATCTTTTGCTTCGGGTGTTTCGCCGCACGTGGCACGTTCTCTGCGAGGCATGAATAGAACAATGTTTTTTTGAGGGAATGAATAGAACAATGCTAACAATGAGATGACTAGAAAATTAGATCATTTTTTATCGTCATATGGCACTGGGCTGCCGTGTTTCGTGCTCCTCCGTCGCAGTACTACTTCAGTGGAAAACTTGAGTATACCGCACGGTTCTTTGCTCCTCCTCGATCAGGTCATCGGCGCATTTATACGAGAAGCCAAATCACAAGGCCCCGCCTTCCAGCAGTAATGAGCCGTCAAATCACAAAGGCCCTCGCCTCTCATGAAACCGACCAAGCTAGACTGCCCCGCCCTCTAGCCTTTTAAAAATGCATACTTTTGTACAGCAGTAGTATCGATGGATTGCGCCATGGATCAAGACTTGAAATTAAAAAAAGGTGGTACATATAGAGAGCGCTCGTCGCCAAATTATGCATATAGTACTATTAAAAAGGCTAGTCACAATAATGGTGTCCAGCACAACCCACCCCTCAAATAAAACTAAGAGGGTGCTTGGATACGTTTTAGTCCCATGACTAAAAGTAGTGGGACTAAAACATGCTAGCCTCACCCATGCTTGGATCCAAATACTAAAAAGGCTAAAATCAAGATAATGAGCATTTATTATCCTCCAAACCCTCCAATCCAGAACTCGCCTGTGTTAAATGAGAGGAGTTAAATGAGTAGAGAGAGGACAAATCCACATTTTAGTAGGGGTACCCCTGACTAAAAAAATTTAGTCTCAAGACTAGTTTCAGCCCCCCTTTAGTCAGGGGTGCTTGGAACTTTAGCCTCTTAAAGAGACTATTTTTAGTCAGACTAAAATAAGTCCCTTGGATCCAAGCACCTTCTGAGCATCCTGGAATTCTTTGACAAAACTAAGCACCCTGAAATTCTTTGACAACTAAACTATTGGCTATATGATGTTGGCCATATATATTGTACGTATATAATATGAAGAAACGAGTGGTAGTACTATACCAACTAAAAGATGAAATGTAAGAAATACTAGTATGTACATACTGAAGAGTTAAAGTAACAAAAAGAAAAATAACATAGTTCTGCTGGGGGCTCAGCACAACACACCCCTCAAATCAAATTAAGCACACCTGAAATTAAACTTTGCAACTATTCCGGTAGACACTGCATTAGAACCATCATGAGAAACGACACTGCCACCTTACTCGGAGTCCTCGTTCACGTCCTCGACTTTGTCCTTGTCCCTCTTCCTCTTGGCCGATACTTCTTTGCTTGAACCGCACACTTGGTTGTTGCTCTTCATCCAACCCTTGTAGATATTGAAGCAAAGGTAGCCATCCATTGCAGCGTAGTGGATGTGGTCTATATCTAGTACATTCCGCTGCCATCCATGATGATGAAACGTGTAATGAGGTTTCTCCAGTTTACCGTATGAAGGATGAACCATGGCTCCTGCCAGGGTCAGCATTGAAGGCTGACGAGAGGACACGACCCGATTCTTCTGCAGGTCGAAGGTGTTGCCTACAATGAGGCCTATCCGATGCAGGACTTCTTTGTCGTTACCAAAGTCTACAGTAACGAATTTCACTGTTTTGTCCTTGAGGAAGTTCTTAAAATCCTGGCACTCAATGTCGGCATGGCATATGTGGTAGACCAAGCAAATGTTATGTATGCAAACCTGGATCACGGCGGGCTTCTTCCTCTCTTCTTCCTTTAGATCCTTCTCTCATCCCAGGACTGTGGTGTACACAACATCTTGCCCAGCGACCCACTCATCATCTGAGTTTTCGAACATGCGGTTGAAGCGAGAAAGGCATCCTTTCACCGTCGTGGAAGAACGGGTGTAGATGACGTCGAACTCATTGTCGGTGATGGTTTTAACCTTGTACTCACCGCCGATCGTGGAGATTTGGGATGCCATGGATTTGGGAGGAGGGTTAGGATTAATGGAACTGCCGTAATGTAAATTGACGAGACGACTAGGAGCGAACCGCCGTAGTATTGAAGGACGTGCGGGGACGAGTAGGAGCGAACTGCCAGCGTGCGAACGGCAGGGTAGTGGTTTTCCATTCTCCCATGATACGGGCTTCTGAGAGCCCTTGGATCTGAGATCGAACAGTTGCATGGCGTGATTCTAGACCTATGGGTGAATATCCTATCCTGGAGGGTTATTCTGCAAATTTTCAGCAACTTAGCATGCGACCGTTTGATCCCAGATCCAAGGGCTACCAGCAGCCTGTATCATGGTCGCGCCTACCACGACCGTCGCGTCGCTCGCACGGTCGCGCCCTTGGAGATTTAACACGGTGCGTTAGGCTATTAGATGTTGGCATGTCATACATAGTCATCACTTAGTCACTCATACTACAACAAGGTTGGCTATAAGTGTATTTTTTTACTCCTCTCTATCTCTTTCTTCGTACTCAAGGAAGAAACGGTGCTAAGCACGTGTATTTATTGCATTTGCCAAGGAGTGACCTCTTCCAATGAAATGGTGTTGCTAAGTTTGCTTCATTTAATTAGCTATAGACTCAAAATTGTCTTTTCACCTAGGTACACGCGCTTAGCACTGTTTCTTCCTTGGGTCACCAAACTAGTCTCTCTCTTCTTGATTAACTTGCCACATCAGACTTTATTCCTATGTGGCAAGCTTAAGCACCTGTAGGAGCAAGTAAAAGTAAGTACAATAGTGCACTTTACATGTCATTTTTGCATATGTGGAGGAAAGAGAGGCAAGGAAAAAGTGGAGAAGTGGGCTCTCATGCAAGAGCCAACCTCTACTACATGGTGGAGCATTGGGAGAGGCACCTGTATGGAGGTGGTCAGGAATCTAGGAGACTCACGCCGGTCGTAGCGCCGCAGTTAAAATGATAATGGCAAGTCAAATCACGGGGCCCCACCTGTCCAACCATAACTCGCTGTCAAATCACACAGCCCTACGTTTGCAGCAGCCTACTCCCTTGTCTTCTCGCGTCTCTGTTGAACTGACTAGGCGGAACTGCCCCGCCGCCTACCGCACAGGAAAAGCCCCGCCCTCGACTTTAAATAGTATACAATATACTAATTTTGTATCCATGGATTGCACCCATGCCATGGAGCAAAGCGTCTAGAAAACGGAGGAGAGACGGTGGTCTTGCAATAGAGAAGAGGGAGAGGCGAGATGGTGGTTTTGGAATGGAGATGATGGAGAGGAGAGGAGGTGGTTTTGCAATGGAGAAGAGGGAGAGGAGCATGCGGCAGCGATTTAGGATTGGACGAGAGGGTCGGCGCGCTCTGACTGGATCAAAATCAAAATCAATTTACCCTTCAATTAAGAAAGCGACCCCACATTAACTAGTCTCCCTTTTATGTTGGGTCATAATTGCACATGATTTTCGCACATAAAATATATGTTATATGTTGTATACAAGGCCACTATCAAAATTACAATTTGCAACTATACAAGGCCACTAACATTAATCGAGGCAAAATTGATGGCATTTGCCTCGTACTAGCACCCGAGGACATTAATATCCCTTGTGTGCATGCGGGAGTGAGAAGGTTAGCTTGGATTCCCAACATTAATCAACCAAGGAGGAGTAAGAGGGTTGGCTTGTTGTGCTTGGGAGAGAAAAAACACATTAATTAACACGACAATCAAGGTGACAAGCTAGCTTGCAACATTGACTTAAACATAGCATTGATTTTTACCTTGGTACCTGTAATATGAGTTTGTGGCCTTGTATAAAAATGGAGGGAGTATAATTTGAAAGTACATTCAGATACGAACCAAACGATACAATTTTTGGTGACATGCATTCACATTTTGCTTGTCAAATACAGTACGTGGTCAAACTTTGACCCAAAATACGCGAAACAACAAAAAATACTTCCAAGACCAGCGCCGCTCTTCCGCTCTTCTCCTCTTAAACCACCGCCGCTCCTCTCCTGTTGGGGATATTACTACTGGGCGTAAACCGGCCTATCTGGGCCGGGTTAACTTCATCAGTAGTTAAGTATGTTAAAGCCCATGAAGGTAGATGAGGGCTTAAAGCCCATGATCGGTTTAAGGTCTGTAGCCGTAAACCGGCGTTGGCATGCAACTTGTATTGTAAGTTAGGAATAAGTAGAGACCAAACCGGATACATCTATGAGCCGGTATTGGGACTCTGTGAACCGACGGGCGTCACCCGTGTATATAAAGGGACGACCCGGCGGCGGTTCAAGGACAACAGACAACAACTCGAGACTTAGGCGAAGCTTGTTTGCTCCCTAGTCATCGAAACCCCATCAATTCCATCACAACTAGACGTAGGCTTTTACCTTCATCGAAGGGGCCGAACTAGTATAAACTCTCTTGCGTCCCTGTGTCCGCTTTAACCCCTTCAAGCTAACCCGTCGCGATGGCTCCACGACTAAGTCCTTTCTCTAGGACATCTGCCATGACAAAACCACGACAGTTGGCGCCCACCGTGGGGCTATCGCACGATGGTTTCAAGTTCTTGGAGGGCCACTTTGAAGGACTCGAGGGCTACGCTGTGGGCCGGATGACTAAGAGTTGTCGCGGCAAGCTCTACATCGATGATGCAGGCTGGGGCCCCGAGGCTGGCTCAGTTGAGTACGGGTACCGGGTCCCCTTTGGTGGCATACACGTTTTCATCGGCAAGATCGGTGAACCGGGCCCTGAGCCGGACATCTGCACCGACCTCGTCGAAACGGCTCAGCGTGCGCGGTCCGCCCGGGTTAAACCGGCCGTGAAGCGTGCCTTCGTGGGAGTCATCCATGGAGGAAGTTACGAGGATAGATCAGAATCTCGCGGCGAGACCGTCGTTTACTCCGGCGACGAGTCATCAATCGGAGAAACCGAATCTCTATATAAGCTACAAGATGGCCGGATTGGGGGCTGTTCCGATGGCGACAGTATTCCGGACCCCTCTGATCTACCCAACCGAGTTGGAATATTCATGGCCGGCACACAAGCAACGCTTCATTCTTCGACCGCTGCGCCAATAACCTCCGGTTCACCAGCGGCGACAGCTGCCGGAGCAGGAAGCTCTGCACGCCCGTCGGCTCAAGTTCTATCAGATCTATTTGACGCATTGGTTGCGCTTATGGCAGAAGCCAATCCGGCGGATCAGGAAGTCCACAACGCGGAGATTGTGAAGGTGAAGGAACAGATCACCCAGGCCAAGGCGGACCTGGCAGCTGAGAGTGCCAGGATGACCACGGAGCGGGCCGCTTTAGACGCACAAGCCTACAGGCTCATGTTGGACCAGAACGCGTCGCATGAAGTCTTGAAGAGGAAGTACCGATCCCGTTTGCCTTCGGTTTTCGAGGCCAGAGACCTTTTCAACACCCTAGGAGCAGGAACCAGTAATCCGCTGGAGGGGAACCGGGCAGAAACTCCTGGGACCCGTGCGCCGGTTCAGCCCCGTCTGATGGATCTGCCTCGTCAAAACACTGTTATACCTTAGGCTGTTCCAACACCTCCGGGTCACTACTCCAACCCAATGGACAACCTTGTTGCCGCTGTTGCACGGCTGGAGGCCATTCCAATTGAAGGAGACTCACCACAGGCGATAGAGACGCGACGGGTCAAGGAGCTTCTTAGGACAGCTTTGGACCAACAGGAAGCATACTCATACAGTCGCGACCGGATCCACTCAACCCCTCGCCCAAGCCGGAGCTATATCAGGCGTATGGATGAACCGGCAGTGTCAAGCAATGAACGACGTGGAGCACCCCGCGGCAACAACCCGGCGGGTGGTGCTGATAACGCTCAGGAGGTGGTGGACCGTGCCCGAGCACGCAGGGAGGCCGAGTTAGCCGCACAGTATCAGGCTCGGCAGCTTACGCCGGTTCGTCCAACTATTTCAGTCGAACCCGGTGTTACTTCTAGTTCTTTGGGGGTGCCTTTCCTTGTCCCCGCTTTACGCAATGTGCGCCTGCCCAAGGATTTCAAGGGCCCGCGCAAGGTACCAAATTACAGGGAGGATCAACCTCCAGAGACGTGAGTGGAGAGCTATGAGATGGCCATGGAGATGCTTGATGTGGATGATGCGGCATGTGCGAAGTACTTCACCATGATGCTTGAAGGAACGGCCCGCACTTGGTTAAAAAGCTTACCGGCCAATTCTATCAGTTCATGGGCCCAATTACGAGCCTGGTTTATCAGTAATTTCAAGGATACATGTAAGCAGCCTATGTCGATAGTGGACTTAGCTGCCTGCGTCCAGGAGGAAGGAGAATCAACGACTCATTGGGTGCGCCGGATCTCACAAGTGTTGCATTCATCAGACTGCATCAACGTTGACACCGCAGTCTTAACCCTAGAAGGCAACTGCCGGTTTGGGCCCCTAAAGCTGAAGTTGGGACGGATGAAGCGCCATTGCACTGACATGGGGACCCTCATGGCTGCTTTGGTAAAGTATGCCGATTCTGATAGTACCAAGGATCCCGAATCCGATGATGACAAGGCAGGGAAGGGAAAGAGGAACAGCAACTCCAAAGGTTAGCAGCATCACTTGGCAGGCAATGGTGGTGGAGGCAAGCGTAAAGCGGATGGTAACATGGACTTTGTGGCTAATACCAACACGTAGGACAAGGGCCAGCGTCGCAGGGGTAAACCGTCAAATCGCAGTGGGGGACCCAACCCTAACCCGGACCGCCTAAATTATCTACTGAGTCTGCCCTGTCCAAGACATGGGACGAAGGAGGTGCCAGCAAACCACCTTTGGAAGGATTGCTTCATTATGCAGGAGTTCAAGAATTCTAATGCTTTCCGGTATGATCACGGCTCCGGCGGTGGCTCAGGATCCGGGCCGGATTACGGTGGAGGAAATTCCGGTTCAGGATTTAATGGTAATCTGGGCGGACATAATAATCAAAATAATCAGAACAACCAGGGTGGTTACAACCGGCAACAGTCAGGTTACCAGAGCAACCCAAAGCAGTTGAATAGTGGGCAGTACCACGTCTTCACCACTAGCTTGGACAAGCGAGACCGGAAGGTTCAGAGGCGGGCACTCAACTCTGTTGAACCGGTCGTGCCCCGTTATTTACGTTGGTCTGAACAACCAATCATATGGAGCAGAGAGAGTCACCCTCCCCAGGTTGATAATCCGGGTCAGTTGGCTCTGGTGGTGGCGCCTCAGGTGGGAGGTTACAAGTTCACCAAAGTGCTAATGGATGGAGGGAGCAGCATTAATATCTTGTACTATGAGACCTTCCGTCGTATGGGACTAACAGATAAAAATCTCAAACCGTCTAATACGGTGTTCCACGGTGTGGTACCTGGCAAGTCAGCATATCCTGTTGGTAAGATACCTCTGGAAGTGGCCTTTGGAGATGATCATGATTCCAGGTCGGAAACATTGACGTTTGAAGTGGTGAAAATCCAAAGTCCATATCACGCCCTGTTTGGGCGACCAGCCTACGCCAAGTTTATGGCACGGCCCTATTATGTGTATTTGCAGCTCAAAATGCCGGGTCACAAGGGGACAATAACGGTTCATGGAAGCCGTAAAATCGCTTTGGAGTGCGAGGAAGGAGATGCGGCCTACGCAGAGTCGGTTTGTGCCACCGAGGAGCTGAAGTATTATAAGGACAATGTTGATCCGGCGGACATGACTCCATTAAAGAAGCCAACTACGGAGCATGATCCGGCCCTGAAGTTCAAATCGGCAGCAGAAACTAAGCTGTTGACTTCGTACCTGGCGATTCGTCCAAGAAGTTCAGCATCAGTGCCAACTTGGATCCGAAATAGGAAAGCGCGCTCATCGAGTTCATCCGTGAGAATCGGGACATTTTTGCATGGAAACCCTCTGACATGCCAGGTGTACCGAGGCAACTCGCTGAGCACACCCTTAATGTGGATCCTAAATACAAACCAGTGAAACAGTTCCTCCGCCGGTTTAACGAAGAAAGACGCAAGGCGATTGGAGAAGAGGTAGCCAGGCTCTTAGCAGCTGGCTTTATTGTTGAAGTTTTTCTCCTTGAGTGGCTTGCCAATCCAGTGCTGGTCCTTAAGAAAAATGGCACCTGGCGCATGTGTGTGGATTACACAGATCTTAATAAGGCTTGTCCAGCAGATCCTTTTGCCCTCCCTCGTATTAATCAAATTATTGATGCTACGGTGGGTTGTGAGCATTTAAGTTTTTTGGATGCATATTTTGGCTATCATCAGATCAAAATGGCAGTTAAGGACCAGGAGAAGACGGCATTCATAACTCCCTTTGGAGCCTTCTGCTATGTATCTATGCCCTTTGGGCTCAAGAGTGGCCAGGCAACTTATCAACGGTGTGTACAAAATTGTCTTCACAAGCAGATTGGCCGTAATGTACATGCTTACGTGGATGATATCGTGGTTAAGTCCAAGGAGAAGGAGACTCTGGTTGACGATTTGAAGGAAACCTTTGATAACCTGAGGACGTACAAGATGATGCTTAATCCGACCAAGTGTGTCTTTGGTGTACCGGCAGGAAAGTTATTGGGTTTTTTGGTGTCCAACAGGGGAATTGAGGCTAATCCGGAGAAGATCACAGCCATCACCTCCCCTGCTAAACCAAAGTGTATCAATGATGTTCAATGCCTGGCAGGCCGGATTGCCGTGTTAAGCCAGTTTATCAGCCGCCTTGGTGAGAAGGCAATCCCTTTGTATCAGATGTTGAAGAAGACGGATCAGTTCATCTGGAGTTCCGCTGCTGATGAAGCATTTGAGGACTTAAAGCGGCAATTGGTCAATCCGCCTGTGCTCGCCGCTCCCATTGACAAGGAGCCGTTACTGCTATATGTTGCTGCTAATGCTCGTGCGGTCAGCGTGGCTATTGTGGTGGAGCCAAAGGAGGCAGGTAAGGAGCATCCGGTTCAACGTCCGGTCTATTATATCACCGAGGTACTCATTGAGTCCAAGCAAAGGTATCCGCATTGGCAGAAGCTGGTGCACGGAGGTTTTATGGCAAGCTATAAGCTTAAGCAATACTTCCAAGGGCACCCAATTACGGTGGTCAGTTCTGCTCCTTTGGGAGATATCATCCAGAACCGGGAAGCGGCTGGCCGGATTGCCAAGTGAGATATAGAGCTTGGGCCGCACGGATTGAAGTATGTGCCTCGGACGGCGGTTAAGTCTCAAGCACTTGTTGATTTCATCAATGATTGGACGGAACTGCAAGCACCTGAAGAAAAGCCGGATCACACATATTGGACCATCCATTTTGACGGATCCAGGCAATTGGAAGGCTCGGGGGCTGGAGTCGTATTAACTTCCCCGCGAGGTGATAAGTTTTGTTACGTTCTCTGCTTAATGTTCCCTTGTACTAACAATGCAGCTGAGTATGAAGCCTTGCTCCATGGTCTCCGGATGGCTAAGGAGATGAACCTAAGTCAAGTTAAGTGCTTCGGTGACTCGGACCTCGTGGCTCAACAAGTGTCTGGCACTTGGGACTCCAAGGACCCACTCATGGCAGCATATCGTCGTGAGGTGGATATTGTTGCAGGTCACTTTAAAGGCTATCAGGTGGACCACGTGGACCGACGGAAGAATGAAGCGGCAGACGCTTTAAGCCGGCTGGGCTCTCAGCGCAAACCGGTCCCGCCCAATGTTTTTCTGGATGTGCTGCACAACCCGTCGGTCAAGCTCCCTGGTGAAGCGGATTTGGCTATTCCTGATCCGGAGGCTCAATTGGTGGCAACTCTTCATGTCATTCCGGATTGGACGCTTCCTTACCCGGCGTACATGAACCGGGGCGAGTTACCAGAAGATGAAATTCTGGCCCGACAGATAATCCGACGGTCCAAGTCCATGACTATTGTCAATGGCGAGTTGCATCATTGCAGTCTATCAGGGGCGTTTCAACGCTATGTGTCTCCTGAAGAAGGCTGTGAAATTTTGCGTGAGATCCACGAAGGAGATTGTGGTCACCACGCCGGTTCAAAATCTTTGGTAGCTAAAGCGTTTCGCCATGGCTTCTATTGGTTAACTGCTCATGCTGATGCGGAGGATCTGGTCAGACGATGTGACGGTTGCCAAAAGTTTTCAAGACGTGCTCATGTGCCGGCTCAAGAATTGAGAATGATTCCAATTACTTGGTCGTTTGCGACTTGGGGGCTGGATATGGTTGGGCCTTTCAAAAGGTCTAAAGATAAGAAGACCCACCTCCTGGTGGCGGTTGACAAGTTTACAAAGTGGGTGGAAGCAGAACCTGTTAGCAAGTGTGATGCGGCCACGGCAGTTCAGTTCATCAAAAAAGTGATTTTCCGGTTTGGCTTTCCACACAATATCATCACAGATAATGGTACAAATTTGTCTAAGGGTGCCATGAAGGAGTTCTGCGAATGGGAGCACATCCAGCTTGACGTTTCATCAATGGCACACCCGCAGTCCAATGGTCAAGCAGAAAGGGCTAATCAGGAGATCTTGAGAGGCATCAAGCCCCGGCTTATGGTTCCTTTGCAGAGAACGTCGGGTTGTTGGGTAGAAGAGTTACCATCTGTGTTATGGAGCATCAATACTACACCCAACAGATCAATAGGATACACGCCGTTCTTCATGGTCTACGGAGCGGAGGCGGTTCTCCCAAGTGATATCCGTCATGACTCACCTCGTGTGGCGGCTTATGTTGAAGCGGACAATGAGACAGCACGGTAGGATGCTTTGGACCTGTTGGATGAAAAACGTGACATAGCAGCCGCCTGCTCGGCGATTTACCAACAGGATCTTCATCGTTATCACAGTCGTCGAGTCAGAACTAGAGCCTTTCAGGAAGGAGATTTGGTGCTTCGGCTCATCCAATACCAGACTGATATGCATAAGCTATCCCCACCTTGGGAGGGACCTTTCGTGGTCAGCAAGAATCTGCACAACGGGTCATACTATCTGATCGATATTCGAGAGCATAAAGACTCACGTACATCAGAGGAAGAGACCAACAGGCCGTGGAACATAGCTCATCTTCGGCCTTACTATACCTGAGCCATTGGCTCTATTTATGTACATATTATGACGATGTATATATTATGATTAAATAGAATAAACCGGAACCTCAGCTAAAGCGGGGTATCTATTCTTTTACATCATGTGTGGTTACACGGAGTTCTTCTAAAGCGGCCTCCGGTTTACCCCTTGAGTTAGCTTTTCAAAAGCATCATGTTATATCACTTGGGGGCTTGGTCGTGTCCGAACCAATGCAACACCTCTTGATAGGAGAGAGCCACCAGATCACTTGGGGACTTGGTCACGTCTGAACCAGTCACGCCTCTTGATCGGCCTAAGGCCACAGAATCACTTGGGGGCTTGGTCGAACCCGAACCATTGCCATGCCTCTTGATCGGCATAAAAGCCACAGTTTCATTTGGGGACCTGGCTGACTTGAACCATAGCTACACCTATCGGGAGCTTGGTTGTGTCCGACCATGGTAACGCCATCTGATCGGCTCAAATAAGCCTCCTTTTGCAAACGGTTTTATAATTTCCTTTGCTTCACATTTTTTTCTTTGAACGATATTTCTTTCTTTTTGTTGCGTTTTTCAAACCGACAAAATTTTAAAACCGGTTCATACTATCAATTGACGGAACACAGTTCATTTTTAATCCGGAGACTATTTGCCCGGTTTGATTTTTTGGTTAACATCCTATTACAGAGTAACACGATGCTTTATTATAACCCGACACGGTTTACATGATAAACCGGCATTATATATATACAGGAGTTGCTATCTCCTCCAACAGTGTGGGTTTATGAAACCTCCGCTTCAAGATTGGCTAAGCCAACTTCATGCCCAACAATGGCAGGTATTATGTATCTCAAAGATTTGATCATATGCTTAAATTTCAGATATTTTGATTTTATATATGCAGACATCATACTCCACCTGACAGTACAACCGCGGTGGCACTTTAAGATTTTTTACGGTGCAGAAAATACTTTGGAAAGTTCATCACCCAAAGGAAGCACAAGTTGCAGTGGTTATGCACGAAGGCATATTAAGATCGAGAGTATCAGCTAGCCTATTACAAGGCAACACGGTGCCCAAAACAAGATCATTGTGTTTCAAAGGAGAAGCAGTTTAAACCGGCATCCGGTTCAAGCTTGGTCACCAGCCTGGCCTGATGGTTGTGGGTCATCCCGCGCCGCTTCAACTTCAGTTTCTCTACCCAGCGGCTGGAAATCAACAGTTGTCCAGTCGATTCCCATTAATGCTCGAAAGACAGCTTCATCATGGATCAACAATGACAGTTCAATATCGGGAGCGTAAGTATGCTTACGAATTGGAGGGATAAGATTTTCCGCTTCATGAATTGGCGCAGCTACTCGCTTGTTTTGATTGTCATATTGGGCTTGATAATGAGACAAGTCTGCTTCTTCAGCCAATTGACAAGCTAGAGGACGCACCTCCCGGTTTATTGCTCGCAGATCCGCTTCACTAAACTCTAACCCGTCTTCCTTCAAGCTGGGATAGCCCTAAGCCGCTTCAATAGGATCAAAATCCGGCACCCAAGCTTTTGCCCGGATTAAGGCATTGATCGCACCGGTTCGAGTACCAGATTTCTTCAGCTCTTCAACCCGGGCAGGAAGCACCGACAGTTTCTGTAGAGTGTCCTGAATCAAAGTGGGCGCCGGCTTGTTATGGGATGCAGTACAGATGATCCGTTGTGCACCAGTGTACAGTTGTTCGATCAACGTATAGGCGGCTTTCAATTTCTTCCGCACATCTGACCCCAAATGACCAATGCGTGTCCCTGAAATATCATAAAGAGTTAAAAAACTGGCAGCTCTGTAAGACGGCAGAATCAATTCAGAAATCAAACTGGCTTACCAAAGATAGCAGTGGTCATGGCATGCACGTGCCGCTTTATGCTGGTCAATTCATCCACCACCGGTTTTAGTGCAGCCTCGGCGTCTTCTGCTCGTTTGGTTAAAGCGGATTTTTCAGTAGCCCAATCCGCCTGCTCCTTCTTGAAATCCTTCTTAAGTTGTTCCATGACGCTTAAGGCGCTGGTCAAGTCCTGTTTTGCTTTTGAGGTTTCAGTCTGTTGGGACTTCAGATTTTCTTGAAGATCGGCGATTTGGGTCTCTTTGGTCTTCAGCTCAGCCTGCATATAGACAGTTATATGATTCAGTAAAACGGTACAAGAATTGAAGTACCAACCACATAACAAGTTATGCACTTGGTACTTGGGGGCTAATGCATATTCGATCTTCATCTTTCAATTGCTTACAAAGTCCCAAGCTCAATACAAGTATTCAACTTGGCACTTGGGGGCTAATGGCTATTTGTTCAAACAAGTTCTGATCCGGCGATATTAATTACTTAAGTCCCGGTTTAACTACACTAAGTTGAACCGGCCCTTGGGGGCTACATCAGCGAATTTTGAGGCATTAAGATTTATATTAGTAAGTCCCGGTTTGAAAGAAGATTACAAACCGGCCCTTCGGGGCTAAGAGAGTCGGCAAGAATTGAAACATACAAGCAGGAAAGAGCATATGGAAGTTACCTCATATTTATCTTTCATCATGTTAACCAGACCGGCTTCATAGTCACGACTGGTATACAGCCGGTTCAGATAGCCGGAATGGATGTCTTGGGCGTTCAGAGCAGCGTAAGTCGCCAGATCAACATTCCATTTGCCTTTGCCAAAGGCAGCAAATTCTTCCCTGGCAGTATGTTTAGACAAAGCGACAGGATTGCTTGGCTCTGTATGGCCAATGCCAGTAATAACAACTTCATCATCCTTGGCGTCGCCGGTTTGCACTGGGGCCGTTGGCTTATCAGTAGGCTTTGTTGGATTGGTGGATTTCTCAATCCGGATGGGGCTTGTGGGCTGGTTGATAGGACTTGAGGTATCAATAGGCCTCTCTTTAGCAATAAGATCGTCATCTCGCTCTGGTGGATCATTGGGTATATCTTCAGGAATAGCCGTTTCAAGATCTGGTGTTTTGCCCGGTTCAGGGACGGCATCCTCCTCGGCCGCTTTATCCAGGCGAGCCTTCTTGCTCGGCCTAGGCTTGGCCGTGAAAGGAATAACAAAGTCAAATACAGCATATGTTCCAAGGTGATGTACCGGAAATATTATGATAAGTATAGCTTACCAAGCACCGTTTTGAGCGGTGGCAGCTGAGTAGCCGATGACTCACCAGAGGATGAGTGGGAAGTAACCTGATAATCGGAGTCAGATGGATTAAGAGGTTGACGAAAACAGCCCGCTTTAGGACAAGCACTGACAAGCAAATTAGAGACCTCTAAACGGCGTTTCCGAACCGGACTGTTCGGTAAACCGGCGGAGGTAACTACCTGGCCGCTGTGCTGGGTTGTGCGGTGAGCTTCGTGCTGTTGGGTCTTCATAAGAAATTTGGGATCCAAGTAAGCAAGAGGATGAGAAAATTTAACCTTCCGGTTTGCCCGACGGATTTTTAGTGAAGGCAAAGGGTCTGAATCGGAAGAGAGAATAATTACCTCTGCAGCATCAGCATGGCTGGCTTCGGCATCATCCTGACAAATATCATCATCAATAAGACGCATGAAAAATAAGCCAAGTGAGTCAAGCTCTACCTCAAGGTCCGGATTATCCGCATCATCATCAGGGGCTGGATCAGAAGATGTTGTGGTTCTTTTCCTGTGGGTAGTCTTCTTCACAGCTTTAGTCTTTTGCCGGATTGGTCTTTCCGGTTTGTCTGGTTTTTCTGGTTTCTCCTGCGGCAGTTTCTTGCTCCAAAACGGATCATTGCCCTGTTTAAACAGGCATTGATATTAAACAATGACCAGATATATCAATAACAGATTCAGAAAAAAAGAACAATCAAACTCTTACAGCTGGCGGTTTGTTAGTGGCACAGAAGGGAAGCAGGCCGGTTCGAGCACAAACGTGTTCCGGTTCATTCAGCATTTTATTCACAACCTCTGTGATTTCTTCGTCGGTAAGCTGGATGTTAGCATGTCGCAATGGGTCATCAACACTGCCAGTATACTCGCACATCAAACCAGAGCGCTGACTAAGGGGCAGTATGCTCCACGATATCCAACAGCGAGCGAGATCAACTCCTGTTAAACCATTGGCCATGAAGGCTCTGATCTTGGACAGTTGAGGGGTGTATTTGCTTCTCTCCTTGGCAGTCAACCTTTGCGGAAAGGGGTGTGTATTGCTAAGCCGCTCCGGACGAAAGCCAGGCAAAGGATTTTCACCGGCAGGGGAGGTGTCTTTGCAATAGAACCATGTTTGATTCCACTCTTTGGGGTGGCTGTGCAGCTTGGCGTGAGGGTATGTGACCTCTTTCCTTTTCTGAATCACCACACCGCCCAATTCCGTATTGGAACCATCAGAAAACTCAGTACGGCGGTTTAGATGGAAACTGTCTCTGAACAACTCTACTGTGGGATCCTCTTGAAAGAACACCTCACAGAGCACTTGGAAGTGACACATGTTTGTAACAGAGTTGGGACCAGTGTCTTGTGGGTGGAGTTGAAAATCGGCTAAAACATCCCGGTAAAATTTAGAACCGGGCGGCTTAAAACCCCGGGCTAAGTGATCTACGAAAACGACGACCTCTCCTTCTTGAGGTGTGGGAGGGCATTCTTTGCCAGGGGCTCTCCAATGGATGGTGTTTTTACTGCCTAAAGCGCCGATCAGGACTAAATTGTTCAGTTGAGTCTCTGTGACGCGAGAAGGAACCCAGTTGCACTCATATACTTGCTTGGCCATGATGAAATCTACAAGATAGGTAATTCCGGTTCAAGAATGCATTGATTAAAGTGCACTAATATATACAATGTTAAACCGGAGACAACTTTATCTAAACCAGAGTTTTATGAAGCAACAACATCAGGCGGTTCAACAAGGGGACTAATGGTATATACCGGTTTGGCAATTTTTCTATAAAGTTAAACCGCCGGATCTAAGCATTGAAACAGTTGAGATTGCAGATAGATAAGTGTACAGAAACAGATTTCACAAGATTTCTCTACAGCGACGGATCTGAAGCAAGTTCAGAAAAGAAGGAAAATATTCAAGGTTCAAAAAAGAACAGTACCGAATCAATGGGCAGAGATACAGGTAGATCTACGGTCTTGAGGCATATGAGTAAAGGCGGATGCTAAGAACTACCGCTACACAGAGCAAAGGTTCACAGGTTCATCTAGGATCTATCATATGAGTACGAAGCAGACGATGAACTCTGAAGATCTTGGAAACCCTAGAACGGATCTACAGAGGAAAAGGTGAAGAACTCACCGAAGCCGAGAAAGAAACAGAAGGTCACCGCGATGCTCTGGTACAGTCAGGGTGATGCAGCGACCAAGGCTGGAGCAGAGGTCGTCGACGGCGGCGGAGCTCCGAAGTTGGACGACGCGAGGAAGACGAAGCAGAAGGGCACGAAGGGGAAAAAGAAATGACCCTTCAGTCCTATTTATAAGGCAAGAGACAGGAGTCAGGCGCGAAAATCAAGGAACCGTGGGTTTGGAAATGAAGCTGTCGCCTTAATTGTCGAAGACCTATTAAACAAAAAAACAAACAAAAAAGGGGTATCATGGATAAGGTTCTTTATAACAGGTGACGTAACGCCGGTTTACAACGACCAGAGAAGATGACATCACGGCGGTTCAACAAATTACAAGAAGATGTTGAAGGTGAAGATTTTTGCTAAGGATTGACATGAACCTGTTCAAATCAATCTGGGGCCTAATGTTGGGATATTACTACTGGGCGTAAACCGGCCTATCTGGGCCGGGTTAACTTCATCAGTAGTTAAGTATGTTAAAGCCCATGAAGGTAGATGAGGTCTTAAAGCCCATGATCGGTTTAAGGCCTGTAGCCGTAAACCGGCGTTGGCATGTAACTTGTATTGTAAGTTAGGAATAAGTAGAGACCAAACCGGATACATCTATGAGCCGGTATTGGGACTCTGTGAACCGACGGGCGTCACCCGTGTATATAAGGGGACGACCCGGCGGCGGTTCAAGGACAACAGACACCAACTCGAGACTTAGGCGAAGCTTGTTTGCTCCCTAGTCATCGAAACCCCATCAATTCCATCACAACTAGACGTAGGCTTTTACCTTCATCGAAGGGGCCGAACTAGTATAAACTCTCTTGCGTCCCTGTGTCCGCTTTAACCCCTTCAAGCTAAACCGTCGCGATGGCTCCATGACTAAGTCCTTTCTCTAGGACATCTGCTGTGACAAAACCATGACATCTCCTGTTCCAATCTAAATGCAGCGCCGCTCCTCTCCTCTTCCATTTCAAAACCACCGCCCCTCCTCTCCTGTTCCAGTCCAAAACCAGCGTCGCTCCTCTCCGGTTCTAATCCAAAACCAGCGCTGCTCCTCTCCTCTTCCATTCAAAAACCACCGCCGGCGAGTGAAGGTGCTATGGAGAAGTAGATCGATGGAGGAGTACAACCGATACGTGAGGATCGCAGATGGTGACCCTGTGAAGCTAGCTAGGATGTTAGAGATACAGTCTTGGTTTGACAACAAGGACCAACTAGCGGCGACGGTGACATACATGGCCAAATATCTGCAACAGAGCGAAAAGGCGGCGATACTCCCGGAGGGAGTCGCGCCGGAGTACATAGAGCTGCTCCTCTGGGCCATGGAGCAAACAGATTCACCAAATCCGATCGTGAGGGAGCGGTGGTGGGAGTATCGATCCCAGATGGAGCATCCACCAGAGATTGAAGGATCAAGCATGTACACGGTGCCGTTTGTGAGGGTGTCCTGCCAGAGCGAGCCGGTGGAGTCTTCGTCGATCGAACCCAACTATAAGAGGAGAAAAGCAGTTGGCCCGACGACGCTTCCCCGCCATCGTCTCCCTCGCCGTTCACATCGTCTCATGGGGCGGCTGTCTGCCGCCGAGGAATAGGAGGGGGCTGCCCCCCCAGCCCAATAGTCAGGCAGGTTGTGAATTGTCAGGAGGAGCTTAGGGTTGTCAGTATTTGCAGGTTGTGAATTGTGTTTTGTGTTGTGTATTCTGAGAGTACTTTAAGATATGAATATCTTTTGAATTTCAGATTTGCAATATTGAGCATATAAAGTATTTTATGAATTCTAGAGATCTATTTTTAGCACTTAAAAAAATGTAGTTTCATAGGAGTATAAAAGTGCAGACAATGTGATTCTCAGAGAAGAAACTGCAAGTTTCAGTTTCAGATAAGAAACTGCAAGTTCAGTTTCAGGTAAGAAACTGCAACTTTCAGAGGTAGATCATTTATATTAACACGGCCTTTTCAAACATGGTTAACGTCATGTTGGAAGTTTTATTCATGGTCGAAAATGGAACTACCAGCCAGTTAACATCATGCTGATCAACATTCATGCATAGCACATCTTCATATGATGCACAGTCAAAATGCCCACACAATGTCGAGTGTGCGAAACACAGAGAAAACGAGGGACGAAGTTTTGGCAAGTGTTGGACGTGGTTTTGGGCTGCCCTGTCTAGGCTTTTATTTTTAACATGCGTAGCCCACGACCTCGGATGGAAGGTCCATAGGCCTGTTTGTATTTTCTTAGGGCCGTCATGTATCGACCGGCCTATGGACCTCCCATCCGAGGTTTTATTTTTGGCAGCCCAATTTATGTATTTTTTTGAAGAAAACGCAGAGGTCTGTTCTATTTTTCTATATAAGAATAGGAACGCCAGGTCCAACTTATGTTTCCCTTCTAACTATATTATATTATATATATATATATATATATATATATATTATTTTATATGTTGACTGTTTAGTTCACATACTCCCTCCTTTTCGGTTTATATGGCTTATCTCAAAATTTTAGTTTTTCCATTTTATAAGGCTCAATTTTGTTGTTTTCCATCACATGCTCAGATTTCAAGGTGCATTAAATCATTGCATGCAAGTATTAAGAGAAAATTGACAAATGCATGTACTTTATGCATGCATGCATTGCAATTTATGCATTGATAAACATAATTTTTTGAGGAAAACAAGTGCATTAATTAGGTGCTTTTGCAAACTACAAAAAGTATTCCACCATTCATCATCTACCTTGGTTGGTGAGATTTTTGAATTGAGCCCTATAAACCGAAAAGGAGGGAGTAATTGGCAAATAGATCTCGCCGCCACCCCCCGCCTCCTGACTCCGGGCGCGCCTGCCCCCCTCAGCAAGTCCGCTCGCGCGCCCCATGGAGTCGCCGGCCATATCCACGGGGGAATGGCTGAAAGACAGGCAGATGTACAAGATGCATCTCCCACATGTCTACAAAGCCTTCCCGCAGATGCTCCAGCCGCTCGACTCCGTTGCGCCGGCGGTGCTGCGGGAGACTCGAGGGAGGAGATGGAGGGAGCGGGCGATGCGGATCCGCGACGATGCTCTCTCCTGGACCCAGTGCACGCGCGAATGGAGGGAAGCAGAGGAGGAAGCTGCGAGGGAGGAAGCCGAGGAGGGACCAAATCCGTTCTCTCACTCGCGCAGGTATGCTCGGATGTGCAAGGATCATGTGGATTGGGAGCTGCTGAATCTAGCCTTGCGGATCTACATCGAAGGAGATTTCTCGGAGAAGCACAAGATGCCCAACCCCAATGAGCCGCCGATTGCGTTCGTTCGATGGGCGAAAGGAGAAGTGAATTCAGGAGATCCACGCCGTGCTGCGAGATGGGAATGCTTGACTGGACTCCTGCCCACCAGCACGTCATCGGAGCCGGAGCAGGTGGATCCCCTACCTTACCTCTCCCCCAAACCTGCAGAAGATTGAAATTAGGCTTGCAATCTGCTTCAATTGAGCTGTCTGGTGGTTATTTCTGCTTCCTGAGAGACAACATCTGGCTGGAGGATGAGAAGGAACCAGGAACTCCGATGAATTTCCCCTATCACAATGGGGGGAGCACTGGTTGGGCAGTGGTACGGCCCACCTCCGCCCCAAATGGGGGAACAATCTGGGCAGGCTCCTGTAATCGCCCAAGATCAATCTGCTGGTGGTTCTAACTCTCAGATCAGTGGGAAATCTCAAGGCAAGAATCAGCAAAAGAAGAGATAGGACATCCAAAAAACTGCTCCTGCCCCTGCTTCGGGCCTTATGGCATACTCTGAGGTGATCTGC
The DNA here is from genome assembly GCF_018294505.1 of Triticum aestivum. NCBI lineage: Eukaryota > Viridiplantae > Streptophyta > Magnoliopsida > Poales > Poaceae > Triticum > Triticum aestivum. The sequence continues at coordinate 728,334,369 of NC_057797.1, forward strand.
TACAACTCTGGGGAACCAGGGCATCATTTGGATAAATGTGTCAATCCCAAGAGTTGTTTTATCTGCAAAATGGTTACCCATAAAGTTGAGAATTGCCTTGTCAGAAGAAAAACCCACAGTACTGCTAGATATGTTGGAAGTGCTGCTCCAGGATTATGTCCACCATTGACAGAATTTTCTGTGACACAGAATTAGATAGTTTCTTTCCCCTTTCTAGTTGTAGAGCTCTGCCCAGATGTGGTAGTGACCACACTCCTTTTCTCTGGGACTCTGGTCTTAACCAAACTCCAAAGAGCAATAGTTTTAAATTTGAAAAGTGGTGGTTGCTTAGAGAAGATTTTACTGAGCTAGTCAGGAAATCTGGAATGAGCCTACTGGGAGCAGTTGCCCCCTAGAAAATTGGCGGATCAAAATCAGGAAATTTAGAAGAACTACCAAAGGGTGGAACTCCAATGAGGAAGCTAATCTTAGAAGATACAAATGGCTTCTCCTCCTTGAGTTTGATTCTCTAGATATTAAGGTAGAAACCACTGACCTCTCTGAGGCTGAGACTAATAGATTAAACTTTCTCCATGGAGAGCTCAAGAAAATTTGATTTCAAAAAGAAATCAAAGCCAAACAAAGGTCTAGAGATAGGAACATTAAGGAGGGTGATAGAAATAGTGCTTACTTCCATGCAGTAGCTAACCAGAGGAGGAGGAAAACCCTCATTCACTCCCTTGATGGCCCTAATGGCCCTGTTATTGAGGTAGATGAGATGCTGAAAGTGGCTAGTGACTTCTACAAAGACCTGTTTAAGAAAGAAAACCCTTCTGGGTTCTCTCTATAAAACAATTTTTTCTCTGCTTCTGAAAAAGTCTCTCCTGCTGAAAATGAGCTGCTAGAAGCCCTTTTTTCAGAGACAGAGGTGAAGGAAGCCATTTTTAGCTCTTATCCTGATGGAGCTCCTGGTCCTGATGGGATTCCCTTCTTGTTTTACCAGCATTTTTAGGACTTGATGAAAAATGATCTCTTAGATTTTTTCCAAGCCTTTCGTAGAGGAGAGTTGGATCCAGCAACTTACTCATGGGGGTCTGTTGGGGTCAAGTTAAATAACTGTGAAAGTGATTTTTTTTCCTTGCTGGTAAAGGCCTTAGGCAAGGTGACCCCATCTCCCCGCTTTTGTTTAATTTAGTAGTGGACGTTCTTACTAAAACGCTGAGCAAAGTTGTTGATCATAGTCTGATTGCAGGGCTCTGTCCTGAGGTCTGCCCTGGTGGCATCATCTGCCTTCAATATGCAGATGATACCATCCTTTTCTTAGACAATGACTCCACACATGCTAGCAATCTGAAAACTGTTCTAACCTAGTTTGAACAAGTCTCAGGCATGAGAATCAACTACTCTAAAAGTGAACTCATCCCTATCAACATGGATGATCAGGAGTTAGCTGACTTCCTCTCTATTCTAGTCTTTAATAAAGGTAACTTCCCCATTAAGTACCTAGGTATCCCTCTTCACTATGATAAACTGAGGAGAGAGGATATCCAACCCTTCTGGATAAAAACATTAAAAGGATTGCTGGGTGGAAGGACTAACTTCTCTCTTACAGAGGTAGATTGATCCTCATACAAACTTGTTTGGCTAGCATTCCAGTGTATCTCCTCTCCTTCTTCAAGTTCCCTAAATGGCAGTGAACCTCATCAATTCTCAAAAGTCTCATTGCTTGTGGAATGATTTTGAGGAAAATAGGAAGCTACACCTTGCTAATTGGGCCCTAGTCTCTATGAAAAAAGATTTTGGAGGCCTAGGCATACCTAACCTCCAAGAAATTAACATCTGTCTTCTAGGGTCTTGGATTAAAAGATTCTATGAGGAAGACCTGAAACCCTGGAAGCTTCTTATTGCCCATAAATACCTAGAAAATAAACCTAATATTTTTGTCCCTTCCTCCAACCCTAAGACCTCTAGATTCTGAAAATGATTAAAATCTATTATGCATGCTGTGAAATTTGGCTACAGATGGAACATAGGGGATGGGAGCAGAACCAGGTTCTGGGAAGATACTTGGTTTGGCACATCCCCCTAGCAGTCCAATTTTGGCCTATTTACTCTGTCCGCAATGAGCTTAACAAAAGTGTCAATGAAGTTTGGGACAGTCAATGCCTAAAACTCTCTTTTAGAAGGAACTTTAGTGATAGTCTCATGATACAATGGTTCCAGTTGGAGGAAATTGTCAAAAGCATTACCTTTACTGCCGAGCCGGATGCCCTGATTTGGCAGCTGGACAATAAGGGGAAGTATTCCTCCAGCTTCCTCTATCATGTTATCAACTTTAGAGGTGTTCAACCCGTGTTTATCCATGCTGTCTGGAAATTGAGAGTTCCCCCTAAAATTTATGTATTTCTCTGGCTTCTCTCCAAAAACAAATTGATGACTAGGGATAACCTTAGTAAGAGACACATAATCAAACCCCTTAATTGTGTTTACTGCTTGGAACAAGAGTCTTGTTCTCACTTATTTTTTGAATGTATAGTTGCTAAACATCTCTGGGCCCACATTGAGGAATATTTCTCTAGTCAGATTGGCTCATCCTTCGAATCTGTCGCCAGATTCTGGATTGCTACCAAAAAATGCTCAGTTTTAAACACTGTTAGCTCAGCTGTCCTTTGGTGCCTCTAGAAATATAGAAATGCTATGATTTTCAGTAACACCTCCTGGATTTCCATTCCGCGGGTCTTGAGATTGATCAGGAACATGGTGAGGAACTGGGCGATTCTCTCCTCCGGATCGGACAAGGACAAGTTGACGAGCTTCGTGGAAACCCTAACAAGATCCCTCCAAAAACCGTTGGCGATCACTTGTGGTTGAACAAGGCTCGACCTACTCTGGGGCAGGACTCGTGGGCTCGTCTCAAGATCTCTGATGAAGATGATGGGCACCTGGCACCGAAAAAGAGGGACATCCACCATGCTACGCCTTCCAGCCTGGTGTCTCCGCTTGCTTACTGGTCGCCGCAGGCTGACATGACCCCTCGGCTGAAGACCATGAAGGCTTCGCTGGACCCTCCTTGTGTCATTTGAGTGCTCTATCCGCTCTGCCTTTGACACTGCTCGGGTGATCTGTGTTATTCAGATAACTTGTTCATCGACCCTCCTAGTTTGTAGCTTTTCTACCTTTGCTTTCAAACTGCTCTTTGAGCTGCTGTATTAGAATATGTTGTGGTTTCATTCTCAGCAATGGAACCGGAGAGACGCTCCCTGTTTTTCTAAAAAAAATATTTTATATGTTATTATATATTATTTTTATTGTCATCATATATTTAACAGATACTTACATATGTAAGAAAACAATATCCCACATCTTATTAACTTATAAAAATAATTTCTTAACAAATAAAATCCTGGATTGTTTTGACACGAAAATCCTAGTAATTGTGTACAAAAGCTTGGTAAGATTTAAGTACGAATGTAATAATATCACTTATTATTTAAATATATTTATAACAAAATGCTCAGCCCCTTTTATTTTTTGATAACATTGCTGGCCCAACCTAATATTATAATTAGAATCAACCCAGCAAAATCGTGTATTTTGAGAAATTACAAATGGCCTGTAATTTTTTAGGAAATAAAATAAACGGGCTGCATGGATGCTACATTATTTGTTCACCCAGCCCAGCTAATGGTTGTAATTAAAAAAATATCAAATTGACTGTAAATTCTACCATGCAAAAAAAGAATGTAAATTCTGAAAAAATGGGTTGAATACGTGCCACATTTTTGAAAGCTGAAATGTGGGCCAATAGGTCGAAGCCAATGCAAGTCGTTGTCAATTTAGTCAACGAATGATGCTGACATGTTAGCCGTTGGATTTACATCCAACAACCGGCATCCATCTTCAATCTCTCGTCTTCTTCCTCCAGCGCCGCCGGGACCACCTCCCGCCTCCTGCTGCTAGCAGCTCTGCTTAGCACGCTTCGCTATGAAGCGCTACTCCACTGTTGGCCAGGCCATCCCCCACCCCTTCACATCTCCTGTTCTTCTCCATCGACTGCCGAACCACACCGCACTAGAACCAGTTAACCCTCGTACACCTCTCTGTCTGTGACTCTACTCCTGCGTCTTCCCATCTCCGGCTCGTTGTTGTCCGGGGCCTCACCGTTGTCCACCACCTTGGATGCGCTCGGCGCGGCGTGGTCAACGTGGTCAACGAACGACACCATCAGAAGTAGACTGTGCGTGGAGAGGCTGACAGCTGGGTCCACGGCCGCACACAAGAAAATGCCTCCTTATTACGCACAAAATAATGATTCCTCCATCTGACATCTGGGACCCACCGGAAGGGCCTCTGTACTTCGCGAAATAAAGTGCCCCCCGCTGACATGTCAGACCAATCAGCTATCTTCGCACGCAAGGAAGTGCCTCCTTATTATGCACAAAAAAATGAATATTCCCCCTGCCAGCTGGAACCCAGCATAGTGGGAGGCTGACTTGTAGGCCTACCAAGTTGACGGGGACGGAGGGCTTTGTCAACTTAGTCAATATGAACGATTCTAGCTCCTGTTACCGTACGATGTTCATCCAATGACCGTAGTGCTTCTTCAACCTCTGGTCTTCTTGCTCCAGCCGCCCAAACCAGCGCCGGTCGTGCCGCGTGCTCCTGCCTCCCGTGGCCGGCTGTGATGCCGCGGAGGCCTCACCGCCCCCTACTACTCCCACCACTGGCCAGGCCATCCCTTTACTCACCCACACCCCTTATTATTCTGCGGCGACAGCAGCCTCACACCGCAGCCGAACCAGTGAACTCTCGTACTCCTCTTCGCGTGGGCATCCACTGTTACGTCTTCCCGGCTCCGAGTCGTCCCCTTCCTGGTCCTCGCAGTCGTCCACCGCCCTGGTGCTCTCGGCGCGGCATGGTCAACGTGGTCAACGACCGACTTCCATCGGAAGAGTACTATACGTGGAGAGGCTGACAGCTGGGTCCACGGCAGCCGCAAGGAAGTGCCTCCTTATTACGCGGAAAATAATTATTCCTTCACCTGACAGTGGGGACCCACCGGACGGGCCACCAGTATTTTGCAAAAACAATCGTTTCCCCCTGACTGTTGGGACCCACCGGATGGGCCACTGTATTTCGCGAAAAAACGTTCCCCCCGCTGTCAGCTCGGATCCACCGGAAGTGCCTCCTTATTTCGCACAAAAAAATGAATACTCTCCCGGCTAGCTGGGACCCACCTTGCTGGGAGGCTGACTTGTGGGCCTACTAAGTTGACGGGGACGAAGGGCTTTGTAAACTTAGTCAATATGAACGATTCTAGCTCCAGTGACCGTACGATGTCCATCCAATGGCCGTAGTGCTTCTTCAACCTTTGGTCTTCTTGCTCCAGCCGCCCAAAGCAGCGCCAGTCGTGCCGCATGCTCCTGCCTCCCGTGGCCGGCTGTGCTGCCGCAGAGGCCTCACCGCCCCCTACTATTCCCACCGCTAGCCAGGCCCTGTGGCGACGACAGCCTCACACTGCAGCCGAACCAGTGAACCCTCATAGTCCTCTCCACGCGGGATTCCACTGCCGCGTCGTCCCCTACCTGGGCCTCGCCGTCGTCCACCGCCGTGGTGCTCTCCGTGCGGCGTGGTCAACGTGATCAAGGAACAACGTCCATCGGAAGTGTACTGTACGTGGAGAGGCTGACAGCTGGGTCCACGGCCACAGCCCAATTTTTTTGTGATTTGTCAAGTAAGTCGCTTTGTCACGCCTGTTGGGCTACAAATCTTTCAAGACGAGGAGAGCTTTCATTCGGCTGGCCGAGAAAATGGCCCATCAGTAATGAGAAATGGGTTGTACATTTTTAAAACACATCAAACCGGCAATTAGTTTCAAATATCTTTTTTTTCATTTCAAGATTTTAAATTACATTAATTTTTATGTGTGGAGAATTTGTTGGATTTTATATTGATATACATTTATTTTTAAAAGCAGTTTGAATGTGAGTCGAAATTTCGGGATTAAAAACAGTTCGGACCGCACCGAAATATGCAAAATTTCATATAATTTTTTAACTGTTGCCACAATATGGGCTGTAATGCTAACAAAAAGAATATGGGCTCCAAAAAAACCTTAAGAATTAGCAAATGGGCTGTAAATTATTAGAAATAATGACAGATGGGTTGTATGATGTTTTCCACAGATTTGAGGTTTTCCTAAAAAAGGTTGACGCACAAGCACTGACTGTTGGATGTCCATCCAACGGCCGCCGTGCTTCTTCAATCTTTGTTCTTCCTGCTCCAGCCGCTCAAACAAGCGCCGGCGGGACTGCCTGCTCCCTCCTCCTCGCGGCCGGCTGTGCTGCCGCGCAGGCCTCACCGCCCGGCCGTACTCCCGTCGCTGGCCTAGCCATCCCTCTACTCACCCACACCTGTTGTTATTCTTCGGCGACGGCAGACGAACCAGTAAACCCTCGTACAGTCGTACTCCCCTTCGCCTGGGAAACAACTGCCGAGTCTTCCCTGCCTCCGTGTCGTCCCCTTCCTAGGCCTCGCCGTCATCCACCGCCCTGGTGCTCTCGGCGCGGCGTAGTCAACATGGTCAAGGAACGACTTCCATCGGACATGGACTGTACGTGGAGAGGCTGACAGCTGGGTCCACAGCCACAGCAAGGAAGTGCCTTCTTATTACGCGGAAAATAATGATTCCTCCACCTGAAAGCTGGGACCCACCGGACGGGCCACTGTATTTCAGAAAAAAAATGTTTCCCCCTGACTGCTGGGACCCACCAGCTACATCTTCGCACGCAAGGAAGTGTGTCCGGACAAAAAAACGATTCACCCCCTGACTGCTGGGGCCGACCAGCTACATCTTCACAGGCAAGGAAGTGCCTGACAGTCGGGACCCACCTGGTCGAAGCGTACGTAGCGTTGTCATTCTGGTCGCGAACGTGTACGTACATACTGGTCGATGTAGAGGCGCGCACGTGTCGTAGTAGAGGCGCGCACTTAGCATTTACACGTACGTACAGCGGGCAGGGTGGAAGAAAGAAAATACGGCCACGTATGTGTACATACGGGCGGGGTCTCGAATGCCTACTCGCGCATATGTACGGCCAGGGCTCGTGTACATGGCTGGGTCGGAACGGAGAAACAGCGTCGTCGTCGTGTTCATGGGGAGGCAACGGAATGCGTCGTGTTCATGGGGAGGCAACGGAATGTGTCGTGTTCATGGGGAGGCAACGAAATGCGCCGTGTTCATCGGAAGGGCTTGGATGGAACATGCGATGGAAACGAGGCCTGGCGTACAGCAGAACGGAGGAAACGACCTTGTGTTCGGTCGGCCATGTTTGAAACGGGATCCTGTTCATCGGGAGGGGTCTGGCGTACCGCAAAATGGAGGAAACGGACCTCCTACGGTCAAAACGGGGGTCCTGTTGATCGGGAGGGGTGTGGCATACCGCAAAACAGAGGAAACAGACTTGTGTTGGAGCGCTACGGTCGAAACGGGGGTCCTGTTCATCGGGAGGGGTGTGGCATACCGCAAAATGGGGCTCCACGGGATACTGTTCATCTCCACCGTCGACCTCCTCCAGCCTCCACGGACTCCTGTTCATCCAGCCTCCACGGGCTCCTGTTCATCCAGCCTCCACCGCGCGCTACTCTACCGGCTACTGTTCAACCACCCCTCCACTGTCTACTATTCATCCAGCCCTCCACACCACGGGGTCATGTTCAACCACCCCTTCACGGGCATCCCTCCACTGTCTACTGTTCATCCAGCCCTCCACACCACGGGGTCCTGTTCAACCACCCCTCCATCGTCTACTGTTCATCCAGCCCTCCACACCACGGGGTCCTGTTCATCCACCCCTCCACGGGCACCCCTCCACCGTCTACTGTTTATCCAGCCCTCCACCACACCATGGGGTCCTGTTCATCCAGAGGCAACGCCACCGCTCATTGTTCATCCAAGCCCCCCCTGCAACGCTCACTGTTCATCCCATCGATCGGCTTCAGTTAGCAGTAGTAGCAAAGGAATCGCTCGATCGGGTTCAGTTAACAGCCATCGATCGATCGCTCGGGTTCAGTAACACGTAGCCTGCAGTGCAATCGCTCGGGTTCAATTAGAGCCAACGCCCCGCACACACACGCGTACCTGTATGAGAGAAACGCGCATCGCTCGGCCCCCGACCTCCCACCGTAACTGGGAACTCCCCGAAATCCCCCCCCCCCTCGCTTCTACCACGGTTTTTTCCATCATGGACGGCCCAAAGAATGTCATGCAGCTGCGTCTCCGGCCCGCCCAGGACGAAAAGCCCATTTTCTGTCATGATTTTTTGTCATAGAAATAGGAGCCCACCACATCTATGATGATACCGGGTTTTGTCACAATTATCGTCATAGAAGTGTCATATGTATGACAGAAAAAAATTTCGTTCGGCCCAAAATGTCACGCATGTGTCTTTTTTGTAGTGATGGGGCTGACCTGTCTCATGGCTCGATATTTTTTCACTTTTGGTGGAGGGGTTTGATATGGTTTTCACCGAGTTTTCGATATTTATCATGTCTTTCTAATGTTAACCCTTCGAGAAAGAAGAAAACTTGTTCTTTCCTTTGATATGCAGAAAAATATATTTTTGAAAGGAAACAAATCAAGATCCCATAAATTGAAGCCATTTGGAGCAACTTTTGTATTGGACAAAATTGCACCATTGCAGCCAAAGCGCAAGACGGCGTCTTGCACGAGCATAGGCGCTCATATGAGTGATCATATTTTTACCATCTGTCACCAACTCCACCCTATCAACAAGAACAACTTTTGTAAAGACGATCAAAGAGACACGTCCACTAACGCACCATCTAGCATAGAGGGAGAAGAGATCCGGAGAGGAATAAGTACCGAAGATCCATTCCTTCTCGTCATTCGACTCCATCCCCATTCACGGCAACATCACCATTGGGAGGGTTATTCCAAACATTAGGGTACATAACTCTTATTGTATTCATCTTGAGATTTTGCCAATTCTATATGTCATCATTCGTGGTTATAGTTTTATGATTTTTTAAGTAAGTTGTTTATCTACGGAGCGTAATACGTGTTGTCCAATTGAAGGGCTCAGGCAACATGATTTGAAGACTTATGCAGGTACCACATGTTGTTTAGTGAATATGTGACCTCTAGGTGACAGGTAGAGATATCTATGAGAAGCCAAGACACTATGAGACAATGGTGATTCACACAACTAATGCATTGTTCCGGTCTCACGACCTTAACTGTGGAAGATGACCATGCAATGACAGCATCGAAGCAGGACTATAGGGGAGAACGAGTCCGGCAAGGAGGAGTTCGACCACTCAAGGGTGACCTGCCTACCGAACAGTCAATCAATATCTTAGAATCACGATACAAGATAATTGGTATTACGTCGCACCGGGACACTTGATGTACACCATGATCCGAAGTTTCTCTACGTCTAATCTCAGTATTGCAGGAAACCACTTTTAATATTAGTTTTTTAATTTATGTTCTCTACCTTAAAGTCGTTATTATTCTCGTTGCAACCTACAATACTTTTTACTACCCTGGCATATTTGTTTGATGGGACAATAATACTATCTGTAGATTTTCAGACAGTTAGTTCACACGAGACTTATGACAACTTGTGTGTGATCGAAACACTAGTCATAATACTCTCCTCCGCTCTTCGTTGGGATGATAACTATTGAGATATTTACATGAAGGTGCTACACTACCTTGTGTGTCTTGCAGGTCCAAGTTCAGTGTCGAAAAGGATGGCTTTGAGCAAAATAGATAGATTTGGTAAAACTTTTTGACTAAGATCCTTTCTAGCTAAATTTTTAATAGTGGCTCCATTTTATCAATTTCCACATCATTATGTGGATAAGAGAAACTATCATGGGAATATAAGAGAAGTAATGATGTTCTACCTAGAAAAAAATATGGTACTCCAACATGAGATGGTAAAAAATTATGCTCTTCCATCTGGAGTACAATATAAAACATACTGTAGTGAAAAATGCCAAAAAATGTAAATAATAGTTCATGGCGAAATTGACAAATTTGGACATGCATCAAACAAGCGCAAGCATACAAACAAAGTGCCATTTCTTCAGAAAATGGTAGACAAACCGCTGAGCGCAGGGGTGAGTGGGTCCATATCTCACCATTGACCGGTGACACGTGCAGGCGATCTTCTTCTTCTTCGTCGTCGTCGTCGTCTTCTTCTTCCTTTTTGTATCTTGTGCATGCGACGCAACGCAATGATGGTTTTTGAACTCCGGGCCGCTTTATCCTCCACGGCGTTCGACGTTGGCGTGTGCCGGTGACCGATCGGAATCTTAACGTGACCGGACCCTGTAGAAGCGAAGAAAACTGGCAGCCAGCTGCCGACCATGCACACATGCGCGGTACGAACTGTTGCGAGCGAAAAGGAGAGAAACGATGCCGTGTCGGACGTCGACGACCAGCGATTGGTACTCACTGGTAGAAGAAACACGGCACGTACATACATACATACATGCACGGGCGCACCGGAGTACGACGGACGGAGGTGACCGGACGGTGTACGAGATCGTTGGGTAGATCATGCATGCATGCATGCAGCCTGCCTGCCTGCTGCGCGGCCAGCAAAAGGACGTAGCCTGCCGCCACTGGCCGGGGCCCCTGTTCACTTCGCAAACTTTGGTGCGCTGCGGTCGTCATAATAATTTGGGGATCAGGGAAGTGTTTACGAATTACGACTGGCGTGTGTGCATGTTGGGTCCATCCATCAATCTGGAGCGTGCATGCGGCGTTGCAGGTACAAGACTCGCACCTCTCGGCCGCATTCATGCATGCTGCCCCGACCGTGATTTGCCAACACGGCTGCTGCGCAATTCCTCCTGCAGACAGGTTCGATCCATCAGCACACAAATTCCTGCCTACTGTACATGCGTCCGTGCGTGCATATATGCATACTACTAATGCGTCCGCGCTTCCCGATGTCCAACTTTGACCATAAATTTAACCAACAAAACCAACAGCGGCAGTAGAAAAAAATTATATAATTGAAAATTTCTTTCGAATACGAATTCACTGATATAATTTTTGCTCCCGCCGCAATCGGTCTTGATAGTTAAATTTACGGTCAAAGTTGAAGCACGGGGATAGAGGAAGCACTACATTGTGGAATGGAGGGAGTACAATATTAGCCGAAATATTGGGTTTTACAGTATTATAAAATTGTCACATTTATTCTATTCATATCATTGTCTATATTTATCTATTTTGCATCAAATGTGGTGAAATCTGATTGGATATTTATCTATTCATATCATTTTCTATACTTATCTTTTAATTTGTTTAGCTCATCTTGAAAATCAACCTAACCAAGGCAGAGTGGGAACAAAAGGGAAACAAAAGATGTATATACGGATGTATATAGACATATTTTAGAGTATAGATTCACTCAGTTTGCTCCACATGTAGTCTATGGTGGAATCTCTAAAAAGACTTATACTTCCTCCGTTCCAAAATAGATGACCCAACTTTATACTAACTTTAATACAAAGTTGAGTTATCTATTTTGAAACGGAGGGAGTAGTATTTAGGAACTGAGGGAGTAGATGCCTACATACACTCAGCGCTATGAAACCCATGATTGATATCACACTACCAAAATTCACTGATTTTTAACCAAACTTGACCTGATTAATTTTTGGTTTCAAAATGATTTGAATTTGTGTTGAAATTTTGAGGTTATAAATGTTTTGGCACTGATCAGAATTTTCAAAATTTAGTACATGAAAAAAGTACACATCACCGAGATATGTGGCAGATTAATTTCTCCGATCTCCAAATCGACAAAGCACCAAACGAGAAGTAGGGAGGGAGGCGACGGGAAGATGAAAAAAATTATTTGTTTCTCTAAAAACTCAACGGAGATGATGTACTCCCTTCGTTTTTATTTACTCTGCATATTAGAGTTGACTGAAGTCAAACGCCATAAAGTTTGACCAAGTTTATAGAAAACAATATAGACATTTATCATAATAAATCTATACGATGTGAAAGTACATTTAATAATAAATCTAATGTTGTTAATTTGTTATTGTATATCTTAATATTTTTGTATATAAACTTGGTCAAAGTTTGTAAATCTTGACTTTGACCAAAGCTAATATGCGAACTTAATAAAAATGGAGGGAGTAGGGAGGGAGGCGGGACCCGAGGGAAGGTGCACGCGGGTGGGGTGTTCCGGGGCTTGCTGGCGGTGGCAATGGCCACGGGTAGCAATGGCACTGTTAATTCCCTCAAAAAAAATTAGTGAGAAGTGCCTCCCCTAATATAAATATGCACTAGAGGAAAACACATGAAGAATGGGAAATTATTTTTGGGAAACTAAAGGAAATGCGCAATGGGCTAGATGGGTGTTAATTTCTCAAACCAATTTTTTGCCCGATATTTGACGGGCTATAGGAGGAAAATATAGGGATCCCGTCAACTTGAGAAGACTATCCCATTGTTCTAGGGATTCTGATGATGGGAATATTTCATCAATTTTCAGTCCAGCACTTGATCAATTCCCTTTAAATGATTATCCCATAGCGACTCGAGGGAAGCTGTTTTTAGGAACTAAAGAAAATGTGGTATGGGCTAAATGGGTGGTAGTTTCCCAAACCAAATATATGGTTGCTCCATATTTAACTTTTGGGGAAGACTATAGATGGCTTGAGAATCTGAAAATTGGTGACTTGAAAGGAGAACTGTACCGTAAATTCAATGGAGAGTTTTGTGCGTGCGCGCGTGAATCGCTGAATCGTGAGGGATTTGCGTGCATGCTAATCCGCACCATAAAGTATTGCTTGCTTGCACAGCTAGAGTAGAGACGCAGTACTAGCTAGCTAGCTCATGTGTACAAGTGCTGGCCGGCCGGTACTATGAATGTGAAGGATCTGCATCACTGCATGCGATATTGCGGTGATCCCGGTGAATCTTTTTCAGATCACTACCAGCAGTCTGGCTAGCTAGCTATACAAGCTTGATGCTCCTCCATGGATGAGCTACGCCAGTAAATAAAAGAAGCGGAGGCGACATATGCAGTAAATAAGAGATGGCCAGGCAGACCGTAGGCTGAAAATTAGCGACAGGCTACTGGTAATCAGGCATTGGCCGCAGCTGCTTGCCTGCGTTTTTCAGTGTAAAACCTCGGGAAGGAACGCACGTACTCCCTCGGTACGTATGCGTGCGCGCGCATGCGTGTGTTTGTTTCTTGGATCGCCATGATTGGCTTGCTGAACGTATTCACGGACTCCTAGCGGCCAGCGTTGGCGCAGCTGATTTTGATGGGTGCTTTCTGCGGCCTGTCCCTCAATCGGTCGCTTAAAATTCAATGCCGTTCTGTATCTTCGTGCGTCTGGGTATTAGCAATGGGAAAGAGTATCCTCGTCTGACGGGTGTTTGTTTCCAGAGACTTTTTTGTGTAAGAACTAAAAAAAGTCCTTTTTAGAGACTTTTTATCAAACGGGAGAGACTTTTTAGGGACTAAACTAGGCATTTGGGACTAAATGAAGAAGACTCTCAAGGAGAGTCTTCTCTAGGACTTTTTGGGACTTTTCCAACAATGCCCCTCCATGCATTCAATGGCCCGCCATCTCATGGTGTTGTTTGATTGTTATTTTTTTATATACTAGGGGCAACATGGTCATTTAATAACCTCTAGAAAGGGACTAGGGATCTTTTAGTTTCTGGAAACAAACAGGGAGGAACTTTTTAGGGACTACAGAGTTTTTAGTTGAGACTAAAAAAAGTCTTAGGACTCATGAACCAAACATGACCTTAATCTATCCGTTTCAGAATGCAAGGCGTATGGATTGTGTCCTAAGTTCAAGCCTTCTAGGTTTGCCGAAATTTTTATGGATAAAATATCAATGTCTACATTATCGGATGATTAATTAGAGTCTCATAACGCATTTCACGATAGATGTATAGGTACTAATTTGGAGTAACTTAGATGCAGATATTTTTCTACACGCATGGCCAAACTTGGAAAAGTTTTACTTATGACATAAAACTTATAGCCCTTATATGTAGAATAGAAGGTACATAGTATTGGGCTGGAAAGCAACAATGCGCTGCACAAATTCACCAACACGGTAAATATGCACACTACACAGCCCCTTTCACTTGTAATGAACTTTGAGAACAACTTCAACCAATAAGTAAGCAGCGGAATAATACAAACAACATGCACATATGACACAGGATTTAACGTGGAAAACCCTCCTCAACTTGAGAAGTAAAAAACCACGGCTGTGGGCCGACCGGTCCACGCAACTTCACTATGAGAATGATGAGTACAAAGTCTGCTCTAGAACCTATAAAGAGATTTATAACACACTCTCCACGTTGCCAACCGGCAACAGTAACAACAGCCACAAGAGGCAAGAGTTCAGCAAAGCAGAGTTTACACAGATTCTATACCCTTCGGTATTTTGCAAACCGCTCTTAAACCGATGAACCAAACAACACCAAATTTGGCAGACAAGTAGACACATGAGTTCTTGACATCTCCTCCAAATTTCAGCTCAATCGTACATCATTTGCCTACCCAAACTGTTCATCTCCCAAAACTACTCTCTTATGAAACTGCAGCCGTCAGAGCTGGCAGAAACAATCTCAAATCTGATGCTCCATTGACCCAATCCTCAAACCAGCTAACCAGATCGAAGTACTCAAAGTAAGGAACGAGCTCACCAAGTTTGGGATCGATCCAAATACGTTTGAGCCTGCAGTCACCAGCTTGAACACTGTCTAGTCAGATGCAGCAAATCTGGACAGAGCATCTGCTTCTTCTTCTTCCTCTCTCTCAGGTTGTGTTTTCTCTTGTGTGCTCTCACTCTCACTCTCACATGAATGGCAGCCACCACCAGCAGGTGTGGAGTGGCTAGGGTTTTCTCTTTTCTTCACTTCACTTGGAAGCACTCTCAACCGTTGGATGCAGCAAGGATCAACGGCTGACATGTGTTGGACTTATGGGCTGATGTTGAGCTGCCAACACACCTCCATGTGGAGGGACTTAGCCCAACAAACTCCCCCTCCCGACTCATGGAGGGTCTCACTGCCTTCCGGCAGCCATGCCAGCGAGCCGGCGGCATACTTCAAGTTTCATCCTTGTCACCACTTTAGTCAACATATCAGCCTCATTGTCATCGGTTTGAACCTTCTCAAGTTGCATTTTCTTGGAATACAACACATCTCGAATCCAATGATAGCGGACATCTATATGCTTAGACCTTGAATGAAAGCTTGCATTCTTACTTAAGTGGATAGCACTTTGGTTGTCACAAAACAACACATATTTGTCTTGCTTAAAACCAAGCTCACAAGCCAACCGTTTCAGCCACAATAGCTCTTTGCTCGCCTCTGTTACTGCAATGAATTCAGCTTCAGTTGTACTCAGTGCCACACACTTTTACAGCCTGCTTTGCCATGACACCGCTCCCCCTGCATAAGTAACCAAGTAACCTGAAGTAGACTTCCTTCTGTCAAGATCTCCAGCCATGTCAGAATTTGAAAAGACAACCAGCTTGGCTTCACCACCACCAAAGCAAAGTTTCAGATTTGTGCTGCCCCAGAGATATCTCAAAATCCACTTCACGGCTTCCTAAGGAGGTCTTCCTGGACTGGACATAAATCTGCTCACAGTACTAACCGCATGAGCAATGTCAGGCCTTGTACATACCATAGCATACATCAAACTTTCAACTGCTGAAGCATAAGGAACATGATGCATTTCCTTTTTCTTCTCATCAGTGGTAGGACATTGCTTTCTGCTCAACTTGAAATGGGCTGCTAGTGGACAACTCACAACTTTAGCATTTTCCATCCTGAACTTCTTTAGTACCTTCTCAATATACTTCTCTTGAGACAAGTACAACTTGTTGCAATTTCTGTCTCGCTCAATTCTCATCCCGAGAATGTTCTTTGTTGGACCTAAGTCTTTCATAGCAAAACATTTGCTCAACTACTTCTTCAACTTAGCAATCCTAGAGACATTCTTGCCAACAATCCGGATATCATCAACATGGAGCAATAATATGATGAAATCATCACATGAGAACCTCTGAATAAACACACAATGGTCTAACCTACACTTCTTGTAACCTTGCTCCCCCATGACAGTTTCAAACTTCATGTACCATTGTCTTGGTGCTTGTTTCAGGCCATAGAGATTTTTCTTCAGCTTGCACACATAGTCTTCTTTGCCTTTCATAAGAAACCCCTTAGGTTGCTCCATGTATATTTTTTCCTCCAACTCACCATGAAGGAATGCAGTCTTCACGTCAATTTGCTCGACCTCCAAGTTGAGACTTGCTACCATGCCAAGGATTACTCTTATGGATGTCATCTTCACCACCGGAGAAAAGATCTCATCATAGTCAATGCCTTTTCTCTGGTTGAATCCTTTTACAACTAGCCTGGCCTTATACCTTGGATGTGATGTGTGCTCTTCTTGCTTGATTCTGTAGACCCACTTGTTCTTCAAAATTTTCTTGCCCTTGGGCAACTTCACCAACTCATAAGTATGATTCCTATGCAAGGAATCCATCTCTTCTTGCATCACATTTTTTCACTCATTCTTGTGCTCATCTTCCATTGCATCTGCAAAGCATTCAAGTTCTGAACCGTCAGATAATAACACCACGTATTGATGTGAGGGATACCTGCTGGAAGGAATTCGACCCCTGTTGGATCTTCTGAGTGGAGCAGCTGGTGGACTTTCTGGTGCTGGTGCTTCCTGCTGATCCGGATCATCAACTTCAGCATCATACTCTTGTTGTTGCTGTTGGGGAGCATCTTCTTCACCTGCACCATCATGTACATCATCTTGTACATCTTCTGCATCTGCTTCAACTTGCACGGGAGCTGGAGCTGTAGGAACTGGGTCAGAATCAATCATGTCTTGCTGCTGCTGAGGAGGAACCTGCCCCTTTATCTTCACAATATCCTCAATTGTTTGGTCTTCAACAAACACAACATCACGGCTTCTCACAACTTTCCTTGCTATAGGGTCAAACAGCTTGTAGCCAAACTCATCACCACCATAGCCAAGAAAGATACACTGCCGTGTCTTCGAATCAAGCTTTGACCTTTCATCTTGAGGAATATGAACAAAGGCCTTGCACCCAAAAATCTTCAGGTGGTCATATGAGACATCCTTATCACACCAGACCCTGTTAGGAATATCTCCCTGCAAAGGATAACTTGGTGAGAGATTAATAAGATAAACTGCAGTCATCAAAGCCTCACCCCAAAAGTGTTTGCGTAGCTTTGCACTTGATAACAAGCATCTAACTCTCTCCACAATTGTCCTATTCATCCTCTCAGCAAGACCATTCAGCTGTGGTGTCTTCGAGGGAGTAAATTGATGCCTAATACCTTGCTGCTTGCAATATGCATCAAATGGCCCAATATACCCTCCTGCATTATCAGTGCGAATGCACTTCATCTTCTTCTCAGTTTCTCTCTCAACCGAGGCTTGGAATTGCTTGAATACACCTAGTACTTGATCTTTGGTCCTCAAAGTGAAGGCCCAAACTTTCCTGGAAAAGTCATCAATAAAAGTCACAAAGTACTTAACACCACCAAGAGATCTTATCGACATTTTGCAAACATCGGAATGTATCAAGTCCAGCTTCTCGGGCTTCTTGTGAGGAGGTAGAGTCTTGAAAGCAACTCGGTGTTGCTTCCCTGCTAGACAATCTGAACATTTCTTGATGTGAACTTCTTTCACACCCTTCAACAATTTTTTCTTCACTAGCACTTTCATCCCCTTCTCACTCATGTGCCCAAGTCTCTTGTGCCATAGAGCACAATGATCATCCTTCTCTAGTGCATTGACAGAAGCACTAAAGAGCTTAGCATGAACATGATACAACACTGAGACCATTTTACCTCTTGCAACAATCATGTTACCTTTGGTGAGCTTGTACTTCCCTTTTCCAAAACTGCTCAAGTAATCATCTCCATCAAGCAAACCAACTGAAATAATATTAAGACGAAGTGCCTCAACATGTCTCACAGATTTGAGGACTAACCTTGTACCATTTGTGGTCTCCAAATGCACATCTCCTTTTCCAATGATGGCTGCTCTATCATTGTTCCCCATCTTCACAACACCAAAATCACCTGATATATAGTTAGTGAAGATCTCTCTGCGAGATGTAGCATGAATGGTAGCACCGCTGTCCGGTATCCAAATCACCTCGTCACCATCCACAAGGTTGACGGTTTCATCAGAAACAACAGTGATCTTCTCCACAATAGTGGAACCAAATCTGCCCTCATTTTCTTCATGCATAACAAGCATGATGTCCTCTTCTACTGCAGTAACTCGGTTGCCCTCTATGTCACTATCACTGTCAACTTGCTTCTGATCTTGCTTCTTCATTTTCTTTTTGTCTTTCTTCCACTTGTCACATTGCCACTTAATGTGGCCCTTCTAATGGCAGTGATGACACTCATAATCAGCATACTTACTTTTTGATTTGCTCCTATCTCTTTCTGCCCCTTTACCTGGACCTCTACTCTTACTTCTCCCCCTGGACTGAGTGACCAGCACATCTGAATGTGAGGAAGAACTAGCTTCAGCCAACTTTCTAGACTCTTCATTTAGTACCCTGGTTTTCACAAGATTCCAAGTGACAACTCCATTAGGTGCTGAATTGCAAACAATGACCTTAAAGGTCTCCTAGCTGTCCGGTAATGAGCCTAGTAGCAGCAAAGCTCTCACTTCATCTTCAAATATTATTCCCATTGAAGAAAGCTGATTTATAATGCCTTGGAATGTATTCACATGATCTGCAATTAGAGTGCCCTCTTTATACCTCAAGCACATCAATTGTTTGATCAAGAACATCTTGTTTGTACCTTCTTTTCGGGCAAACAACTCTTCCAATTTCTGCCATAAGGTGCGTGCATGTGTCTCATCAATGATATGGTTCAAAACATTGTCATCGACCCATTACCGAATGAACCCATAAGCTTGGCGATGAAGTACCTTCCACTGACCTTCCTTAATGCCCTTCGACATCTCAGTGGAGAACACTGGCTTCCAGTATTCTTTCACATACAACAAGTCCTCCATCTTGCCCTTCCATGCTTGATAATTTGTACCATTCAAAGATATCATCCTGCTGGTATTCACTTCCATCTTTCACCACAAGAAACTCAGCAATTTGCACAAGCAAACCAAGGCTCTGATGCCACTTTGTTGGGGCTGGAAAGCAACAATGCGCTGCACAAATTCACCGACACGGCAAATATGCACAGTACACAACCCCCTCCACTTGTGATGAACTTTGAGGACAGCTTCAACCAACAAGTAAGCAGCGGAATAATACAAACAACATGCACATGTGACACAGGATTTAACGTGGAAAAACCTCCTCAACTTGAGGAGTAAAAAACCACGGCTGTGGACCGACCAGTCCACGCAACTTCACTATGAGAATAATGAGTACAAAGTATGCTCTAGAACCTCTAAAGAGATTTACAACACACTCTCCACGTTGCCAACCAGCAACAGCAACAACAACCACAAGAGGCAAGATTTCAGCAAAGCAGAGTTTACACAGCTTCTGTACCCTTCAATGTTTTGCAAACTGCTCTTGAACCGCTGAACCAAACAACACCAAATTTGGCAGACAAGTACACACATGAGTTCTTGACATCCCTCCGAATTTCAGCTCAATCGGACATCATTTGCCTACCCAAACTGTTCGTCTCCCAAAACTACTTTGTTCTGAAACTGCAGCAGTCAGAGCTGGCAAAAACACTCTCAAATCTGATGCTCCACTGACCCAATCCTCAAACCAGCTAACCAGATCGAAGTACTCAAAGTAAGGAATGAGCTCACCAAGTTTGGGATCGATCCAAGCACGTTTGAGCCTCCAATCACCAGCTTAAACACTGTCTAGTCAGATGCAGCAAATCTAGAAAGAGTCTCTGCTTCTTCTTCCTCTCTCTCAAGTTATGTTTTCTCTTGTGTGCTCTCACTCTCACCCTCACACGAATGGCAGCCACCACCAGCAGGGGTGGAGTGGCTAGGGTTTTCTCCTTGCTTCACTTCACTTGGAAGCACTCTCAACCGTTGGATGCAGCGAGGATCAACGGCTGACATGTGTTGGACTTATGGTCTGCCAACACACCTTCATGTGGAGGGACTTAGCCCAACACATAGATCAAACTTGCATTCAAATTTGACGCCTCTTAATTATTTGGTTTTATATTCATTACATATCTCGGGTGGGAACATTCAATTACATCATATTTTAAGTCACATTACCACCAAAAGATAAACCCCCAAAAATAACCACTGCTTGTAAGAACTTTTTATATTTTGTTGAGCGATTAATGATATGCGAGTAGTAAGCCCGGTGGAAAATGAAAATATCCAAAATTATACTTGAGTTACATCTACTGTTTTCTGAGAGAGTCTTCAACCATAAATGACATCCGATTTACTATGTGGTCAAACATACTTGCTGCACTATGCTACTATCAGTTTGTACTCTACTCCCTCCATTCACAATTATAAGACATTTTCGGTATTTTATCATGGACTACATACAAACAAAAATGAGTGAAATAGGACACTAAAATGCGTCTATATACATCCGAATGAAAAAACACTGGAACATCTTATAATTGTGACGGAAGGAGTAGTATATACATGGTTTGGTGCGTAGAATTCCTTATATGGACATGGGCATGGGCAGCCCAACCCGAAAAACCCAGAGTGGGCCAAGCTTGGACCTTGGTCTGCAGACCAAAAGATGATTCGAGCCGAGCTTCTATTTTCCTGGTTTGGGGGGGGGCATGCTTTTAGTTAAGTACTAGAACAAGTATTTGTGTCGGGCTTTTAGGGTTCAGGCTTGTTTTGAGCCAACTCTAGCATGAGAAAAGAACATTTTTTGGGCTGGGCTTCGGTCGAAGCCCCTCCCCAAAACTGGCCCGACACGACAAACAATCAGTTTTAATACCATATATCAGTGTCAGAGAGATTTAAAATTCAAGACCCAACCAAAACAATATTTAATAAAAGTATTGCAATCCACGTCGATCCCAAATCAAAAGGCTAATAGAGCCTAACTTTACTGGTTGGTGTGTTAAAGTATACCACCTGGCCATCTCCATTAGTTTGAACAATTCGGTGGACTATTTACCACTCATATTTTGAGTTGAAGTTTGGTCACCAATCAACTAATATGAGTTATACATACAAAAATTTGTATCATCATGTTCCCATTTTCCCCTAAAAATTTATGTTTCCTTTTTAAATATATTTAAATTGTATGAATCATTACTCATATTTATCCTGATTAAATCCATGGTCAAAGTTAGATTCAAAATACATGGGGTCCTATATACCGGACTAAACAAACAAAGGAATATTAACTAAGCATATTCTACATAATTAATTAGGGTTTATGTTTTTAGGGATTAGGTTTTCGCGGGTTTAGGTTTAGTACATGTAACTAAATATTGCATATTTTTAATGTTTCTCCATACATGCAAATGTGATAGATCCAACTAGGATCAGAAATAAACAGAGATCAAGTTATCCTTTTTTTATAAAAAATATAATAATAATTTTGTATTAGTACAATTAAGGATAAAATTAATTTTTGTACAATTGAAAAAAAGGTTATGCCTTAAGCATGTTAGTACTTACATTATTATTTAATAAAACACAAGGTAAACAAAATAGAATAAGAAGCACACATGTAATTATCTCTAATTGTTAATCTGTTAAGCCTAATTTTATGTATAACTTTTTATGACAATCGGTAAGAGCTACTGGGAAAAACCGAATGCCAAACAAAACATGAAGCATTAGTAAAGTAGAGTTTTGTTAAATTGTGATTGCTACAAACATCATTTTTGATAAACATAATTTGAAAATATGTACTTGTAAATAGCTTTTATTTATATCAAACTTTTATACTTGTAGAGTTCATTTTACAATAAATATAATTATCAAATTACTTATAATTAATAAACTATATATCATTTTTATCAATAAATGTAAATCATATTATGTAACAAAACTTAGTTAGTCTTTTATTCCTTTTCAATACTCCACCTTTAAATATTTTTTCCATATAATCTTTGTGTATGTGAGGAAAATAAAGCATGATAAAATCTCATACCTCCACGGTTAATTTATGATGTATACATGTGAGAATGTGTTTACCTGTATCAAATATTCAAAAAAAAATCTCCATATAGTTCTTTAAATTATACTTAGTTCTAACAAATATCTTGATAGCCGATTCTAGCATATGATTACATATAAGCAAAAGAAAATTCTAGAGTATATGATCCAAGTTTGGGGGTTTGGTAGAGCTAACTTTTCTGCACTCTGAGTGGAGTAGTACAGGTACGGAGAGTACTACTAACCAACCTCTTTAGCCAGAGTTAACCAACTGATTCTACCCAGATCTATATATGGAAGCTGCTGTCAACCTCTCCGAGTCCCTTTCAGCTTTTGCAGTGGCCGTTTTGCCTGGCCCCGGCCATGGAGCAGCGACCCACTCCTCTCCCTATCATACAAAACGAGAAGCACTCGATGGCTTTCACTGGAGTCACACAAGCCCTTGCAGGCCCCCAAACATTCAATGCAGGCAGAAGAGAGGGCTGTGTGTGTGAGAGAGAGAAGGGAACAGGGCCTTCAACAGGAAGGGCCTATGTATTTCAGGGACAGATAGGCACAGGTGTAGAAAGGGGAAGAGAGAGAGAGAGAGAAAGAGAGAGGAGCTCCTCTAGGGTAATCATGCTCCTGCTTTGCTCAGATCCCTAGCTAAAGATAGAGAGAGGGAGGGAGAGGAGATCAGGGTTGCATCACTGAGAAGATATATATCACAGGGTAGGCAGCCAGGGCTGCACGTACATGTTCACGGCTACTCTACGTAGCTGTGTGGAATGAAGCGGCCCCTCCTGCATGCGCGGTGCGCGTGGCTTTACTCTACGGAGGAGGAGGAGGAGGAGTACAGGTAGTACATGCTTGGCATGGACACAAAATGTTGTATACTAGTCGCACTGCTGCTGCTGCTGCTGTGCGTACTAGCAGTACGTGCAAAAGGCTATCATGGCTGGCTATGAGACGGATCTCATTCTTTGGATCTGAGTCTAGATGCGTGCTTCTCTTGACAGACTCGCTGGTTCTTGCCGATTCCGTGGCGATCCTGCATGCCAAAGTTATGTGACTGCTGACCGATCGATCGATCACATGGCTTCCGTCCGAGTTAATATGTAGTGTGACCCAACTGATTGTCAGACAGGCATTGCTAGAGCCTACCAGGGTTCATGCGTGGAGTACTGTGCGAGTCACTGTGATGGGGGCGGCGCGCATGCTTTTGCTAGTGCTTGCGTGTGCGCTACTAGTAGGGCTAAGGTAAATAAAGATCGGGACATGCATATACAACTCAAGTATATATATAGTTGCAGTTCTATTTTCAAATCGCTAGTAGTATCAGATACTTTTGCCGCATGCGTAGGCAGGGTGATGGGTGTAAACATGCCATTTTGCATACTCAAAACACACCCCCGACAACATAAAATAACAATGATAAACAACATTTAGACTGGATCCATGCATCATGCACGCTAAAATGGCACCGACTGACTAGTGAGTTGGAACCGGAAGGGAGCACGTATGCGAATTTATGTATTAATTACTCCATCAATTAGTGCTCTTGCCAAACAGATGATTACCATTTCACGTTGTTTTCCCTGTTTTCCAACATGCATGATGCATGCATGGATCCAGTCTGCGCCGCATCCAAATTGATCCTGGGTCTCGATCAGAACTTGAATCATCCATGCTGACGAACAAATCGACATGCTGCGCGGCGCAGTACCAGCGGGGAATCGGTCCGTGTTAAAGGTTGTACATACTACGCGCGATGATGTGTTTCGTCGGAAGCAGAAAAGATCCATGCATGTGATGGCACCGACTGCTTTGGGGCTGGTCGTAATGGTAGTATCATAGCTAATATCATGCACGCCAACTAGGCAATTTTAATGAGATGTCATAGCATTAAATGAAGAAAGAGATGATAAAATATCATACTACCGTATCATAATAAATACTATGCTATTTTGTGTCATGCATGATAATAAATAGAGTATTATATGATACTAATATATGATACTATGCATTAGGGAGGTAGTATCATACACTAGTATCATATACACGATCTACTATATGATACTCCACATTACAACCAGCCTGAGGTCTCACCAAATCGATGAACGAGCACGGAAAAAAGAGCACGCAATTAGTACGTATGTGCTGAATCGAGAACGAATATAGAGGAGTATAGGTGGTGTTTGATTCTCTAGTCCTGGGACTTTTTATAGTCCCAACTAAAAAGTCTTTAGTCCCTAAAAAGTCCCTCTCTATTTTTTTGAGAGACTAAAAAGTCTCTAGTCACTTCCTAGAGGTTATTAAATGATCATGTTGCCTCTAATATATAGAAAAATAACAATCAAACAACACCATGGGGTGGCGGGCCAATGGGTGCACGGAGGAGGATTGTTGGAAAAGTCCAAAAAGACTCTCCTTAAGAGTCTTCTTCATTTAGTCCCAAATATTTAATTTAATCCCTAAAAAGTTCCTCCCGTTTGATAAAAAACTCTTTAAAAGAGACTTTTTCTAGTTCATACACAAAAAAGTCTCTGCAAACAAACACCCCATAGTAAATCAAAGACGAAATAGCAGGCGTTAATTTTGGTTTCTGCCACGATGAATGAATGCATGCACAGAAACCGTAGTGGTGGTGGCTCACTCTCGTGCGCTACAGTGAACGACACCGTACGTAGGCGCGCGCGCATGCATCGGTACCGGAAAAGGTGTACTCGCGCGCCCGCCCGCCCGCTCGGTTCGTTCGATGCTACAGGCCACGGACGTACTCCTACTTTTCCACGAATCAATCACGGCACAAGATCCCTAGCTACACGCTTTTCATTCAAAAAAAGAATATCCTCTCGCGTACTGTAGCCACGATGGCATGATGGCACGAGGTTACCAGCACACTAGCAGGTAGAACAAACCAAATACATAATCTTAAACCAAACCAAGCAGATTTCAACATAGTATATATGACACTTAAACAAGTAGCTTTCAACCAAACCAGTACGACATAGTCTTAAAGGAAACCAAACCAGCAAGCTATGTAGCATCTCTAGAAGCCATAAAGATAGAGCTTTTCTTTCCCCTCTCACAAAACGACTAGAGAAAGCCTTCTTTCTCTCGATCTCCACCGGTGAGCCCGTGGATTCGCTTTCCTCCACCTACCGCTTCGACGGCCGGTGGCCGGGAGGAGATTTTTGGTGCCTCAGATCCAGCTAGTAGACATGTAGGGTTTTAGTCCTTACAGGGGAGGCGTTTGGTCGGGTGGCGGCACTTCTTCTTTGAGTTGGTCTTACGGGCTTTGATCCTCCTCAAGTTCGTCTGCTGAGACGGATTAGACGGAGCTCCGTCGTATATTCCTGCCAGCTCCTCGGGGCGGCGATGTTAGGGTTTCTCGTCGTGTGTACGCAACGGCAATATTTGGCATCAGGTTCGTCAGATCTACTCAAGGGTTCAACGACGACGACTACGGTTCCGGGGCGCTAGTCCTTAGGAGCACGTGCACAAAGACTTCCCGGGTGTCAACAATAAAGTCAGGCCGGCTCTAGTATGGGAGCGGCGATAGGGGCGCGTGCATGGCTCATTCTGGCAGCAACAATGGTCGTTCGATGGTCCATGGACCTCGATGTAATTTTTATTATCTTTTATGTGTTTTGTATTTCCAATGAATTTTTATAATAGATCTGATCCTTTTTGTAAAAAGAAAAACTAAACCAACACGCGCAACAGAGAGCTCTTCTAGACGTTCACGACGAAGGTGTCTCCATGCTTCTTGCACTTAGTCACCACTTCAATGCCGTCATCGTTGAAGACGACCACCTTCAGGGTGTTGGGAGTCAGCAGCTGAAAGGTGACCATGTAGCCGATCCTTGATATGGTGGACAACGGCGAAGAGGGGGCCTAACCCTGATCGAGGGTAACCATGTAGTCATGAATTCTTTCTCTGTGACTGACTGATCTCAACCCTTTTCTCAATCCAGACGACGAACGACACCGACCGATCGATGGATGGAAACCCTTTGGTTCAGCCAGGCAGTCAAGACGGCCAGAACAAACACCAGCAAAATTGAAAGCGGCAGACAAGGAACCCGCGCACACATCAACGCTCACATCCATCCATCACACTTATTCTGGCCTGTCCCCCCAAAACAAAAAATACTACAAGTACTACATGCAAAACTCGAACTCGATCGGCCCATGCTTGCTTG
Source organism: Triticum aestivum (assembly GCF_018294505.1). Taxonomy (NCBI): domain Eukaryota; kingdom Viridiplantae; phylum Streptophyta; class Magnoliopsida; order Poales; family Poaceae; genus Triticum; species Triticum aestivum. The sequence goes on from NC_057797.1 coordinate 728,360,740, forward strand.
TATGAACACGCACAATGCGCCATTGATCATATCGGTCGATGCCCTCCCTCTCTCTCTCTGTGTGTATCGACTGTGTGTGAGAGAGAGAGAGAGTAGAAGAGAGAATGAGAGAGGTAGGCGAGGAGGAAGCAGTTGCCATATGCGGGGGCGTCTGCGCTCCATACCCCATCGTCCCCACATGACATGCCCCCCGTACGTGTGTCAACTTCACTTGTCCCTCTCCAAAAGATATCACCATGATCCCCTCTCCCCCTTCCTCTCTCGGGGAACCAAACCAAGCCGGCCCCAACCTATATCACCCCTACCTACACTCCTATTCCTCCTAGCTAGCTCCCCTCCTAGCCTCCTATACCTAGCTCAGCTCAGCAGGCGCAGCTGTGCTACCTCCATGCATGGCGCCATGGCACCATATATACCCGACCTCTCACGTGATCCTCCCACGCCCCTCTCCCTCCTTCCAGCACCCATCGCCCTCCTCCTTCTTCCCACCGATCGTCATCACAGCGGTACTAGTAGCAGCAGGCTAGCAACAGCACCACCTGCCTTCTTCTTGCTGCCATGGACAAGCAGAGCGTCATGTGGAGACAGCTGCAGCACCAGCACCACCAGGCCAGCGGCGCGGCGGGTGGCAATGCCGTCGCTGCTGCCGGTGCTGGTGCGACGACGACGACCGCGCCCGTCCGGCCGAGCGGCGCGCGGTGGACGCCCACGCCGGAGCAGGTCAAGATCCTCAAGGACCTCTACTACGACTGCGGCATCCGGTCGCCCACGGCGGAGCAGATCCAGCGGATCGCGGCCCGGCTCCGGCAGTACGGCCGGATCGAGGGCAAGAACGTCTTCTACTGGTTCCAGAACCACAAGGCCCGCGAGCGCCAGAAGAAGCGCCTCGGCGTCGACGTCAACGGCTCCCCCCTCGCCACCGCCACCGCCGCCGACGTCCTCGCCCTCTCCCCCTCCGGTACTTACTCGCACATCACGTCCTCTCTCTCTCTCTCGCGCGCGCGCGCGCTGCACTTGACCTGATTCTTGTCTCGCGTCGCTTTGCCTCGAGTCCCAACTATAACAACACTCGCGACGTGCGTGCAGGTGCGGCGGCCGGCTTGTACGGCGCCGGCAGCTGCGCCGGTAGAGGCGCGGCTGTCCATCCAGATGCGAGCGCCACTACTACTACTTGCTGGGGAGACAGCACCCTGCAGGTAACCAATCAAGCTGGATTTACACACACACGCACTGCCACATTGCGATCGATCGGTAGATCGAATTTTAATTTGCACATGCATGCATGGTAATCAGCTAATGTACATCTGGCCTGTTGGATCGACGCACGGCAGGACTACATGGGCGCGAGGAGCACGGCGGGAGCGGGCAACCACGGCGGCGCCGCCGCAGCAGCACCTACGCCGTGGCCAGCTGCGAGCTTCCCTTTCTCCACCAACCAGACGCCGCCAATGCCCCCGCCGCGGGAGCTCCCGCTCTTCCCGACCGGCGGAGGCCGGCAAGAAAGCGCCGACGACTTCAACGGCAGCAGCTACCATCTCCAGCCCAACAGCTCGCAGTGGTGGGAAGCTGCCGCCGCCAGCAACGCCAACGCCATGGCAGTCGTCCATCATCAGCTGCTGCAAGAACAGCACGAGCAGCAGCACAGCTTTTACAACAGCAGCGGCAACCAGCAGCAGATGATGATGATGATGCCCATCCAGGACGCCGGCACCTCCCCGGAGCTCACTCTCCGCGCCCCTTACATGTGAGAGCCTAGTGCTCCCGTCATTGTCCTATGCATGATCCTATCTATCTATCCATCTACTAGCTAGTACCACTAGTTACTTACAGTTAGAAGCATATGTGGAAGCATGTCCATGTCTGGAACTTGTAGGGTTCGATGGTAGTGTGGTCCCTAAGCCTCGAACTGGTAGTGCACCCTGCACCGCATGACAAATGCAATGGGCAGTGCATGGTGCAGCAACCAGTGTGTGTGTGTGTGGTGAGTTTGCTACTGTTTGGTTGCGCTTACTTGGTTGTAGCCAAAGTCCAAAGCGTGTGTGTGAGTAGTAGCGCGCTTGTCACAGGAGGAGGTGGCACCATTGGTGTCAACCTTGTCTCTCCCTTTGGTGCCCTTCCAGATTCCGAGAGGAAAAAGCTATCCTCCTGTCTGATCACCTCTTGAAATTTCTCTACTGTGGGCTGGGGCATACTTTTCTCTGTCTATATATGCCCATTACAGTCATGCATGCAGTTTTATCATTTCAGCGTTTCAGGTACGGCGATGTGTGTGGCTGTGTGCGTGCCCTGGGACCACACCGGTTGAGTTGCTGGGGGAATGTCGGTTCCAAGAAAAGAATCAGTTTCCAGTCAACACATTTTGGTCCTGACTTGGGTCAGGCTGGTCTGTTGGTTTTGGGCACATGGCTTGAAATTTTGATCTTTCCAACCATGTTTTTTTAACCATTGTCATGTTTGCATGATGTATTTTTTTTGCTTAATTGGCAGGTGTAGAACACTAAGGGCTGCAATTACTATGCGCCATGGGCATGGCTTGAGTAAAAACGAGCGGAGTAAGGGGGTGTTTGTTTCTAGGGACTTTTTTATGTAGGGACTAGAAAAAGTCTCTCTTAAAAACTTTTTTACCAAACGGGAGGGACTTTTTAAGAACTAAACTAGGCATTTGGTACTAAATGAAGAAGACTCTCTTTTTTGGGACTTTTTCAACAATGCCCCTACATGCACCCATTAACGCGCTATCCTATGATGTTGTTTGATTGTTATTTTTCTATATACTAGGGACAATATGGTCATTTAATAAACTCTAGGAAGGGATTAGAGACTTTTTAGTCTCTAAAAACAAACAGGAAGGGACTTTTTAGGGACTAGAGACTTTTTAGTTGGGACTAGAAAAAGTCCTAGGACCAGAGAACCAAACACCATCTAAGACTTGATCCTCTCGACGAAAAATGAAGCAGCAGTAGTTTACCAGAGCTAGGACCTGCAAAAGCCTGCAGATTGTTAACCTGAAGTGCATTACATATTGTGAAGCGCACTTCCCACTGGCAAATTACACGACCAGACCAGTAGCTTCGAATTTACAACACCCATTAGCTGACGTGCTCGTGCACTACGTACTAGTAACTGCTTTTCCCAAGCACGCACAATCTTCTGCAACTCCTGAATGGCATCAGCGAATCGGTGGGTTGCTTCTGCGAAATTCTACCCCGTTTCGTCGCCATAGCTAAATCTTGGAGCATTCTTCATTTCGCAAGTAATCACTCCCCCATGGCGCTAAGGGTATCTCCTGATCAGAAATCATGAGGTGGGATCACATCTTCCTGCTAAGCCCGTGGAAGAAACGGTGTTTCCTTCTCCTAGAATGCTTCTGATGTACTCTCGACATGACGTGCGGTGAGAAACAAACCTAGTACGGCAGAGGGCAGAAACAGAGTCACAACACTTTATTCAGTTCATACATCTTTAGTTGCTACCTGACAGATCTAGTAACACCATCTCTGTAAGTGGATGCATTTGAGGTCAACTATCTTATTTGGTAATGCAGATTCCACTAGGCCAACTTAAGAAAGAAGTATATACATTTTTTTTCATCCAAAAAGTTAAATATGCATGTACCATAAGGAGATTGGTTGTTCCCCAAAGAGGTTTCATATGCTGCTACGCATAGTAAAAACTTCCAGAAAACTGAAAGAAAAAAGTCCATTTTACTACCCTGAATAAAGTGTGTGGTTCACTTTACCCCCTGATCTATTTTTCCGCTTCTTTTACCCCCCAAACAAACCCAAACCGGACTAAACACCCCCGCGGCTGGTTTTTCTCCACCCACTGCTGATGTGGCACTAGTCAACAGCGGTTTTGACCTGGGTGGGGCCCCCTTGTCAGGTTTTTTTCCCTCTCTCTTTCTCTCTCTCTCCAACCGAAGGCGACTGCGAGCGGCGGGGAGCGCCTCCTCGCGACGGCGACAGCCCCGGCCACGCCGAGCTCCCGCAGCGCGAGCGCCTGCTGGGCCCCGCCGAGGCAGACCGCGCAGGAGGACGGCCCGAGGAGGCCGTCGGCGAGGTGCCGCCCGAGCACCTCGGCGTGGAACTCCACCGCCTCACGCCACTCGTGGCTGCGCCACGCCAGCCACGCCTCCGGCGACCCCGCGGCCGCCGCGGCCTAGGCGTGGGTCCTCCTCCCGACGACCGCGGTGACAGGGAGCTCGGCTCCACACCCCTCCCTGGCCATGCCTCTCCGTCGCCCACGCGTGCATGTCACCGCGCCCGCCTGCTGCCACTACTGTCACTGACCGCTGTCGCGCCGCTGCCGACTCTGCTCTAGCGCTGCTGTTGACTCCCGCTGCGGCCGCTCGCCATTGCCAACCACGACCTGCTCGCGCCCTTCCATGGCCTCGCCTCCCCATGCCGCTGCTCTCGAACGACCGCGCCGGCTGCTGCTCGGGGCTGCGCTGGCGCTTGCTGAACTTGCCCAGCACTCCTCTTCCCTCGCATGTGCCCGGGCCGCCTGCGTTGCTCTACTGCCGCAGCGCCCCGCCCGCGCAGCCCTGCTCCAGCACCAGCCCTCGTGGCCCCGTTCCGGCGGCCCTGCTGCGCCCATTGAGCCTCCCCTTCCGCTCGCGCTCACCCCAGTACCCGCCCGTGCCTAACTGCGTCGGCCTGCGCCCGCCACTGCCTGGCCTTGACTGCTTCGCCCAGCTCACCCCCCCCTCTCGCCACTCCTCCAGCCGGTCGGCCTCGCCACGCCCTGGCCAGAGGCTGCGTGCGGGCTGAGTGGCCGCCGGCCCAGCCTCAATTAGAGAGAGAGAGAGAAAAAAACCTGACAAGGGGGCCCCACCCAGGTCAAAACCGCCGTTAACTAGTGCCACATCAGCAGCAGCGGGTGGAGAAAAACCAGCCGGGGGGTGTTTTGTCCGGTTTGGGTTTGTTTGGGGGGTAAAAGAAGCGGAAAAATAGATCAGGGGGTAAAGTGAACCACCCACTTTATTCAGGGTAGTAAAATGGACTTTTTTCAAACTGAAATGAAAAAAATATGTTATTTTTTATATACCTTGGAATTATTTCGAATGTCGTAAGAAGAAAGTGCAGAATTGTCATCTATCAACTTCTCACTCTGATGTGTCAGGCAGTAGTTCTCCCAAATATGCTTCCTGGGTCAAACATAAATACTTACAGCGGAGTTTGGAAATTCTTGGTATCCTTAACAAATGGAAATATTGACAAAGAAAAGGTTGAGAGATGCCATGAAAAAGTAGTCCCTCCGTTTCAAATTAAGTGTCATGGTTTTAGTTTGAACTAAAACCACGACACTTATTTTGAAACGGAGGGAGCATGTCAGTTCTTAATAGAGAAATAGATAAAAAGTAATTATATTGATGGATAAAATAGTAGAGCCAGATGATAAAAATGCAGAAAATGTTGCAGATGCAGCTTAGATATACAATTTGTGCTAAGAACCACATAAATCCTGACGCTTTGGAACCACATAATGCAAGAAGACATGGATACCAAAGTTGGCATTTTTGGGGAATTCTATACAAGCCTGCCAGCTATTATACAGCTGAAGAGCTAACATTGTGATGGAACTTAGAAGGCCATATTATTAACCATAGCTAACATCAATAAGGTAGGATCTCTAACTAATTTTACAATTATGCAGCTGAAGCTTTTTAATTACAGAACTCATATATGGGCTCGTATTTCTTTCCCAGCATCTAGTAATTGTTCTGTCTGCACATCAATAAATTAGTTGAGCCTTCCCAAAAATACAGTTTATTTTAACAACACTTTCTGACAATTTAGCATTAACAAATACTGATGCCAAGAACTCTTTGCAGTGAGTGCTCTCGTTATATCAGACAGGCAAACAATGTACTGTCCTAGATAAACTTATAACCACATGACTGAAGCTTCATGGAGTCACGGAAATGGGATCCTAGTTTAGAATATAGAATACCAGTGTAACATCTTAGAGAGAAAATTCTTTCTATGTTGAGCTCATACTACTTTAAGACGACAATCTTCGAACATTATATTCTCCTTAGCTTAACTAAAATAGATTACTCCCTCTGTAAAGAAATATAAGAGCGTTTAGATCACTATTTTAGTGATCTAAACGCTCTTATATTTATTTACGGAGGGAGTAGTTAAGATAGGGACCTTAATTCGAATGGGTTTGACTAACCTTGTGTACACACATTCAGCTAGTCAATACCAAACAGGTCAAGTTCAGTGCTTAATCAAACTAAAAATTAGAGTGAGCTCCAGCTTGGATTCTGAATGTCTCGAGGTAATTCAGAATTCGGTTCAGTCTCATATATCTTGTGACCCTCAGCTTATTTGGATCATGACACCTATCATGGATCATGAGTGTCTGATTGACCATCGTGGGAGAGATTAAATATCAAAGATACATTGGCAGCATTTTGAAGAGCATCAAGTGTACTGTCAATGCCAGGAGTTGTTTGCAAGAGTGCTATTGTCATATCTGCCTGGCAAACAGTGTACTCCTAGATGGGCTTACAACCACATAGCAGAAGTTTGGAGTCCAGAAAATGGGGTCTTAATTTTTGATAATTTGTAGGTGTTGATGTAAACAGTGTGCAGATAACAGGCTCATGCACTCTGAGATAATCGTAAGGCAAATTTAGTCAGCAGTTTCTTTCAATACTGAGCTTAAACTATTTCTAGAAGTCAATCTTGGAACATTCTGTTCTCTTTAGTTTAACTGAAAGACACTAATACAGGGAAATCTAATTCAAACAGGCTTGAATAATTTGTAGGTGTTGATGTAAACAGTGTACAGATACCAGGCTCATGCACTCTGAGATAATCGTAAGGCAAATTTAGTCAGCAGTTTCTTCCTATACTGAGCTTAAACTATTTCTAGAAGTCAATATTGGAACATTATGTTCTCTTTAGTTTAACTGAAAGACACTAATACAGGGAAATCTAATTAAAGCAGGCTTGAATAACCTTATGTACACACATTCAGTTATTCAATACCAAGTAGGTCAGTGCAAACTCAAGCTAAAACACGACTTCAGCTAGGATTCTCAACATCTCGAGCTAACTAAGAATTCAGGTTAATACCATACATCTTGTGAGTTGTGACCCTCAGCTTATTTAGATAATCACACCCATCTAAACTAGCAAATTTTGGTGGATCAACAGTGCCTTAGTGCCCATCATAGGATATAGTATCAAATAGCAAAGACAAATCGGCAGCATTTCGAAGGATATCAACTAATTAGATCAACACATGTTAGCATGAATCAATTAGATGACATGGATGTCAGAAGATATCCTTCCACTGTTTCAGACAAATAAATCTGACTATTACTTACCATGAGATGTGACGATGGCCCATCTGGCCCTGCTCTATCTCAGTTATCTTCTTCCTGATAGCCAGCTTCAAATCCTTGAGCGTAGCGGTGTTCAACACCGCGACATCTGTATCACCACAACGACAAGAGGAACACGAATTCATATGGGGGATAAACGCACGGCAAGGGATTTGGACAAAAATGTGGGCGGGGATCGAAGAGGGCCATATTGTACCGAACGAGGTGTTGTCCAGCTTGAGGACGGTCACCCTCATGGCGCTGCCGAGCTCGAGGTTGATGAGCGTGTCCACGTCCGCCAGCGAGGGCTTCCTCGGGACGTCGGCGAGTAAGGGGTCGTCGAGGAGCGCCGCGAGCATGGACTGCAGCCTCGCCTGATTGGCCTCGCTGCTCTGGTAAGCGGCCACCTCCTCCTCGGGCTTCGAGGCGCCTGCCGAATCCATCGCCTCTCCGCCGTAGAGCGCGATTGGCTCGGGACGCAGCGCGGATCCCTGCGGCGGCGGGTGCTCAACGGCGGCGGCGGCGGTGGCGCTCGGGGAAGATGCGGTGCCACTGGAGAACGGCTTAACAGGGGACCCAAAGGTGTTGAGAGGCCGACAGGTGGGACCCAACCCAGTAGAGCCAAATATGCTGGACCGCACCGGCCACTTGTAGCCGTCCGATCAGGCTGCCGGGTGATATGGACGGCGATCCCCATCGTAGCACACCTCTTGGTCTTTTATCTGCAAGCTTCTAGTCGCATCGGGCCGCCGCCGCCAAAATCTATTCCGCCAGCCTCGTCGACGTCGTCTCGGTGTCTCGGCGCGTCGCCTGCGGGGAGCAAGGAGCCAAGGTGCGAGCGCCGCCGCAGCGAGCTCGTCCTTCCGAAGGTACGTGCAGGCCGAACCCTAGAGCTTCTCCTGTCATCCATGGTCCCGTCCCGCCGCTCGAAACATATGCATTCCCTAGGTTTTTTGCTCCGCTCCGGCGATTTCTGCTGCGACGCTTGTCCATGTTCCTCGCGTCGCCCCTTAGGTCAGCCGCGGGAGCTTGGCGGTGGGGCGTGTTCTTCTGCACCAACCCTAGCCCTCTAAGCACCGGGCGAGTAGGGGTCCTGTTCTCCAGATTCAGTACACTAAGCTTCAGATGGTTTGGATGGCCGCAAATTGAAACACTGCCACGGGAAATCTGCGGTGTCATCTGTAACTTCGGTTTCGTTAGCGAGAGATGTAGGGGGCTATAATTGTTACCACGTAATAATACATTTATGTCATGTTGGCTAGTGATCTAGGAGGCTGAACTGGAATACATGTTATTTGATTTGCACTTACATTATTGATCTGGAAGGCTGGAACACCATTGCTATGTAAAATTTGTTTTGTGGGAACTGCAGTAGCAATCAGTGAAGTTATTAATACTATACGCTAGTATCTCCTATATGTATGCTGTATTTATGTTAATACTAGTGTCCTAGAACAATTTTATGTTGTTAATTTTCATATTATCAGCGGAAAGTAATGCCATGCTCATGATATATAAATTTGTTTGTACTGGAATTATGCTGTTAAAGCCATAGGATGTTCTGCCTATCAAATTGATAAGATACACTTCGAATTCAGTTTTTTACTTCTTTAGTAAATACAGCATTTAATTATCTTTGAAAGCTTTCAAATCTGTATTGGATATAGTTGAAGTTAAGAGTTTTTGGTATCTGTATTAATTTCAGAACATATGGATATAGTTATGGTAGTGGAGCTATTCAATCTGTTTTCGTAGTTGTGGTAGGGGCCCCATAGTTGTGTTTGTGATAGCATAAGAGTTTTTCACCCCTAGTGACTTCAACTCGTCAACCAGAAACTTCACATAACTAGTTAACTGATCTGGTTGGAAATGTTTCGGATCAGCTTCCAACATCAAGTTTTGTACATCTAAGATTGAAAACATCTCTCTGAACCTAAAGGGTGTATTGTGGGGGTGGTATTCAGGGCTTTTAGTTCTCCTGCTGTCATACATTTCTACTAGTTGGTGAAAATGTGTGCTATGATGTGGCTTCTGTAGAAAGCAGGAAACATACATGTCTTTGTGCTTTTATGATGGAATGTTTTGTATGATTGGCGAGACTCTAATGACATTAAATGAATATATTGAAAAAGGTGGATGGAATTTGCAGTCATACCCATTGTGATATGTTTGAAGGGACCCTGATGACAGTAAATGAAGACATTGGGACGGATGGGGTTGAATTTGAAACCATACTGTATTTTTGTCAATGTTGAGCATTCTAGTGGTATACTTCCTTTTCTTTATAATAAGGGCAATCTGTTCTTGTCACCTTGATGATGTAGAGCTTGATGAATTACTAGTTGTAAAAATAATTTCAATGTAATGTTATCTTGTTTGCTTCTATGCCGGGAGGGGGTGGGTGTGGGGGTATTACACGTAAGTTGCCAGCAGTTGCAAGTTCGACAAATAAAGTGCATCAACAACTTGCTTCTCCTCGAGATGCTACATCAAAAGCTCTAGTAACCTAATTAACAATTTGCCTTTTGTTGGGATGCTTCACCACTTTATTTCTTCTTTGAGTGCAACCATTAGCAGTTTGCTTCTTGAGCTGCTACATCCAATGCTGCAGTCAACTGCATTAACCAATCTGTTTCTCTTAGGGATGCTTTTACCATTTAATTTCTTTTGATGACATCCTAAGATGACTAGATTCTGACAAGCAACGTGCACCTGGTTTTCACAGGTTAGCAGCATCCGACAGCCATGGCGAAGCATCACCCCGATCTCATCATGTGCCGGAAGCAGCCCGGCATCGCCATCGGCCGCCTGTGTGAGAAGTGCGACGGCAAGTGCGTCATCTGCGACTCGTACGTGCGCCCCTGCACCCTCGTCCGTGTCTGCGACGAGTGCAACTACGGCTCGTTCCAGGGGAGGTGCGTCATCTGCGGAGGGGTCGGCATCTCGGACGCCTACTACTGCAAGGAGTGCACGCAGCAGGAGAAGGACCGCGACGGGTGCCCCAAGATCGTGAACCTGGGGAGCGCCAAGACCGACCTCTTCTATGAGCGCAAGAAATACGGTTTTAAGAAGCGATAGACGGACGAGACAGATTCTTGGCCAGGTCCTCTGGGCATCATTTTCTGCTGTTTGCCGAACGAACAGCGATGTATTCGTGTTATGGTTTGGTACTGATAGGAGAATGCAACCCGGTGATCTTGATCTGTAATAACTGTTTGTGATGTATGGTCTGAAGTGAGTCTAGCTGGACTCCCAACTGCTTATGCGGTGCTATGTGCCGTGACTGTTTGTTGTTGACTTGGAATGTGGATCGAGATGACTGGCTTCCCGTGCCATGTCACTGTCTTGGCCGTTGCAAGTTGCAGCGACGTGACGTGGTTGTTATCTGGAAATGAAGCAAGCTGGCAGCTGATGGCGCCCGGTGCGCTTTTCATAGAGCCGGCTGGAAGTGCTCTGATCAGTGTCACGTCTGCGTGGTTGAGCCTGCGGGCAGGGCACTAGTAGCGCTTGGGCATTTCCAGAATCCTGTATCGCAGCTTTCGGAACTCTGAAGATGCTTCACGGCGATCCCACAGGATTGTGGTTTCTTCAGGTAGAGGTTACATGTAGCCAAGCCACGTAGGGTTACCTCTGTAACCAGCAAAGCATTCGAAAGTTGATGTATGAAAGCCCCAGGCTGAGACTGGGATATAAAGTAAAATAAGGCACGAAAGTCAGCGAATCAAATTCAGGGGGGCACAGGGCACACTGAAAATACAGTGCCGCCACCGTGATGATGGCAGGAACCCACCCAAACTGTGCGCTTTTATCATCATCATAAGCAGCAGGTCCCTGTCAAAGGGGGAGTTCCTGTCCAGTACGCCTCCTTAAAACGCTAACCTCCGACTAATCTGCTTCTGTCAAGCAGCCGTACGCCTCATGGACTTTGCTCAATCTGCTAACCAACTTTATACTACTAGTACTAGTAGTAAAATTACGTGCCGTATTGCATGACCTACCGGTTAAGGATCGTAAGGGCAACACGATTACGTATTTGCCCTTGGGACGGGATGATAGGCGGAGGGCAGCCTGGTAAATTCACACCGGGCCGGCCTGGATTTGGGGTCGGGTTAGGTTTAGGTTAGGGCTGCGGTTTGCGTTCGGATTAAATCAAATCGCGGCAGGCGTCGATCTCGGCTCGGTGGGGTGTGGGGCTGCACGCGAACTTATAAGCAGAAAAACAAGGGGGAAAAAGAAAGAAACGCAAATCGACGCGACGACAAATAAGAAAAGGGGCAGCGGGCAGAGCGGTGCCGACGCCAGCCACCACCACATCCCTCCTCCTCCTCGCCTCCTCACCACCTCCCGTCTCCTGACTCCTCACCCCTCTCCCCTCCAAATCCGCCGCCGCCGCCGCCGCCGCCGGGACGAGGAGGCAGGGGCTAACCCTAGGCGGCCCCGACCGCGAGTCCGTCCGTTCCGTCGATCGCCCTGCCGCCGCTGCGGCGTAGGGTGTCCGCGCGCGCGTCTCGTCTCGTCTAGATCGGATTCGATTCGGTTTTGTTGCGGGGGTAGCGACGATGGGGTCGCGGCGGTCGCGGCGCGTTTCGTGGGCCACCGGACCCAGCCTCTGCAAGGTACTGCCACCAACAAACACCTGATGATGCTAGTTTCAATCCACCCCCCCCCCCCCCCCAATCCAATCCACCGCCCGCCGAGACGGATTCGCGCTAGAGGATTCGCGGCGGCGCGCGTGCTCGTTCGTCGTCGTTGCGGCTTTCTGATTTGCTTTGTTTGTTGAATGAATGATTTGATCCGTTGTTGCGTGGGATACGGTCCCGTTGTATGCTTTTGTTTTATTCTCTTTTGAGATGCGAGATGCGTGGAACTATATGTAAAACAAACGATGACGACGCATCTAGTTTTTGTGTATCCAATGAGGGCAGCGGAATAGGATGAGATGTGGATTTCGTTGTGCAAACGTGGCAGAATTTGGATGATGAGTGATTAACAGACGACAGAACAAAACGCGATTAATTAAACAACCTCTGCGTATGTCTAATCGAACAGCATCAGGATGCAGACAATGTGGGGGGAGACAAGCAAAGGGGAACTCCAATGTGAATGATGAGTGAAACACTAAACAAACTACGAAAGGATTGCATCTAGTAACAACATGACAGCACCTGTGAATTTGGTGTATTACAGTATCATATAGCACGTACTTTAAACAAAATTATATCACATTTAATCTTCCTTCTCTATCATGTATGTATATCTTTTGTTTCAATATTCTCTGTGGTTAATGAGTACTCCCGATGTAAACTAATATAAGAGCATTTAGAACACTACTTTAGTAATCTAAACGCTCTTATATTAGTTTACAGAGGGAGTAGTTGATTGATTTAAGTGTCAATTCAACATTGTCCTGTTTCATGAGCCAATGCCAACATATATCAAGCAGTATTACCACAGTATTATGCTGAATATTGCTACCACCTAGCACAACAGTATAGCACGTGGTATCATTAGTGGATTCACATAACTCGGGCATGTGCAGTTACATTTTTCTTGCTGACTAAGCCTGTTCAAGCTACAGTGTATACCATGTATCCAAATTCTCTCTATTAAAAACACTAGTGATCGGTCGGTGTACTATCATGCATCAGGCTGCTGCCCTTGTATGCATGCAATACACTGTCACTGATGGCTGATAATCATTTCATAGTTCACAATTCATGATCTCCAGCAGGGACAAAAGCCTTGAGTTAACATTGCAATTTTTTTAAGCAGGAGTTGTTACCCTTAAATTTTTAGATGCGCAATACAGAAAATATCTCATGCTTCACTTCGACATAATATCACTGTCTGTCTACAAAAATTAAGTTATAATACAGAAACAGTATGCATAGCCTGTGCTAATGCACATGTTTGAAGTTCAGAATGCAACAGAATCTAGATTTACACAAAAATAAACGCAATAGCCCAGCTGCATATTTGTTCTGGAGGACTGGTAATATGTCTGAGCTTATAATCATTGAAAATTGAATATAGCATGCAGAAAACAAACAGATGGCACCATTTTAATTTAAGTTCATTCAGAAATTAGTGATTCACTAGGTTCTCCTGTTTTCTATAAAAGAACGATGTTTGTCCTGTTAAACCATGTGAAGCTCTTATAATTTATCACATTGTTTTTTTGAAGCTAGAGGCATTAGATGGCCATTTATTTGAGACATGGTTCAGCAAAATTCTTTGTATATGCTATAAAGTACCAACGGTGAAGTTCACTTTACGCATCTGTTCAGCATGAGACACCATTATTAATAAGATAATGCATTTATTAGCTGAAGCCAAGGGACCATTATATACAACTACTATATGGAAGCTTGTCTTCTCAGTTACCATCCCTAAGTGATTGCATTTTGATATTTGTAAAACCAAATATTTCTTGTTCGTACTTGTCATTGCTTGATTATTGTCTTGTCAGTAACTTTGCACTCATGCTTGCCATTACTTGATTTTTCGCTCATTACATGTGTGCTATGCACTATGATGCTAAGTTTAGGTTGATAAGTCTAGGTCTAGTCATTGACTCCCTGGGTCATGCATATCTTTCTTGACTCACATCCGTTACAGCTTTACAGCATATGCTTGCGATAACAGAAAAATGTGCATATGTGCATATATGTATTTTTGTTCTAGTCATATCATTTCCATTTGCTGCTGCAGTATGTGTAAATCGTTGATATGATTTTCAGTATCTAGCATCATTACTTAGCTTGCACTACTTATCCATATAAAAGTCTCAAGCGGTTGTCCTGCCTATAGAACTTTACTGGTAATCTGGTATTATCACATATGAAAGAACCTGTTGTCAAAATCTCCTTTAAATTTCTTGGACATTAGAATACCTTGATTGATTGAGCTACATTTCTTTTGTTATAGATAGTATAAAGTCCTGAACATAGGTTCTAAATGAGTGAAGAAAATCATCTTCTATCTTACCTGATTTACATTGACAAAAAGCTCTAAACTGCACTAATATTTCACGGAACCGCTCCTCAAAATCTCATTTCGTTTTGTTTGAGATCAGAGTGCCCTGATTGTGCTAATATTAATTTTCTTGAGATCAGAGTGCCCTGATTGTGCTACTATTAATTTTCTTAAGAATTATGTGAAATCCTGAACCGGAATTCTGTGAAGAGTTAGAAGAAAATCATCTCTCTGTTACCTGATTCCGATTAAATTTTATAGACACCATTCATCACATCTATGCAATGAACAAATAATATGTGATTATTTGTCCGTAAACATTGGCAATTTTCTTAGTCTGTAAAATAGTATGTGATTAGTTGGATATACAGTCAGTTGTACGCCTTCTTCCCAATACAAGAAATTTTGTATAGTAATTATCTTATGGCTCGTGTGCATATAATATATCCGAACGCAGTGAGTTATCGTAGATTTTTTGTTCCCTGTCACTAAAACACTGTAAAATGTAAATATTAAGAAACACCGCCTGATGTATTTGTTAATCTGTCAGGTAAGGCTGTTCATATCTGAGGATTCCCCTTCTCAAGCTGGATTAAGACCGCAAGACAATCTCCAAGCAAAAGGTTCAACATCCTTAACGCATGCAGCTGGCCCGAGTTCAGATGATTCCCTGCCTCCGGGTTTTGAGTCACTGCAGCCAGCCAATGACCTCAAAATTGACATATCTCAAATTCCTCTTATTAGGTGGAAATGCCCACCACATGTAAGACTCATGATTTAGACTGCCGTGTTGCACAAACTTTCTAGATTTTCAATATCGTCTCATTTTTCTATATTGTCTTGGTTTCAGATATTGCTGAACCCACAATGGCACCTTGCCTCTGGAGAAGAAAGCAGGGAGATTGCTGTACAAAATGAGAGGATGTTTGGAGTGCTTGAGGCTATTTATCCACGTGCATCGAACATTCCTCCAAAGTAAGCAAGTTTCTCATATGTGTCTACAGATTCTCCTTTTTGACGCTTCATATTTGTTATTCATATAAGCTCTTTGTGCCAATCCAGTCCATTTGTTTCTCCTGATGTGAAAGACTCTCATTATGATGACTCCGGAACCCCATTGGTTCCTGTGATCCCTGTCGAAGATGATGATGCTTCAGATCAGTCGGAAGGACCATTGCTTGATCAACCAAACGATTACCATCAGTCCGATAACTATGGCCCTGCAGAAATCAATGCGCTGCAAGTGTCAAATACTCCAATTACTCCTGCACAACAGCAGCCTGGTGGATCCACTGGCGTTGAAGCTGATGTGTTGGCTGCAGCTTCTGCTGCATACACTGCAATAATGCAGAGCAACCAAAAGGGAAGTATGGTTGACCGAGATCTACTTGTTAAAATACTAAGTGATCCTGTACAAGTTGAGAGGTTAATGAAAGAATACAACCAAATTAGAAATGAACAATCTACTAGTAGTTCAGTTGTTGCCCCAGTGCCACCGTGTCCACCCCCCCAAATGACAATGACTGCCCCTGCCTCATATTCCAATCATATGACAACTTTCCAGAACACAAATTCCACCCTGCCACCTCCAATGGCCCCACGGCCAATGATGAATCGACCGCCTCAAGGATATCCTCCAGTTCCCATGAATCATCCACCCGGTTCTAGTCCAGCTATGAATATTCCACCGGGTTCAAGTTCAGCTATGAGTCATCGACCAGGTTCAAATCCACCTATGAGTCATCCACCAGGTTCAAATCCACCTATGAGTCATCCACCAGGTTCAAATCCACCTATGAGTCGTCCACCGGGTTCAAATCCACCTATGAGTCGTCCACCGGGGTCAAATCCAGCTATGAGTCATCCACCGGGTTCAAATCCAGCTATGAGTCATCCATTGGGCTCAAATCCAGCTATGAGTCATGCACCGGGTTCAAATCCAGCTATGAGTTATCCACCGGGTTCAAGTAGTCCAGCTATGAATTTTTCAGGTGCTCCGCCAAGGGCTATCAACTATTACAAAACCCTCATCCATCAGCATGGTGGTGAGAAGCAGGAATCATTTGAACAGCATGGAAGGCAGTTTGGAATGTACCATCAATCTGGAACTCCCCAAACTAATGGTATTGATGCTATGAACGGTGCTTCTATGGTGAACAGAGATACGAAAACAAGGCCAACAAGACCATGTGCCTACTTCAACGGCCCGAGAGGGTGTCGCAACGGAGCTAATTGCACGTTTCTACATGACTCATCTGCCACTTCAAGGCAGCAGGAGCAACAAAACGGCTCAAAAAGGATAAAGTTAGACAGCAGAATAACTGGTCGAAATTGAGCTGTGGGCTGCTATTCAAGTTTTTGACTGTTCTTTGGTTCAATATCTTTTCACATGCACGGTTCAGTAAATATTGCAGACACCAGCTCCCTGTCCTGTTGACTCCCTCCCAGTAGCTTGCCTTCTCTCCTTTTTATAGCCAAAAAGATGTTCTGGAAGAAAAGGGAAATACTTCCATCTTATATTGGAGCTCAGATTTTTACTGAACCATTATACACCCTTCTTTATTGAAGCACTTAATTGTGGCTAGTTTCATGCTGCGCTAGTGGAGACTGTTCTGGTTTTAATTTGTGTGAAAATTGCTTTTTTACTGGACACAGTTTTAACTTATGTGAAAAATAGTTTCTTACGGGACAGTTTTAACTTATGCGAAAACTTAATTAGACAACAAAGGAACCAATAATGATAATTGCTTATTTCAAGAAACTAATCACTTTATATTTGAGTTAGAAGTAGTTTAAATTTGTATTATTTGAACTATGTTATTCTCATGTACCATAATATAGTGCATAGTACTTCCTTTGTTTTAATTTAGTCGGCATAATAGCTTTCATTGAGGTCAAACTTTATAAAGTTTAACGAAGTTCATAGGAAAAATATATGAGCAATTTCAATACCAAATCTATATAATGTGAAAATATATTCAATGATAAATTTAATGGTATTGTATGTGTTAATATTTTTTCTATATATTTTTGTGAAGTTACATAAATTTTGATTTCAAACACAACTAATATTCAGACTGAAAAAACCGGAGGAAGTAGATATTTTGTGAAGTCAAACACTCAGACCAACTTTATAAAAAATATATGACCTTTTTCAGTACTGAATTTGTATCATATAGAAATATATCTTGTGATAAATCTAATGGTTTTGATTTGTATGTAAAGGTTCATGGTTTTCTATATAAACTTGGTCAATATAAAGTTTGATTTAAGACAAAACTATAATACTAATATCCACCATGTTTTGGCCGGAAGAAAGTAAATCATGTTCTGGCAGGAATATGTATACTCTAATAAGTCTTTTTAGAGATTCCAACAAGAAACTACATACGGAGCAAAATGACTGAATCTACACTTTAAAACATATTTATATATATTCGTATGTTATAGTCTGTTTGAAACCTCTAAAAGACTTATATTTAAAAACAGAGGGAGTAGACTTTTATCTCGGTCTTGCATGGGTCACCCTCACGCGCACGAGGAACAAACACGTGCATTCTCGTCATGAGACGTCTACATGTTTTTCGAAAGCATGCCTTCATCGCGGTTTAATTACTTCCGTACACATCGTATACGTAGTAGTAAGTCATCGCAATGCATGGCGGCCGAGTTTACGTGTACCGACTGACTATTATGTGTGCACACAACTAGATCGATATAGTCAATTCGGATTTCGGAAAGCGTACGTACCAGCGTATGTTGTATACGTAGTGCATGCATGCACTGAGAATGCTGGGCTGATGACTAGGTAACCGTCTAGCTTAGCTAGCCAGTGGTCACTATCTAATCTAGATCAGCCAATAAATATTGCGTTCGTGCGTGTCCTGAGAGCGAGTTCCGGTGGCCTGTACCGGCTAACTGCTCCGTTAGCGACGTGCTACGTACTCCCTCCGTCCAAAAATACTTGTCTTACAAATGGTTGAAAATGGATGCATCTATAACTAAAATAAGTCTAGATACAACTATTTAAGACAAGTATTTTCGGACGGAAGAAGTACGTTGTTGGCACGCAAGCTGCCGGAGCAAGCGACGGATCCATGAGCGATTTTGCGTGTCCGAAGTACTCGTGTCGTTCCGCCAGCTTCGCGCGCGGCACGCACGGGACGACGGCGACGTCGCTCTGCAGCATGCACGTCGTCGGTGCAGCGGACCGGACGCGCCGTGCGCGTCCTACCGAACCCGCACAGAAGCGTCTCGTGTTTAGCTTGGTCTCCGTCCACCGCAGCAGCTCCCACGTCTAGTCGCGTGAGCTAGGGCCGGCGACGAGCGCACGCATGTGATGTGCCCGAACCAGCCCAACCGAACTCCAAGGGGTTTTTTCCTAGGAAAAGGAGCGTCAGACAGGATATTCTGCGGCTATTTTGCCGGTCGACTGGTTGATGAATGATGACGAACGCCGTGCCGCGTTACCGGTGCACTTTTTTTTTTTTAGAGTACGTGAAACGCGTACCATTGCTTTATAAGAGGGGGTATAATACAAAGCTTCCACCCAAGTGAGAAGCAAGAAGAAGAGGAAACGAAAGAATATATTGGGCCAGCTTCGCGCGCGGCACGCACGGGACGACGGCGACGTCGCTCTGCAGCATGCACGTCGTCGGTGCAGCGGACCGGGCGCGCCGTGCGCGTCCTACCGAACCCGCACGGAAGCGTCTCGTGTCTAGCTTGGTCTCCGTCCACCGCATCAGCTCCCACGTCTAGTCGCGTGAGCTAGGGCCGGCGACGAGCGCACGCATGTGATGTGCCCGAATCAGCCCAACCGAACTCCAAGGGGTTTTTCCCTAGGAAAAGGAGCGCCAGACAGGATATTCTGCGGCTATTCTGCCGGTCGACTGGTTGATGAATGATGACGAACGCCGTGCCACGTTACCGGTGCACTTTTTTTTTCTTTAGAGTACGTGAAACGCGTACCATTGCTTTATAAGAGGGGGTATAATACAAAGCTTCCACCCAAGTGAGAAGCAAGAAGAAGAGGAAACGAAAGAATATATTGGGCCAGCTTCGCGCGCGGCACGCACGGGACGACGGCGACGTCGCTCTGCAGCATGCACGTCGTCGGTGCAGCGGACCGGGCGCGCCGTGCGCGTCCTACCGAACCCGCACGGAAGCGTCTCGTGTTTAGCTTGGTCTCCGTCCACCGCAGCAGCTCCCACGTCTAGTCGCGTGAGCTAGGGCCGGCGACGAGCGCACGCATGTGATGTGCCCGAACCAGCCCAACCGAACTCCAAGGGGTTTTTCCCTAGGAAAAGGAGCGCCAGACAGGATATTCTGCGGCTATTCTACCGGTCGACTGGTTGATGAATGATGACGAACGCCGTGCCGCGTTACCGGTGCACTTTTTTTTTCTTTAGAGTACGTGAAACGCGTACCATTGCTTTATAAGAGGGGGTATAATACAAAGCTTCCACCCAAGTGAGAAGCAAGAAGAAGAGGAAACGAAAGAATATATTGGGCCAGCTTCGCGCGCGGCACGCACGGGACGACGGCGACGTCGCTCTGCAGCATGCACGTCGTCGGTGCAGCGGACCGGGCGCGCCGTGCGCGTCCTACCGAACCCGCACGGAAGCGTCTCGTGTCTAGCTTGGTCTCCGTCCACCGCAGCAGCTCCCACGTCTAGTCGCGTGAGCTAGGGCCGGCGACGAGCGCACGCATGTGATGTGCCCGAACCAGCCCAACCGAACTCCAAGGGGTTTTTCCCTAGGAAAAGGAGCGCCAGACAGGATATTCTGCGGCTATTCTGCCGGTCGACTGGTTGATGAATGATGACGAACGCCGTGCCACGTTACCGGTGCACTTTTTTTTTCTTTAGAGTACGTGAAACGCGTACCATTGCTTTATAAGAGGGGGTATAATACAAAGCTTCCACCCAAGTGAGAAGCAAGAAGAGAGGAAACGAAAGAAACGGAAGCAAACAAGCAATACTGCCCACAAATAGCCACGAAAGCAAAACAAGCAAGCCTAATTTTTTTTTATGCGAGGAGCCTTCTGATCTATTCATCTTCAATTATAACAGTACAACGAACATCAGCAATAACAAAAATTACATCCAGATCCATAGACGACAACTACAAGCACTGAAACGGGCCGAAAGCGCGCCACCGTCATTGCCTTTCTTTCGCCGGAGCCGGTCAAAACTTGTTGTAGTTGACAGTCGGGAGTCGTCGTGCTAAGGCCATATAGAACCAGCACAGCAGAACAGTAATCACTGTCGATAAAGAGTAACGTAAATCGAAAGGATCCAACTTGAAAACAAAACCAGCAAGCCTATTGGAAGCAAAACGTAAGGGAAGTTTTCACCTGAACTCTATTGCTCACAAATAGCCACGATCTTTCGTCATCTTCCAGTCACCCACATTCTCAGCTCTTGGAAGATGAAACGTGAGAGGTCCACCACCGGTAGTTGTTGTGATTGGTTGTTGAAAACCCTTATGTTCCTTTGTTTTCAAACAGTCCAACAAGTAAGCCGGCATCTCCAAGGAATCAAAGCCCGGCATCTTTTTCTTCGGGAATCCTTTTTCGCGTTTTGCACCACCATTCCTTGAGCTGCTTGTCCATCCGAGAAGGCATTAACAAACAGTCCAGCTGCACCGCATAAAAGCAATCGAACCACACCTACCTAGTACACACACATTGCATCAAGATATGATCCGTGGACCGTGGTGTACTGGTGTCCTCTTTCTCGCATAAGAAAACATGCGAAATGAAGGTCCTGCAACCCATGGGCGCAGGCACCATTTCCGGATGGGTAGCCATGGGTAGGATCCATGGCCCTGCCTAGGCTGGGAAGGATCCATGCACTTTAGCCAAGACCAGCGCAGGCACAACGTTAGGTTGTGTAGCTTCAGATTGATGCCACTAAGCATCTCCAGCCGCACCCTCAATAGCCTTCCCTCCCCTTCCCCCCCCCCCTCCCCAGGCTTTTTTTTGCCGCTGACTTCCAAGAAATGGCCCAGTTGCGTTTCCAAAAGCCAGTTTTTCGTCGGTTTGGACCAAAACTGGCGCCGGCGAACCCAGACCGAACCCGCTGCGCTGGAGGCGCCTGGGGGCACCGGGGAAAGCAATGTTGGCGCGAATGGCAATGGGCCCGCCGAGTCAGCGACACGCCGCTTCGTCGTCCTCATCGCCTCGGTTCCCGCGGGAATCAATGCCAAGGTTGTCGCGCTGTCGCGCCGGTCAACCTCCATTGATGCCTCGCGGGCGGCGCAGTGAAAGCGCCGCGACGCGCGTCCCCCCTGCTCCCGCCACGTGTCACCTAGCATGCAGATTCTCACCGCCACGCTTTAGCTATAAAAACCGACCTCTCCGTCGGTCAACGCCACAGTCGCCACAACTCGCCTTCTCTTGCCTCGTCTCCCCACAGAAGCCACCTCTCCCCCCTCTCTTCCCCCGCCGACGAGCAATGGCTGAGCGATACCTCGGCGACTGTGGCGTTTTGGGGAACGTAGTAATTTCAAAAAAATTCCTATGCACACACAGGATCATGGTGATGCATATCAACGAGAGGGAAGAGTGTTGTCTACGTACCCTCGTAGACCGGAAGCGGAAGCGTTATCACAACGCGGTTGATGTAGTCGTGTGTCTTCACGATCCGACCGATCCAAGTACCGAACGTACGGCACCTCCGAGTTCAGCACACGTTCAGCTCGATGACGTCCCGCGAACTCCGATCCAGCAGAGCTTCACGGGAGAGTTCCGTCAGTACGACGGTGTGATGACGGTGATGATGTTGCTACCGATGCAGGGCTTCGCCTAAGCACCGCTACGATATGATCGAGGTGGAATATGGTGGAGGGGGGCACCGCACACGGCTAAGAGATCAACTGTTGTGTCTAGATGTGCCCCTGCCCCCGTATATAAAGGACCAGGGGGGAGGAGGCGGCCGGCCAGGGGAGGGCGTGCCAGGGAGGAGTCCTACTCCCACCGGGAGTAGGACTCCCTTCTTTTCCTAGTTGGAGTAGGAGGGGAAAGGAAGGAAAGGAGAGAGAGGAAGGAAAGGGGGGCGCCGCCCCGCTCCTTGTCCAATTCAGACTAGAGGGGGAGGGGGCGCGCGGCCTGCCCTAGCCGCCCCTCCTCTTCTCCACTAAGGCCCATCTTGGCCCATTAAACTCCCCGGAGGGTTCCGGTAACCCCCCGGTACTCCGGTATATGTCCGAAACTCCCCGAAACCATTCCGGTGTCCGAACATAGTCGTCCAATATATCGATCTTTATGTTTCGACCATTTCGAGACTCCTCGTCATGTCCATGATCACATCCGGGACTCCGAACTACCTTCGGTACATCAAAACACAAAAACTCATAATACAATCGTCACCGAAACTTTAAGCGTGCGGACCCTGCGGGTTCGAGAACTATGTAGACATGATCGAGACATGTCTCCGGTCAATAACCAATAGCGGAACCTGGATGCTCATATTGGCTCCTACATATTCTACGAAGATCTTTATCGGTCAAACCGCATAACAACATACGTTGTTCCCTTTGTCATGGGTATGTTACTTGCCCGAGATTCGATCGTCGGTATCTCAATACCTAGTTCAATCTCGTTACCGGCAAGTCGCTTTACTCGTTCCGTAATACATCATCCCGCAACTAACTCATTAGTTACAATGCTTGCAAGGCTTATAGTGATGTGCATTACCGAGTGGGCCCAAAGATACCTCTCCGACAATCGGAGTGACAAATCCTAATCTCAAAATACGCCAACCCAACAAGTACCTTTGGAGACATCTGTAGAGCACCTTTATAATCACCCAGTTACGTTGTGACGTTTGGTAGCACACAAAGTGTTCCTCCAGTAAACGGGAGCTGCATAATCTCATAGTCATAGGAACATGTATACGTCATGAAGAAAGCAATAGCAACATACTAAACGATCAAGTGCTAAGCTAACGGAATGGTTCAAGTCAATCACATTATTCTCCTAATGATGTGATCCCGTTAATCAAATGACAACTCATGTCTACGGCTCGGAAACATAACCATCTTTGATTAACGAGCTAATCAAATAGAGGCATACTAGTGACACTCTGTTTGTCTATGTATTCACACATTTATCATGTTTCCGGTTAATACAATTCTAGCATGGATAATAAATATTTATCATGATATAAGGAAATAAATAATAACTTTATTATTGCCTCTAGGGCATATTTCCTTCAGTCTCCCACTTGCACTACAGTCAATAATCTAGATTACGCAGTAATGATTCTAACACCCATGGAGTCTTGGTGTTGATCATGTTTTGCTCGTGACAGAGGCTTAGTCAATGGGTCTGCAACATTCAGATCCGTATGTATCTTGCAAATCTTTATGTCTCCCACCTGGACTTGATCCCGGATGGAGTTGAAGCGTCTCTTGATGTGCTTGGTTCTCTTGTGAAATCTGGATTCCTTTGCCGAGGCAATTGCACCAGTATTGTCACAAAAGATTTTCATTGGACCCGATGCACTAGGTATGACACCTAGATCCGATATGAACTCCTTCATCCAGACTCCTTCATTGCTGCTTTCGAAGCAGCAATGTACTCCGCTTCACACGTCGATCCGCCACGACGCTTTGTTTTGAACTGCTCCAACTGACAGCTCCACTGTTTAATATAAACACGTATCCGGTTTGCGATTTAGAATCGTCCGGATCAGTGTCAAAGCTTGCATCGACGTAACCATTTACGATGAGCTCTTTTTCACCTCCATAAACGAGAAACATATCCTTAGTCCTTTTCGGGTATTTTAGGATGTTCTTGATCATTGTCCAGTGATCCACTCCTGGATTACTTTGGTACCTCCCCACTAAACTAATAGCAAGGCACACATTAGGTCTGGTACACAACATTGCATACATGATAGAGCCTACGGCTGAAGCATAGGGAACATCTTTCATTTTCTCTCTATCTTCTGCAGTGGTCGGGCATTGAGTCTTACTCAATTTCACACCTTGTAACACAGGCAAGAACCCTTTCTTTCCTTGATCCATTTTGAACTTCTTCAAAACTTTATCAAGGTATGTGCTTTGTGAAAGTCCAATTCAGCTCTTGATCTATCTTTATAGATCTTGATGCCCAATATGTAAGCAACTTCACCGAGGTCCTTCATTGAAAAACTCTTATTCAAGTATCCTTTTATGCTATCCAGAAATTCTATATCATTTCCAATCAACAATATGTCATCCACATATAAGATTAGAAATGCCACAGAGCTCCCACTCACTTTCTTGTAAATACAGGCTTCTCCAAAAGTCTGTATAAAACCATATGCTTTGATCACACTATCAAAGCGTTTATTCCAACTCCGAGAGGCTTGCACCAGTCCATAAATGGATCGCTGGAGCTTGCACACTTTGTTAGCACCCTTTGGATCAATAAAACCTTCAGGTTGCATCATATACAACTCTTCTTTTAGAAATCCATTCAGGAATGCAGTCTATACATCCATTTGCCAAATTTCATAATCATAAAATGCGGCAAATGCTAACATGATTCGGACGGACTTAATCGCTATGGGTGAGAAGGTCTCATCGTAGTCAACTCCTTGAACTTGTCGAAAACCTTTTGCAACAAGTCGAGCTTTGTAGACAGTAATATTACCGTCAGCGTCTGTCTTCTTCTTGAAGATCCATTTATTCTCGATGGCTTGTCGATCATCGGGCAAGTCAACCAAAGTCCACACTTTGTTCTCATACATGGATCCCATCTCAGATTTCATGCCTCAAGCCATTTTGTGGAATCTGGGCTCATCATCGCTTCCTCATAGTTCGTAGGTTCGTCATGGTCTAGTAACATGGCCTCTAGAACAGGATTACCGTACCACTCTGGTTGACCTGGCTCATCATTGCTTCCTCACTAATCGATGTAGGTGTCACAGGAACCGGTTTCTGTGATGAACTACTTTCCAATAAGGGAGCAGGTACAGTTACCTCATCAAGTTCTACTTTCCTCCCACCCACTTCTTTCGAGGGAAACTCCTTCTCTAGAAAGGATCCAAATTTAGCAACAAAAGTCTTGCCTTCAGATCTGTGATAGAAGGTGTACCCAACAGTTTCCTTTGGGTATCCTATGAAGACATATTTCTCTGATTTGGGTTTGAGCTTATCAGGTTGAAGCTTTTTCACATAAGCATCGCAGCCCCAAACTTTAAGAAACGACAACTTTGGTTTCTTGCCAAACCACAGTTCATAAGGCGTCGTCTCAACGGATTTCGATGGTGCCCTATTTAACGTGAATGCAGCCGTCTCTAAAGCATAACCCCAAAATGATAACGGTAGATCAGTAAGAGACATCATAGATCACACCATATCTAGTAAAGTACGATTACGACGTTCAGACACACCATTACGCTGTGGTGTTCCGGGTGGCGTGAGTTGCGAAACTATTCCGCATTGTTTCAAATGTAGACTAAACTCGTAACTCAAATATTCTCCTCCACGATCAGATCATAGAAACTTTATTTTCTTGTTACGATGATTTTCCACTTCACTCTGAAATTCTTTGAACTTTTCAAATGTTTCAGACTTATGTTTCATTAAGTAGATATACCCATATCTGCTCAAATCATCCGTGAAGGTGAGAAAATAACAATACCCGCCGCAAGCCTCAATATTCATCGAACCACATACATCAGTATGTATGATCTCCAACAAATCTGTTGCTCGCTCCATTGTTCCGGAGAACGGCGTTTTATTCATCTTTCCCATGAGGCATGGTTCGCAAGTACCAAGTGATTCATAATCAAGTGATTCCAAAAGTCCATCAGTATGGAGTTTCTTCATGCGCTTTATACCAATATGACCTAAACGGCAGTGCCACAAATAAGTTGCACTATCATTATCAACTCTGCATCTTTTGGCTTTAATATTATGAATATGTGTATCACTACTATCGAGATTTAATATAAATAGACCACTCTTCAAGGGTGCATGACCATAAAAGATATTACTCATATAAATAGAACAACCATTATTCTTAGATTTAAATGAATAACCGTCTCATATCAAACAAGATCCAAATATAATGTTCATGCTCAACGCTGGCACCAAATAACAATTATTTAGGTCTAAAACTAATCCCGAAGGTAGATATAGAGGTAGCGTGCCGACTGCGATCACAGCGACTTTGGAACCATTTCGCACGCGCATCATCACCTCATCCTTAGCCAATCTTCGCTTAATCCGTAGCCCCTGTTTCGAGTTGCAAATATTAGCAACAGAACCAATATCAAATACCCAGGTGCTACTGTGAGCATTATTAAGGTACACATCAATAACATGTATATCACATATACCTTTGTTCACCTTGCCATCCTTCTTATCCGCCAAATACTTGGGGCAGTTCCGCTTCCAGTGACTAGTCTGCTGCTACCTCTTGAGCACTTCCGTTGGTTTTCCCTTGAAGAGGAAAGGGTGGTGCAGCAAAGTAGCGTAAGTATTTCCCTCACTTTTTGAGAACCAAGGTATCAATCCAGTAGGAGGCTACGCGCGAGTCCCTCACACCTACACAAAACAAATAAATCCTCGCAATCAACGCGATAAGGGGTTGTCAATCCCTACACGGTCACTTACGAGAGTGAAATCTGATAGATATGATAATATAATATTTTTGGTATTTTTATGATAAAGATGCAAAGTAAAATAAAAGGCAATGAAAATAACTAAGTATTGGAAAATTAATATGATGAAGATAGACCCGGGGGCCATAGGTTTCACTAGTGGCTTCTCTCAAGAGCATCAGTATTTTACGACGGGTGAACAAATTACTGTTGAGCAATTGACAGAATTGAGCATAGTTATCAGAATATCTAGGTATGATCATGTATATAGGCATCACGTCCGAGACAAGTAGACCGACTCCTGCCTGCATCTACTACTATTACTCCACACATCGACCGCTATCCAGCATGCATCTAGAGTATTAAGTTCAAGAGAACAGAGTAACGCTTTAAGCAAGATGACATGATGTAGAGGGATAAACTCATGCAATATGATGAAAACACCATCTTGTTATCCTCGATGGCAACAATACAACGTGCCTTGCTGCCCCTACTGTCACTGGGAAAGGACACCGCAAGATTGAACCCAAAGCTAAGCACTTCTCCCATTGCAAGAAAGATCAATCTAGTAGGCCAAACCAAACTGATAATTCGAAGAGACTTGCAAAGATAACCAATCATACATAAAAGAATTCAGAGAAGATTCAAATATTGTTCATAGATAAACTTGATCATAAACCCACAATTCATCGGTCTCAACAAACACACCGCAAAAGAAGATTACATCGAATAGATCTCCACAAGAGAGGGGGAGAACTTTGTATTGAGATCCAAAAAGAGAGAAGAAGCCATCTAGCTAATAACTATGGACCCGAAGGTCTGAGGTAAACTACTCACACTTCATCGGAGAGGCTATGGTGTTGATGTAGAAGCCCTCCGTGATCGATGCCCCCTCCGGCGGAGCTCCGGAACAGGCCCCAAGATGGGATCTCGTGGATACAGAAAGTTACGGCGGTGGAATTAGGGTTTTGGCTCCGTATCTGATCGTTTGGGGGTATGTAGGTATATATAGGAGGAAGAAGTACGTCGGTGGAGCAACAGGGGGCCCACGAGGGTGGAGGGTGCGCCTGGGGGGGGGGGTAGGCGCGCCCCCTACCTCGTGGCCTCCCTGTTGGTTGCTTGACGTAGGGTCCAAGTCTCCTGGGTCTTGTTCGTTCCAAAAATCACGTTCCCGAAGGTTTCATTCTGTTTGGACTCCGTTTGATATTCCTTTTCTTCGAAACCCTAAAATAGGCAAAAAAAACAACAATTCTTGGCTGGGCCTCCGGTTAATAGGTTAGTCCCAAAAATAATATAAAAGTGGATAATAAAGCCCAATAATGTCCAAAATAGAAGATAATATAGCATGGAGCAATCAAAAATTATAGATACGTTGGAGACGTATCAAGCATCCCCAAGCTTAATTCCTGCTCGTCCTCGAGTAGGTAAATGATAAAAACAGAATTTTTGATGTGGAATGCTACTTGGCATATTTTCAATGTAATTCTTCTTAATTGTGGTATGAATATTCAGATCCAAAATATTCAAGACAAAAGTTCAATATTGACATAAAAATAATAATACTTCAAGCATACTAACTAAGCAATTATGTCTTCTCAAAATAACATGGCCAAAGAAAGTTATCCCTACAAAATCATATAGTCTGGCTATGCTCTATCTTCACCACACAAAGTATTTACATCATTCACAACCCCGATGACAAGCCAAGCAATTGTTTCATACTTTTGGTGTTCTCAAACCTTTTCAATCTTCACGCAATACATGAGCGTGAGCCATGGACATAGCACTTTAGGTGGAATAGAATGGTGGTTGTGGAGGAGACAAAAAGGGAGAAGATAGTCTCACATCAACTAGGCGTATCAACGGGCTATGGAGATGCCCATCAATAGATATCAATGTGAGTGAGTAGGGATTACCATGCAACGGATGCACTAGAGCTATAAGTATATGAAAGCTCAAAAAGAAACTAAGTGGGTGTGCATCCAACTTGCTTGCTCACGAAGACCTAGTGCATTTTGAGGAAGCCCATCATTGGAATATGCAAGCCAAGTTCTATAATGAAAAATTCCCACTAGTATATGAAAGTGATAACAAAGGAGACTCTCTATCATGAAGATCATGGTGCTACTTTGAAGCACAAGTGTGGTAAAAGGATAGTAGCATTGTCCCTTCTCTCTTTTTCTCTAATTTTTTTATTTGGGCCTTCTCTTTTTTGTATGGCCTCTTTTTTTTGTCTGGAGTCTTATCCCGACTTGTGGGGAAATCATAGTCTCCATCATCCTTTCCTCACTGGGACAATTCTCTAATAATGATGATCATCACACTTTTATTTTCTTACAACTCAAGAATTACAACTCGATACTTCGAACAAAATATGACTCTATGTGAATGCCTCCGGCGGTGTACCGGAATATGCAATGACTCATGAGTGACATGTATGAAATAATTATGAACGGTGGCTTTGCCACAAATACAATGTCAACTACATGATCATGCAAAGCAATATGACAATGATGGAGCGTGTCATAGTAAACGGAACGGAAAGTTGCATGGCAATATATCTCGGAATGGCTATGGAAATGCCATGATAGGTAGGTATGGTGGCTGTTTTGAGGAAGGTATATGGTGGGCGTATGATACCGGCGAAAGGTGCGCGGTATTAGAGAGGCTAGCAATGGTGGAAGGGTGAGAGTGTGTATGATCCATGGACTCAACATTAGTCATAAAGAACTCATATACTTATTGCAAAAATCTACAAGTTATCAAAGCAAAGTATTACGCACATGCTCCTATGGGGATATATTGGTAGGGAAAGACCATCGCTCATCCCCGACCGCCACTCATAAGGAAGACAATCAATAAATAAATCATGCTCCTACTTCATCACATAACGGTTCACCATACGTGCATGCTACGGGAATCACAAACTTTAACACAAGTATTTCTCAAATTCACAACTACTCAACTAGCATGACTCTAATGTCACCATCTCCATAGCTCAAAACAATTATCAAGCATCAAACTTCTCATAGTATTCAACACACTCATAAGAGAATTTTATTATTAATCTTCTATACCTAGCATATTAGGATTATTTAAGCAATTTACCATGCTATTTAAGACTCTCAAAATAATCTAAGTGAAACATGAGAGATCAATAGTTTCTATAAAACAAATCTACCACCGTTCTCTAAAAGATATAAGTGAAGCACTAGAGCAAAACTATATAACTCAAAAGATATAAGGGAAGCACATAGAGTATTCTAATAATTTCTGAATCATGTGTGTCTCTCTCAAAAGGTGTGTACAGCAAAGATGATTGTGGTAAACTAAAAAGCAAAGACTCAAATCATACAAGACGCTCCAAGCAAAACACATATCATGTGGTGAATAAAAATATAGCCCCAAGTAAAGTTACCGATAGAAGTAGACGAAAGAGGGGATGCCTTCCGGGGCATCCCCAAGATTTGGCTTTTAGGTGTCCTTAGATTATCTTGGGGGTGCCATGGGAATCCCCAAGATTAGGCTCTTGCCACTCCTTGTTCCATAATCCATCAAATCTTTACCCAAAACTTGTAAACTTCACAACACAAAACTTAAAGTAGACAATCTCGTGAGCTCCGTTAGCGAAAGAAAACAAAAGACCACTTCAAGATACTGTAATGAACTCATTCTTTATTTATATTGGTGTTAAACCTACTGTATTCCAACTTATCTATGGTTTATAAACTATTTTAATAGCCATAGATTCATCAAAATAAGAAAACAACACACGAAAAACAGAATCTGTCAAAAACAGAACAGTATGTAGTAATCTGTAGCTAGCCGAAGATCTGGAACCCCAAAAATTCTAAAATAAATTGCTGGACGTGAGGACTTTATCTATTAATCATCTGCAAAAATAATTAACTAAATAGCACTTTCCAAATAAAACTGGCAGCAGTTCTCATGAGCGCTAAAGTTTCTGTTTTTTACAGCAAGATTAACAAGACTTTCCCCAAGTCTTCCCAACGGTTCTACTCGGCACAAACACTAATTAAACACAAAAAACACAACCAAAACAGAGGCTAGATAAATTATTTATTACTAAACAGGAGCAAAAAGTAAGGAATAAAAATAAAATTGGGTTGCCTCCGAACAAGCGCTATCGTTTAACGCCCCTAGCTAGGCATAAAAAGCAAGGATAGATCTAGGTATTGCCATCTTTGGTAGGTAATTCTTCAATGAGGCATCTATCATCCTTAGGAATTTATTTCTTTTTATTGATTATCAAACTTTTAGGCACAAGATCAAAAAAAAATCATTAGCAACAATTGGTTCCTTAATGATAGCAAAAAGATTAGGATGAACACTTATAGATTTGAGATCCGCAGTTTCTTTGCTAGAGGATTCACCTTTATTTTTAGGAATATACATAATCTTGACAATTTTAGTTGGAGGACTTGGAGTATATTTACGGAAGAAAAAGTGGTTCCCAAGTTGGTAATGATACCCTCAAGTTTATCGATTCTAGTGGAATCATGATTTATTCTTTCATTAACTATAGGTTCCTTCTCTTTAATATTTTTCAAAGTTACTCCTACTTTAGATCCATATTGGGTAATTTGGTTGTGGATCTTTTTATCGAAATTTTCAATTAACTCAACGGTAGCAACTTTATTTTCAATAATTTCAAGTTTTTGCATTACATGCTGCAAAGTTAACATAGTTCCATTAACCAAAAGAGGTGGTGAGCCAAACAAATCTATCATAGCATTATAAGAATCAAAAGTATGGCTACCCAAGAAGTTCCCTCCGGTAATGGTATCAAGGATATATCTATGCCAAGGAGTAGTTCCTACATAAAAATTGCGAAGAAGAACGAAAGTAGATTGCTTCCTGGTAGATCTATTTTGAGCATTTCAAATTCTATACCAAGCGTATTTTAGATTTTCTCCCTCCCTTTGTTTAAAATTTAGAACTTCATTCTCGGGAGACAACGGAGAAGATAGAGGACTCGCCATAACGACAAGCAAACGGAGAATGGGCAAAAGAGGCAAATAGAGAAAGAGAGGGATGATAGAGAGAGAGGGCGAATAAAACGGCAAGGGTGAAGTGCGGAGAGGAAAACGAGAGGCAAATGGAAAATAATGTAATGCGGGAGATAAGGGTTTGTGATGGGTACTTGGTATGTTGACTTTTGCGTAGACCTCCCCGGCAACGGCGCCAGAAATCCTTCTTGCTACCTCTTGAGCACTTGCGTTGGTTTTCCCTTGAAGAGGAGAGGGTGGTGCAGCAAAGTAGCGTAAGTATTTCCCTCAGTTTTTGAGAACAAAGGTATCAATCCAGTAGGAGGCTACGCGCGAGTCCCTTGCACCTACACAAAACAAATAAATCATCGCAACCAATGCGATAAGGGGTTGTCAATCCCTACACGGTCACTTATGAGAGTGAGATCTGATAGATATGATAAGATAATATTTTTGGTATTTTTATGATAAAGATGCAAAGTAAAATAAAAGCAAAGAAAATAACTAAGTTTTGGAAGATTTAATATGATGAAGATAGACCCGGGGGCCATAGGTTTCACTAGTGGCTTCTCTCAAGAGCATACGTATTTTACGGTGGGTGAACAAATTACTGTTGAGCAATTGACAGAATTGAGCATAGTTATGAGAGAATCTAGGTATGATCATGTATATAGGCATCACGTCCGAGACAAGTACACCGACTCCTGCCTGCATCTACTACTATTATGTCGGGGGACTAATCCACGAACACCTATGGGACCGGCGGACCGAGTCCCTTTCGGTTCGGCGGGGGCAAGGGTCGCACGAAGAGCGGATCGAGGCGAAGCACACGAGCAGTTTACCCAGGTTCGGGCTGCACGGATGCGTAAAACCCTACTCCTGCTTTGTGGTTTGTATTGAGTTCTTGCTCGGGAGCGCGGAGTGCTACAGTACACCCCAGCAGCTAATGAGACCGAGCGTGAGTGTTCTCTTCCTCCTCCTCTACGTTGCGCATGGGCCTTTTTTTATATGCTCAAGGGGTCACTGACAGGTGGCAACGTAGACAAGGGTAAAAATGGAAAGGTGTTGTGGTTGGTACAACTACCTGCTACAGTGTATCATACCTAACCCTGACGGCAGGGGACAAGGGCATTAAGTGCCCGTCTGCGTCACCTAAATAGTGCAAAAGGGACCATCAGGGACGCCACCGCTCGCCATGATGGCAATCTTGTCAGTGCCGCTTGCCACCGCGCACCGCTGGCTGCACAGCCTCCCGCCACGTACGCCTGGAAGGGTCCCAGAGCGACACGTTGGTGGATGTGCTGGAGCGCGGGCACAGAGTGGTGGCTTGCCGCGGCAAGCGCCTTGCCGCGGTCATTGTCTTGTCGCGTCCGGGAGCTTGTCGCTCACCGGGCCTTGCCGGGACGCGTGGCGCGTCGCGGCAAGTTCCTTGAGATGCCTTGGTTGGCCTTCCCGGCAAGCTCCTCTTGCCGGGGTCTTGTCTCCTTGCTGGACTTGCCTTGGTTGGCCTTCCCGGCAAGCTCCTCTTGCCGGGGTCTTGTCTCCTTGGCTTGGATACTTTGTCCTTGAATGGCTCCAAAGGAACCACGGAGGACCTTGGCGGTCACCCGGCAAGCCTTGCCGCGGGATGCTGCGACTGCCCGTGCACAAGTTCGGGATACTAGGGTACCCCTACTCTAGTACACCGACAGGAGCCCCCGGGCCTGGGCCATACACGGTGCCGAGCGCTGTTGGGCCAGGCCCAAAATAGGGCACGGGCACGCGCGGCCTGGGTTACGCCGTATCTCTCCCCGTATCCACCGCGCCCTCCCCGAACGGCACGCGTTGAATGCGGCATCGTGGGAGAGATCGTGGGTGGTTTCTTTATTCGGAAAGGCGGAACGTCCGCCCCCTCCCTCTTTATAAGCAGGGAAACAGGGGTAGTTCGCCCATTCGCCGGTTGCTACTCCAATCTTGGAAACCTCCGCCGCTCCCTCGTCTCCTCAAAGCTGAAAGAGAGCAGCGCCCCGCCCCCCATCGCCACCAGCACCACCAACGCCGTCGACCTCCTCCACCACTTCCGCCATGGCTCCGAGAGCCGACAAGGGAAGGTTGTGAAGTCGACCGAGGCGCAGCGGCTTGCGGCGCTGCGAAAGGAGCGGGCAATCTTCCCCCCCAAGCTCGCCGCGAGGGAGCTGAGGGAGAATTACTACCTCTTCTGGTCGACGGAGACGCGAGCGCATCCGCGCACGAAGGTACTTCCAGCCGCCGCTTGGAAAATGGCTCCAAATGGATATCCTTTCTTCGCCTTGTTCTTCTACTGCGGGCTCTGCCCGCCTTTCTCTGAGTTTTTCTGCGATATTATGAACACCTACGGGTTCCGCCTCCTTGACTTCACCCCCAATGCTGTTCTGACCATGGCAGTTTTCGCACATCTCTGCGAAAACTTTGTCGGAGTCTATCCCAATGTAGCCCTTTTTCGCCACTTCTTTATGCCCCGAGTAGAGAGAGGAGAGCCTTTATCCGGCGGAATCGCCTGGATCTCGAGGGCCGGCAAGAAGGACACTTATCTGGAGGGAGAGTTCCGCGGCAAGTGGGAGGAATGGAGAGCAGACTGGTGCTGGATTGTCGAGGAGAACCCGCAGCCGTTTACCGCCCGGCGCCAAGCCCCAGTAGCACGCGGCAGCGATTGGAGTGACGTGGCCCCGGAAGACGATAGGCTGAAGATTGCCGTCACCCGGATCCAACGCCTCAGGCTTGCCGGGCTCACTGTAGGCGCTGTTGGCGCAGATTTTCTTCGCCGCCGCATCGCCCCCCTGCAGGAACGGAGGAGACCCGCCTGGGAATTCAAGAATGCGGCGGATATCATGAGGCTGCGTCCGGGCCTCAACTTCAACTTCACTGTTCTGGAGCTTAACGCGATGCTCCAGGAGCTGTTCAAGTACGACCCTCAACATCCCGAAGTGTTCAGGTTGCCGAAGGGTGTCGTTCCGCTGTGCAACAACTCCGCGCTCGACCGCATCCGTGCAATGATGCCGCTGTGCGATTCGCATGGAATTGTCCCAACTTGGCAAGAGCCTGCAGACGACGTCGTGCAGGAGTTCTTTGACAGCTTGGTAGAAGTCCCGGTCCGCTCCGACGAAAAGGATAGCCTCACCCGCGACACCACCGATGCGGAGATGACACGCATCGCCACTAGGCTGGAAGAGGCGGCGGCAGCCGCAGCCGCGGGCGAATTTGGATTCACCGTGGAGGAGGCAGAGGCAGCAGAGGCGGCAAGCCGTGCCGAGCGAGAGGAGCTCGTCGGCGAGAAAGAGCTTGCCGGGCATGACGTCGAGTCGAGCGAGCCCGCCGAGGATACGAGCGGCTCGCTGGAGATCAACTCCTCTTCCTCCTCATCTTCAGGCAGCTCGCCGCAAGCAGAGCCTCCATCCCCACCAAGAAGGCGTCTCCGCAAGGCCGGGGACGTAGCGGGGCAGCGGGCGAGTCAACAGCCGCCGCGCCGCGCGACACGCTCCACCGCGGCAAGCACTGTTGCCGCGGGAGCATCTCACGCTGCTGCGGCAACTGGAGCGGGGTCCACCCGGACCACCGCTTCTGCTCCTGCCGCTTCTCACGCCACGGCGGTCGCCCGAGCGGGGTCGTCTCAGACCACCGCCACTGTTCCCGCCAAGCGGCCAAGGGAAACTACTCCTCCGCCTCCTCGCGCCGGACTTGAGCCGGACTTCGACTTCTCCGCGTTCAGCTCCGACGAGGAAGAAGAAGAGTAAGATTCTCTTGTTGTACTTGTAGTTCTTCAATTCTTGTTGTTTTGTCTTGTATCTCATTTGCTTTCCTCCGAACTTATCCCTTTTTAGGACTCTGGCCCAGAGAGCAGCGAAGAGAGCCAAGGTCCCGGTGATTTTCATCGAGGACGAACCCACCACGACAGCAGGGGGCGCGTCCGAGACAACCTTGCCGGACCCGGCAACTGTTCTCCAGAGCAGCCCCCAGCATAAGTATATGGTTCGCTTTCCGCTGTTATGCACGCATGGATACTCTTTCTTTGCTGACATCTGACTGTTGGTTTGTGTAGGAGCAGAGCAGCCCCACCAGGAGCGCCCGGAGGCCGCCCCCGAAATGCCAAGGGAGAGTCCTCCGGCAAGGAAGAGTTCTCCGGCAAGGGACAGCACCAGCGGCCCTCCGACGGCGGAGACCACGACTGCAGAACCCGGTACAGGTAATCTTCTCTTCAAAGCTTCCCTTGGGTTCTTCTTCTTTTGGGGTATTTGCTTGACTTTTCTCACTTTTCCGGCCATCAGACCCATCTGCTGCGGAGCCGATGGAGACCGAGGTTGCTGCCGACGATGCCGCTGCCACTGAAGAAGCGATTCCGCCGGCGACGAGGCCGCCAAAGCTGCCGCCGCAGTAGCTGGCGAGGGGTCTGGCGATCACACTGATGGCCCTGAGGCCGCAGGAGCGCCAGGCGCTACGTCGACCGCCGACCCGTCCGCCGTTGCCGCAGCGCCAGGCTCCGAAGAGCCCCAGCCAGGCGTCTACTTGAAGGCCGGCGATGGCGTCTTCATCAACCTCCCCTGTGCGTCAAGCTCCAGGGCGCCGGTCGAGGGAGAGAGCTTTGATGGAGAGGTGCTCGCCTCCGCTGGGCTGACGCTGGTTGACGCGCCGAGCAGCAGCAGCAACGAGCCTGAGGAGGAGCGGCTGCTGCGGAACCTGGTGTCGCTCTATCGTGCCCGGCAAGCCAAGCTGGAATCCCGCGAGGCGCTTGTTGCGAAGGCGGGAGTGGACATCAAAAAGCGCGCGGAGGAGCTCCGGGGTCTCAACCAGGAAGCTCTCCGGTCCCTGGCAGAGGAGCAGGAGCAACTCGCCGAGGAGCAGAAGGCCTTCCTCCTCGAGAAGGCTGAAGTCGAAGCGCAACAGCGGCTTGCCGCTGAAAAGCTGTCTGCGCAGGAGGGCGAGTTGGTGCAGCGGAAGGTCAACCTTGACGCCCACGAGGAGGAGGTTGCCGCGCGCGAGTGAACATTCGGTGGAGCCCTCAAGCAAGCGTAGGATGCTGCCGCAGCCGCCGAGGCCGCCAAGAAGGAGCTGGAGACGAAGGTGGCATAGCTGGAGGCCGATCTCAAGGCGAGCGGTGAGGAGCTTGCCGCGCTCAAGCGTGAGCGGGAGAAGGACGCCTACAGCCACTCAGAGGTGTAGGCTCGTCTCGCCGAGAAGGGCAAGGAGCTCAGCGTCGCCAAGGACTCCAACGCAGATCTTGAGTTGAAGCTGACTACTTTGATCAAGACGCTGGACGGTGCCAGGGAGCAGGAGGCGGCCTTGAAGGAGGAGGTCAAGGCCGGCAAGGTGCTGCTGGCGAGTGCCGCTGCCGCCCAGAACACTTTTAGGGAGAATGTGGAGCACTGGACAGAGGGTCTCGTGAATGCTGCCGCAGATATCGACAGGGAGCTGGCGCAGCTGGGGGTGGAGGATCTCGGGTATCCCTCTGATGAGAACCTCCAACCCAGCGCCAAGCTCAACTTGTTCTTCAAAGGCGTGGCGACGGCCCTCCAGCGGCTCCAGGAGAAGATCCCAAAGCAGCTGGCCGACGAGTCGCGCAAGATCTGCGCGGGAGCTCTTCAAAAGGTGTTGGTGAAGGTGGCCTTCCGCAACCCGGGCCTCAACCTCACCAACGTTCTCAAGACCCTGCCGCCGGATGCTGATCTGGAGGCGCTCAAGACCCTTGTCGCACCCATTGTGGACAAGGTGAGCGGGATCAAGAGGATTGAGGGCGATCGCGTAGACTAGGCCGCCCGTTTTCTTCTTTTCTTGTCGCTGCTGGTCATGTTATGAGAATAATCTGTTAGAGCCGCGACAAGCTACCTTGTAATATAACTCTATTCCGGGTAATGATTGCAATGTTATTCCCTTTACTTGATTCCTCCCTTTGTATGTTTTTGCCCTACGCTTTTAGGGAACTTGCCGGTGCAGGCACCTTAGCCGCGAGCGCTGAGTGCGGGACGTCAGCAGCCTGCTGGCGGTGCCGCTACCGACAAGAAACCTTGTCGCAACTAGTCGCAGCTCACTTAAGTTGTTGAGCGGACTCGAAACAAAGTAAGGGCGTAACTAGCTACGGGTTGGTTCCTCCGCGCACAGGTTTTCCATACAAAGTGCGGTCGTTCAAGGGAGATAACTTAAAAATTTAAAAATCTGATTGCTCAAACTTTGGCAACTTAGCTTTTCTGTTGTTTGCTTCCCGGTAAGGCGAAACTTTCTTGAACGACGCCTGGTCCATACCATTATCTTCTCCTTTCCCCCCGGCAAAC
This sequence comes from Triticum aestivum, assembly GCF_018294505.1. NCBI lineage: Eukaryota > Viridiplantae > Streptophyta > Magnoliopsida > Poales > Poaceae > Triticum > Triticum aestivum. Next base: position 728,398,939 of record NC_057797.1, read on the forward strand.
TTGTGGGCGAGGGAACCTTCCTTTCCTTGAGAAAAAAGAAAGAGGAGAAAATAAAGATATGGAGCCTTACGGCTTGTTATTGCTTACCGGGGAGTAGGTGCTGCACAAAGTGTCAGATCACATATGCAAAAAATAGAAAGCATGAAATTGACAAGATGTGCGGAGCATATGAGCTTTACTTATGCACGGGGTCTGCGCCCGGCTTTGTACAAAGGATTACATGCAACAGCGGCAAGACTTGTACAAAAGGTGGTTGCCGGAACAGGTTCCGGCAACCGCGCCTTACGGGTAAAACTTACGAAGATGCTCAATGTTCCAGGAATTGCTCACCGGAATGCTATCTTCGGTCTCAAGGCGGACAGCGCCAGGCCTAGTGACTCGTTTCACCCGGTAAGGGCCTTCCCACTTCGGCGTCAACTTGTTGGAATTCTTGGCGGACTGAACACGCCGAAGAACAAGGTCGCCTTCCTCGAGACTTCTGGCGTTAACTTTGCGGCTATGGTAGCGGCGCAAAGCTTGCTGGTAGCGAGCAGCTCGTACAGCAGCCTGAAGACGGTCTTCCTCAAGGAGTAGCGCGTCATCTTGTCGCAGCTGCTCTTGCTCAAGCTCATCATAAGCGAGCACTCGAGGTGACCCGTATACGAGTTCCGTGGGGAGAACTGCCTCTGCTCCATAGACTAGAGCGAAAGGTGTCTGGCCAGTGGCTCGATTTGGCGTCGTCCTGATCGACCAAAGAACCACCGGCAGCTCCTCGATCCAGTTTCTTCCGCACTTGTGCAGCCTGTCGAAAGTCCTGGTCTTGAGCCCACGCAGCACTTCAGCATTTGCCCTCTCCGCTTGACCGTTGCTTCTCGGGTGAGCAACAGAAGCGAAGCAGACCTTGGCGCCAAGATCTTGGACGTACTGCATGAAGGTGCGGCTCGTGAATTGCGTACCGTTGTCGGTGATTATCCTGTTAGGGATCCCGAAGCGGCAAACAATCGACCTGAAGAACTTGACTGCTGACTGTGCTGTCACCTTCCTCACTGCTTCCACTTCCGGCCACTTTGTGAACTTGTCGATTGCAACGTACAAGTACTCAAAGCCCCCGACTGCTCGGGGAAAGGGGCCGAGGATGTCGAGCCCCCAGACCGAAAATGGCCAGGATAAAGGGATCGTCTGGAGAGCTTGAGCTGGTTGGTGTATCTGCTTGGAATGGAACTGGCACGCTTCACACTTGGTTACTTGTGCAGTTGCATCCTGGAGGGCTGTCGGCCAAAAGAAACCTTGCCGGAATGCTTTGCCGGCAAGTGCTCTTGCGCCAATGTGGTGACCACATATGCCTCCATGTATCTCTGCCAACAGCTTTTGTCCGTCTTCCCGGTGAATACACTTCAATTTCACACCGTTGAGTCTTCTTCTGTACAGTGTGTTGTCGACAAACTGGTACATACTTGACTGCCGGGCTACTCTTTCCGCTTCTTCTTGCTCTTCGGGAAGTTCTCCTGTCTGAAGGAAACGGACAATCTGCTGTGTCCATGCTGGAGCTTGTGGCTCGACAACAAGGACTAAAGGCAAATCTGCTGCTGCGGGAACATCCGCTTCTACGGCGAGAACCTGCGGCTCTGCCGGAGCTTGACGTTCCCCGGCAAGCTTGCCGGAGCAAAACTTGTCGGGAGCTTCTGCTTCAACGGAACAAACCCTAGGGCTTGCCGGAGCAGACTGCTCCTCAGCGCTCTTGGCGTTGATCTTGGGGACCTTCTTGGCGGCGGCTTCGGGAAGCTCTGCCGGAAAATAGTCACCAGAAATCAACTTCCTCTTCTTGCTCTGTCCAGTTGATGGCGTTACAGACGGTTGAGTCAGCTTGAGCACAAAGATCCCTGGTTCCACAGGTAACTTAAGTGCGGCGCACTTTGATAGGCCATCGGCAATGGCGTTCTGAGCTCTTGGAACATGCTCCATCTGTAGGCCGTCAAAGTGCTCTTCTAGCTTTCTCACTTCGTCGACGTAGGCTTCCATCAACGGACTCTGATAGCTCTTGTTCACTTGGCGGACGACAAGCTGCGAGTCACCCCTGACAATGAGCTTCTTGATCCCAAGGTCTGCCGCGATCCTGAGACCGGCAAGCAAGCCTTCATACTCTGCAGTATTGTTTGTTGCTTGCTCCTTGGGAAAGTGCATCTGGACTACGTACTTGAGGTGCTCTCCGGTGGGTGCGACAAGCAGCACGCCAGCGCCGGCGCCTTGCAGCGAAAAGGCACCATCAAAGTACATCAGCCACTCTTTGCTTGCTTCCTCGACGGGGATGCTCGTTTCTGGAATTTCTTCATCTGGTGTTGGCGTCCATTCTGCTATGAATTCTGCCAATGCTCTGCTTTGGATAGTTGAAGTACTCTCAAACTTGAGGCCAAAGCTTGACAGTTCCAGTGCCCACTCAACAATCCTGCCTGTCGCTTCTGGATTCTGTAGTATCCTCTTCAGCGGAAAACGAGTGACAACTGTGATCTCATGTGCTTGGAAGTAATGGCGCAGCTTTCTCGAGGCCATGAGAAGGCCGAAAAGCAATTTCTGCACGCCAGAGTACCTTGACCTAGCCCCCTGCAGAAGGGAACTGACAAAGTAAACTGGGCGCTGTACCATTCTCTTCTGTATCTCCTCGCGCGTCTGCGCAGATCCATCCTTGTCGGGACCAGAGCTTGTCGGGGAAGCCCCCTGCTTGTCGCTGGATGCGCCTGCCGTGGTTGCTGGCTCGTCATCTGCCTCCCTCTCTGCTACTAACGCAGCACTAACCACTTGATTGGTTGCCGCTATATACAGCAGCAACTTCTCTTGTGGCTTAGGTGCGACAAGTGTTGGAGTGGAGGACAGGTATCTCTTCAAGTCTTGCAGCGCAGCCTCCGCTTCCGGAGTCCATTTCATTGGACCTGCCTTTTTCAATATTTTGAAAAACGGCAGGGCGCGCTCAGCAGACCTAGAGATAAACCTGCTGAGAGCAGCCACGCAACCGGCAAGTCTTTGTACATCCTTGACGCGCTTTGGTGCTTCAATCTGCTCAATGGCCTTGATCTTGTCGGGATTGGCTTCGATTCCCCGCTGAGACACGAAGAACCCGAGAAGCTTGCCGGAGGGGACTCCAAACACACACTTCTCGGGGTTGAGCTTGAGGCTGATCTTGCGCAGATTTGCAAAGGTCTCGTCTAAATCTTGAATCAGAGTTGCCTTGTCCTTGCTCTTGACCACTATGTCATCCATGTAGGCTTCCACATTTCTGTGTATTTGTGGCTCAAGAGCGACATGGACTACCCTTGCAAATGTTGAACCAGCATTTTTTAAACCGAAAGGCATCCGTATGAAACAGTACGTGCCACATGGAGTGATGAATGCGGTCTTCTCCTCATCCTCTTCTGCCATGAAGATCTGATGGTATCCTGAGTATGCGTCAAGAAATGAAAGCAAGTCACATCCGGCCGTGGAGTCAACAATCTGGTCAATGCGCGGCAAAGGAAATGGGTCTTTGGGACAAGCTTTGTTAACATCGGTAAAGTCGATACAAAGTCTCCATTTCCCGTTCGCCTTGCGCACGACTACAGGATTGGCCAACCACGTAGGATGGAGCACTCCTCTGACAAGGCCTGCTGCTTCCAACTTCTTGATCTCTTCTGCGATGAATTCTTGGCGCTCCACTGCTTGCTTCCTGACCTTCTGCTTGACGGGCCGCGCATGAGGACAAACGGCAAGATGGTGCTCAATTACTTTCCTGGGAACACCGGGGATGTCAGACGGTTGCCACGCAAACACGTCGACGTTCGCCCGCAGGAAAGCAATGAGCGCGCTTTCCTATTTAGGGTCGAGAGTGGCACTGATGGTGAAGGTACCACCAGTGCCGTCCTCCTTGGCGGACACCTTCTTGGTCTCTGGCGGAGCTGCCATTGTCTTCTTACACTTGCCGGTGGAGCTCGATGGTGCGTCCTCGACGGCAGCGCAGCACTCCGAAGAGGTGCGCTTGCCGGAGTGGGCATCAGAACTCTTGCCGGACTTGGTCTTCTTCTTCCCCCCGGGAGCTTCAACGGCAGGTGACTTGCGATCTGTTGCGGCTGCCGCTTCCCGGTAGATCTTGTCGGCGCAGATAAGAGCATCCTTCTTGTCGCCAGGGACAGAGATGACGCTTATCGGGCCTGGCATCTTCAGCATGTTGTATGCGTAGTGAGAGGCTGCCATGAACTTGGCGAGTGCTGGACGGCCGAGTATCCCATTGTAAGGCAATGGAAAATCGGCAACGTCAAAAGTGACCCTCTCAGTCCTGAAGTTCACCTCGCTGCCAAATGTTACTGGCAACGTGACCTTCCCCTTCGGCTTGCTCCTTCCCGGGTTGATTCCTTGGAATGTGCCGGTCTCTTCAAGCTCGCTGTCAGGGATCTGGAGTTTCTGGAGTACAGCGGAGGAGATCAGGTTCAAGCCGGCCCCGCCGTCAACTAGCATCTTAGTGACCTTGAGGTTGCGGATAGTTGGTGAAACCAACATCGGCAAGCACCCGACCGCAGTTGTGCGATCAGGGTGGTCCTCAATATCAAAGATGATAGGCGTGCTGGACCATTTCAGAAGCTTGCGTGACTCGACAGGTGGTTCCGCCGCATTGACTTCCCGCACCCACTGCTTGAGTTGGCGGTGCGAAGTATGCAGAGAAGCACCGCCGTCAACGCACAAGACCTCTGTGGCTTTCTGGAACTCCTGCTCACTGGTCTCGACATCATCCATGTCTTCGTCGTCGTCGTCATCTTCATCCTTGTCGCGGCCGCGGGGAGGTCTGTCTCCTTGCCGCTGCTTGGCCTTGCCGCGGCGTCCTCCCCGGCCGGCGCGCTTCTTGCCGGATTCTCCAGCGCCTCCTTGGGCCCTCTCCTTGTCGCGTCGCTCGTATTCAGCCTTTTGCTGCTGGACAAGCTGCTCGACCTTCTTGCAGCTCTGGAGGTCATGGCCCTTGGTGCGGTGGATCTTGCAGTACTGCTTGTCGGTGCCGTCCTGCTTGTCGGCGACCGCCACAGTCTGGCAGTTGGTGCATGCGGCAATCTCCTTGCCGGAGCTACCAGCTTTGGCTTTCTTGGCGCCACCTTCGTTGCCGGACTGCTCAATGACTAGCACATCTTTGCCTTTCTTCTTCCTGTTGTTCCGCCGCCGGTTTTTCTTTGCCGGGGCAGCATCCTCGCTGTCAGATCCTCCTGCTCCTGTATTCTCTCCGGGGAGTTTCCTCCCTTCCTCAGCACGTGCACACTTGTCGGCCAGGGCATACAGCTCACTGACGTCTCTGATCTTGCACATCGCCATCTCCTCCCGCATCCTGCGGTTACGCACGTTCTGATGGAACGCGCTGATGACCGCGGCAGGGTGGACATCTGGGATGTTGTGCTGTACACGGCTGAATCTCTGAATGTACTTGCGCAGGGGCTCTCCTTCCTTCTGGGCGAGCAGATGAAGGTCACTCTCTTGGCCATGAGGTTTGTGGCCGCCTGTAAAGGCGCCGACAAACTGATGGCATAGGTCTGCCCAGGAGGATATGGAGTTGTCCGGCAAGTGCATGAGCCAGGACCTGACGTTGGGCTTGAGCACCAGCGGGAAGTAGTTGGCAAGGATCTTGTCGTCCCGCCCCCCGGCAGCCTGCACCGCGATGGTGTAGATGCTGAGGAACTCCGACGGATGCGACTTGCCGTCGTACTTCTCTGGTACGTCTGGCTTGAAATTCTTCGTGCTGGGCCACTGGACTTGCCGCAGCTCACGAGTAAACGCAGGGCAACCTACCGCGTACGGCAAGTCGCCTGGTTCCCCTGGCGCATGCATGTCGACAGAGGGCCCAGCGCGCTGGTCCGATTGACGTCGCGCTTCTCTTCGGCGCTCGATGCGAGTACGAGCGTCTTCTTGCTGTCGTTCGTGAAGAACTTGGCGCTGATCGCGACGAGCTCGTGGATCTGATGACGCGGTGGAGTCGCTGTCGAGGTGGATCCGGCGAGTCGGCGATCTTGGCCTTCGGGGCGGAGAGTGCACAGTGGTTGCACCCCCACCGGTCTTGTCGCCACCGGCTCGTGCCTGGCTGACTTGCCGCGGCTGCGACGTGCTCGGCTGCCGTTGAGTGTCGCCGTTGGCGAAGCCGATGAGACTCTGAATGGTGGCCCTCCAGTCGTCGATCTTGTCTGCCGTTGGAGGGTAGTCCAGGAGCAGTTGAGCTCGCGCCAAAGCTTCTGCTGTAGTGGCGGGTGGCGGTGGCGAACGGTGCGAAGAGCGGGATATGCTCGGACTTCTAACTATGTTAGAAGGAGCAGTATCCCGTCCAGGCGACCGTGCCTCGCTCGTGCCAGCATGTTGGCGTGCATGCTGGTCTTGAGCACTCCGAGATCCACCAGCTCGATCTTGGTCCAGCAAACGCATGGTACCGTGAGTACCATGACGCTGCCGGTCCCGCGCCTCCTGAGATGGGCGCGGTGCATGTACGGACGCCGAGGTCTTGGAGTGCGCCCGGTCGTTGTGGGAGCCGGCTACGCCGCCGATGGGCAGCGCAGCCTTGTCCTTAGACCTGGCAGCACCGTGAGCTCCCTCGTCGACGCCCGTTCTTCCGCCGGCGTCTGCCCCATCAGCCGTTTGCTCCGGCGGTGGTGGGTTCGGCGCGGACGGAGCAGCCGCCTCCGAAGCCTTCTTCTTCGGCGGCATGTCGATGAAGATGATGAAGATCTAGCTCGTGTGAACGCCGGATCTGGTTCACACAACTTCGATCCCCCTACCTGGCGCGCCAAAGATGTCGGGGGACTAATCCATGAACACCTATGGGACCGGCGGACCGAGTCCCTTTCGGTTCGGCGGGGGCGAGGGTCGCACGAAGAGCGGATCGAGGCGAAGCACACAAGCAGTTTACCCAGGTTCGGGTCGCACGGATGCGTAAAACCCTACTCCTGCTTTGTGGTTTGTATTGAGTTCTTGCTCGGGAGCGCGGAGTGCTACAGTACACCCCAGCAGCTAACGAGACCGAGCGTGAGTGTTCTCTTCCTCCTCCTCTATGTTGCGCATGGGCCTCCTTTTATATGCTCAAGGGGTCACCGACAGGTGGCAACGTAGACAAGGGTAAAAATGGAAAGGTGTTGTGGTTGGTACAACTACCTGCTACAGTGTATCATACCTAACCCTGACGGCAGGGGACAAGGGCATTAAGTGCCCGTCTGCGTCGCCTAAATAGTGCAAAAGGGACCGTCAGGGACGCCACCGCTCGCCACGATGGCAATCTTGTCAGTGCCGCTTGCCACCGTGCACCGCTGGCTGCACAGCCTCCCGCCACGTACGCCTGGAAGGGTCCCAGAGCGACACGTTGGTGGATGTGCTGGAGCGCGGGCGCAGAGTGGTGGCTTGTCGCGTCAAGCGCCTTGCCGCGGTCATTGTCTTGTCGCGTCAAGCGCCTTGCCGCGGTCATTGTCTTGTCGCGTCAAGCGCCTTGTCGCGGTCGTTGTCTTGTCGCGTTGGGAGCTTGTCGCTCACCGGGCCTTGCCGGGATGCGTGGCGCATCGCGGCAAGTTCCTTGAGATGCCTTGGTTGGCCTTCCTGGCAAGCTCCTCTTGCCGGGGTCTTGTCTCCTTGGCATGGATACTTTCTCATGCCTTGGTTGGCCTTCCCGGCAAGCTCCTCTTGCCAGGGTCTTGTCTCCTTGGCTTGGATACTTTGTCCTTGAATGGCTCCAAAGGGACCACGGAGGACCTTGGCGGTCACCCGGCAAGCCTTGCCGCGGGATGCTGCGACTGCCCGTGCACAAGTTCGGGATACTAGGGTACCCCTACTCTAGTACACCGACATATTACTCCACACATCGACCACTATCCAGCATGCATCTAGAGTATTAAGTTCAAGAGAACAGAGTAACACTTTAATCAAGATGACATGATGTAGAGGGATAAACTCATGCAATATGATGAAAACCCCATCTTGTTATCCTCGATGGAAACAATACAACACGTGCCTTGCTGCCCCTACTATCACGGGAAAGGACACCGCAAGATTGAACCCAAAGCTAAGCACTTCTCCCATTGCAAGGAAGATCAATCTAGTAGGCCAAACCAAACTGATAATTCGAAGAGACTTGCAAAGATAACCAATCATACATAAAAGAATTCAGAGAAGATTCAAATATTGTTCATAGATAAACTTGATCATAAACCCACAATTCATCGGTCTCAACAAACACACCGCAAAAGAAGATTACATCGAATAGATCTCCACAAGAGAGGGGGAGAACTTTGTATTGAGATCCAAAAAGAGAGAAGAAGCCATCTAGCTAATAACTATGGACCCGAAGGTCTGAGGTAAACTACTCACACTTCATCGGAGAGGCTATGGTGTTCATGTAGAAGCCCTCCGTGATCGATGCCCCCTCCGGCGGAGCTCCGGAACAGGCCCCAAGATGGGATATCGTGGATACAGAAAGTTACGGCGGTGGCATGAGGGTTTTGGCTCTGTATCTGATCGTTTGGGGGTACATAGGTATATATAGGAGGAAGAAGTACGTCGGTGGAGCAACAGGGGGCCCACGAGGGTGGAGGGCGCCCTTGGGAGGGGTAGGCGCGTCCCCTACCTCGTGGCCTCCCTGATGGTTGCTTGACGTAGGGTCCAAGTCTCCTGGGTCTTGTTTGTTCCAAAAATCATGTTCCCGAAGGTTTCATTCTGTTTGGACTCCGTTTGATATTCCTTTTCTTCGAAACCCTAAAATAGGCAAAAAAACAGCAGTTCTGGGCTGGGCCTCCGGTTAATAGGTTAGTCCCAAAAATAATATAAAAGTGGATAATAAATCCCAATAATGTCCAAAACATAAGATAATATAGCATGGAGCAATCAAAAAGTATAGATACGTTGGAGACGTATCATCTGCTTGCAGTAGAAGCACTCAGTCTCAGGCTTAGGTCCAGACTTGGGTTTCTTTTCTTGAGCAACGACTTGTTTGTTGTTCTTCTTGAAGCTCCCCTTCTTCTTCCCTTTGCCCTTTTTCTTGAAACTAGTGGTCTTGTTGACCATCAACACTTGATGCCCCTTCTTGATTTCTACCTCCGCAGCCTTTAGCATTGCGAAGAGATCGAGAATTGTCTTATCCATCCCTTGCATATTATAGTTCATCACGAAGCTCTTGTATCTTGGTGGCAGTGATTGAAGAATTCTGTCAATGACACTATCATCCGGAAGATTAACTCCCAGTTGAATCAAGTGATTGTTATACCCAGACATTCTGAGTATATGTTCACTGACAGAACTATTCTCCTCCATTTTGAAGCTATAGAACTTATTGGAGACTTCATATCTCTCAATCCGGGCATTTGCTTGAAATGTTAACTTCAACTCCTGGAACATCTCATATGCTCCATGACGTTCAAAACGTCGTTGAAGTCCTGGTTCTAAGCCGTAAAGCATGGCACACTGAACTATCGAGTAGTCATCAGCTTTGCTCTGCCAGACGTTCATAACATCTGGTGTTGCTCCTGCAGCAGGTTTGGCACCTAGCGGTGCTTCCAGGACGTAATTCTTCTGTGCAGAAATGAGAATAATCCTCAAGTTACAGACCCAGTCCTTGTAATTGCTACCATCATCTTTCAACTTTGTTTTCTCAAGGAATGCATTAAAATTCAACGAAACAACAGCACGGGCCATCTATCTACAACAACATAGACATGCAAAATACTATCAGGTACTAAGTTCATGATAAATTAAAGTTTAGTTAATCAAATTATTTAAATAACTCCCACTTAGATAGACATCCCTCTAATCCTCTAAGTGATCACGTGATCCATATCAACTAAACCATGTCTGATCATCATGTGAGATGGAGTAGTTTCAATGGTGAACATCACTTTATTGATCATATCTACTATATGATTCACGCTCGACCTTTCGGTCTCAGTGTTCCGAGGCCATATCTGCATATGCTAGGCTCGTCAAGTTTAACCTGAGTATTCTGCATGTGCAACTGTTTTGCACCCGTTGTATTTGAACGTAGAGCTTATCACACCCGATCATCACATGGTGTCTCAGCACGAAGAACTTTCGCAATGGTGCATACTCAGGGAGAACACTTATACCTTGAAATTTAGTGAGAGATCATCTTATAATGCTACCGTCGATCTAAGCAAAATAAGATGCATAAAAGATAAAGATCACATGCAATCAATATAAGTGATATGATATGGCCATCATCATCTTGTGCTTGTGATCTCCATCTCCGAAGCACCATCATGATCACCATCGTCACCGGCGCGACACCTTGATCTCCATCGTAGCATCGTTATCGTCTCGCCAACTATTGCTTCTACGACTATTGTTACCACTTAGTGATGAAGTAAAGCAATTATAGGGCGATTGCATTGCATACAATAAAGCGACAACCATATGGCTCCTGCTAGTTGCCGATAACTCGGTTACAAAACATGATCATCTCATATAATAAAATTTAGCATCATGCCTTGACCATATCACATCACAACATGCCCTGCAAAAACAAGTTAGATGTCCTCTACTTTGTTGTTGCAAGTTTTTACGTGGCTGCTACGGGCTGAGCAAGAACCGTTCTTACCTACGCATCATAACCACAATGATAATTCATGAAGTTAGTGTTGTTTTAACCTTCTCAAGGACTAGGCGTATCCACACTCGGTTCAACTAAAGTTTGAGAAACTGACACCCGCCAGCCACCTATGTGCAAAGCACGTCGGCAGAACTAGTCTCACGTAAGCGTACGCGTAATGTCGGTCTGGGCTGCTTCATCCAACAACACTGCCGAACCAAAGTATGACATGCTGGTAAGCAGTATGACTTATATCGCCCACAACTCACTTGTGTTCTACTCGTGCATATAACATCTACGCATAAAACCAGGCTCGGATGCCACTGTTGGGGAATGTAGTAATTTCAAAAAAAAATCATACGCACACACAGGATCATGGTGATGCATAGCAACAAGAGGGGAGATGTGTTGTCTACGTGCCCTCGTAGACCGGAAGCGGAAGCGTTAGCACAACGCGGTTGATGTAGTCCTACGTCTTCATGATCCGACCAATCCAAGTACCGAACGTACGACACCTCCGAGTTCAGCACGCGTTCAGCTCGATGACGTCCCGCGAACTCCGATCCAGCAGAGATTCTTGGGAGAGTTCCGTCAGCACAACAGTGTGATGACAGTGATGATATTGCTACCGACGCAGGGCTTCGCCTAAGCACTGCTACAATATGATCGAGGTGGAATATGGTGGACGGGGGAACCGCACATGGCTAAGAGATCAAGAGATCAACTGTTCTGTCTAGAGGTGCCCCTGCCCCCGTATATAAAGGACCAGGGGTAGGAGGCGGCCGGCCAGGGGAGGGCGCGCCAGGGAGGAGTCCTACTCCCACCGGGAGTAGGACTCCCTTCTTTTCCTAGTTGGAGGAGGGGAAAGGAAGGGAAGGAGAGAGAAGAAGGAAAGGGGGGCGTCGCCCCCCTCCTTGTCCAATTCGGACTAGAGGGGGAGGGGGCGCGCGGCCTGCCCTAGCCGCCCCTCCTCTTCTTCACTAAGGCCCTTCTTGGCCCATTAAACTCCCCGGAGGGTTCCGGTAACCCCCGGTACTCCGGTATATGTCCGAAACTCCCTGAAACCATTCCGGTGTCCGAACATAGTCGTCCAATATATCAATCTTTATGTATCGACCATTTTGAGACTCCTCGTCATGTCCATGATCACATCCGGGACTCCGAACTACCTTCGGTACATCAAAACACAAAAACTCATAATACAATCGTCACCGAAACTTTAAGCGTGCGGACCCTACGGGTTCGAGAACTATGTAGACATGAACGAGACATGTCTCCGGTCAATAACCAATAGCGGAACCTAGATGCTCATATTGGCTCCTACATATTCTACGAAGATCTTTATCGGTCAAACCGCATAACAACAGACGTTGTTCCCTTTGTCATCGGTATGTTACTTGCCCGAGATTCGATCGTCGGTATCTTAATACCTAGTTCAATCTCATTACCAGCAAGTCTCTTTACTCGTTCCGTAACACATCATCCGCAACTAACTCATTAGTTACAATGCTTGCAAGGCTTATAGTGATGTGCATTACCGAGTGGGCCCAGGGATACCTCTCCGACAATCGGAGTGACAAATCCTAATCTCAAAATACGCCAACCCAACAAGTACCTTTGGAGACACCTGTAGAGCACCATTATAATCACCCAGTTACGTTGTGACGTTTGGTAGCACACAAAGTGTTCCTCCGGTAAACGGGAGTTGCATAATCTCATAGTCATAGGAACATGTATAAGTCATGAAGAAAGCAATAGCAACATACTAAATGATCAAGTGCTAAGCTAACGGAATGGGTCAAGTCAATCACATCATTCTCCTAATGATGTGATCCCATTAATCAAATGACAACTCATGTCTATGGCTAGGAAACATAACCATCTTTGATTAACGAGCTAGTCAAGTAGAGACATACTAGTGACACTTTATTTGTCTATGTATTCACACATGTATCCTGTTTCCGGTTAATACAATTCTAGCATGAATAATAAACATTTATCATGATATAAGGAAATAAATAATAACTTTATTATTGCCTCTAGGGCATATTTCCTTCATGGCGCTCCCTCTCCGTTTGCACCCAATCATCGCGCGCCAATTTGAGGGCCGCTTCGTCGTCGAGTGCCTCCTCCTTGACGGGCTCCGTCTTCACGACGGGGAGCCCTGGCTCCGGCTTGATGGCTGCGAGCCCCGGCTCCGTCTTTAGCTTGACGAAACACGGAGGAGCCGAGGACGTGGCACGCCGGCCGCCCTCGTTGATGACAATGCTGGCGCTGCGGGTGCGCCGGCCAAGCGGCGTCTCCGTGGCGGGCTCTGCCTTGACGCCGAAGATTGCCGGCGAGCCGGAAGAGTGGGAGGAGGAAGAGGCGGCGAACCTCATGGGCACTGACGGCCCGACGCTCTGGCGAGGGTCCGGCACAGCCACCGCGGTGGGGTACGCCAGCGGCGGGTTGTTGACGCCCTCGAGGTGTGCGATCACCTTGTGTAGGGTGCGGCCGGGGACCCCCCCCACCAGACGCGGCGGCTGTCGCTGTTGTTCGGTCCGCCGACCACCGTCTCCCCGTTCGTCAACGCCAGCCTATGCGCCTGCCGCCGCTGGAAATAGTCCGCTGCTACATCTTGAGCTTGCGTTGGTTTTCCCCGAAGAGGAAGGGATGATGCAGCAGAGTAGTGTAAGTATTTCCCTCAGTTTTTGAGAACCAAGGTATCAATCCAGTAGGAGGCCACGCTCAAGTCCCTTGTACCGGCACAAAACAATAGCTACTCGCAACCAACAAGATTAGGGGTTGTCAATCCGTTCACGGTCACTTACGAGAGTGAGATCTGATAGATATAATATTTTTGGTGTTTTTGGTATAAAGATGCAAAGTAAAAAGTAAAAGCAAAGCAAGATTAAAGTGATGGAGATTGATATGATGAGAATAGACCCGGGGGCCATAGGTTTCACTAGTGGCTTCTCTCAAGAGCACAAGTATTCTACGGTGGGTGAACAAATTACTGTTGAGCAATTGACAAAATTGAGCATAGTTATGAGAATATCTAGGCATGATCATGTATATAGGCATCACGTCCGTGACAAGTAGATCGAAACGATTCTGCATCTACTACTATTACTCCACTCATCGACCGCTATCCAGCATGCATCTAGAGTATTAAGTTAAAAACAGAGTAACGCCTTAAGCAAGATGACATGATGTAGAGAGATAAATTCATGCAATATGAAATAAACCCCATCTTGTTATCCTCGATGGCAACGATACAATACGTGCCTTGCTGCCCCTTCTGTCACTGGGTAAGGACACCGCAAGATCGAACCCAAAGCTAAGCACTTCTCCCATGGCAAGAACTACCAATCTAGTTGGCCAAACCAAACGGATAATTCGAAGAGACTTGCAAAGATAACCAATCATACATAAAAGAATTCAGAGAAGATTCAAATATTATTCATAGATAGACTTGATCATAAACCCACAATTCATCGGTCTCAACAAACACACCGCAAAAAGAAGATTACATCGAATAGATCTCCACAAGAGAGGGGGAGAACTTTGTATTGAGATTCAAAGAGAGAGAAGAAGCCATCTAGCTACTAACTATGGACCCGAAGGTCTGAGGTGAACTACTCACACTTCATCGGAGAGGCTAGGATGATGTAGAAGCCCTCCGTGATGACGGCCCTCTTCCGGCGGAGCTCCGGAACAGGCCCCAAGATGGGATCTCGTGGATACAGAAAGTTGCGGCGGTGGGATTAGGTTTTTGGCTCCTGTTCTGATCGTTTGGGGGTACGTGTGTATATATAGGAGGAAGAAGTACGCCGGAGGAGCAACAAGGGGCCCACGAGGCAGGGGGCGTGCCCTAGGGGGGCGCCCCCCACCCTCGTGACCGCCTCTTTTGTTCCTTGGAGCAGGGTCCAAGTCTCCTGGATCACGTTCGGTGAGAAAATCACGTTCCCGAAGGTTTTATTCCGTTTGGACTCCGTTTGATATTCTGTTTCTTCGAAACACTGAAATAGGCAAAAAGAACAGCAATTCTGGGATGGGCCTCCGGTTAATAGGTTGGTCCCAAAAATAATATAAAAGTGGAAAATAAAGCCCAATATAGTCCAAAATAGTAGATAATATAGCGTGGAGCAATCAAAAATTATAGATACGTTGGAGACGTATCAGGCATCCCCAAGCTTAATTCCTGCTCGTCCTTGAGTAGGTAAATGGTAAAAAGAGAATTTTGGATGCGGAGTGCTACTTGGCATAATTTCAATGCAAATCTTCTTAATTGTGGTATGAATATTCAGATTAGAAAGATTCAAGACAAAAGTTTATATTGACATAAAAATAACAATACTTCAAGCATACTAATAAAGCAATTATGTCTTCTCAAAATAACTTGGCCAAGGAAAGTTATCCCTACAAAATCATATAGTCTGGCTATGCTCCATCTTCACCACACAAAGTATTTAAATCATGCACAACCCCGATGACAAGCCAAGCAATTGTTTCATACTCTAACATTTTCAAAACTTTTTCAATCTTCACGCAATGCATGAGCGTGAGCCATGGATATAACACTATAGGTGGAATAGAATGGTGGTTGTGGAGAAGACAAAAAGGAGAAGATAGTCTCACATCAACTAGGCGTATCAACGGGTTATGGAGATGCCCATCAATAGATATCAATGTGAGTGAGTAGGGATTGCCATGCAACAGATGCACTAGAGCTATAAGTATATGAAAGCTCAAAAAGAAACTAAGTCGGTGTGCATCCAACTTGCTTTCTCATGAAGACCTAGGGCAATTTGAGGAAGCCCATCATTGGAATATACAAGCCAAGTTCTATAATGAAAAATTCCCACTAGTATATGAAAGTGATAACACGAGAGACTCTCTACTATGAAGATCATGGTGCTACTTTTAAGCACAAGTGTGGTAAAAGGATAGTAACATTGTCCCTTCTCTCTTTTTCTCTCATTTTTTATTTATATTTTTTTGTTTGGGCCTTTTCTCTTTTTTATGGCCTATTTTTATTTGGGCTTCTTTGGCCTCTTTTATTTATTTTTATTTTATTTATTTTTCGTCTGGAGTCTCATCCCAACTTATGGGGGAATCATAGTCTCCATCATTCTTTCCTCACTAGGACAATGCTCTAATAATGATGATCATCACACCTTTATTTTTCTTACAACTCAATACTTAGAACAAAATATGACTCTATATGAATGCATCCGGCGGTGTACCGGGATATGCAATATGACAATGATGGAGTGTGTCATGATGAACTAGATGGTGGAAAGTTGCATGGCAATATATCTCGGAATGGCTATGGAAATGCCATAATAGGTAGGTATGGTGGCTGTTTTGAGGAAGGTATATGGTAGGTGTATGATACCGTCGAAAGGTGCGCGGTATTAGAGAGGCTAGCAAAGGTGGAAGGGTGAGAGTGCGTATAATCCATGGACTCAACATTAGTCATAAAGAACTCATATACTTATTGCAAAAATCTAGAAGTTATCAAAGCAAAGTATTATGCACATGCTCCTAGGGGGATAGATTGGTAGGAAAAGACCATCGCTCGTCCCCGACCGCCACTCATAAGGAAGACAATCAATAAATAAATCATGCTCCAACTTCATCACATAACGGTTCACCATACGTGCATGCTACGGGAATCACAAACTTTAACACAAGTATTCTTTAAATTCACAACTACTCAACTAGCATGACTTTAATATTATCACCTCCATATCTCAAAACAATTATCATGCTTCAATATTTTCTTAGTATTCAACACACTCAAAAGAAAGTTTCACAAATCTTGAATACCAAGCATATTATTATTAAGCAAATTACCATGCTATTAAGAGACTCTCAAAATAATGTAAGTGAAGCATGAGAGATCAATAGTTTCTTTAAAACAAATCTACCACCGTGCTCTAAAAGATTTAAGTGAAGCACATAGAGCAAATTTTATAACGCTCAAAAGATATAAGTGAAGCACATAGAGCAAAATTATCTAGCTCAAAATATATAAGTGAAGCACATAGAGCAAAACTACTTAGCTCAAAAGATATAAGTGAAGCACATAGAGTATTCTATCAAATTTTAATTCATGTATGGCTCTCTCAAAAGGTGTGTACAGCAAGGATGATTGTGGCATACTAAGACACAAATACACAAATAATACAATACGCTCCAAGCAAAACACATATCATGTTGGTGAATAAAAATATAGCTCCAAGTAAATTACGATGGAAGTGGACGAAAGAAGGGATGCCTTCCGGGGCATCCCCAAGATTTGACTTTTTGGTGTCCTTGGATTATCTTGGGGGTGCCATGGGCATCCCCAAGCTTAGACTCTTGCCACTCCTTGTTCCATGATCCATCAAAAGAATTCACCCAGAACTTGAAAACTTCACAACACAAAACTCAAAATAGAAAACTCGTGAGCTCCGTTAGCGAAAGAAAACAAAAGACCACTTCAAGGTACTGTAATGAACTCATTATTTATTTATATTGGTGTTAAACCTACTGTATTCAAACTTCTCCATGGATTATAAACTATTTTACTAGCCATAGATTCATCAAAATAAGCAAACAACACACGAAAAACAGAATCTGTCAAAAACAGAACAGTCTGTAGTAATCTGTAGCTAGCGCAAGATCTGGAATCCCAAAAATTCTAAAATAAATTGCTGGACGTGAGGAATTTATCTATTAATCATATGCAAAAATAATTAACTAAATAGCACTCTTCAAATAAAAATGACAGCAGTTCTCGTGAGCGCTAACGTTTCTGTTTTTTACAGCAAGTTCAACAAGACTTTCCCCAAGTCTTCCCAACGGTTCTACTTGGCACAAACACAAATTAAACACAAAAAACACAACCAAAACAGAGGCTAAATAATTTATTAATTACTAAGCAGGAGCAAAAAGCAAGGAATAAAAATAAAATTGGGTTTCCTCCCAACAAGCGCTATCGTTTAACGCCCCTAGCTAGGCATAAAAGCGAGGATAGATCTAGGTATTGCCATCTTTGGTAGGCAAATCTTCGATGAGGCATCTGTTTCCCTTGGGAATTTCTTTCTTTCTAGTGATTATTAAACTTTTAGGCACAAGATCAAAAAATTCATGTGTAGCAATTGGTTCCTTAATGATATCAAAAAGATTGGGATGAATACTTATAGATTTAAGATCCGCAGTTTCCTTAGATGATTCACCCTTATTTTTAGGAACATACATAAGCTTGGCAATTTTAGTAGGAGGACTTGGAGTATTCTTTACGTAAGAAAAAGTGGTTCCCAAGTTTGTAATGATACCCTCAAGTTTATCAATTCTAGTAGAATCTAAGTTCATTTCTCATTAACTATGGGTTCTTTTCCTTAATATTTTTCAAAGTCATTCCTACCTTAGATCCATATTGAGTAATTTGATTGTGGATCTTTTTATCTAGATTTTCAATTGATTCAATACTAGCAACTTTATTTTCAATAATTTCAAGTCTTTGCATAACATGCTCCAAAGTTAACATGGTTCCATTAACCAAAAGAGGTGGTGAGCCAAATAAATTTAGCATAGCATTATAAGAATCAAAAGTATGGCTACCCAAGAAGTTCCCTCCGGTAATGGTATCGAGGATATATCTATACCAAGGATTAACACCTACATAAAAATTGCGGAGAAGAACTAAGGTAGATTGCTTCCTGGTAGATCTATTTTAAGCATTGCAAATTCTATACCAAGCATATTTTAGATTTTCTCCCTCCCTTTGTTTAAAATTTAGAATTTCACTCTCGGGAGACAACGGCGAAGATATGAGACTAGTCATGACAACAAGCAAACAAACTAGCACACAAGCAAACAAAAAGGCAAGCGGGCAAATAGAGAGAGAGGGCGAATAAAACGACAAGGGTGAATTGGGGGGAGAGGAAAACGGGAGGCAAATGGCAAATAATGTAATGTGAGAGATAGGGATTGCGATGGGTACTTGGTATGTTGACTTTTTGCGTAGACTCCCCGGCAACAGCGCCAGAAATCCTTCTTGCTACGTCTTGAGCTTGCGTTGGTTTTCCCCGAAGAGGAAGGGATGATGCAGCAGAGTAGCGTAAGTATTTCCCTCAGTTTTTGAGAACCAAGGTATCAATCCAGTAGGAGGCCACGCTCAAGTCCCTCGTACCTGCACAAAACGATAGCTACTCGCAACCAACGCGATTAGGGGTTGTCAAACCCTTCACGGTCACTAACGAGAGTGAGATCTGATAGATATAATATTTTTGGTATTTTTGGTATAAAGATGCAAAGTAAAAAGTAAAAGCAAAGCAAGATTAAAGTGATGGAGATTGATATGATGAGAATAGACCCGGGGGCCATAGGTTTCACTACTGGCTTCTCTCAAGAGCATAAGTATTCTATGGTGGGTGAACAAATTACTGTTGAGCAATTGACAAAATTGAGCATAGTTATGAGAATATCTAGGCATGATCATGTATATAGGCATCACGTCCGTGACAAGTAGATCGAAACGATTCTGCATCTACTACTATTACTCCACTCATCGACCGCTATCCAGCATGCATCTAGAGTATTAAGTTAAAAACAGAGTAACGCCTTAAGCAAGATGACATGATGTAGAGAGATAAATTCATGCAATATGAAATAAACCCCATCTTGTTATCCTCGATGGCAACGATACAATACGTGCCTTGCTGCCCCTTCTGTCACTGGGTAAGGACACCGCAAGATCGAACCCAAAGCTAAGCACTTCTCCCATGGCAAGAACTACCAATCTAGTTGGCCAAACCAAATGGATAATTCGAAGAGACTTGCAAAGATAACTAATCATACATAAAAGAATTCAGAGAAGATTGAAATATTATTCATAGATAGACTTGATCATAAACCCACAATTCATCGGTCTCAACAAACACACCGCAAAAAGAAGATTACATCGAATAGATCTCCACAAGAGAGGGGGAGAAATTTGTATTGAGATTCAAACAGAGAGAAGAAGCCATCTAGCTACTAACCATGGACCTGAAGGTCTGAGGTGAACTACTCACACTTCATCGGAGAGGCTAGGATGATGTAGAAGCCCTCCATGATGACGGCCCTCTTCCGGCGGAGCTCCGGAACAGGCCCCAAGATGGGATCTCGTGGATACAGAAAGTTGCGGTGGTGGGATTAGGTTTTTGGCTCCTGTTCTGATCGTTTGGGGGTACGTGTGTATATATAGGAGGAAGAAGTACGCCGGAGGAGCAACGAGGGGCCTACAAGGCAGGGGGCACGCCCTAGGGAGGGGGCCCACCCTCGTGACCGCCTCTTTTGTTCCTTGGAGCAGGGTCCAAGTCTCCTGGATCACGTTTGGTGAGAAAATCATGTTCTCGAAGGTTTTATTCCGTTTGGACTCCGTTTGATATTCTGTTTCTTCGAAACATTAAAATAGGCAAAAAAACAGCAATTCTGGGCTGGGCCTCCGGTTAATAGGTTAGTCCCAAAAATAATATAAAAGTGGAAAATAAAGCCCAATATAGTCCAAAACAGTAGATAATATAGCATGGAGCAATCAAAAATTATAGATACGTTGGAGAAGTATCATCTGCCCATGCCACATGGTTGCCGGCGATGAACTGAGGGAGGGCGCACTGCTCCTCTGTCAGGGAAGACCGCACGCGGTCGACCTCGGCGGCGAAGAGGCCGGGGCACGCGTCGACATCGGGCACCGGGGGGATGGGGACACCGCCGTTGCTGAGACTCCACCCCGTCGCCCCAGCGCGCATGTCCGGCGGTGGCGGGATGTTGGCCTCGAAGAGAAGCCATGCCTCGCCCTCCTGGAGCGAGCGGTGGCCAAAGCTGTTGGCCGCCGCGGCGTCACCGGGAAGCGTTCGGCCATGGAGAGAGAAGGGGAAGGGGAGGGAAGGGAGAGCGTCAGAGCTCGGCGGCGGAAGGAAGGGACGGCGGCTGGTTTGGGCTCGATGGTGGAAGGGAGGGACAAAGGCTGGTGTGGCCAGCGGCGAGGGAAGCCTCTGTTTATATAGCCCCAGGCCGTGTGAACGCGTGACAGAAGTGGAGGCGTCGCCGCTCCTGCCCGCCCGTGAGGAATCAATGGCAAGGCTGACCGGAGGCAGCCTTGCCATTGATTCCCTGCGGGAAACCGAGGTGTTCTGGGAAGGACGAGGCGCGTGCCGCTGACTCGGTGGGCCCGCCGAGTTTTCGCGCCAAAACCCCTCGCCCTGGCGCCCCCGAGCGCCCCCAGCGCACCGGGTTCGGCCTAGGGCCGCCGGCGCCGATTTTGGCCCAAGACGGCGAAAAACGTGTTCCTAGGGGCGCGACTGGACCGAATTTTGGGCGCCTGCGCGGCAAAACCGCCTGGGAAGGGCCTGTTGGGGCCACGGTTGGAGATGCTCTAACCCTAAGGCCTTTTGGCTTGCAAACTTTGCTCCATGCCACGAAACACTATCACACATGAATTTCTTTAGAAGCTGTGTAGAAAAATGCCTTGCAACCTTTGTCCACGCGATCAAGCGCCCACTTAGGAGTTTCGGCCACCGACAGATGATGACTTGGCCTAGCGCGTATCACCGATTGAACCCGCGTTAGGCGACCACTACGCTCCATCAACCCCCTTTACAACCCGGTAGCAGTTTCAGCACTTTTATTGATGATCAGTTGTCATTCAAATCTTGCAAGTTGTTAATCGAGAGATGTAATTAATCCCAAGTATTTGTAGGGGAATGCATCCATCTTCCATGGTAGAGCAACAACCACTAACCCTTGATCTGTCTCCTCTCCACGAATAAGAATAGCTGCAGATTTGAAGAAGTTGATGTTCAGACTTTACGCATGCCCAAAGATATTGAGACTAGTAGAAAACATGGCTTTGGTTCGGGCAGGGAAAGCCCATTAGTCCCGGTTCAGTCACAAACCGGGACCCATGGGGGCATTCGTCCCGGTTCTTTAGCCCAGGGGGGCGGCCGGGGCCTCGTGGGCATTGGTCCCGGTTCGTATGGACCCATTTGTCCCGGTTCGTGGGGCCTCGCTCCTGGCCCACAAACATTGGTCCCCGTTCTTGGCTAGAACCGGGACAGAAGGCTGGGCTTTAGTCCCGGTTCCAGCCATGAACCGGGACAAATGAGTTACTATATATACCCCGTCGCCGCAGCAGAGCACTCCACAGTGCTCTATTTTTTCTGGCCGGCGAGGGGAGGGCATTTGGGTGCTCTAGATCACCTCCTATGCACATGAGGTGTTCGATGAAATGCCCGAGCCACGCTAGTTAAGCTTTCTCCTCTAAGCTCGACCTCCAAGCTCCATTTTCCCCGAGATTTGTCTATGTTTAGTGGTCCGTCACGTCCCGTCCCCGTCTTCACCGCCGTAGATCGCCCGCGCCGATCTCGTCACCTGCACCACCATGGTGAGCCTCTTGTTCTTATCTTCTTCTGAAAGAAAAAAATTTCTTACTTTAGATAGATACTTGTCTAATTTTCTTACTTTTATTGTTGCTTGTTATTATATAGTGCGATGGTTTTGGTATCCGCCCCCGTCGACCCTCGTCCTGGCTATGATTCGGATGTGGTATATATTATCTTTCATAACTATTTGGTTCATTTATTGTTTATGAAAATTATGCCCATCAAGTTGACATAGATTTTATTTATGTAGGAGGTAGTTGAACCGGAAATTCCAACCGACCCTATTGTCGAGAGGTTAAATTTAGTTGAATAAGAAAACAATTACTAGAAAGAAAAAAATAATAAATGAGGAGGAGAATATGATATTGGAGTTGAATGTTGCGGATGTCGTCGATGATCACAAGATCAAGATGGATGCAATGCGGTTGAATATTAGAAAGATTAGAAAATATGCCATTCATACCGAGGCTTGGTATCATTATGCCGTTGGATCAATTTTTACCTTGGTTGTGATTATGATCGCATTTGTTGTTGCATTGAAAGGGTTTTACATAGTTTCAACGTATGGTTTAACTAGATGCTCCGGAGAGCTATATGTTGTTCAATGAGAACTATGTATGTAATTTGTTTTTAATGTGATGATGAACTTCTATTAATTTGGTCACTTATCTATTCATGAGAGCTATATGTACTAAATTGATGATGTGGCTTTGAATGGTGCATTTTGAACACAGAAAAACTATGGAGTTCAAACAAGTTACAAAAATGAAATCACTTTGTAACAGACAAGTTTTCGTATGAAACCCTCATACTTCGAAAGACATTGTCCGTTTTGTACACGAAGTGCATCCAGTTTTTGCCGTAACCCTCTCAACTTTCTTGCACATGCTATGTGGGTGAAATGATGATACTATGCCAACTTTCAACCTTTTCAGAGTCCATTTGTAGTGCTTTTCAATTTCAGGGTCTAATAGCCGAAAAAATCAGTAAATGCATGAAAAATAACAAATGAAGTCAGAAAGGATTCAAAATTGATGATGTGGCTTTGAATGGTGCATTTTGAACACAGAAAAAGTATGGAGTTCAAATAAGTTCAAAAAAATGAAATCCCTTTGTAACAGACGAGTTTCCGTATGAAACCCTGATACTTCGAAAGAGATTGCCCATTTTGTACACGAAGTGCATCCAGTTTTTGCCGTAAGCCTCTCTACTTTCTTGCACATGCTATGTGGGTGAAATGATGATACCATGCCAACTTTCAACCTTTTCAGAGTTCATTTGTCGTGCTTTTCAATTTCAGGGTCTTATAGGTGAAAAAAAATCAGTAAATGCATGAAAAATAACAAATGAAGTCAGAAAGGGTTGAAAATTGATGATGTGGCTTTGAATGGTGCGTTTTGAACACAAAAAAAGTATGGAGTTCAAATAAGTTCAAAAAAATGAAATCCCTTTGTAACAGACGAGTTTCCGTATGAAACCCTGATACTTCAAAAGAGATTGTTCGCTTTGTACACGAAGTGCATCCAGTTTTTGCCGTAACACTATCTACTTTCTTGCACATGTTGTGTGGGTGAAATGATGATACCATGCCAACTTTCAACCTTTTTAGAGTTCATTTGTAGTGCTTTTCAATTTCAGGGTCTTATAGGTGAAAAAAATCAGTAAATGCATGAAAAATAACAAATGAAGTCAGAAAGGGTTGAAAATTGATGATGTGGCTTTGAATGGTGCGTTTTGAACACAGAAAAAGTATGGAGTTCAAATAAGTTCAAAAAAATGAAATCCCTTTGTAACAGACGAGTTTCCGTATGAAATCCTGATACTTCGAAAGAGATTGTTCGTTTTGTACACGAAGTGCATCCAGTTTTTGCCGTAACACTATCTACTCTTGCACATGCTATGTGGGTGAAATGATGATACCATGCCAACTTTTAACCTTTTCAGAGTTCATTTGAAATGCTTTTCAATTCCAGGGTCTTATAGCTCAAAATAATCAGTAAATGCATGAAAATTTAATAGGAAAAAGAATTATCGTAAAATAAAATAAATAAGTAATTTGAAACAAAATAATATAAAAATTATTAAAATATATAAGTAGAAACAAAACAAAATAAAATAAAATAAACTAAACTCTAATAACATAAGTAAAATTTATGAAACTAAAATTATCAAAGTATTTTCTGTTCAAAACATTATAAGCAACCTCTAAAATTTATGAAACTAAAATTATATAAAATTGATGCAACTAAAATTATCAAAAGTATTTTCTGTTCAAAATCATTAAAAGCAAAAATAATTTTCATAAAGAACTTTTTTTGTTAGAAACTTTAATAGCAAAAGGAATTATCATAAAATAAAATAAATAAGTAATTATAAACAAAATAAAATAAAATAAATAAGTATTTTGTTGTAAGTAGAAACAAAACAAAAAAGAAAACAAAAAACTGGGAAAAAATAAAAAAATTACCACCTACTAGGCCACCACGGCGTGAATACGACTAGAAACCCATCCATGGGCCAGGATTCAGGCCCGCAGAAGGCCCAGTAGGCCCATCAGGCATAGCAGTCACAATTAGGCCCGTAAACCTGCAATGGAGAGGAGCTCGAGAGGGGTGCAACAGTGGGGCTTATAAATCAATGGCCACCCCTCTCAACTAGCGAGGTGGGACTAAACTCTCATCACCACTCCGGTGTGCAAGGCCTTTGGTCCCGGTTGGTGGCACCAACCGGAACTAAAGGGGTGCATTGGTACCGGTTTGTGGCACCAACCGGAACCAATGCCCCCCCTTTAGTCCCGGTTGGTGGCACCAACCGGGACCAATGGCCGCCGCTTCCCGCCCTTTGGGCTGCTGAAAAGAGACCTTTGGTCCCGGTTGGTGGCACCAACCGGGACTAAAGGGGGCATTGGTCCCGGTTGGTGCCACGAACCGGTACCAATGCCCTGGGTATATAAGAAAAACACTTAGCAGTTTCGACCAAATCCATCACTTCTTCCCCCGACGCCCCTGCTCCTCCTCGCCGTCGCCGCCCGACGCCCCTGCTCCACCTTGCCATCGCCGCCGCCACCAACGCCGTCAGGCTGCTCGACGTCGCTGTCGCCGCCGCCACCGACACCGTCAGGCTGCTCAACGTCGTCGCCGTCGCCGCTGACGCCCTCTGCCCCGATGACGGCGTCGACCCTCGCGCCCCTGCCGGCCCTGACGCGCCGCCCATCGTGCCCCGCTGCCCCCTGTGAGCACCAGCCTGCTCCCGCACCCCTACGCCCCTACCCTGCCCCGCCGGCGTCGGCCCCTGCGATGTGCCCCTCCTCCCCTGCGCCGTGCTAGCTATTAGATTTTTAGATGTTTTAGATGCTATTTTTAGATGTTTTTACATGTTTTTTAGATTATTTTAGTTCATGTTTAGTTTAGTTTTAAGATTAGGAAATTTTCAGATGCATAGTTATATTTATTTAGATGTATAGTTAATTTAGATGTTGTAATTTGTTCATAAAAATTGTGCACTTTTGTATAGAAACTTTATTTTTTTTCATATGTACGGAAATGTAGAATGAAAACGAAAACAAACATATAAAAAAACAAAGGAAAAAATGAAGGACTCGCGGCGAAGCAAGTCTTTTTTTAAGGTAGTTCTTTGTTAAAGTGAGGGGGGACATCCGGAGCACCCCCCGACCCTCTCGCTCGACCAAAACTCTCGAGGACACCCAAACCCTAGAAAAAACGATGTCAGTCTCCTACCCCCTCCCGCCATGCCTCTACCCGATCGACAAACTCTCTTGAGGCCACCCAAATTTACCAAGTTAAAAGAGCGTTGTCGTCGAGGCCACCCCAAACCCTTGAAGCGTTGTCGAGGCCACCCCAAACCCTAGAGAAGTGTCGAGGCCAGGCCACTAATATGATTCCTTATTGTGCTTAGCTAGCTAGTTCAACGT
The DNA here is from genome assembly GCF_018294505.1 of Triticum aestivum. Taxonomy (NCBI): domain Eukaryota; kingdom Viridiplantae; phylum Streptophyta; class Magnoliopsida; order Poales; family Poaceae; genus Triticum; species Triticum aestivum. Next base: position 728,424,818 of record NC_057797.1, read on the forward strand.
TTGCCACTAATATATCCATCTGTCATGTTTGAATAATAATTGCCATGTTTTAAATATTTGCAGAAACTATGGATCCGCACCCCTGAGACGAAGCAAAAGAAGCGGTGTTGGGGGAGATAATCGCACATGAAAGTGATGCCGTCTTGTCGTTTCTCAACGACACATGCACTGATGGTCTGGAAAGATAGGATGAAGAAGCAGGCTACGAAGATGATCAAACAATGGAGGAGGAAGGACACCGTGATGACGGCTCCGGTGACCGAATGGAGGGGGAAGGACACCGTGATGACGGCTCCGATGACCGAATGGAGGGGGAAGGACACCGTGATGAGGGCTCCGATGACCGAATGGAGGGGGAAGGACACCGTGATGACGGCTCCGGTGACCGAACGGAGTCCGGCCAGGTATATATATTAATTAATTAAGCATGTGCTGACTATAGCTAATTGATGCATTAATTATTTTTGGTATGTACACATATTAACTCTCTTCTTTTTCTTCTTTTCTAGCCCTCCAGATCGAGCAACACTTCGGTAACGAGACGAGGCCCAAAGAGAAAGTTGCGCGCAGATGAAAGGTACACGATCATCGAAATTGATCACGATGGCCAACCGATTGAACCCCTCCGGACCAAGCAAAAATTTAATGCTCAGTGCGGGGTTCTAGTTACGGACATGATCCCGATCAGCATCGAGCAATGGTTGAAGCCTAAGGACAAAGACTCTCAGGTGCCTTATGTCAGTGATAGGCAGAAAGCTGATCGTTGGACCGCACTACAGAAAAATTTCACCTTCCCGCCAGAGGAGGATCTGGAGAATCTAGTTAAAAAGCCAATGATCAAGGCTTATGCTCTTAAGAAGATGGCTGAGCTATTCACGAGGTGGAAGAATGAGCTGAAATCATCGTTTGTCGACCAAGACAAGACTCCAGAATTCATCGGCCGGTTTGAGAAGATCAAAGATCAGTGGCCCGCATTTGTCACCAAAAAGAAATCTGAGAGAGCAGCAAAGATGTCAGCGACAAACAAGAAAAATGCTGCAAAGAAGAAGCATCACCATCGCACAGGGTCAGGTGGCTACCTGAAAACCCGACCGTTGTGGGACAAGTCTGAGAATGACCTCATTGATAAAGGGATCGAACCAGAGACACGACGCTGGCCAGACCGTTGTAGGACTTGGTTCTTCAGGGTTGGGGGAAAATTGGACCCTGTAACAGGGAAGTGCATTTGGACCAACGAGCAGCTGAACACACCCATCGAGAAGCTTCAAGAGTATATCGAAAAGGCACAGCAAGGGACGTTCATTCCGGACAGAGAGAATGACGAGCTCACAGAGGCCCTCGGGAGTCCTGAGCACCCCGGACGGACACGAGGCACGCCAGGCTCCCTTTCATGGAAGGCTGGATTTCCCGAGCAGGTGGTTACAAACGCCAGGAGAGGAATAAGAAAAAGGAGTTGACCCAACTACAGGCGCTGGACGCAAGGGTACAAGTGCTAGAGGAACGAGACGTAGTTCGCAACACGCGACCTGCCGAAGCTACACTCGAAGCTACCCCGCCATCTCAGCGGAGAAGCAGCGTGGCTTCCATGGAGCTGCTTCAGGAGCCTGTCTTCACGGCTCCTGCTAGCTACCCCGTGGATGCTGTCACGGAGTCTCAACATTGCCACCTTATGACGCAGTGGCTTGAATTGAAAGTCAAGGCGGCTATTGTCTCTGTTGCACCTCCTGAACCTGGCGCAACTTTTCACCGCCGGCCGATTCCAGAAGGATATGCTAGGGTGATGGTGGATGAAATCACAGAAGGATTTGAGGACCTCTAGCTTGACCACCCTACGGGTGACGGGGAGACTCGGTTGGGTTCTTGTCTGAAGACTCCATGCCTATGGCGGAAGGAGCTCATCAACCTTCCGAACTGGACGCCTCCACCTCCTCCTCCTCCGGCGAGTCAGGGCACTCCGCCTCCTCCTCCTCCTCCGGCGAGTCAGGGCACTCCGCCTCCTCCACCGCCTCCTCCTTCGGCGAGTGATCAGGGCACTCAGCCTCCTTCTCCGGCGTGTGGCGGCACTTCGTCTCCTTCTCTGCCTGCGCTGGCGCGCCCGAGCAGCCACCAGCTGTTGGAAATATGCCCTAGAGGCAATAATAAAATGATTATTATATTTCCTTGTTCATGATAATTGTCTATTATTCATGCTATAATTGTATTATCCGGAAATCATAATACATGTGTGAATACATAGACCACAATGTGTCCCTAGTGAGCCTCTAGTTGACTAGCTCGTTGATCAACAGATAGTCATGGTTTCCTGGCTATGGACATGGGGATGTCATTGATAACGGGATCACATCATTAGGAGAATGATGTGATGGACAAGACCCAATCCTAAGCTTAGCTCAAAGATCGTGTAGTTCGTTTGATGTAGCTTTTCTGAATGTCAAGTATCATTTCCTTAGACCATGAGATTATGCAACTCCCGGATACCGTAGGAGTGCTTTGGGTGTGCCAAACATCACAACGTAACTGGGTGACTATAAAGGTACATTACAGGTGTCTCCGAAAGTGTCTGTTGGGTTGGCACGAATCGAGACTGGGATTTGTCACTCCGTATGACGGAGAGGTATCTCTGGGCCCACTCGGTAATGCATCATCATAATGAGCTCAATGTGATCAAGTGGTTGATCACGGGATCATGCATTACGGTACGAGTAAAGTGACTTGCCGGTAACGAGACTGAACAAGGTTTTGGGATACCGACGATCGAGTCTCGGGCAAGTAACGTACCGATTGACAAAGGGAATTGAATACGGGACTGATTAAGTCCTCGACATCGTGGTTCATCCGATAAGATCATCGAGGAGCATGTGGGAGCCAACATGGGTATCTAGATCCCGCTGTTGGTTATTGGCCGGAGAGCCGTCTCGGTCATGTCTACGTGTGTCCCGAACCCGTAGGGTCTACACACTTAAGGCTCGGTGACGCTAGGGTTGTAGAGATATGAGTATGCAATAATCCGAAAGTTGTTCAGAGTCACAGATGAGATCCTGGACGTCACGAGGAGTTCCAGAATGGTCCGGAGGTGAAGAATTATATATAGGAAGTGTAGTTTTGGCCATCGGGAAAGATTCGGGGTCACCGGTATTGTACCGGGACCACCGGATGGGTCCCAGGGGTCCATCGGGTGGGGCCACCCATCCCGGAGGGCCCATGGGCTGAAGTGGGGAGGGGAACCAGCCCATAGTGGGCTGGTGCGCCCCTCCCGTTTGGGCCCCATGCGCCTAGGGTTGGAAACCCTAGGGTGGGGGCGCCTCCACTTGCCTTGGGGGGCACTCCACCCCCTTGGCCGCCGCCCCCCAAGGAGATCCCATCTCCTAGGGCCGCCCCCCCTAGGGGGCCTATATAAAGGGGGGAGGGAGGGCAGCCGCACCTCAAGTCTTGGCGCCTCCCTCTCCCCTGCTACACCTCTCCCTCTCGCAGAAGCTCGGCGAAGCCCTGCTGCGATCACTGCTGCATCCACCACCACGCCATCGTGCTGCTGGATCTTCATCAACCTCTCCTTCCCCCTTGCTGGATCAAGAAGGAAGGAGACGTCATCCGCTCCGTACGTGTGTTGAACGCGGAGGTGCCGTCCGTTCGGCACTTGGTCATCGGTGATTTGGATCTCGGCGAGTACGACTCCATCATCCCCGTTCTCTTGAACGCTTCCGCTCGCGATCTACAAGGGTATGTGGATGCACTCTCCTCTCGTTGCTAGTTGACTCCATAGATTGATCTTGGTGAAACATAGGAATTTTTTTTTGTTTTCTGCAACGTTCCCCAACAGTGGCATCATGAGCTAGGTCTATGCGTAGTTACTATGCACGAGTAGAACACAAAGTAGTTGTGGGCGATATTGTCAATTTGCTTGCCGTTACTAGTCTTATCTTGATTCAGCAGCATCGTGGGATGAAGCGGCCCGGACCAACCTTACACATACGCTTACGTGAGACCGGTTCCACCGACTGACATGCACTAGTTGCATAAGGTGGCTGACGGGTGTCTGTCTCTCCCACTTTAGTCGGATCAGATTCGATGAACAGGGTCCTTATGAAGGGTAAATAGAAATTGGCAATTCACGTTGTGGTTTTGGCGTAGGTAAGAAACGTTCTTGCTAGAAACCTATAGCAGCCACGTAAAAACTTGCAACAACAATTAGAGGACATCTAACTTGTTTTTGCAGCAAGTGTTTTGTGGTGTGATATGGCCAAAGGTTGTGATGAATGATGAATGATATATGTGATGTATGAGATTGATCATGTTCTTGTAATAGGAATCACGACTTGCACGTCGATGAGTATGACAACCGGCAGGAGCCATAGGAATTGTCTTTATTTTTTGTATGACATGCGTGTCATTGAGAAACGCCATGTAAATTACTTTACTTTATTGCTAAACGTGTTAGCCATAGCAGTAGAAGTAATAGTTGGCGAGCAACTTCATGGAGACATGATGATGCAGATCAAGATGATGGAGATCATGGTGTCATGCCGGTGACAAGATGATCATGGAGCCCCAAGATGGAGATCAAAGGAGCTATATGATATTGGCTATATCATGTCACTATTATTTGATTGCATGTGATGTTTATCATGTTTTTGCATCTTGTTTACTTAGAACGACGGTAGTAAATAAGATGATCCCTCATAATAATTTCAAGAAAGTGTTCCCCCTAACTGTGCGCCATTGCGACAGTTCGTTGTTTCGAAGCACCACGTGATGATCGGGTGTGATAGATTCCAACGTTCATATACAACGGGTGTAAGACAAATTTACACACGCAATACACTTAGGTTGACTTGACGAGCCTAGCATGTACATACATGGCCTCGGAACACAGAAGACCGAAAGGTCGAGCATGAGTCGTATAGAAGATACGATCAACATGAAGATGTTCACCGATGTTGACTAGTCCATCTCACGTGATGATAGGACACGGCCTAGTCAACTCGGATCATGTTATACTTAGATGACTGGACGGATGTATATCTAAGTGGGAGTTCATTGAATAATTTGATTAGATGAACTTAATTATCATGAACTTAGTCTAAAATCTTTACAATATGTCTTGTAGATCAAATGGCCAACGTTGTCCTCAACTTCAACGCGTTCCTAGAGAAAACCAAGCTGAAAGACGATGGCAGCAACTATACGGACTGGGTCCAGAACCTGAGGATCATCCTCATAGCTGCCAAGAAAGATTATGTCCTAGAAGCACCGCTAGGTGACGCTCCCGTCCCACAGAACCAAGACGTTATGAACGCTTGGCAGACACGTGCTGATGATTACTCCCTCGTTCAGTGCGGCATGCTTTACAGCTTAGAACCGGGGCTCCAAAAGCGTTTTGAGCGACACGGAGCATATGAGATGTTCGAAGAGATGAAAATGGTTTTCCAAGCTCATGCCCGGGTCGAGAGATATGAAGTCTCCGACAAGTTCTTCAGCTGTAAGATGGAGGAAAATAGTTCTGTCAGTGAGCACATACTCAAAATGTCTGGGTTGCATAACCTCTTGACTCAGCTGGGAGTTAATCTCCCGGATGACGCGGTCATTGACAGAATCCTTCAGTCACTTCCACCAAGCTACAAGAGCTTTGTGATGAACTTCAATATGCAGGGGATGGAAAAGACCATTCCTGAGGTATATTCAATGCTGGAATCAGCAGAGGTGGAAGTCAAAAAGGAACATCAAGTGTTGTTGGTGAATAAAACCACTAAGTTCAAGAAAGGCAAGGGTAAGAAGAACTTCAAGAAGGACGGCAAGGGAGTTGCCGTGCCCGGTAAGCAAGCTGCCGGGAAGAAGCCAAGGAATGGACCCAAGCCCGAGACTGAGTGCTTTTATTGCAAGGGAAGTGGTCACTGGAAGAGGAACTGCCCCAAATACTTAGCAGATAAGAAGGCCGGCATCACAAAAGGTATATGTGATATACATGTAATTGATGTGTACCTTACCAGTACTCGTAGTAGCTCCTGGGTATTTGATACCGGTGCGGTTGCTCACATTTGTAACTCAAAGCAGGAGCTGCGAATAAGCGGAGACTGGCGAAGGACGAGGTGACGATGTGCGTCGGGAATGGTTCCAAGGTCGATGTGATCGCCGTCGGCACGCTACCTCTACATTTACCTACGGGATTAGTTTTAAATCTCAATAATTGTTATTTAGTGCCAGCTTTGAGCATGAACACTGTATCAGGATCTCGTTTAATACGAGATGGCTACTCATTTAAATCCGAGAATAATGGTTGTTCTATTTATATGAGAGATATGTTTTATGGTCATGCTCCAATGGTGAATGGTTTATTCTTAATGAACTCTAGCGTAATGCTACACATATTCATAGTGTGAATACCAAAAGATGTAAGGTTGATAATGATAGTCCCACATACTTGTGGCACTGCCGCCTTGGTCACATAGGTGTCAAACGCATGAAGAAGCTCCATGCAGATGGACTTTTAGAGTCTCTTGATTACGAATCATTTGACACGTGCGAACCATGCCTCATGGGTAAAATGACCAAGACTCCGTTTTCAGGAACAATGGAGCGAGCAACCAACTTATTGGAAATCATACATACTGATGTGTGCGGTCCAATGAGTGTTGAGGCTCGCGGTGGCTATCGTTATGTTCTCACCCTCACTGATGACTTGGGTAGATATGGCTATGTCTACTTAATGAAACACAAGTCTGAGACCTTTGAAAAGTTCAAGGAATTTCAAAGTGAGGTTGAGAATCAATGTGACAGGAAAATCAAGTTCTTGCGATCAGATCATGGGGGAGAATACTTGAGTCACGAATTTGTCACACACTTAAGAATATGTGGAATAGTTTCACAACTAACGCCGCCTGGAACACCTCAGCGTAATGGTGTGTCCGAACGTCGTAATCGCACTCTATTAGATATGGTGCGATCTATGATGTCTCTTACCGATTTACCGCTATCATTTTGGGGCTATGCTTTTGAGACTGCCGCATTCACTTTAAATAGGGCTCCGTCAAAATCTGTTGAGACGACACCGTATGAATTATGGTTTGGGAAGAAACCTAAGCTGTCGTTTCTAAAAGTTTGGGGATGCGATGCTTATGTCAAGAAACTTCAACCTGAAAATCTCGAACCCAAATCGGAAAAATGCGTCTTCATAGGATACCCTAAAGAAACTATTGGGTATACCTTCTACCTCAGATCCGAGGGCAAGATATTTGTTGCCAAGATTGGGTCCCTTCTAGAGAAAGAGTTTCTCTCGAAAGAAATAAGTGGGAGGAAGGTAGAACTTGATGAAGTATTACCTCTTGAACCGGTAAGTGGCGCAGCTCAAGAAAATGTTCCTGAGGTTCCTGCACCGACTAGAGAGGAAGTTGATGATGGTGATCATGAAACTTCAGATCAAGTTGCTACTGAACTTCATAGGTCCACAAGGACACGTTCCGCACTAGAGTGGTACGGTAACCCTGTCTTGGAAATCATGTTGTTAGACAACGGTGAACCTTCGAACTATGAAGAAGCGATGGCGGGCCCGGATTCCGACAAATGGCTGGAAGCCATGAAATCTGAGATAGGATCCATGTATGAAAACAAAGTATGGACTTTGACTGACTTGCCCGTTGAGCGGCGAGCCACAGAAAATAAATGGATCCTTAAGAAGAAGACAGACGCGGATGGTAATGTTACCATCTATAAAGCTCGGCTTGTCGCTAAGGGTTATCGACAAGTTCAAGGGGTTGACTACGATGAGACTTTCTCATCGGTAGCGAAGCTGAAGTCCGTCCGAATCATGTTAGCAATTTCCGCATTCTATGATTATGAGATATGGCAAATGGACGTCAAAACGGCATTCCTTAATGGTTTCCTTAAGGAAGAATTGTATATGATGCAGCCGGAAGGTTTTGTCGATCCTAAGAATGCTGACAAGGTGTGCAAGCTCCAACGCTCGATTTATGGGCTGGTGCAAGCATCTCGGAGTTGGAACATTCGCTTTGATGAGATGATCAAAGCGTTTGGGTTTATGTAGACTTATGGAGAAGCCTGCGTTTACAAGAAAGTGAGTGGGAGCTCTGTAGCATTTCTCATATTATATGTAGATGACATACTTTTGATGGGAAATGATATAGAGCTTTTGGACAGCATTAAGGCCTACTTGAATAAGAGTTTTTCAATGAAGGACCTTGGAGAAGCTGCTTATATATTAGGCATCAAGATCTACAGAGATAGATCAAGACGCCTCATAGGTCTTTCACAAAGCACATACCTTGATAAGATATTGAAGAAGTTCAATATGGATCAGTCTAAGAAGGGGTTCTTACCTGTGTTGCAAGGTGTGAAATTGAGCTCAGCTCAATGTCCGACCATGGCAGAAGATATAGAAGAGATGAGCGTCATCCCCTATGCCTCAGCCATAGGTTCTATTATGTATGCCATGCTGTGTACCAGACCTGATGTAAACCTTGCGGTAAGTTTGGTAGGAAGGTACCAAAGTAATCCCGGCAAGGAACACTGGACAACGGTCAAGAATGTCCTGAAGTACCTGAAAAGGACTAAGGAAATGTTTCTCGTTTATGGAGGTGACGAAGAGCTCGTCGTAAAAGGTTACGTTGACACTAGCTTCGACACAGATCTGGATGACTCTAAGCCACAAACCGGATACGTGTATATTTTGAATGGTGGGGCAGTAAGCTGGTGCAGTTGCAAGCAAAGCGTTGTGGCGGGATCTACATGTGAAGCGGAGTATATGGCAGCCTCGGAGGCAGCACACGAAGCAGTCTGGGTGAAGTAGTTCATTACCGACCTAGGAGTCATACCCAATGCGTTGGGCCGATGACTCTCTTCTGTGACAACACTGGAGCTATTGCCCTTGCCAAGGAGCCCAGGTTTCACAGGAAGACCAGGCATATCAAGCGTCACTTCAACTCCATTCATGGAAGTGTTCAAAATGGAGACATGGAGATTTGTAAAGTACATACGGACCTGAATGTAGCAGATCCGTTGACTAAACCTCTCCCTAGAGCAAAACATGATCAACACCAGAACTGTATGGGTGTTCGATTCATCACAATGTAACTAGATGATTGACTCTAGTGCAAGTGGGAGACTGTTGGAAATATGCCCTAGAGGCAATAATAAAATGATTATTATATTTCCTTGTTCATGATAATTGTCTATTATTCATGCTATAATTGTATTATCCGGAAATCGTAATACATGTGTGAATACATAGACCACAATGTGTCCCTAGTGAGCCTCTAGTTGACTAGCTCGTTGATCAACAGATAGTCATGGTTTCCTGGCTATGGACATGGGGATGTCATTGATAACGGGATCACATCATTAGGAGAATGATGTGATGGACAAGACCCAATCCTAAGCTTAGCTCAAAGATCGTGTAGTTCGTTTGATGTAGCTTTTCTGAATGTCAAGTATCATTTCCTTAGACCATGAGATTATGCAACTCCCGGATACCGTAGGAGTGCTTTGGGTGTGCCAAACATCACAACGTAACTGGGTGACTATAAAGGTACATTACAGGTGTCTCCGAAAGTGTCTGTTGGGTTGGCACGAATCGAGACTGGGATTTGTCACTCCGTATGACGGAGAGGTATCTCTGGGCCCACTCGGTAATGCATCATCATAATGAGCTCAATGTGATCAAGTGGTTGATCACGGGATCATGCATTACGGTACGAGTAAAGTGACTTGCCGGTAACGAGACTGAACAAGGTTTTGGGATACCGACGATCGAGTCTCGGGCAAGTAACGTACCGATTGACAAAGGGAATTGAATACGGGACTGATTAAGTCCTCGACATCGTGGTTCATCCGATAAGATCATTGAGGAGCATGTGGGAGCCAACATGGGTATCCAGATCCCGCTGTTGGTTATTGGCCGGAGAGCCGTCTCGGTCATGTCTACGTGTCTCCCGAACCCGTAGGGTCTACACACTTAAGGTTCGATGACGCTAGGGTTGTAGAGATATGAGTATGCAATAATCCGAAAGTTATTCAGAGTCACAGATGAGATCCTGGACGTCACGAGGAGTTCCAGAATGGTCCGGAGGTGAAGAATTATATATAGGAAGTGTAGTTTTGGCCATCGGGAAAGATTCGGGGTCACCGGTATTGTACCGGGACCACCGGATGGGTCCCAGGGGTCCATCGGGTGGGGCCACCCATCCCGGAGGGCCCATGGGCTGAAGTGGGGAGGGGAACCAGCCCATAGTGGGCTGGTGCGCCCCTCCCGTTTGGGCCCCATGCGCCTAGGGTTGGAAACCCTAGGGTGGGGGCGCCTCCACTTGCCTTGGGGGGCACTCCACCCCCTTGGCCGCCGCCCCCCAAGGAGATCCCATCTCCTAGGGCCGCCCCCCCTAGGGGGCCTATATAAAGGGGGGAGGGAGGGCAGCCGCACCTCAAGTCTTGGCGCCTCCCTCTCCCCTGCTACACCTCTCCCTCTCGCAGAAGCTCGGCGAAGCCCTGCTGCGATCACTGCTGCATCCACCACCACGCCATCGTGCTGCTGGATCTTCATCAACCTCTCCTTCCCCCTTGCTGGATCAAGAAGGAAGGAGACGTCATCCGCTCCGTACGTGTGTTGAACGCGGAGGTGCCGTCCGTTCGGCACTTGGTCATCGGTGATTTGGATCTCGGCGAGTACGACTCCATCATCCCCGTTCTCTTGAACGCTTCCGCTCGCGATCTACAAGGGTATGTGGATGCACTCTCCTCTCGTTGCTAGTTGACTCCATAGATTGATCTTAGTGAAACATAGGAAATTTTTTTGTTTTCTGCAATGTTCCCCAACACCAGCCTCCCCCTTCTCCGCCTCGCCAGCAAGGGCAGAAGAGACCCGCCGCCACCTCGGCTGCTCCGGCGCGTCATAGTCCTTCTCATCCGCCTCATAAGCAAGCACGAAAGAAGACAGCCGCAGCCACTCCGTCTGCTCCGGCGTCTAGCAGTACAGCCAGAGGCGGGAGGCAATACAGATACAGTCCACCTCTCAAGCCTCTAGAGAAGTTACCGTACGAGAGGACTGTGGAAGAAAACAAGAAGATCATGGAAAAAGAAGTGAAGGACTTCTTTGAAGGGGTGAAAGCAAAGAGATATCCACCTCCGGAGGAGAAGGTAGATCCGGTGAAAGCAAAACGCACTATCGATGCCCTGAGGAAACCACCAAAGTATCCGCCGAAAACCAACTATGAGCGCGTTACTGAAAAGGTATATCTTGAAGAGGAGTGGTCGGGAAGTACTGTCAGTGATCAAAGGTTAAAAGAACAATGAGCGGCTGGGAAAAAATTGCCCAGCTCGGTGAACAAGCGAACCAATCGTGCCCCCCGCTCAATGTGTCTAGCGACATCGTTGCTAATGATCCGGGGATGGTGCCCGGTTATAGCAATCTTGGAGATTACCTGCCCGACGATGTACATTATGATTTCTTGGAGGTGGACAAACACAAATACGAGTACGGGAAGCCTCTCGTCAAAGATGAAAAATCTCTAACAACGATGATGCGGAGATTCCATGATCGGTACATGAAAACCTGCAGAGAGTCTGGGGGGCGGATACTTTGTATCTGAGAGTTAAAGAGGAGCACGACCTCATTGGAATTGATCTGTTGTATGTACCTTTTGAGGAGTTCTTCCAGTTCTTCAATCAAAAGGCCCTCGATAAATTAACGTTAATTTGCTACTGTCTGTAAGTACTACTTCTATCATTAAGTCTGTATATATATCTCAGCTCTTTCATTGCATGTATTTATAATTATCCTCACTATATTATGCAGGTTGAAGATCGTTGAGTGCAGAAAAGCAGAAATGTATGATATTGGGTTCATTAACACAAATCTCATAGATGAATTTCAGGTTAAAAAGAGCGCCAAATATGTCGAGGCCAACTTGCTCAAATCATTGATAATAAATCAAAACAAAGATAAAATACTCTTTCCTTACAACTTCAAGTGAGTGTTACTATCTTGTGCATATTCGGTTTCCCTTTTTACTCGAGCGAGGTTATAGTAATGTAATTGATGAGTTATGCATGCGTGCGCAGCTTCCACTATATTCTCCTGGAGATTAAGCTTGAGCAGGGACTAGTAACCATCTTAGACTCAAGACGAAAAGATCCCGAGACCTATGCGGACATGACTAAAATTCTCAACAAGTAAGTTCAATCGATCATTATCGCACCATATCGACAACTTTTTGTTCATTTCTTGATATCTCAAGTAATAATTATTTTCTTTGTCTTGCAGGGTTTGGAAAAAGTTCACCGAAGAAGCTCCGGGACTGCTGAAGGAGCTACGATATACATACCCGAAAGTAAGTACTACTAGCTAGCTAGTTCCGCGCATCTCCCGTTGATTCTAGCTACTTTCATCAATGCCATTTATAATGCTTCATTATCAGTTTGATTGACCTCTATTTCTCGTAAAGTGCTTGTGGCAGGAACAAGGGAATGATTACTGTGGATACTACGTGTGCGAGTTCATCTACAACGCGACTTGCAAAGATAAGCGGGACTACTCTAAAATACAATTTGATGTGCGTAAGCAATAATATTCATAATTTAATTTTATTACACCATCATTTCTGTTGAGTTTCATTCATATATATGTATTAACCCCCTTCTTCAAATTAGACGTGGGAGATACAGAATGAACTCCTACCAGAAGATCGTATGAAAGCAATTCAAGAGGAATTAGCGGGATTCTTTCTTGACCACGTCATCAATAAAGCCAGAGAATACCATGTGGAACTTGATTTCATATGCTAGGGGATTGTAAGAGATCTTACATATTGTATATGTATGTAGCCAGTAGCGTCGGATAGATAATACGAAAACTTGTTGTTCTACCAATCTCTCGGAGAAGGAGAGGTCGATCACTTCTCTCGGTATGCATGACAAACTTCTGTACTTAATGATTTCCTTCATTTTCTTACCAGCTAGCGTGTCGAGGGACTCTCTATACATATAGTACGTAGCGTCGACCAAGCACGGAGATAAGAGAGGACACTTCTCTCTATTAATTAATTAGCTACCTAACACAATGTATGAAACACCTTAATTAACCATACAAAACCCCCAAATCCACCCCCTCTTTCAGGAAAAAAAACAAAAACCCTAGCCCTTGAACAGCTGACGCGTGGATGCCTATTGGTCCCGGTTGGTGCCACCAACCGGGACTAAAGGGCCTCCTGCCTGGGCTCGCAGCACTGGCCACGTGGAGGCCCATCTGTCCCGGTTCGTGTAAGAACCAGGACTAAAGGCCTAGGCATTAGTAACGACCCTTTAGTACCGGTTCCCCAACCGGGACAGATGGGCCTTATGAACCGGGACAAATGGCCCTTTTCTTACTAGTGTGAGAGCCTCACACACAAATACTAGATCCATATTTGAAGGCCTAATGAACAGCATGACGTCATCAGCATAAACGGCAAACCTTTGCAGAGGGGTACAACTAGGCATTGCACTGATCACCCCCAGCTCTTATGCTTTTATCACAAGGTAGTGAGCACCTCCATCACAATGGCAAAGAGTAAGGAGGAGAGGGGAACACCCTGACGGAACCCTCTGCATGCCTGGATTTGTCGACAACATTGCCATTAACCACTGCCCTCAAGCTCAAGGTAGATAGTAAGATGAAAATCCAAGACCTGCAGTGATCGGAGAAGCCCTTAGAGCAACTCCAATGGGGCGACCCATTTCGTCCGCGGCCGTCCGTTTGGGTTGGGGCGGACACAAAAGGCGGCCTAACGCGCTGATCCAAACGGACGCGCGTCTGTTTTTCGTCCGCGGGCGACCCATTTTCGGCCCATTTTTTAGCCGGATTTGCGTCGGCGCGGACACGCGACGGACGCGCGTGCCCTCGCCTACGCCTCTCTCCAAGCCCGCTGGTATGTGGCACATTGGCCTCCCGTCTCACCCTACGGCCAACTAGCAACCCTCCCGCCTCCTCCGTCGCCGCCGCCGCCCATTTTTTTCCGGCGACTCTTCCAGCTACCGCCGCCTCCACATCCGCCCAACAACGCCGTCCCCCCCCCCCCCCCGTCGCCCTCCGCACAGCCGCTTCCCCCACTGCACAGCCGCCCGCGACGAAGAAGCCGCGCTCGCCGGCCCTGCCACATCCGACCGACACGCTCGTCGGACGCCGTCACACTCGTCGGACGCCGGCAGAGCAGCTAGCTGGTCTGTGGGCACCGCGACTCCCCTCGCCGACCATCTCCTTCGTCGACGCCCGCAAGCTGTTCGACAGTTTGCCAAGGTACGAAATGGACTCCGCCGACGAGTTCTTTTTCCACAATTTCCTTTGCGACTCCGATGATTCGTTGTCCGACGACGAGGAGGAGATATTGGCTGCCGTGTTGGTCCATCGCCACCTCAATAGCCAGCGGCCGTTGTTCCATGGCTCCATTCCGGGCCACCTTCCGGCGTTGAATCGCAACCGAGAGAGTGGGCATTTCCTTCTATGGAAGGACTACTTTGATACAACAAACCAGTTGTTCAAACATCACAAATTCCACCACCGGTTCCGTATGAGTAGGCATGTTTTCAACCGTATTAGAGAGGGAGTGGTCGGCTATGATGACTACTTCGAGTGCAAAGAGAATGCCGTCGGCAAGATTGGTTTCTCCTCTTATCAGAAATGCACTGCCGCCATCTGAATGCTTGCATACGGAGTGCCCAGTGATCTCATTGACGAGTACGTCCGTATGAGCGAGTCTACATGCCTAGAGTCCCTGTATAAGTTCTGCAAGGCTGTTATTGTTGTGTTTGGTCCTGAGTACTTGAGAGAGCCGACAATTGAAGATACAGCCCGTTTGTTGGCGATGAATGCCAGCAGGGGCTTCCCGGGGATGCTTGGCATCATAGACTGCATGCACTGGGAGTGGAAGAACTGCCCTTCTGCTTGGCAAGGGCATTATAAGGGACATCTCAGGGCTTGCACTGTCATACTAGAGGCCGTGGCGTCTCAAGATCTCTGGATCTGGAACTCTTTCTTTGGCATGGTTGGATCACACAATGATATCAACGTGCTTCAGCGCTCGCCGGTGTTTGCTAGGCTTGCCGAATGCAACAGCCCACTGATGAACTTTACTGTCAACGGCCACAACTACGACAAAGGGTACTATCTGGGTGACGGTATCTATCCTCAGTGGACCACTATTGTCAAGACAATACCCAACCCTATCGAAGAGAAAAGGAAAAGATTTGCCCAAGAGCAAGAGAGTGCTAGAAAGGATGTCGATCGTGCCTTTGGTGTTTTGCAATCTCGATGGGGCATCGTTCGGTATCCTGCTAATACTTCAAGCACGCAAAAACTGTGGGAGGTGATGACTGCTTGTGTGATAATGCACAATATGATCGTAGGAGACGAGCGCCCGGAACGTCTGTACGATCAAGGCTTTCAGTTTTAGGGTGAGAATGTTGTGCCTCGACATGGAGTAGCGGCAACATTTGAGCAGTTCACTCAATTTCACGAAGACATGCGTGATTGGGAAACTCACGTGCAACTGCAAAATGATTTGGTTGAGCATATGCGGGCTCATTTGGCAACCAATAGATGTATCTTCTTTTATTCATTTTCAAAACTATGTGAAACATTTTTATTTGTATTTGGCATGTAAAACTATACTATTTATTTGGGCGGCCAGACTATTTGGCTTGTTTAACATTTTTATTTGACAATATGTTGAATGCAAATCATGTAAAACTGGGCGGCCAGCCGGCCACGCCGGCACATATGGGTCGACGCGTTGGGCGCGCTGCCGACCCATATCAAAAACAGGACGACCGCCGGGCGGGCGGCCGACCCAAACGGATAAAAAGCGGGCGAAATCGCCGTCCATTTGGGTCGGCCTGTTGGAGTTGCTCTTAGCCCCCAACACCTCGAACATGCATGACTATCAGATCAAATCGAACATGCGCGAAATATCAAGCTTGAGCAACACCCCTTCAGCCTTGTGTCTGTGCAGTCCATGGACAACATATCTAACAAAGATGAAATTGTGATGAAGCTTGCGCCCCTTGAATGTAGAGTGGTTGACATTAACCAATTCAGACATTCTTTCGCATAAGAGCATGGTTAAGGTTGGTCGTAATGGGAGTATCATAGGTAGTATCAAGCATGCCAAGTAGGCTATTTTGATGATGTGGCATAGCATTAAATGAAGAAAGAGATGGTTGAGTATCATATCATGATACCGTATCATAATAAATACAATGCTACTATGTGTCATGCATGACAATAAATAAAGTCATCTATGATACTAGTACATGATACTATGCATTAGGGAGATAGTATCACACACTAGTATCATATGCATGATACTAACTTATGATACTACCCATTACAAGCAGCCTAATAGTAGAGCCCGCTACCGGCTGTATATTGCTGCCATGTCACTTTTAGCCTTCATAAAAGAAATCTCGTACTCCCTCTTTTCATCTATATAGGGCCTAATGCGTTTTTCAAGACCGTCTTTGACTATTGATAAAATTAATACTACATGACATGTATAATGTGAAAATTATATCATTGAAAGCTCCTTTCACATACGAATTTGATGATGTGCTTTGTGTAAGTTGCATGGCATATATTATTGCTCTAACATTTGATCAAAGTTAGCCTCGAAAAATGCATTAGGCCCTATATAGATGAAAGAAGGGAGTATAGTAAAGCTGGCTATAGGCATTGGCTGTAGTAATTAATGTTTACATGCACGGGAGAGAGGAAAACGCAAATGATTGGAGGAGGGGAGGCAGCGCCAGCCTTGCATGCAGTGCTTTTCTCTTGAGAATTGCGTTGTAGCCGGGCGATAACTGAAGCGCCTGCTCGCTTCTCTCTCTTGCCTTCTCTCCCCTCCAGCTAGATTTCTTGTAAGGACATCTCCAACAGTTGTGAGATAGGTGTTGGTAAATTTGCCACCTAAGACATAGTATTGATGTGGCATGTATTTGATGCATAGATTGCCTACCAGTGACATCGAGCATAATTGGTTTGCTGCCAAAAATTGGCATGCCAACGTTCGGCATTGTGCCAAATATTGGCAACTACTTGGTTGGCTACGAGTTATTTTGCCTATCTCACGTAAAGTTGACAATAGTTGGCAATGCCAACATTTGGCAAGCCAAATATTGGTAGCAAACCAATTATGCTCATCATGCGTACCCTCCTATGGCGCCAGATCGAGTGTTTGGGTCGGCCCAATATAGTGTTTTATCCGCATCCTTTTTGGGAAGGTTCTACAACCTTCCTAAACTGGTTTTCCTTTAGGTTTTTCTTTCTTTTTCTTTTTCCTTTTTATTTTATGTTTATTTTTCTTATTTATTTTTCTTTCCTTTTCTTATTCTTTTTTTACAAACATCTTTCAAGTTTCTGAACATTTTTAGAAATCGTGAACTTTTTTTTCAAATTTTTTTAATATTTTCTGAAATCATGACATTTTTCAAATTCATCAACATTTTACAATTTGTGATTTTTTTACAGATTTGCGAAAATATTCTGAATTCATGAACTTTTTTATAAATTCATGGATATTCTAATAAAAATTTATAAACATTTTTGAAACTTGGGAACATTTTCTGAATCGGCTAATTTTCTTTGAATTCATAAACATTTTTGTAAATAATTCAGGATTACAAATAGGTTCTCAATTTTCAAAATAAACGTAAAGCGTCAAAAACTTTTCCTGAATTCAAAAAATGTTTGTGATTTTAAAAAGAATGAACAATTTTTTTGAGGATTTTTAAATAATGTTGAACATTTCTTTGTATTTGATGAACAAATTTTGAATTTGATAAATAATTTTTGAACTTGATGAACAAATTTTTTATTCAGAATATTTAAAAAATGATGAATAAATTTTCGGTTCAATGACCAAAATTTAAATTTGATGAATTTTTTTTGAAAACTATGAACAAAAATAAAATTTGATGAGCATTTTTTCAGTTAGATGAACAAAATTTTAATTTTGATGAACATTTTTTAAATTTGATGAACAAAAAATTGAATTCTATGAACATTATTTCAATTGTTGAACATGTTTTGAATTCGATGAACAAAAAAATGTTCACGAATTCGAAAAGAAAAACCGAAAAAATTAAAGAAGTAAAGAAGAAAAATAGGAAAGAAAAACGAAAATAGAAAAGAAAAAAGAAAAAAATAAGAAAAGAAAATATAGATAAAAAGAAAAAACGGTAGAGAAACATGAAAAACAAAAAACCGGTTTTGTTAAGGTTCTAGTACCTTCCCAAAACCAGTGGGGAATAAACCGCAAAATGGGTCGGCCCATACGCTGGATCAGGTGCTTGGGGGTGCGCGTGACCTACGCGCCGTATAGGATCTGCCATTGAATTAGTTTGATGGCATCGACTTTCTACCAACCTCGAAAATAAATCTAGGTTAGCCTAAAACAAACTAGGTTTTTTTGCTGGGAAGGAGCAGAAAACTAGTTATCTCAAGAAAGAGACGCGAAACCTGAAGCCTAAAACTGGAGCTACGGTTGGGTTATTCCGCAAAGGTGTAGGAAATAAAATTATCAGTGGCATAGGTCAGAGGAGAGGGAAGTGAGTTAATTTACCGCAACATCAAGGCTAGATCGGACACCAGGCAAGGGGAAATGGGAGGTGGGACAACCGGACGGCGAAATGGCAGAAATAGGTACCATTTGGGAGAACTCATAATGGGAAATGATAAAAAAACAGAATTAATGATGATTGTGTGCCTGCCATCCTGCAATATAGACTGTCAGATCTCCCACAACCTCATTATTGAGCAATTAAAAAAAGGAAGCTTCTGGAACAATCTGGCATGGTGGCTGCTGCCGGCGTCGTCCATCCCATGTCTCCGCTCAGTCCGACCACTAACCACCACCACGCCCCACTCCTCCTCACCTTATCTCTCCTCTTTCTCCCCCACACATAACTCATCACGTACGCCGCTGATGCAGATCCTCTTCGACACTGACCTCCGCAAAGCACGTCAACAGCGTCGTTCGTGTCCCAACTCCTTAGTTGCCTCACCACCCAGCACCACTACAACACTCTCTTAATCGCTATCACCTTCGCCCCTCCCTCATCTCCTTCGGGGCCGACCTCCGCAAGTACGCGGCAGGCTACACCCTGCTCATCCTCGGTGGCAGCGCCGCCACCTACCACCACTTCGCCTGTAATCTTGTAACTATATGTGCAAAGTAGTTCTTGCCTTCCACCTTGTGAATTCTTATGTCAATAGGTAAATAGTTAGGAGCCGCATGGAGTCCAACAAAGATTATGTTCACGCACAGATTGACTCTGAATTTGCATGGATACCCAAAATGTTATCACTAATAGAAAAAGGGTCAAATGTTTAGCTCATTAGTCCCGGTTTGTATTTGAGCCGGCACTAATGTGACCAATAGTGCCGGTTCCAACGGCTAGGCGGGCAACGCTCATTAGTACCGGTTCGTGGCGAACCTTTAATTCCGGTTCGTGCCACGAACCGGTACTAAAGAGGTGGTGGCCTTTAGTACGGGTTGGTGGCTCCAACCGGTACTAAAGACCCCCCCCCCTTAGTACCAGTTGGAGCCACCAACCGGTACTAAAGGTGGTGGCCTTTAGTACGGGTTGGTGGCTCCAACCGGTATTAAAGACCCCCCCCTTTAGTACCGGTTGGAGCCACCAACCGGTATTAAAGCTGATGCGCTGTCACCCGCAGTGCATAATGTTTAGTCCCACCTTGCTAGTTGAGAGGAGCTCGCACCGGTTTATAAGCCCCGCCGCGGCTACCGTGTCGAGCTCCACTTCAAGCAGGCCTTTGTGGGCCTATTGCAAGTCTTCTGCCCTGTGAGGCCTACTGGGCCGTCCGGGCCTGCATCCTGGCCTAACTAGATGTTGGGTTTCTAGTCGTATGTAGGCCGTGTCGGCCCAGTTGGCGGATTGTTTTTGTTTTATTCAAAAAAAAATCAAAAACAAAACCGGGACTAAAGGTCCCTCATACCACGGCGCGTCTCGTGCCACGTGGTTGCCCTTTAGCATCGGTTCGTGCTGAACCGGTACTAAAGGGGGGGCTTTAGTGTCCATACTGTACTGCCGGTTACCGAACCGGCACTAAAGGGCCTTACGAACCGGTGCTATTGCCCGGTTCTGCACTAGTGTATGTGTGCCAAGAAAAGTCTATTAGTTGTGCAATTTAGTATTGTTGTGCATTTCTAACTAGAAGTTAAGACTGCATCTAAATTATGTTGTTACATGGTATTGTTGTGGTTTGGATGCAAATTGAAATAATCCCTTTTTCCATATATATATATATATATATATATATATATATATATATATATATATATATATATATATGGGGAAAAGCAAAGCTATTGTGTTTCTCTGGGAAGATTGCAATCAAGGCCACATGTTTGCATTGAGATATGGTCCACCTTCTTTCCCTCTTTATATTTCTTGCATTTTAGGTGCTTCACTTTTATTTCCTCATATAGAGCAAAGTGGGCCACGGTCCCCCCTGTTAGGCCAGTAGGCTCAGTGGTAGGCTGGTATTTCTGGCGCGGCGCAGACCTCGGCCCACGTGACTAAGGTTCTTGGCCCATGAATGGTTCCGAGCTACTGATGAAGTACCTACCCCAGGAACAGTTCGTGCTTTCTTTTTTGTAGTTTCTATTTTTTTCTCCGGCCTTGTGCTATGCTCAGGTTGTGGGCTTTGGTTATTTCCGCCCCGTCTCTCTCCCCCTCGCTAGTCGTTTTCCATCACTAGTCGCTCCCCATTCCGATCCAGATCCCACCGCCCCAGCCTTCTGCCCTTCCCTTCCCCGGCGAGCAGCCCGCTCCAATCCTCTCCCACCCGCGTCGCCGTGCTCCCCAAAGGGCTCCCTCATGACTCCATCTGCTGCACAAATACCAGCGAGATCCGGGTCGACGGGGCACGGTCAATATCGTCACCAACCTCCAGTCCCTCGTGCCTCGTGCGAGGTGCGGCAAGTTCCCGCTGGTGGAGCACTAAGGCCGTAAGGAGAGCTCTCGGTGGCAGCCCTGGCCGCTGAGCCAGGTCCGAGGAGAATGGCTCACCGGCGTCCATGGTGCGGGCTTGGATCGCTGGTCCGCGGTGGTGGCGAGGGGTTGTGAGGGTCTGGTGTGGACGAGTGGTGGTGTTGGCCGCGGATCACAGAGGTGGCACGTCGGGGATGGATCCGCGGGGTAGCGTGTAGGCCTCTAAATCTTCCCCCGGTCGTGGTCTCCACGCCTTGCCAACATGGTCCTCGCCTGCCAACTCCATCGAGAGCTGTGAGGTGGCAGCCGGGGAGAGCAGGATTCAAGTCGGACATGCAGCACCTACACGCTACACCGAGCTACGCCTTGCTTCCCCGTGGTCTAGCGCGGGGGTGGTCGCTTCCACATGCCTCTGTTGGACTCGGCAGTGGGTTCGCTCCTGCTGATGCCTCATCCCTGTCCTCGACAACGACGGATGAAGAAGCAAGGTGTGGGGAGCCTCTTCCTCCTGGATGCCCCCGAGTCCAGCACCATCCGACCCTGTGAGCACATCTTCTGTATGAGTCCGAGCAACTTGATTGGGGTGTTTGATTTTTTTCAGGAACAACTAGATTGCATTGTTTGTTTTATTTTTAGAATCCAAAACCAATCCATTCTTGCAAAAAAAAATCGGTGAACATGATGCTTCTGTTGGTAGGAGTGGTTTGGCACGATCCAATCTACTCATGGATTACCATGTGGAGTGCATGAATTTCAGAATTCTGAACATCTCTAGTGTGATGATTTGATGGATGCTCACATGAATAAATTTATAGCTTGTTTTGGCTCTGGCTTAACTGTATGTCCACACGCATATAGGTAGTTGGATTGTTGATCCAACAACATGCTTCTCTGTTTATGAATGACCAAACTACTTTCATGAGCCGATTCTTCCCAATAAAAATAACTTAAGAATAGGAATAAATGAAGTGTACTGCTGAGCCTAATGGGCAATGCTTTGGTGTTGTATTCATGCAGGTAACACCGGGTGCTTTGTTACAAGTTCCTCTTTACCCTGAAAAAGAGCAGTAGCACAAGCAAAAATGGTTGAAATGTCTACTGTTTGAAAGAGAGATTTCATATATGGAATTGAGATTGTTACCTATCAATTATTTGAAGGACAAGATAAACATGCTCGATGTTGTATCTGTGCATTGTCTTTCTTCGTGGTGTTAGCCGTTCTACCGATTGTTTCTTCATTGTTTCTTCATTTGTAGTTGCCAATAGCGAATACTACAATGGGACCAGGGAGTGTTGTTTCATTTCTTATGATTCACTTTATGATCTTCGTCAGTGATACTCTTCTCAATACCAATGAATAAGATGAAAAGAACCGTGGTGCTACGTAGAATTTCACAGAGAGAGATCGATGATTCGAGAATGGGAGAAAGAGTGATCTACCATTTTTAATTGACGGAAGCTTTATCAGTTCTATCCTTGGTTATTTTGACTGCTGTGAAGTACAATGGACAAGAATTTCTGTATGAGGTTATACACGCGCGTATTAGTACTAGTATACTGAAGAAATGCATGATGTGTGTCAGTGTGTGTGCGCGCGCGCGCCTCTTGGCTGCTGGTACTAAAATAACTTGATACCCGTGTGTGTTTGTGGCTGCGAAAATTGATTTAGGTTATAACACATGCACCGTTTGTTCTTACACGCTGGCTCTCTTTAAGGTCTTTTAATATTTTATTATTTTCTTTACTAAGGTTTGTTTAGAAATCTAGCTAAATATGCAAGGGATTTCTTGTAGTTCTGATAAAAACCAAAATTAACTTAACATTTTGAGCAAAACAGAACACCCTTTGATTTTGTGCTATCGAAATCACAGCTGAATATATAAATGCAACTATTTGATTATAAACCTACAAAAAAAACTATTTGACTATCACACATTCTCCCTGTTGGATGTTGAATAGTAGGAAACTAAGTGCCCAGTAGCACATGTGCTGTACGAAGTGGAGCCTGGGCACCGATTTGAATT
This sequence comes from Triticum aestivum, assembly GCF_018294505.1. Taxonomy (NCBI): domain Eukaryota; kingdom Viridiplantae; phylum Streptophyta; class Magnoliopsida; order Poales; family Poaceae; genus Triticum; species Triticum aestivum. Next base: position 728,447,827 of record NC_057797.1, read on the forward strand.
TTCGAGCCTGGTCCTGCGTCTTTTGCGTGCAGTATGCAAGTCTCCACACTTTCTAGCTTTTCCTAGTTGACCTGTGAAAACATGGCCTACTCTGTTCTTCTCTCTACTCACATGCACTATGGCATGCTCATGCCCAGCATTCTTAAGGCTGAGCTGGGTTTGCAGCCCATACGTTGTGCTGTCGTTGCTACTAAACAGAGGCTGCCTGGTTTCTGCAAACTGGAAAGTTGGAGCAGGTGCGGCCACTGCTCGCACCGAGAAATAAGACTTTTACTTGCGCTCATGCTGCGTATCAGTTGCGCTCACGGTGGCCATAAGGACAGCACCTACACTGCGTGTCAGTCTGCGTGTGTTGGTACAAGGATAGACCGTATTATTATTTAATCTAAGCACCAAAACCAACAACTATCAACGAACAGATGTGAGTTGAACATGAAACTTATACCCCTTTCCGTGGTCCAGTATCTTCGTATGATTATAATGACATATAACCTTCATTTTTCATTGACCAAATCTTGCACAACCGCATGAGTGCATTTTTTTTATTGGACCAGATACCTTTTATTCCATGGATGTTATGCCCCTCAAGGCATCACCCTGATCGAGCAACTCGTGCCAAGAGATCAACTCTGCCGGTGCCAGCCACGGTGTTGTTCTCACTGTCGTTTTTGTTCGCCTTCACCTTCGATCCCGTCTTCTGCCGGCTCCAGTGGCCGATTCATTCGTGATGGTGGATCTCCTGGCCCGCAGCAAGATCTACATCATTGGGGGCGTGGAGGATGGCGGCGACAAGGCGGTGAACAGCATGGGTCGTGTACAATGCGGCGACCAATGGGTTGGCTCAAGCGGGGAGCATGAGGATGGAGATAGGTACATGGCGACCAGGGAAGTGAGCGGGCGGGTGGTGGTCGCTAGGAAAGAGAGCGAGGCGGAGGTGTTAGAGCTGAAGGAAGGCGGTGGGCACCCTCGGACAGCAAGGGCGCGGCGAGGTACGACTGGGCGACAGTTGGGGGCAAATTGTACGGTGGAGGGGTGGACGTGGTCGTTGTAGTCATGCTGATTATCAGAAAGGCGCCGCGTGACGACCACCACGAAGGTGTCAATCATAGTAGGAAAGAGTTCGCAAGGGGGAGAAGAAGCTAGAAATTAAGAGGGAGAAGATCGAATTGAAGAAGCAAGAGGCGGCGATCAAATGGGAACTCAAGAAGGCCAAGACATTTAGAAAGATTGAGCTTGAGAAGGAGAGGTTGCAACTCACACGGGACGCGGAGGATGCGAAGATCATGTTGGCAGACGAAACCCTGTTGGATGAGCATGCAAAGAAGTGGCTTGAGAATAAGAAGGAGATCAATGACTGTAGGGAGTACGAGGTGGCAAAGGCGGCAACGGTAGCGGATCATGCGGCCAGAATGCAGGTGGAGCAGGACGCAAGCATGGGTTTGGAGCAGGCGGCATAGATGGCGTCCAACCAGTGATCCGATAAGCGAGCCATCCGTCACGCTCGGACATTGATGTCATTTTGACATGTTTGTTTTGTTGAACTCTGGTTTGCTTTGCTTTGTTTTAAACTGTTTTTTTTTGGAAAAGGAGGTTAAATCCCCGGGCTCTGCATCAATCGATGCATACAACCATCTCTATTACTTATTTCACAAAGGTCTGACAAGAAAATACATTAAACCACCCGAAGCCACCACTCACACCTAAAAACTCGATAATGTGGAGTGCTCTCACCCCCCATATCTAAAACCGGCGTCGTCACTGATCCATCCACATAACATATCAGGGCCAACAGCCGGTGCATCAGACCTAAGGCGCGCACCACATGCACACGTTATAGAAGCCAGAAGCCGCCATCATCCTCGGACCGCTGACCCATCTTCAGGATAGAGATTCGCATCATCCTTGCCATTCCAGACACCCGTCGACGCCACCACGGCGCCCAACAGGGCCACCGCCCTGCACGCATTCATCCAGATGCAAAGACTCTGGAAGATATGTCGTGCGTAGCACCTACCGACCAGGCATGACACAGCGTAGCACCTGTCGGTCAGGCATGACTTGATATCTCCACCTAAACTCCGTGCAAGACTTAGCCGCTCCATCTCATGCCTCTGTCTTTTAGCGTTGCTCCACAAATGATGCTCCCAAGAGAGTAACGACACCGCAATACCACCATCATCTGATCTGGATGACCAGATCTGAGGGTTTCCCCCGAAGCAACACGAGTGGGTCGACAGAAGTTACACGACGATGCCTTCATTAAGGTAACGATGCAAAATGCCATCATCGCTCGCCATCAGCTCGATTTTCACCGGCAACTCTATCTCCCCAACTCGCAGCCGGGACTAGATGACAGATCTGAAGATCCGACCACCTAGCCTCAGGTTGACCATCTCCAGCGAAGGAGGCGGCCACCACCGCCACGTCCAGGGCCGGAGCATGCCGTTGACGGAACGGTACACAACATCAGCAAGTGCGGCCCGCCCGAAGCCCATCTGGACCCAGATCGGGTGTCCATGCCGCCGCCGCTGGACCCGTCGCCGAACGCCGCCGCCCCGCACCACTGCCGTAGATCCGGCCATCGGGACTGCGGCTGTCCTGACCGAATCGTTAGCCGAGGAGAAACGTCATCGCTGCGGCACACATGCTTTGCCTGCGACGCCTCCGGCGGCGGCGACGAGGAGAGGGGATGCGCTGGAGTGGACGGGAGACGGCCGGCGGAGGTACTCCGGTGCGGCGTGGAGGTGCCGTACGGGAGCGGAGGTAGGGTTTGTTTCAAACTGTTGAATTAGATGGATGTGCGGCGCAACATATAAGGGGCCCGGCGGGCGCTGTCCACGGACACGGCGCGGCCGCGGGCATTTACAGGGCTGGATTTGCCAAGTGCCCAAGTCCGACCACTCTTACTTGGCTCGTGACATGCAAAAGCGGGAATGGCGTGTATTGTAGTCTAGGTGGACACGTGAACCCTATAGCATGCGCAAGTGTGCGTCAAATTGGTGAGGTGAGCCAGGGCAGCATCAGAACCACCAGTGCATGCATTTACATGTGAGTCTTTGACTAGGGAGAGCTGATAGTCAATTCTGTATCATCCTCTCCGAAGCCAGGCAAGCAAGTTAGCTGAATAAGGAAACATGCATTCTAACTGGTGCATCGTCCTGTCACGAGAAGGGCCCATTGACTCGAGCAGATAGCGCGTGGCCGTTGGTAGACGCCCTGCATTCCATCAAAACCCGGACGTTGTTCAGACTGCTTGTCTTGGCGTGCCTTCGCTTTTCTTGGCTTCCACGATGTTCTCATGGATCGATCACAAGCTGCTTGACCAGTTACTAAATGACTGTAAATTAACTCTAACACGATGAATGCAGGGTCTATTGCAGGGGATGAATGCATGGTGTGGCCACCAGCGTGGTGAAGAAAACAGCGCGGCACCCCTCCCTCTCTAGCGCCCAGCTGGCGCGGCCCCGAAGCGATAGCGCGTGACCAAATCGTGGTCTACTCAGCGACGATCCCGGAGGATCACGAAGGGACCGGCTACAGCGGCGGCAATTCGATCCGTCCAGCTGCATGGAGCTGAGTTCACCACGCACTAGCCTACACTTGCGGCCGCGCGATGGATACATCGCGGAAACCCACGCACGGACGCGAAGTCTCAGCCATGTGCGGCGTGCTAAATTTGCAGCAACTCTGGTACGTGCATGCACAAGTAGAGTAGTACGTTTGCATGCACAAGTCTTGGGGATGCACATCCATGGCCGCTACACGTCCAACTACACCGACCTTAGGCCAACTTCATCGCACAACCCCAAACGGACGTCCGTTTTGTCCGGATTCTGTCCGTTTGGGTAGGATAATGGGGTCGTGTTCAGGCAATTTCTGGGATGCAGTTTCCGTGCGCTCAACGCGCGGACGCATCCCGGTCACATCCTGTCCGCGTACATTTTTCTTTGCAAGCCTTTAACTTTTTTTCATCATTCATTTTTGGTACATGTGAATACATCATCAAATTTTGACTAGAAAAGTAAGACCAAAGAAAACAAGAACCACAAGAATACATTTAAGAAGATATCCAACTTCCATAACTGCTCCTGTAAGTTGGATTAGTGCCTTCTCGTTGCATTTATTGTTGATCTGCGGAGGAGGCTCGATCTTGCGTGCTTCTTTCTTCTTCGAGTCTAAAAAAATAAAGGTTGCTTCCTCGCATCTAGTATCATGTCTAGCCTCTATTCTAGCAACAAGTGCACTAGTCTCATCTCTAGCCTCTATACTAGCTAAAAATGCACGAACATCTACTAAATTGCGCTCTATCAATATATCGACGTACTTTTCTTCCCAATACCAAAACTTGCATCAATGCTACACAATAAAATTTTAAGTTAGCACAACTAGTCAAATCCAAGAGCACGACCGAAGCTAAAAAGAACACATACCCATCGTTTAAGCACTTGATAAACACCCATCCGGGATGTTCTGACGTTGTAGACACGTGGCGCACGACCTTCTTTGGGCAGGGGTCGCACTTAATGAGTGGCAACGGTGCGCCGACGAGCTTTTGGGCTAGCACCGAGCCCGGCCGACCGCCATTTGTGTATCTGCCGGCGGACCACCGACGGAGTAGATCCGAGCGGCTAGAGAAGGAGCCACTACCAGCATGCGGTCTTGCGGCCTTGCCAGGGCCTTCTGGCCCGGTGCCCGGCCAGTCCATGGCGCGACGCGGCCTCCCACAGCCGGGCGAGCTCAAGACCGACCGGATCAGCCCCAAATCCGGCCGCCGAGCGGCGGCGGCGGCGGCGGCGGCGAGGGGAAGAGTGGAGAAGAGTAGAGAAGAGTGGAGGGAATGCGGCCGGAGGGAGGGAGGGGGACGGATAGAAAAAGGCGTCCCTGTGCCACCGATGGGCGGGCCAAGGGAGGACACGTGCACACGGCCCGCCTGTCCGCATGCTGTCCGTTTCACCCCAAATACGGCGCAAACTTGGGCCGGGGATGGGTCGAAAGCGGACAGAAAACAGACAAAAGTCCGTTTGAGCCCGCGCGCTGGGCCGTCTGGTTCGTTCGTTTTACCCAAACGGACGCACCCGGACAGGATGGGGTCGCGCGCTGGAGTTGGCCTTAGTGTCCTGGGACCGAGGCTAGTACCCAAACGGACGAACCGTCTACCTGCACTTTTTATTGTAGCGGACATCTTTTATACCTTGAACTCCCACCACTCCTTTTCTCAGTTGTTTGTGTGTGGTCTCTAGACTGATTAGGATTTAATAAGGCACCAACACTTTATGTGGTTAACGTCGCTTGAAATATAAGTTGATAGAGTTGGCATAAGAGGAAATAACAATTATGAGTGTAAGTGAAACATGCAAGTTATACCCCTCGCAGTGATAGTATTCTCATATCTTTATAATGACACAAGAAATTTTTTTGTCATTGCCTAAACTTTACACAACGTGTATGTGCACTATTTTTAGTAAAGTGGGCACCTTTCATCCATAATCTCTCGACCTTTCTCTCTTTCCATGACCAGTATCCCATCTTTCTCTCTCCCTCCCCCCATCTCTCTCCCTCTCTCTCTCTCTCTTCCTCCCTCCCTCTCTCCACCTGTGTGTGTGCTTGACGGTCTAGAGATTTAATATAGGCGCCAAGACTTGATGTGGTTAAGGACACTTGAAATTTAAGATGATAGAGTTGGCATAAGAGAAAACAATAATATGAACTAACAAGTGTAAGTGAAACATGAAAATTATATAATGACGCGAGAACCTTGATTTTCCATTGCCCAAACCTTGCGCAACCCTATGTGTGCACACTTTTATTGGAGCGGGATCCCATTATATCTTGAACTCCCATCTCTCTTCCTCTCATCCCTTTGTGCGGTGTGTGCGCGTGCGCACAACATGTATGTGCACTCTTTTTTATTGAAGTGGACACCTTTTGTCCATGAACTCCCGATCTTTCTCTGTTTCCACGGTCAGTATCCCATCTCTCTCCCTCCTCCCTCCCTCCCTCTCTCTCTCCCTCTCTCTCTCTCCCTGTGTCTGTGCTTGACAGTCTAGAGATTTAATATCGACGCCAAGACTTGATGTGGTTAAGGACACTTGAAATATAAGATGATAGAGTTGGCATAAGAGGAACAATAATATGAACTAACAAGTGTAAGTGAAACATTAAAGTTATATAATGACACGGGAACCTTGATTTTCCATTGCCCAAACCTTGCGCAACCCTATGTGTGCACACTTTTTATTGGAGCGGGCACCTATTATACTACCTCCGTTTCAATTTACAAGTCCTATGCGTATATCTAGGTTGTCAATTTTATCACCTTAATATAAACTAAATAACACAAAAATTATACGGTTTGAAAATAGAACATCTGAAGTTTATATTGGTATATTTTTTGGAATATATGACTTGTATTGGGTTGGTCAAATTGACGACCTAGGAGCACGCGCACGCCCTGTAAACTGAGAGAGAGGTAGTATCTTGAACTCATATCTTTCTTTCTCTCATCCCTTTGTGTTGTGCGTGCATGCGTGCGCGCGTGTGCGTGCTTCTGTGTTGGTCTCTTGACTGATATGAATTGCCATTGCCTAAACCATGCACAACATGTATGAGCACTTTTTTTATTGAGGTGGGCACCTTTTGTCCATGAACTCCTGACCTTTCTCTGTTTCCAAGGTCAGTATCCCATCTCTCTCTCCTCCCTCTCTCTCTCCCTCCCTTTCTCTCTCTCTCTCGCTCTCTTTGTCTATCTCCACGGTCAGTATCCCATCTCTCTCTCTATCTCTCTCTATCTATCTATCTCCACGGTCAGTATCCCATATCTCTCTCTCTCTCCACCAATGTGTGTGCTTGACGGTCTAGAGATTTAATATAGGTGCCAAGACTTGACGTGGTTAAGGACACTTGAAATATAAGATGATATAGTTGGCATAAGAGGAAACAACAATATGAACTGACAAGTCTAAGTGAAACATAAAATTTATATAATGATATGAGAACCTTGATTTTCCATTGTCCAAACCTTGCGCAACCGTATGTGCGCACATTTTTTTATTGGAGCGGGCACCTTTTATACCTTGAACTCCCATCTCTCTTTCTCTCATCTCTTTGTGTTGTGCGTCTCTCTCTCTCTCTGTGTGTGTGTGTGTATGTGTATGTGTATGTGTGTTGGTCTCTTGACTGATTAGGAATTTTATGCGCCAACACTTGATGTGGTTAAGGCTACTCAAAATATAAGTTGATAGAGTTGGCATAAAAGGAACAATTATGAGTGTAAGTGAAACATGCAAGTTATCCCCCTCACAATGATCTAATATTCTCGTATCTTTTAATGACATGAGAACCTTTATTTGACATTGCCCAAACCTTGCACAACATGTATGTGCATTCTTTTTATTGGAGTGGGTACCTTTTATACCATGAACTCCTGACCTCTCTCTCTCTCTCTCTGTGTGTGTGTGTGTGTGTGTGTGTGTGTGTGTGTGTGTGTGTGTCTATAGATAGACGGACTAGGATTTAATCTAGGCGCCGACACTTGATGTGGTTAAGGCCACTTGAAATATAAGTTGATAGAGTTGGTATAAGAGAAAACAACAATTATGAACTAATTAGTGTAAGTAACATGAAAGTTATACAATGACACGAGAACCTTAATTTTCCATTACCTAAACCTTTCGGAACCCTATGTGTGCAAACTTTTTATTGGAGCGGGCACCTTTTATACCTTGAACTCCCATCTGTCTTTCTCTCATTCCTTTGTGTGGTGGGTGCGTGTTGTGTGTGTGTGTGTGTTGGTCACTTAACTGATTAGGAATTAATTTAGGCGCCAACACTCGATGTGCTTAAGGCCCCTCAAAATATAAGTTGATTGAGTTGTCATAAGAGGAAACAACAATTATGAGTGTAAGTGAAACATGCAAGTTATACCCGTCACAATGATCTAATATTCTCGTATCTTTTAATGACATGAGAACCTTTATTTGACATTGCCCAAACCTTGCACAACATGTATGTGAACTCTTTTTATTGTAGTGGGTACCTTTTATACCATGAACTCCTGGCCTTTCTCTCTTTCCAACTTAGTATATATCTCTCTCTCTCCGTGTGTGTGTGTGTGTGTGTGTGTGTGTTCGTGTGTGTGTGTGTGTGTGTGTGTGTCTGGAGATAGACGGACTAGGATTTAATCTAGGCACCAACATTTGATGTGGTTAAGGCCACTTAAAATATAAGTTGATAGAGTTGGCATAAGAGGAAACAACAATTATGAACTAACAAGTGTAAGTAAACATGAAAGTTATATATTGACACGAGAAGCTTGATTTTTCATTGTCTAAACTTTCCACTACCATATGTGTGCACTCTTTTTATTGGAGTAGGAACCTTTTATACCTTGAACTCCCAACTCTCTCTCTCTCTCTCTCTCTCTGTGTGTGTGCGCGCGCGCGTGCGCGCGTGTGTGTCTAGAGAGACATATTAGGATTTAATATTGGTGCTAACACTTATCATGGTTAAGCTCGCACAAAACATATATTTAGAGAGTTGGCATAAGAAGAATAAAACAATTTTTAACACACAATTGTAAGTGAAGCATGCAAATTATACCTCTCACAATGGTCTAGTATCCTCGTATGGTTACAATAACACGAGAACCTTTTTTTCGTTGTGCAAAGCTTTCACAATTGGATGTGTGCGCTCTTTTTATTGGACTGGGCACCTTCAATATTCTAGAGAGCAAGTTAGGGGGCCTGGCTCTCATGTCACCCCTCACGGGCGACACGAGAGAGACTGAATCCTAGCCCTGCGGGCACCCCCTCCCCTTCCCAACCGCCACCCGAGGCGCTCACTGGCACTGCTGCGTGTCTGCTGGTCAAGCTGGTGGCGAGGCTCCGCTGCTCTACGTCGTAGGAGGCTTCAGATGCCAGGGCGTCGGCCCTAAATTGGGGAGGGCAGCATCGATCTTGTCTGGCAGATGGAGCTGCCGGTGTTGGCCGTCCCTACTAGCCGTGTGGGTGGTGGTGGGGCCGCGGAGGCTTGTCGCCACTGCAGGATGCTTCGTCGGCCTCGGTTGCTCTGCTTCCCAGTCTCCTCTCCATCGCCATGGTCTTCCCTCGCTAATCTATTCACTACTCTTCTGAGTCGCCAGATCTAGGACATGAGGGTGGGGTGGTGGGCGCCCTAGAATAGGGGAAACCCCTAATCGACCTCGCATTGACCCCGACGATGGCGTCACTCCGGTGCCGATCTCCCTCCTGAGCGCCTGTTGGGCTTCCTCATCCACCCCTCCTCCTCTCCCATGACCCTACATGAAAGCCTTGGCCTTGTTGGGCGAATGACGGTGGCACCATGGTGTCTTGGTCCTCTTTGGAGGCATCGTTCAAGGGAAGGGTGGGGTTTTGGTCTTGTGGCAAGGTGTTTGGTGGCGGCGACGTTCCTCTGCTCTCCGGGATGACAACTATGTTGATGCCGAGGCGGTTCCCCTGCAATCCGTCAGCATCTCGTGTCTTGTTTGGCTCTAGGCAGCCGGCAGGGGACGACGTCCGCGTGTTGTGGCACGGATCGGACGTAGGGGAGATTAGATCTCCCCTCCAGCATTGGCTCGGGGCGGCAGACATCTGAGCCAACCCTTTTGTCCATGCAGCCCGGTTCCTTAGATGAGCATGACTATTTGATGATAGGTCTGAGACTAGTATAGGATCAGCACTTTAGGTGAGATCGTAGGATCAACCTAAAAATTTCATATTTAGACAATCCCAAAATTTCTGAAAATAATTTACAACATACCTGCGGGTTATGTCTACAACTCCAAAAAATCAGCTCAAAACTCGAACTACGGTTAGAGATTTGAAAAAGACAAATTAGACTATGAATAGCGTCAACCCTCGGTGAACAGTTTTTGACACTATTCAGATCTGATTTTCTCTTTTTTGGTCGTCTAAGTGCAGTTCGAATTAGGAGCTCAAACTTTTTGAGCTTGTCCACCAAAGATGGATGAGTGTCTCCAATTGTTTTCATAATTTTTGAACATGTTTTGTATCTTCAAAAAGATTGATCTCATTGATCTCACTTAAGGGCAGATTCTATACAAGTCTTCCCCCAATGTACCTGGTTTGGAAAAAATACAAATTCTAAAAAAGTCAAAAATTCTAGAAACGTTTTGAAAATAAACTTAATCTAATGTTATACTCGTATAAAAAGTTTCACGGAAGGAATAACTTTCATCGACTTTAGGGCCAAAAACACAAAATAACAAGTACAAAAAGTGTGAATAGTAACATTTATGTAGTATCGATTTTGTTTTTTTTCACCCAGAATACCATGGAAGTCATTTTATCAAGGTAATTATCACTAGTATCTTTTGCACCGCATGCCCTGTAATTAATCCACCGTGCTATCTGTCTCCAAACCCAAGAAGTTATCCATGTCATCCTTTCATGTGTATTTTTGGGGAGATGTGTGACAAAGAATCTTGCAGCATATCCCTTGTTGCATACGCACAAGTCAAAGGCTGCTACGCGTCACAGACCAGCTCTGGCGCTGCTCGTCTTTCCATTTCACGCACAAGCTCAAAGCCTACAGGTTTCATGTAGCCCCTCTCCTGTTTAGTACGTTTCCTGCGTATTATCTTCCAAAACGAATCATAAATCCATTGATTGTTAGTATGTTTATAACCCGAGTAATACTCAGTGAGGTGTGATAATATTTGTTACTAGGAATAAAAAATACAGTCTCTTGTCGTCTATGCTTTTCCTCTAATCGGTCTAGTGCCAGGTGATGGATACGTACTTGAACATGCATGGATGGATCAATCTTTAAACGGGCCAATCATGGGCCAGTGCATTGATCATATGTGTTGTGCATATGTATGTTTGGTCTGCTAGTCAATCATCGCATCCAAAGGCCTCCAGTTTGCTCCAAAGAGAGTATGTTCTGAGCACTGGTCATTTGGAAAGACCATCTGATTTCTTAATGACGATGCGAATGCCTAAAAGACCATCTTCAACCTTAACAATACTCATGAAAACGCCTCCCCTTGAATTACTTCCACGGCCATCTCCCATAACTCCCACTAAAGCTACTAAGTGAGTGTGAATAGTACTGATAAAGAGCGGCAACTATATATAGCGGACGAAGCGGGGCTTGTCGACGGTAGAGGCGAGGCCAGCGGCGGCGGCGGGGTTTGGCGCGTCGTCCATGGCGAGCCAGTGGGCGGGGAGGTTTTGGGAATGGGAGGGAAATGGGGGTGGATGTGCCACCGACTGGTGGGCCATGGGAGGACAAGGGTAGACGTCGCGCGCATCTGCTCCAACGCAAACCCGGCCCAAGTTTGCGCTTGAAATGGGTTGTGCGTGGACAAAAAGCAGGAACTCATCCGTTTGCGTCGGTGCGCTCGGCCGGTGTTTTCATCTGTTCTACCCAAACGGACACTCGCAGATAGTTTACGTCGGCGTGTTGAAGTTGCTCCAAGATTGCCGCGGTTCCTGGCCTCAGTCTTGCATGAGACGCGTCGACGCAGGCAAGTATATGGATGCTGAAGACTGAAGACACCAGATCCACCACACTCAGCACCTCTCTGCTCTGACCCATGAAGCCATTGTCGGAACTGCCAAAATCATTGCACACACATCGCCTTGGACCTCCACATGCCAGACCACTGCGCTTGCCGAACCACCACGACTCCCTGCACGTCTGCTTGAGCGCGAGCCCCCTGCAGAATCGACCGACTTGCACCGCCCAAACCCGAGTGGGCAGTTAGGGTTCCCTCCCAGACCACCTGCGGCGACACACTCATTTTCATGTATCTTTTTATTTTGCGGAATCATTTGCACATATCTTGACTTGCTCATTGTGAAGCACCCCCATAAGCGTGCAGGCATCAGCTCATATACTTTGCTGAAACCCCAATGGATTTTCCAAATGATTGCAAGCAAGCTGGGAAAAATGATTATTTTCTTGTATCATTATGTAAAATACTTGTTAAAAAACAAGGTATAAAGAGTTAAGGTGTACTGTCGAAATGTAATTTTTTCTTTTTAATATAATGTGTTTGGTAAAAAAAATCTTGACGCATGTGTCAAGTGTGGCCTACCATTGCGAAATGGTAGAGACTTGTGACTACACATGTGTACCGAATGTCAAACTAAACGGCATGTGACCTACTGCTTCCTGGAATCCTGGGATTGTAGGTTGTCTGGATATTTTGTCTGCGCTCCTTTACACGTTTGTCTATAGCTAAGCAAACATTATCTCCACATTTCTCTATTGCTAACAACGAAATGGAAACAGGTGTACATGCAGTTAGGGTCCATATGCCACCGTTGGCTACCGTCACCATTCCTGCATATGTTTAAAGGGAAGCTTACATCCAGACGTGTAGAAAGAGAGTAAGCGATCATGGATCACACTAAATAGAATATTTACTTGGCTTGGTGCATCACGAGGCAGCTACAGCCAGCGCCAAACACTTTCACTGAAGGTACTGAAACTTTGCGTGAAACATGTAAGCTAGATGTACAGAGAGGAAGTTTTATAACGCGTTACGTAGCACAATAACCTCCCACCGATCAAATTTATTACATGCCGATGAGTACAACAAACGGATTGAATTAATGCATGTTAACTACCAATACGTTGGGTTCCATTACATGTGGCTGTACTGCTTGAACTTTTCATACTAAATGAACAAAGAAACTAGTCGAAACCATGGTGTGTTGGCTGGTTTGCTTGTCCAAAATGCGCCAGATTTATTAGAGATATCATTGTTGGTTGCATTAGATGATTGCTTTCAGACTCAAACTCCTAGTGTTCACGTAATGTAATGCACCTAGATTATGGCAGAGTTTACTGCCCGTAATAGAAGGAACGTTTGCAAACATCCGACGGCTGATGCGTTAATGTAATGAAAAAGGTGCCGAACCATTTGGGAGTAAAACTTACTAAAAATAGACCAAGATGTATGGAACCTTTCGCTGCTAGCTAAGCAACAAAACCTACAGCATAGGCCTTCTCTAAATAGGACAATGCTGGAAAGCAACTACCCCCATTCCACTTATAAATCTGTCATTTCAGACTATAGCTTGCCATTTTCGTCCATAGCCCAGTAAAGCTTCTTCACATGCTTTCCTCTTCTGTAAATGCGAACTCCAATAATGCAATAATTTAGAACCTTATCCAACTAAAAGTTCGGATCTTGATGCAAATGGAGGGTTCCGATAGCACCCTCTGCTGCTAGTGATGGTAGGAAAGCCGTGCTCTATATATATTTCATGTAACTCACTTTCAAGTATCTTAAATATAGTGTATGAACATACTAAAAATGATAAAGTAGTATATATACTAACACATGGTAGTATTTGAGACATGTGGGGTAATACTCCTGGGAGTACGTACTCCCGCTTCTCATATACCACGTAGATGAATCTTTTATACCACTTTATTATTTTTAATATACTTCATTAGTAATTATTAGATAACCCAAAATGAGTTCCATTAAAAAATTCATGTGAGTCTACATATTTTTAAATGTTTACGTATATACTGATGTGTTTGTACGTGAAAAATGTATATTACAAAAAGTACATCGCAGATGATATTTTTTCAACAAAACTCGTATTGGGGTATCTTAGAATATTTAATAAAGCATATTGAGAATAATAAAGAGGTATAATTAATGCGTATATGAGGTATATTGAGAATGGGAGTACATACTCTCAGGAGTATAGAAGAGGAGTCCTATATATATATATATTTGTGCAATTTAGTGAGAACAACGGAGCAAGGAGCGCATTCAAAAAATTTGTCTCCAGCACATCCACCGGTAGAAGATCTCTGCCTGGAAATGCTAATTGACATGACATGTAGAAATGAGATGCAAGATTGTAATATACATATTCCATGTGGTCTGAGAAGGATGAATAATGAGCAGTGCATGATGACTCCAACACGTACTTTTCCATCTATTTGATGTTGTTATGCCCAATGCAAATTCTTGTGTATTTACATCCTACCAACTGAGTTAATTTCATTCTTGTGCAAAAGTGCAAATGCGTGCATGTTACTCGCATGTTCTATTGGGAATCAATTGATGACTTTTTGGATCTTTCAGAACAGGGATGTAGGGATTTTGGGTGAACTATACTGTGTGGATTGTACTACTGGCAGAGAACCTCATTGTTAGCGATCTGTAAAAGTTCCATTGCCAGTTCATATTATGGCGGCTTAAACACAATCCTTTTTAAAAAAAATTGCAATAAACATGTTGGAGTGTTATAGTTGTGTGCAACATTTCATGAAACGAATAGCATTAATGATGGTCTATATGGACAAAGAAAACCCCGATACTTTCATAAAGCTTCTACGGTCACGATTTTTTTTATTTTGTGCAAATCATCACGAATGTTATTTCTTCATGAAGTTTTACACACAACTAGAACCATATGATATGCAATTTTGTTTGGGAGCAGAACTGAATATTTTATAAAAGAATATTGGTAGTTTTTACACATGAAATTACTCCCTCATGGGTCAATCACAACAGATGTTTTGTAAAATAAACTACTCATATAAACGCGTCTTGATGTTCCGTGCAACGCACAGACATCTTATTAGTAATGGAAAATGATCGTCAACACATCGTGAATAAGCCTAGTAAAACTAACAAAAATAATGTGAATCAACCACTATACTGAGATTCAATTAAGGTGGTGTTTGGTTCTCTAGTCCTAGGACTTTTTCTAGTCCCAACTAAAAAGTCCCTAGTCCCTAAAAAGTCCCTTCCTGTTTGTTTCCAGAGACTAAAAAGACCCTAGTCCCTTCCTAGAGGTTATTAAATGACCATGTTGTCCATAGTATATAGAAAAATAACAATCAAACAACACCATGGGGTGGCGGGCCAATGGATGCATGGAGGGGCATTGTTGGAAAAGTCCCCAAAAGTCCCAAAAAGACTCTCCTTGAGAATCTTCTTCATTTAGTCCCAAATGCCTAGTTTAGTCCCTAAAAAGTCTCTCCCGTTTGATAAAAAAGTCTCTAAGAGGGACTTTTTCTAGTCCATACACAAAAAAGTCCCTATAAACAAACACCCCCTAAACCAAGCAGGTCACTGCATAAGACAACACAGTTGGTCCAAACCACAAGAGGACCCGCCAAAACTGATGTTGGCAAAAAAGAAAGTCACGTTGCAACAAAGCATATAGAGCGCCAAAATATTTAGTCTGGCAACAAAATAATACCGAAGCACGAAATATTTAGTCTGGCAACATGCATTTTGCTTACAGTACAAACCAAGGCATTGCCACGCCCAGTGTACACCGAATACATCTCAAACCATACATGACCTCTAAAAAGTGGACACCAAACCCCCCTGTGGCTGAAATAGTCTGAAATTGAGAACTACTTATATTTGATGGGAAAGAGCGGCCTACTCAACACTCAAGCTTAGTGGCATTCGTGATTTGTGGTACTCTGAATGAGGATCCACCGACAGCCAATACAGATGCCACATACACTCTTCGCAATGTTGGTCGGCTTCGGGGATAAAGTAGCACCCGCATGTTGTACAATGTTTAGCCTGCAAGAACAAAAGAAGGCGTCAGACCTCATGCAAACCAAGTGTGAACCATTAATGCCAAAATGCTGAAGTGGAGGAAGATCACTGCCCGCTATTGGTCAGTGTACCTTCTCGTTTAAGTACGTTGTGTCAAACAGAACCAAAGACAGACAAACATGGGGGTACAATGAAAGGCCCTACTACAATACCAAAACCGGACGGAAAAATCAAATCAAGAGCATGGCCGTGCCTCTCGCGGTTTTTGTTTCGTTGCCGAGAGACATGGCCATGTCTCTCGTGGAAGCAAATCCATGCATCTTGAGGAAGCAAAACCGTGCCTCTCGCAAAAGCAAAAAAGGAAGATGTTTTTTCATGCAAAAAATCAAAAAATATGCCCGAAAGCTAAGAAAGACTGGTGAAAACCCGAAAAAAAACCATCTAAAAGGCCAAAAATGCGTGTGGAAAAATATAAAAAGAATCTGAAGAGAGCGCCCAGAGTGCGACACGTGGCGACGTCTGAGAGCGCGCCAAGTGGCGCGCTCTCAGCCCACCCCAAATGACCCTAGGGGAGGCTCCCGAAGGGGCACTCCTTAGTTAGTTGCTCCCCCTATTCGGCGGCGGTCCCTATTTGATGCATAGATTGCCTACCAGTGACATCGAGCATAATTGGTTTGCTGCCAAAAATTGGCATGCCAACGTTTGGCATTGTGCCAAATATTGGCAACTACTTGGTTGGCTACGAGTTATTTTGCCTATCTCACGTAAAGTTGACAATAGTTGACAATGCCAACATTTGGCAAGCCAAATATTGGTAGCAAAGCCAGAGTGTGCCCTGTGGCCGGGTCAATTACGTGACCGCTCGTGTGGCAGTTCTTCTTTCCGGTGACACGGATGAGGTCCAGGCGTGTGCACAGCAATGTGGCATTCTCTATGCTGGTGGTCATCCGCCTGACGACATGGCCAGACAAATCCATTATGTTCACGGTCCCTCCTCCGTCTCCGAGCAGATCACGGATGCATGTGACAATGAGCGGCCCAGGGTGCTTTGACTTGTGCGCTGCGATGAAGAGCGGGTCGGACAGGAAGGACCTCCAGGATCGGCACACGGCTCGGAAGCGGCAGAGCGTCCTTGCCGGCAGGCGCAGGAGGATGTCACGCAGCACGTCTTCAGGCAAGACAGCGGCAGCGGCACCGGCACCGACAACAGTGGGCTCGGCTTGACTACCCTGTGCAGCACACGGTGCTGGCATTGCCATCGCTGACGACGCACGATCTGCAGTTAACAGGGCAGCTATCAATTTTACTCGGCAATGTGGCGACTGACCAAAAAACGCCCAAATACATCAAAGTTTTACCCAGGCCATGTTCGGTTAATCCCCTCCCAAGTGTGATTGAACTTGCAGACGACACGGCATATGCGAATCAAGTGGTAAATAAAATACTTCAATCCCCTACCATTCCTCCATCGTCTCTCGCATGAGCTACGAACCGAAAGCTAGTTATCAAAAGGAACGCGAAACCTAAGCCCTAAACCAAAAGGGGTAGGGTTAGGAAATCAAATGGTCAGCAGCGTTGGTGAGATGATAGGAGGGCGGGAGCCTTTACCACATCGCAGGAGCGGCGGTGAGACGAGAGGCGAAGGAAGCGAGCGCGGACGCTGGACGGCCGGAGGGGGCGGCGGGGCGACCGGAAGGCGAAATGACGGCGAGCGACCGGCCAACAGACTGGGTTGATCCTTTTTTCCCCTTCTGATTGATGGAGGTTTTTTCCTTCTTTGAGAGAGAGAATTCTGAATGATGGAGGTTTTTTTTTTTGAGACAATCTGAATGATGGAGGTCAGCAGACGTCAGGACAATGGGCTCGCATCAGGAGCAGGCCCCGAGCTCAATCAAATGAGGGCCTTGCTTTGCTGGCCCGTGCAAATATTAAGGGCCCATGTAAAGCAATGTCTGGTTCTCAAAAAAAAATGTAAAGCAATGTCGTAACGCTAAAGGCAGAGCGGTACCGTACCACAAAAAACATTGGTAAGGCAATGTTGTTGGGTTTTTTTAACACAGTACAGACACAAACATACATACATACACTCATCTCTATGAACACATATGCGCAAACCCTATCCCTGTGAGCGTCTTCGAGAGACTAAGCCGGGACACCATTTTGAGATCGACGAAGTCGACACAGACGCCTTCGTAGTCGATAGGTATGTCGCTGGTTATGTTGCGATACTACGGAGGAAATTTTCAAAAATCTTCAAAAAAATAACAAAGGAATTATGGGAAAAAATACATTATAAAGGAAACAAAGAGGTAAAAGAGGAGAGAATTAGTCCACTTATTTTTATTGTATTGTGTGAGAATTAATTGATTGGTAGTTTTATAGTACTTGCATTGTAGAACTCCCACTCGATTAATTCTCCATGTGTAAAGTAGTAACATGACATACATATTAACTGTATGCGAACCAGTTTATGGTTGAATGGTTAGAGGGATTGTGGTATCTCCAGTCCATCAAGGTTCAAGTCCGAGGTGCCTACAATGACTTAGTAAATTTCAAGATTTAAGATGATATGCCGGCTTGAAAAAACATATTAACTGTATTTTATTTAAAAACTATTTTTGAAAACCCAATTTTATTATATGGGGAAATAGCAGCATGACACATGTAGTCTTAATAAGAGAAAGAGATAATGACAGATCATTGAGAAATAGTACTCGTTCCGTGACCTAAAACGTCTTACGTTTGTTTACAGAGGAAGTACATACGGTACATATGAAATGATGATTGCAAACAAGTTATAATTTAAGGGCTTAATAGTCAACGGTAATTTTTGAATAAATTAATCAACCAGTAATTGTTTAGGGTTTACCCCGTATGTACTTTGTAAATCTCATAATCAACTCATACCAATTGCATAAACATATTTTGGAGTGTGCAAGTTGGTAAAAACTCTGAATAAATCTAGGCAAAATAGGAAACTTCTTTAAAGATCTCGTTGCCATTGCGACATTTGATAAACGCAGTTGCGCATTATCATTAACTACAGGACATTTTTGCATTTTGGATGCAGTCCTGAACATACAGAAATACACAGAATTTGACAAACAGAAACTTGATCCAAACCAACATGAACTTCATTCGACATCAGTGGCAACCGGCAACAAATATAACAGATCATCATTTTTCAAATCCACACTGCTGTTGCTCGTTCCAATACAAGTCAAGTAGGATATGTATTACACACAAAAGAAATAGCACTATCAGTCAAATAACACAACCAATAAGATCAACCAACAAATGTACATATATGATGAAGCTGCTGCTCTTCTCCATCAGCATTCCAAGAAAAAAATATTAAGAAACAACTGACGAATTAGAGGGCCTGCGACGAGAAAACAAGGGCGCGAGATGAGTGCTTCTAGATATTTGATGGCACCTCGTCGATGTGCTGCCATACATCATATATTCCACCTCTTATCTGTGCACATAAAAAGATCCTTAAGACAGACGTACACTGCTGAAAAATAACTACTCCTACAATACATTACTGTGCGTATGTGGAACAGACATTAATAAATGTCTTCACAATGATCAAAACCTTTCAAACAGAAATGCATACCATGAGTGTAAGGCCTATTGAAGGTTATAGCACTTACCAGATGGAGTGTGAGGAACAGCAACGCTGCTCTTCACATTTTGCTGGGCTTGGGAAGATGACCGTTGCATGCGAGGAGATGTTTCATTTTTGCCGTTTGTTATGGGCAAAGAATGCCTCTTCCTCGGGTTGTTGTCTTGCACATCTGGGCTTAACTTTGGGGATAGAGCGGCCGCCTTTGCTCTTGCAGATTCTGTGAACTGCATGTAACTTGGCAATGGAGTGCTGTTGCTCATGCGAGGTTCTTGATCAGCGTTGTCAGACTTGGCAACCTTGCCTGAGCTCTCTCTCTTCGCATGCTTATAATCCTTTGACAGATTATCTGTGCTGCTTCGTCCGACTGAATTGCTGCTTGGACTAGTCAGCGACCTTCTGCTTGCATGAGACTTTGATTTTTTGCTCTTGCTCTTGCTCTTGTTGGTATTAACAGAGACCTCACTTGATGGTGTGCATTGAGATTCCACAAAAGTGGTTCGGCTCATGGGAGTTCCCTCAGGTGACTTGGCATATGATCCTATAGACTCCTCTATTTGGTCATGCAAATCTGGCTTTCCTGATTCAACATGTGCTTGCTCAAGGACAGGATCTGTGGCAATGGGAGGGTTAGCAACATCACCATTCAGTTCTTCCTCTTTCTCTGGCTGGACGACTTCTTCGGAGGTGTCCTTCACTTCAGAATGTAAAACATGGGTATCTTTCTCGGCATTCTCGCTGGCATAGTCCCGACCTCCAAGAGCTCCCATCTCCATTACAATCTCACCGCCATCAGCTTCTGATCTATCTGGTGAGTCAAGTGTAGATGAAATTGAAATCTCAGTCCCACATTCTGAAGCAGCAGGTATGATTTTAGCATCATGGCCAACTGTGCTTCCTGGTGCGACTGTTTCAATATTTTGCTTGGGTGAGGTACCGCCCAGTGAACGGGGAGTATGCACCTTCGATTTGCTTGGCGCATCCAGAAAAGATGAACTGTTGGACCTACTGACTGCCGAAGTCAGCTCTTCGAATTTCATCTGTGCAGCAGCAAATGCTGGATTGCAGGCCTTTCTTGCTGCGCTTCTAGCTTCCATCTCCGGTGACTGCTCAAGATTATATGCATCCATAGTATCCTCACTGGGGTGTTCAGATTTTTCAGGAACAGGACTGGGTTCCCTTGATGGACCAGTTTGGGTAGATTGGCGGCCAGAGAAGTCCAAAGACTGCTCCACAACATTCTCTGTCTTTGAATCGGTCAACTGTTCAGCATCGTCATCGACCTTTTCGATCAACTCTGGTGCAGGATCACCTTTGGTTTCCAACATAGAGGTTTCCTCTGGGACACATTCAGGAGCCTCCAATCCACTCAAATCAAATGACCTTGGTGTCTCTTCCACAAAGGCACTAGATTCAGAAGGCCTTAGTGTCTCCTCCACATCATCAGGCACTAACTTGGGGAAAGAAATGTCTGAGTCCAAAGGAACAACCTTTTCCTCATGGTGAGCATCCTCTTCCATCTTTTCAACCACCAACCCACTATTTTCTGCATTCTCAAGCAAGTGGCCTTCAGTGGTTGGCAGAATCAGAGTTGTCCACCTCTCCATCCATTTCCAGGTAGCATCAGTTTCAGAAGCATCACATCTTATGTTCATGGATTTGGAAGTTGACATGTTGTCCATGAGCTGGCAGAAAATAACACGGTGTGAGCATGAGGAAATCCAAACTAGAGATAGTGAGATGACACCAGTAGTGGTAACAGTTATTTTGTCTCACCTTGAGAGCAAATCCATTGTGAAGCAATTTCTCACTTGAAGAACGGACCAAAGTATCCTGTAAAAAAAAGGAAGTCCATTATTAATAAGCAAAATATGGTCGGAAAAATGCCTATCCAAGGGTGCTGCTCAGCATAATAACACAAAAGATTAGGATCATCTTGCACATTTGGCATAGAGGAATAGAATCGACACGGAAGGTAATGACTATGCAAAGCATGGAATTTCGCAAGTTGACAGATATCACAATTTGGATGGAAAGTTTAGATTTCATGACACAAGCAATAAATAGACAGACCTGGTTGCTAGCTAAAGGACTTTGTAAAGGTAAATTCTATTGAGTAAAGTTGATGCCATGATGTTTCCTCCCAGAAGCAATGTGGGTGATAATAAATACAGTATGTTATAAATGAAAATATATTAAATAAGAATGCTTTACTCACCTGAAACCTTCCTGAAGATTGTTGTGCTTGATGAGTCCGGACAAGCCCTTGAGTTTTAACAATGGCAAGCAAGCATTGTAAAGATTCTGCAGCCTGCCGCCTAACTAGATGCCCGCGTATCACAGCTTGCAGTTTCACAAGATCCTTATGATTCGATAGCTCTTGCCTTGCCTGCAGTCATGTAAACGCTTAGTACTGTAGTAACATTTAACAGGAAAATATTGTAGTGACATAATAATAGGTGCCAAAATAGTATAACATACGTTGTATGTTCTGATGCCAGACTGAATGACAATAGCAGCAGACTCCACATGATCTTCCTCTGGGTCTGGAACGCTTCTATCAACAAGTGAGGCAGTTTCATCCTGCTTCACCTCAGTTGGCGAAACAGAGAAGCTTTCGTCTGGCTTTTCATCAAGTTCCTCGACATCCTTTTCAGCTGGCTCTTCAACTGGTTTTTCAGATATCCTTTCAGCTGGCTCTTCACTCGGCGTCTCGGTTATCTTTTCATCTGGCTGTTCAATTGACCTTTCAATTATCTGGTCCACTGGCTTTTCAGTTGTCTTCTCTGTCTGCTTTTCATCGGGCTTCTCTTCGAGTAGGGACTTCTCATCTGGCTTCTCTTGAAGCACAATCTTCTCGTCTGGCTTCTCTAGATGCAGGGGCTTCTCTGAGGCATAAGAGTATGTTGAAGAGTAGACATTGTTGCTTGGAGCAACATCAGCTTTTGCTTTGCTCGAACTTAGAGTTTCAGGCTCGGATATATCAGAGTTCTTGAGAACTCGGTGCCTTGTAGACCTCCTCCGAAAGCTCCATCTGCTTTTATCTGATATGGCCTTGCTCTGGAAAAACCAAGATGTACATCAGCCATTAGTATGAAAAAAATTGTGTACTTGATATAAGGAAGAGGGAAACAGAATCCTTGTCAGAACTTCCACATGACAAAAATGACAGCGCACTACAAAAATAAGAAGTGACAACAGTGAATCGAGCGAACCTTGAAAGCAGGAAATACTTCTCAGCTAGTGAAGTAAAATTCAGATATTAGGAGGTAAAAGGGCACAAAAAGCAAGCAAATTCTTCTTCAGTCACCATCAGAAATTTGAACAAAACAGCACACTAATTGCTTTCTATTATAAACGTATCCTTTCGTTTATTAATGTGTCTGTTTCTTGGTAAACTTCTTAACTATAGTTTGATAGTGGTACCACTAGCAGCTATCCATCAGTTCATTTCTAATCTTATCCAAACCAAGCTGAATCTGTATGAAGTTTGTAAATAGGGGGAAAAACAAATTGTCGCATAATTCAACGACGACAGCACCTCTAGGCTGTCATATGAACACCCAAAACTAGAGATCCCATTTCACCACATGGGGCGCAGAATTCCCGCTGATACGCGAATTTTCCGGAATAGCACGTGGATTTAATCCGAGATCCTCACCAGCCGAGCTGCTCGGCGGGACTTGCGGTCCAGAGCAAAGCCATGTATGTCCTCCTGAATCCATGATTCTCACAGTGGGGGAAAGAAAGTGGCCAAAAGTTTTTAGAACAAAAAATGTCAAATCAGGGGGTGGGGGGACAAGGGTTAGCAAAATCCAACCCCGGGGATGGGGAGGAGAAGGACGGGACGCACCGGGCCAAGAGGTATGCACAGTGGCATGGCATCATGGCGCTAGGCCACCAGATCCCATGCTGCATGGGATCGAGACGACACAAACAGCGACCTCCTAAGCTAGAGCCACTCGGCAGAAAATGGAAAGAAAACAGGCTTAAAAAGAGGGAAATTTGTAAATTCATGTGCGTGCAGCAAATTTAACCATGCGCTCATGCTGAGGGGACTTGTGGCAGCTCCACAGCCCAGTTTTGAAATCGAAATTTCACGCCCACGAGCCGAGCGCTGGGGGAATCACCCAAATTGGTGGCCGTTTCGGCTCCCCGCCGCGGACCGGCGCCGGATCTACCTACACCCGCCTCCGCCCGGCGAGATGGGCGGAGATCTGCCGGAAACAAGCGCACCGCCAGCTCGAACCCGCCCAAAAGAAAGGGGAAGAAGAAAAAAAGCAAGCAGCTTGGACGAACGAGCAGGAACGGCACGGATACACTGCGGCCGGGAGCACGCGGGGACGCCGCATTCGGCGTGCGACGGGCAGGGGGGCACCCACCTCGTCGGCGTGGGCGTCGGTCTCGGGGTCGGAGCCGGCGGTGGCGTCGGATCCGGCGCCGCCGCAGAGGATCTTGAGGCAGCCGTTCTTGGACTTGGTCATGGTCGGATCGGGTGGCTCGCTCGCTCGCTCCTCCAGCCGCCGGCGGCGCCTCCTCCTCGGGTGAGCCGCTGCGGCGGTGAAGTCAGTGCTCTGCTCTGCTCCGCTGGCTGCGCGTGGGAGTGTGCGTTTCTGGACTGGATAGAGGTGGGCGGGCGGCTGTGCAGCCGGGGGCGTTTCTGCGTTGTTTGCTTCCGGCTGCCTGCACGCCGGGCTGGCTGTTTTTATATTTCCGAGCGTTCCGTTCCGCCTCGCCCGGGCCCTCCCCCCTTCTCTTTCCCTCTCCTACCTTTTATTTAAATCAAGTTTTTTTCTTAAAAAATAAATCAAGTGTTTCTTTTTGTTTTTCCTTTAGTACTAACACATTCATCTCTCTTTCTTTTATTGCGGGGTAAAAGAGTTTTATTTTAAGATTATAAATTTACAGTCACGAGGCAGAAATTCATCACTACATGTGGGCCTTCTGTTCTCTCTTAAGGATTTGATCTTCAAGGCAAGATAGGGCCGCAGAAGAATTCGACTGCACGATAACTGGAAGCTCGGTATGTTGCATGGTCAAGGCCATTCCCTGCATCAAAGCATGTATCTCCGTTTCCAGAGCATCATTACAATGGAATGGAAATCTATAAGCAGAAAAATCTATACTACGAGGTTATGATGTAATATCTTCATTTCTAATTAGTTAGAGTAGAGTTAATGCAATTGGTCTCATGAATTATACAGTCCAAGTCAGTGATAGTAGACCTTCGATTAAGATCTGCACAACTAATTTGTGTTTTTACACTTTCGTGTGCTGCAATGGAATCATAAATATTTCAGCGAGTTAATGTAACCATGTGAAAATATGGATTTTGTGTGCCAACAAAACCAAACCTTATCTGCTTAAGACGGTTAATGTCGTTTTTGGGAGGAAATATGTAGGGGCGGGGGAATCTAAATGGAGATAAAGGGGCCATATGTAGGAGAGAGGTTAGAGCATCTACAGTCGCCTTGGCAAATCCATCCCCTTATATGTCCGCAAACGCGCTCGGGCGCATCATAGGTATCCGGATAGACCCTCTTATCTCGTGCCCGACATCCACATATCTTAAATGCGGACTATCGAATACATGCAAATCCATGCACGCCCATCATGCACACCAATGTTGCACATAAATAACAATTGTTGGTAATGAAAGTACATAGTTCTTATATGAAATTCATTTTAAGTGCACAACTCAAATATTAGTTCTTTGGTTTCCATTATGGGTCCACATGCTCCACGAGATCGGTGAGTAGCTGCGCGTGCACCTGATGATCTCGAATATTCTGATGCATCTATAGAAAGTTCATAAACCGATTTGCATCTTGATCTTTCAGAATTTGAACTTGTTCTCCAGGCACTTCAAAATTATTGGTTTATGCAACATCATCACCCTCGTCCTCGTAAATCATATTGTGCAAAAAAACACAACATATCATGAGCTGCCATAAAGTTTCTGATTTTCACATCATTGCAGCTCCATGAACAATTCTCCAACGAGTTTGAAGCACTCCGAGTGTCCTCTCCACATCCTTCCTAGCCGATTCATGCATTGTTGCAAAGTGGCTTTGTTTCTTTTCGTGTGGTTCGGATATGGTCTTGACAAATGTCGCCCACTTAGGATAGATGATCGGCAAGTTAGTATCCCATGTTGTAGTCACGGTCGGTGATAGTGTAGTGGCATGGCGGTGATTCCCCATTACAAAGCCTCCGAAGAAAGCATGGAAAATCCATAAGTCATGTGATGCCACTACTTCCAATATGATGGTGGCCTCTTAGCTGTGACCTTCATACATTCCCTGCAAAACTTTGGGGCAGTTCTTTCCTTGGCAATGCATACAATCAATTGATCCGAACATTCCTGGAAACCATCTGGCATCTCCAATAGCCAACAACTTCTCTATGTCCTGCACATTTGGTCTCTCAGATACTCTGCTCCAGACACCTACATCATGGCGTAGGCAAACTTGACAGTAGTCTTCACGCACGTGCTCTCCCCCATCCGAACCATCTCACCAACGACATATGCGTCAGTACCAAGTGCAAGCATCCCCAGAGTAGCTATGCATTTCTCCTTAGCACAGAAAGAGAGTTGGCCGCAACAATCCCTTGTGAGCTTGAAGTAGTCATCGTGTGCCTCCACTCCCTTCACAATGCACAAAAATAATGTTTTTCGCATGTGAAAACGGCGACGAAACCATGCATCATCCGGAAAAGTTTGGTTCGGAGTAAAGTAGTCCTTGTGTAGTAGCAGTGCTGCGGAGAACTATCCCGATTGATCACTTTTCTCCTTTTGATTGAGCCCTTGAAGTTGAGAATATGCTCCACCTGCCGGTCGATTTCCTCTTGCATGCTCATGAGCATGATCATGTCCACTTCTTTGTTTGAATCCGACGAATCAAAGAACTCATCTTGAATAATTTGATCAAGCTCCGTGGGTCCATACTTCTCGTCTGACGAAGCATTGGAATTCATTGTTTTCCCTACAAATAAATCATAGAAAACAAGTCGGACAATGTGTCGAACAAATAGAGCGCAAGGGGTGGCCCCAAAGCTGCCAAACGTATGGGGTGGTCTGGGTTGGCGACGACGTCCCCGACGGCGAGCATGGGAGAGAGGACTATTGTGCCGGTGCCGGCGGCGCAGAGGCTCAAAACGGCTACGGAGCAAGGGTGGTGGCGGAGCTGCGAGACGTTTGTTGTGGATGTGAAAAGAGAGATGACAAAACAAATGGATCATGTAGGTCGACGGTGGATTTGGTGCAATTTGTTGTGTGATAGAGCTGTTGGGTTATGAGGGATGCCGGTCAGCCCAAGCGTTTGAGACGCCTATGGGGTCGCTTTATTGTGGCCGGTCACTGATCGAGCCGTCTGTCCGAGCGTTCGATTCGGGTTTGTCGTGTCGGCTATAGATGCTCTTACGAGAAGGAATAAGCTCAAAGAAAACACTATTTTTATTTTAAAATTGTATTGCATGCGAATTAAAAATAGCAATTGTTAGTTTACTTCCCTTGTGGCAAGCTTATATTTACTATTTTCAGTCGTGTGAGAAGTAGGGAAGACCGGTTTTGACAGTACATCCAAAAACGAGCCTTACACGGTACTCCATCGTAGGCACGAAGTTTGGTCTTTTCTTTCCGTCGTGCGAGCTGTCCAGATCGACCGTATGCACGCACGCACGTACGTGCTCCCGTCCTGCCGGGTGGCCAGTGCTCGGCGTTCCTCCAAGGATCGGTCGCTACGTGCGTGCGAGCGAGCACACTAATCGCCACGGGAGAAGGCCCTCGATGAACGATGCGCGCTGCTGCTGCTGCCACCCCGATCTGCAATGGATCGGGATGCGACATGCAACGGATCGGGAGGCGAACGAGGAGCACGAGGAGACGGCCGGGTCCGGGACGAGCACGAGAAAGTGCTCGGCTTGGCTACGGAGCTCAGCTACTACTCCTGTTGGCAGTGCGCTAGTGCTGATGGGCGGCGTGGACGGCCGGTTGGCCATCGATTCACCCTTCACGTGAGTCGCCGCAGGACCGGGCAGAAAAAGGCAGGGCGGCAGCGGGGAAAGGAGAAAGATGGGCACCGGCCGGCCGTTCTGTTCACTGGCCCTCTCGCACGAGCTGCCTGCCACGCCTCCACTGCCGCACTGACACGGTCTCGTTCCATTCCACGACCGCCAGCACACACTCATCTCTCTCTGGACTGGCCGTTGGATTATTTTATTCTCGGTCCGGTCCTAGGACCTCTGACTCTGACCGGGGACGTGACGGTGAAGTTTCGGAAAGGTAACCTCTTTCTTTCTCTCTTTCCCGGACAGCGGAATGGGCAAGGGCGTATTCTTTTTTCCTTGTCTGTTCGAGTTTTTTTTAACACAATACAGACGCAAATCGCTCATACATAGAGACTGAGCCGGCATATCATCTTAAGATTTATGAAGTAACCCTAGACACTTCATCGTCGACAGGAACGTCTCCTCCCACTGAAATGGTTGGTTCGCCTTATATGTTCGAGTTATTCGCACACATATAATTTGGCGATGAATAGAGCCGCGAAGTTTCAACATCGATGAAATCACTACGGACCTCTCATTGCCGACAAGCGGCGTTCCCCATTGAAAAGGTAACCCACATTTACAAGTCACCCAGTTTCTCGGAAAGAAAAGAAAAGAAAAAACAAGTCAGAGTTTTGTTCCGTCTCAAGGGAGGCGAAATACTTCTTCAAATCATCTTTATTTCGAAAAGAGCGGATACCCCTCGGCCTTTCTCCAAATCAAATGAAGTAGGGCCAGAATTTAGGACAAGGCGAGTTTGGTCCGGCTCGACCCATTGGACGGTCGAATGTTGTCAAAATGATGTTTTATAGGGGCTGTTATATTTTATCAACATTAGCTCGGCTTGTTAACTTAACAAGCTCTTGTTTAAACTCTAGATATACTCATGGAACTCATGAGCAAGCTCGATAAACTTGCTATGCTCGTTATAGACATGATGTCAGGGGATTTCCCGCCTTTGTGTTTTGGAGATGATGACAACTTAACTTGTGGTCTAATCCTGTGCCAAGTTTGCAGGTACACTCTGTTTGGTACAAGACGTTTAGGCATTCCCTCCGGATGGAAAAGAACGAAGACGGTGTTCTCTATGTGTTTATTTCTTTGGTCGTAGGAAACACGTACTATTAGGAGGGAATCCACATCAAAAAGTATTGGGTGAATCAATGCACGCACGTATTCCTTATTCACCCACCACATATCCTTCCGTTCGTACAGATAGAGGTCCTCAATTCTTACGAAGGCAGTGGTTTCTACTCCCAAGCGGTTATACCGCTGGCCGGGCGGTTGTACCGCTTGGCCGGTACGTCCAGTGCAACTACTGCCCCAGGGGTGATACCCTCGGGTTGCTGCTCTCAGGTTGATGCCAACGGTTGTACCGCTGCCTTCGGGCGGTTGTACCGTTTTTGGTCTGGTCAACCCCGAAGAGTAGCTTCAGGCGGTTGTACTAGACCAATACCGCCCTACCATCAGATTAGGCTCTGTCGTGGGGCAGTTCTTGGGCGGTGGTGGCCCGGTTGTTCCTGTCAACTCGTGTTGAGCAGTACTACCAGTGGTTGATACGTCTCCAACGTATCTATAATTTATGAAGTATTCATGACATGTTTATAATAGTTTTATATGGTTTTGGTATGATTTAAATGGAACTATCCCGGATTGACTCTGTTTTTAGCAGAACTACCGGGGTGTTGTTTTTTGTGCAGAAATCAAAGTTCTCCAAATGCAGCAAACTTTTGACAAATTTTTTTGGAAGAAAGAGGCACTAGAAGCTTCGTGGGAGGGCCAGAAGAGCCAGGAGGGCCCCACAAGACACCAGGGCGCGCCAGGGGGGCCTGCCTTGTCCTGGTGGGTCGTGGTCACCTCGAGGTCCATTTTAGCGTGAGGACGACGCCAAAAAATCCTATAAATACAGGAACCCTCATAAATAACCCTAGATCAGAAGTTCTGATGCCGTAAGCCTCTATAGCCACGAAAAACCAATCTAGACCCTGTTCCAGCACCTTGACGGAGGGGGAAATCATCACCGGTGGTCATCTTCATCATCCCGGCGGCCACCATGATAAGGAGGGAGTAGTCCATCCTCGGGGCTGAGGGTTTGTACTAGTAGCTATGTGTTTAATCTCTCTCTCTCTCTCTCTCTCTCTCTCTCTCTCTCTCTTGTTCTTGATTTGGCACGATCTTGATGTATCCCGAGCTTTGCTAATTGCTACTTCTTGAGCTTGCGTTGGTTTTTCCCTTGAAGAGAAAAGGGTGATGCAGCAAAGTAGAGTAAGTATTTCCCTCAGTTTTGAGAACCAAGGTATCAATCCAGTAGGAGACAACGCGCAAGTTACTAAATACCTGCACAAACAAACACCAACTTGCACCCAACACGATAAGAGCTTGTCAATTCCTTCACGGTTATTTGCAAAGTGAGATCTGATAGAGATGGATAAACGGTAAAGTGATATTTTTGGTATTTTTGGTTTATGGAACGGAAAGTAAAAGATTGCAAAGAAAGTAAATATGAAACTAAAATTGTAGATCGGAAACTTATATGATGGAAAATAGACCCGGGGGCCATAGGTTTCACTAGAGGCTTCTCTCAAGATAGAAAATATTACGGTGGGTGAATAAATTACTGCCGAGCAATTGATAGAAAAGCACAAAGTTATGACGATATCTAAGGCAATGATCAAGAGACTTTCCGGTAACGAGATTGAACTAGGTATGGAGATATCGACGATCGAATCTCGGGCAAGTGACAAAGGGAATAATGTATGTTGTCATTACGATACGACCGATAAAGATCTTCGTATAATATGTGGAACCAATACGAGCATCCAGGTTCCGCTGCTGGTTATTGACTAGGGAGGTGTCTCGGTCATGTCTACATAGTTCTCGAACCCATAGGGTCCGCACGCTTAATGTTCGATGACGATTTTGTATTATATGAGTTATGTGATTTGGTGACCGAATGTTGTTCGAAGTCCTCGATGAGATCACGGACATGACGAGGAGTCTCGAAATGGTCAAGAGGTAAATATTCACATATTGGACGATGATATTCTGACACCGGAAGTGTTCCGGGGGTACCGAGTGCATATTGGGTCACCGGAAGGGGTTTTGGGCATCCCCTCGGCAACTACATGGGCCTTAATAGGCCAAGAGGGGGACAGACCACCCCCTAAGGGGCTGGTGCGCCCCTCCCAAATGGGTTGGCCAAATTGGAGTAGAAAAGGGGAAGGAGGAAAGGAAAAAGGGAATAGGATTCCCCCTTCCCCCTCTTCCCTTCGAATAGGAATAGGAAAGGGGGCAGGCCGAATTGGGGGACCCCAAGTAGGATTCCTCCTACTTGGGGCGCCCCCTTGGCTGCCTCTCCTCCCCTCCAACCTATATATATGAAGGGGGCACCGCTAGAAGACACCAACAATTGTTAGCCGTGTGCGGCGCCCCCTCCACAGTTTACGCCTCCGGTCTTATCTTCGTCGTGCTTAGGCAAAGCCTTGCGCCGATCACTTCACCATCACCGTCACCATGCCGTCGTGCTGACGGAACTATCCCTTGACACTTTCATGGATCAAGAGTTCGAGGGACGTCATCGAGCTGAACGTGTGCAGAACTCAGAGGTGCCGTACGTTCGGTGCTTGATCGGTCAGAACGAGAAGAAGTTCGACTACATCAACCGCGTTGTCAAACGCTTCCGCTTTCGGTTTACGAGGGTACGTGGACACACTCTCCCCCTCTCATTGTTGTGCATCTCCTAGATAGATCTTGCGTGAGTGTAGGATTTTTTTTTGAAATTGCATGCTACGTTCCCCAACCGTGCAATCCGAGCCAGGTCTATGCATAGATGATATGCACGAGTAGAACACAAAGAGTTGTGGGTGGTGATCGTCATACTGCTTACCACCAATGTCTTATTTTGATTCGGAGTTATTGTTGGATTAAGCGGCCCGGACCAACCTTACATGACCACATTCACGAGACCGGTTCCACCGATAGACATGCAACTAGTTTTGCATAAAGGTGGCTGGCGGGTGTCTGTTTCTCCAAATTTATTTGAATCAGAATTGACTGCGGCCGGTCCTTGTTGAAGGTTAAAACAACAAACTTGATAAATCAGCGTCGTTGTTTTGATGCATAGGTAAGAACGGTTCTTACTAGAAGCTTGTAGCAGCCACGTAAAACTTGCAACGACAAAGTAGAGGACGTATAACTTGTTTTTGCAGGGCTTGTTGTGATGTGATATGGTCAAGACATGATGTGATATACGTTATTGTATGAGATGACCATGTTTTGTAAAGGTTATCGGCAACTGGCGGGAGCCTTATGGTTGTCGCTTTATTGTATGAAATGCAAACGCCATGTAATTGCTTTAGTTTATCACTATACGTTAGCGATAGTCTAGAAGCAATAGTTGGCAAGACGACCATGACGCTACGATGGAGATCATGACGGTGCTTTGGAGATAGAGATCAAAGGCACATGATGATGATGGCCATCTCATGTCACATATTTTGATTGCATGTGATGTTTATGTTTTATGCATCTTATTTTGCTTAGTTCGGCGGTAGCATTATAAGACAATCCCTCACTAAAATTTCAAGGTATAAGTGGTCTCCCTGAGTATGCGATGTTGCGACAGTTTGTTGTGCCGAGACACCGCGTGATGATCGGGTGTGATAAGCTCTATGTTCACATACAACAGGTGCAGGACAGTTTTGCACATGCGGAATACTTGTGTTAAACTTGACGAGCCTAGCATGTACAAACATGGCCTGAGAACAGTGGAGACCGAAAGGTCGAACGTGAATCATATAGTAGATATGATCAACATTGAGATGTTCACCATGGAAAAGTACTCCATCTCACGTGATGATCAGACATGGTTTAGTTGATATGGATCACGTGATCATTTAGATGACTCGAGGGCGTCTATCTAAGTGTGAGTTCTTAAGTAATATGATTAATTGAACTTAATTTATCATGAACTTAGTCCTGATAGTATTTGAATAACTTTGAGGTGGTTTCGTACCCTACAATAATCTCTTCGTTTGTTCTCCGCTATTAGTGACTTTGGAGTGACTCTTTGTTGCATGTTGAGGGATTGTTATATGATCTAATTATGTTATCATTGTTGAGAGAACTTGCACTAGTGAAAGTATGAACCCTAGGCCTTGTTTCGAAGCATTGCAATACCGTTTTCGCTCACTTTTACCACTTGCTACCTTGCTGTTTTATATTTTCAGATTACAAAAACCTATATCTACTATCCATATTGCACTTCTATCCCCATCTCTTCGCCAAACTAGTGCACCTATACAATTTAACATTGTATTGGGTGTGCTGGAGACACAAGAGACTCTTTGTTATTTGGTTGCAGGGTTGTTTGAGAGAGACCATATTCATCATACGCCTCCCACGGATTGATAAACCTTATGTCATCCACTTGAGGGAAATTTTCTACTGTCCTACAAAACTCTGCGCTTGGAGGCCCAACACGAGTCTACGGGAAGAAGGTTGCGTAGTAGACACCAAATACTTCATAAATTATAGATACGTTGGAGACGTATCAGTTTCAGATGAGATCATGGGCATGACGAGGAGTCTCAAAATGGTCAAGAGTTAAAGATTGATATATAGGGCGATGGTATTCGGACACCGGAAGTGTTCCGGAGGGTACCCGGTACTTATCGGATCACCAGAAAGGAGTTTCGGGCACCCCCGGCAAAGATATGGGCCTTATGGGCCAAGTGAGGGAACACACCAGCCCTGGTGCGCCCCTATAGAAGCCAGCCCTATGAGGAGGAGAAGTAAATAGGGGAGGGCAAGGAAAGTGTGGATTAGGATTCCTACTTCCTTCCCTCTCCCCCCTCTTTCCTTCCCCCTCGGTTATATATGGCAGGGGGCGCGCGCGGTTTGGGAGGGACTCCAAGTAGGATTCCTCCTACTTGGGAGCCACCTATGGCTGCTCCTCCCTCCCTTCCACTTATATATATGAGGAGGGGGCGCCTAGCACAAACCAACAATTGTTAGCCGTGTGCGGCGCCCCCTCCACAGTTTACGCCTCCGGTCATATCTTCGTAGTGCTTAGGCGAAGCCCTGCACGGGTCACTTCACCATCACCGTCACCATGCCGGCGTGCTGACGGAACTCATCTACTTCCTCGACACTTTGCTGATCAAGAGTTCGAGGGATGCCATCGAGCTGAACGTGTGCAGAACTCGGAGGTGCCGTACTTTCAGTACTTGATCGGTCGGAACGAGAAGAAGTTCGACTACATCAACCATGTTGTCAAACACTTCCGCTTTCGGTCTACAAGGGTGCGTGGACACACTCTCCCCCTCTCGTTGCTATGCATCTCCTAGATAGATCTTGCGTGAGCGTAGGAATTTTTTTGAAATTGCATGCTACGTTTCCCAACAGTGGCATCCGAGGCAAGTCTATGCGTAGATGATATGCACGAGTAAAACACAAAGAATTGTGGGCGGTGATCGTCATACTGCTTACCACCAATGTCTTATTTTTGATTCGGTGGTATTGTTGAATGAAATTGTTGGATGAAGCGGCCCGGACCAACTTTATATGACCACGTTCATGAGACCGGTTCCACCAACAGACATGCAACTAGTTTTGCATAAAGGTGGCTGGCAGGTGTCTATTTCTCCAACTTTAATTGAATCGAATTTGACTTCGGCCGGTCCTTGTTGAAGGTTAAAGCAGCAAACGTGATAAATCACTGTTGTGGTTTTGACGCATAGGTAAGAACGGTTCTTGTTAGAAGCCTGTAGCAGCCATGTAAAACTTGCAACAACAAAGTAGAGGATGTCTAACTTGTTTTTGCAGGGCATGTTGTGATATGATATGGTCAAGACATGATGTGATAAATGTTATTGTATGAGATGATCATGTTTTGTAAGATATCTGACAACCGGCAGGAGCCTTATGGTTATATCTTTATTGTATGAAATGCAAACGCCATGTAATTGCTTTACTTTATCACTATGCATTAGTGATAGTTGTATAAGCAATAGTTGGCGAGACGACCATGACGCTACGATGGAGATCAAGGTGTCAAGCCACTGACGATGGAGATCATGCAGATGCTTTGGAGATGGAGATCAAAAGCACAAGATGATGATGGCCATATCATGTCACATATTTTGATTGCATGTGATATTTATCTATTATGCATCTTATTTTTCTTAGTACGGCGGTAGCATTATAAGATGATCCCTCACTAAAATTTCAAGGTATAAGTGTTCTCCCATAGTATGCACTGTTGCGACAGTTCATCGTGCTGAGACACCATGTGATGATTGGGTGTGATAGGCTCTACGTTCCATACAACGGGTGCAAGGCAGTTTTGCACATGCGGAATACTCGGGTTAAACTTGACGAGCCTAGCATGTACAGACATGGCCTCGGAACAGTGGAGACCGAAAGGTCGAATGTGAATCATATAGTAGATATGATCAACATAGAGGTGTTCACCATTGAAAACTACACCATCTCACATGGTGATCAGACATGGTTTAGTTGATTTGGATCACGTGATCATTGATACGTCCATTTTGCATCATGCTTTTATATCGATATTTATTGCATTATGGGTTGTTATTAAACATTATGTCACAATACTTATGCCTATTCTCTCTTATTTTACAAGGTTTACATGAAGAGGGGAAATGCCGGCAGCTGGAATTCTGGGCAGGAAAAGGAGCAAATATTAGAGACCTATTATGCACATCTCCAAAAGGCTTGAAGCTCCACAGGAGTTGTTTTTAGAATATATAAAAAATACTGAGCGAAGAAAGTACCAGAGGGGGCCCACACCATGGCCACGAGGGTGGGGGGCGCGCCCTACCCCCTGGGCGCGCCCCCTGCCTCGTGGGCCCCCTGGTGGCCCTCTGATGCCCATCTTCTGCTATATGAGGTCTTTCATCGAGGAAAAAATCAGAAGCAAGCTTTCGAGAAGAAACTCCGCCGCCACAAGGCGGAACCAATCTAGGGCTCCGACAGAACTGTTCTGCCGGGGAAACTTCCCTCTGGGAGGGGGAAATCATCACCATCGTCATCACTAACGATCCTCTCATTGGGAGGGGGTCAATCTCCATCAACATCTTCACCAGCACCATCTCATCTCAAACCCTAGTTCATCTCTTATATCCAATCTTTGTATCCAAACCTCAGATTGGTACATGTGGGTTGCTAGTAGTGTTGATTACTCCTTATAGTTGATGCTAGTTGGTTTACTTGGTGGAAGTTCATATGTTCAGATCCATTATGCATATTAATACCCCTCTGATTATGAACATGAATATGCTTTGTGAGTAGTTACGTTTGTTCCTGAGGACATGGGAGAAGTCTCGCTATAAGTAGTCATGTGAATTTGGTATTCGTTCGATATTTTGATGAGATGTATGTTGTCATCCCTCTAGTGGTGTCATGTGAACGTCGACTACATGAAACTTCACCATTGTTTGGGCTAGAGGAAGGCATTGGGAAGTAATAAGTAGATGATGGGTTGCTAGAGTGACAGAAGCTTAAACCCTAGTTTATGTGTTGCTTCGTAAGGGGCTGATTTGGATCCATATGTTTCATGCTATGGTTAGGTTTACCTTAATACTTCCCTTGTAGTTGCAGATTCTTGCAATGGGGGTTAATCATAAGTGGGATGCTTGTCCAAGTAAGGACAATACCCAAGCACCGGTCCACCCACATATCAAATTATCAAAGTACCGAATGCAAATCATATGAATGTGATGAAAACTAGCTTGACGATAATTCCCATGTGTCCTCGGGAGCGCTTTCCTTCATATAAGAGTTTGTCCAGGCTTGTCCTTTGCTACAAAAAGGATTGGGCCATCGTGCTGCACCTTATTTACTTTTATTACTTGCTACTCGTTACACATTACCCTATCACAAAACTATCTGTTACCGATAATTTCAGTGCTTGCAGAGAATACCTTACTGAAAACTGCTTATCATTTCCTTCGGCTCCTCGTTGGGTTCGACACTCTTACTTATCGAAAAGGCTACGATAGATCCCCTACACTTGTGGATCATCAATCATTTAGATGACTCGAGGGATGTCTATCTAAGTGGGAGTTCTTAAGTAATATGATTAACTGAACTTAATTTATCATGAACTTAGTCCTGATAGTATTTGCATAGCTATGTTATAGATCAATAGCTCGTGTATAGCTCCCCTGTTTTATTTTGATATGTTCCGAGAGAAAACTAAGTTGAAAGATGATAGTAGCAATGATGCGTACTAGGTCCGTGATATGAGGATTATCCTCGTTGCTGCACAGAAGAAGTATGTCCTTGATGCACCGCTAGGTGATAGACCTATTACAGGAGCAAATGCAGACATTATGAACATTTGACAAGCTCAGTATGATGACTACTTGATAGTTTAGTGCACCATGCTTTACGGCTTAGAACCGGGACTTCAAAGATGTTTTGAACGCCGTAGAGCATATGAGATGTTCCAAGAGTTGAAATTGGTATTTCAGACTCATGCCCACGTCGAGAGGTTTGAGACCTCTGACAAGTACTTATTTTCCTACAAGATGAAGGAGAATGGCTCAGCCAGTGAGCATGTACTCAGAATGTCTGGGTAGTACAATCACTTGAATCAAGTGGGAGTTAATCTTCCAGATAAGATAGTGATTGACAGAGTTCTCTAGTCACTATCACCAAGCTACTAGAACTTCATGATGAACTATAATATGCAAGGGATGATGAAAACGATTCCCGAGCTCTTCGCAATACTGAAATCAGCGAAGGTAGAAATCAAGAAAAAGCATCAAGTGTTGATGGTTGACAAGACCACTAGTTTCAAGAAAAAGGGCAAAGGAAAAGAAAGGGATCTTCAAGAAGAATGACAAGCAAGTTGCCACTCCCGTGAAGAAACCCAAAGCTAGACCTAAGCCTGAAACCGAGTGCTTCTACTGCAAAGGGAATGGTCACTGGAAGCGGAACTACCCCAAATACTTGGCGGATAAGAAGGATGGCAAAGTGAACAAAGGTATATTTGATATACATGTTATTGATGTGTACTTTACTAGTGTTCATAGTAACCCCATGGTATTTGATTCATTTCAGTTGCTAAGATTAGTAACTCAAAACAGGAGTTGCAAAATGAACAAAGACTAGTTAAGGGCGAGGTGACGATGTGTGTTGGAAGTGATTCCAAGGTTGATAAGATCACCATCGCACACTCCATCTACCTTCGGGATTAGTGTTGAACCTAAATACATGTTATTTGGTGTTTGTGTTGAGAATGAATATGATTGGATCATGTTTATTGCAAATACGGTTATTCATTTAAGTCAGAGAATAATTGTTGTTCTGTTTACATGAATAAAACCTTCTATGGCCATACACCCAGTGTAAATGGTTTATCGAATCTCGATCGTAGTGATACACATATTCATAATATTTATGCCAAAAGATGCAAAGTTGATAATGATAGTGCAACATATTTGTGGCACTGCCGTTTAGATCATATTGGTGTAAAGTGCATGAAGAAACTCCATGTGGATGGACTTTTGGAATAACTTGATTATGAATCATTTGATGCTTGCAAACCATGCCTCATGGGCAAGATGACTAAAACTCTGTTCTCTGAAACAATAGAGCGAGCCACTGACTTATTAAAAATAATATATACCGATGTATGTGGTCCGATGAGTGTTGAGGCTCGCGGCGGGTATCATTATTTTCTGACCTTCACAGATGATTTGAGCAGATATGGGTATATCTACTTAATGAAACACAAGTCTGAAACATTTGAAAAAGTTCAAAGAATTTCAGAGTGAAGTGGAGAATCATCATAACAAGAAAATAAAGTTTCTACGATCTGATTGCAGAGGCGAATATTTGAGTTACGAGTTTGGCCTTCATTTAAAACAATGTGGAATAGTTTCACAACTCACGCCACCTGGAACGCCACAGCGTAATGGTGTGTCCGAACGTCGTAACCATACTTTATTAGATATGGTGCGATCTATGATGCCTCTTACCGATTTACCACTATCGTTTTGGGGTTATGCATTAGAGACAACTGCATTCACGTTAAATAGGGCACCGTCTTAATCCATTGAGATGACACCGTATGAACTATGGTTTGGCAAGAAACCAAAGATGTCGTTTCTTAAAGTTTGGGGTTGCGATGCTTATGTGAAAAGGTTTCAAACTGAGAAGCTCGAACCCAAATCGGAGAAGTGTGTCTTCATAGGATACCCAAAAGAAACTGATGGGTACACCTTCTATCACAGATCTAAAGGCAAGCTATTTGTTGCTAAGAATGGATCCTTTCTAGAAAAGGAGTTTCTCTCAAAAGAAGTGAGTGGGAGTAAAGTAGAACTTGATGAGATAATTGTACCTTCTCTCGAATTGGAAAGTAGCTCATCACAGGAATTAGTTCCAGTGATGCCTACACCAATTAGAGAGGAAGCTGATGATAAAGATCATGAAACTTCAGATCAAGTTACTACCAAACCTCGTAGGTCAACCAGAGTGGTACGGTAATCCTATTCTAGAAGTCATGTTACTAGACTATGACGAACCTACGAACTATGAGGAAGCGATGATGAGCCCAGATTCCGATAAATGGCTTGAGGCCATGAAATCTGAGATAGGATCCATGTATGAGAACAAAGTGTGGGCTTTGGTGGTCTTGCCCGATGATCGACAAGCCATTGAGAATACATGGATCTTCAAGAGGAAGATAGACGCTGATGATAGTGTTAATTACTATCTACAAAGCTTGACTTGTCGCAAAAATGTTTTTGACAAGTTCAAGGTGTTGACTACGATGAGATTTTCTCACTCGTAGCGATGCTTAAGTCTGTCCGAATCATGTTAGCAATTGCCACATTTTATGAATTTTGGCAAATGGATGTCAAAACTGCATTCCTTAATGGATATCTTAAAGAAGAGTTGTACATGATGCAACCAGAAGGTTTTGTCGATCCTAAAGGTGCTAACAAAGTGTGTAAGCTCCAGCGATCCATTTATGGACTGGTGCAAGCATCTCGGAGTTGGAATATACACTTTGATGAGGTGATCAAAGCATATGGTTTTATACAGACTTTCAGAGAAGCCCGTATTTACAAGAAAGTGAGTGGGAGCTCTGTAGCATTTCTAATATTATATGTGGATGACATATTGTTGATCGGGAATGATATATAATTTCTGGATACCATAAAAGGATACTTGAATAAGATTTTTTTTCAATGAAAGACCTCAGTGAAGCTACTTATATATTGGGCATCAAGATCTATAGAGATAGATCAAGACGCTTGATAAGACTTTCAATGAGTACATACCTTGACAAGATTTTGAAGGAGTACAAAATGGATCAGTCAAAGAAGGAGTTCTTGCTTGTATTGTAAGGTGTGAAGTTCAGTAAGACTCAAAACCCGACCACGACAGAAGATAGAGAGAGAATGAAAGTCATTCCCTATGCCTCAGCCATAGGTTCTATAAAGTATGCCATGCTGTGTGCTAGACCTATTGTATACCTTGCCATGAGTTTGGAAAGGGGGGTACAATAGTGATCTAGGAGTAGATCACTGGACAACGGTCAAAATTATCCTTAGGTACCTAAAGAGGACTAAGGAAATGTTTCGCGGTTATGGAGGTGACAAAGAGTTCGTCGTAAAGGGTTACGTCGATGGAAGCTTTTACACTGATCCAGATGACTCTGAGTCTCAATCTGGATACGTATCGAAAGTGGGAGCAATTAGCTAGAGTCGCTCCATGCAGAGCATTGTAGACATAGAAATTTACAAAATATATACGGATATGAATGTGACAGACCCGTTGACTAAACTTCTCTCACAAGAAAAACATGATCACACCTTAGTACTCTTTGGGTGTTAATCACATAGCGATGTGAACTAGATTATTGACTCTAGTAAACCCTTTGGGTGTTAATCACATGGTGATGTGAACTATTGGTGTTAAATCACATGGCAATGTGAACTAGATTATTGACTCTAGTGCAAGTGGGGGACTGAAGGAAATATGCGCTAGAGGCAATAATAAAGTTGTTATTTTATATTTCCTTATATGATGATAAATGTTTATTATCCATGCTAGAATTGTATTAATCGGAAACTTGATACATGTGTGGATACATAGACAAAACACCATGTCCCTAGTAAGACTCTACTAGACTAGCTCATTAATCAAAGATGGCTAAGTTTCCTGACCATAGACATGTGTTGTCATTTGATGAACGTGATCACATCATTAGGATAATGATGTGATGGACAAGACCCATCTGTTAGCTTAGCATGTTGATCGTTCAGTTTTATTGCTATTGCTTTCTTCATGTCAAATACATATTCCTTTGACTATGAGATTATGCAACTCCCGGATACCAGAGGAATGCCTTGTGTGCTATCAAATGTCACAATGTAACTATGTGATTATAAAGATGCTCTACAGGTATATCCAAAGGTGTTTGTCGGGTTGGCATAGATTGAGATTAGGATTTGTCACTCCGAGTATCGGAGAGGTATCTCTGGGCCCTCTCAGTAATGCACATCATAATAAGCCTTGCAAGCAATGTGACTAATGAGTTAGTTGCGGGATGATGCATTACAAAATGAGTAAAGAGACTTGCCGGTAACGAGATTGAACTAGGTATGGAGATACCGACGATCGAATCTCGGGCAAGTAACATACCAATGACAAAGGGAATAACGCATGTTGTCATTACGGTACGACCGATAAAGATCTTAGTAGAATATGTGGGAACCAATATGAGCATCCAGGTTCCACTGTTGATTATTGACCGAAGAGGTATCTCAGTCATGTCTACATAGTTCTCGAACCCGTAGGGTCCGCACGCTTAACGTTCGATGACGATGTTGTATTATATGAGTTATGTGATTTGGTGACCGAATATTGTTCGGAGTCCCGGATGAGATCACGGACATGACGAGGAGTCTTGAAATGGTCAAGAGGTAAAGATTCATATATTGGACGATGATATTCGGACACCAGAAGTGTTTTGGGGGTACCTGGTGCATATCGGGTCACCGGAAGGGGTTCCGGGCATCCCCCCGGCAACTACATGGGTCTTAATGGGCCAAGAGGAGGACAGATCAGCCCCTAAGGGGCTGGTGCGCCTCTCCCATATGGGCTGGACAAATTGGAGTAGAAAAGGGGAAGGAGGAAAGGAAAAAGGGAATAGGATTCCCCTTCCCCCTCTTCCCTTCCTACTCCGAATAGGAATAGGAAAGGGGGAGGCCAAATTGGGAGGACCCCCTTGGCTGCCTCTCCTCCCCTCCAACCTATATATATGAAGGGGGGCACCGCTAGAAGACACACCAACAATTGTTAGCCGTGTGCGGCGCCCCCCTCCACAGTTTACGCGACCTGTCATATCTTCGTAGTGCTTAGGCAAAGCCCTGTGCGGATCACTTCACCATCATCGCTACCACGCCGTCGTGCTGACGGAACTATCCCTTGACACTTTCATGGATCAAGAGTTCGAGGGACGTCATCGAGCTGAACGTGTGCAGAACTCGGAGGTGCCGTACGTTCGGTGCTTGATCGGTCGAAATGAGAAGAAGTTCGACTACATCAACCGCATTGTCAAACGGTTCTGCTTTCTATCTACGAGGGTACATGGACACACTCTCCCCCTCTCGTTGCTATGCATCTCC
Source organism: Triticum aestivum (assembly GCF_018294505.1). Classification (NCBI taxonomy): domain Eukaryota; kingdom Viridiplantae; phylum Streptophyta; class Magnoliopsida; order Poales; family Poaceae; genus Triticum; species Triticum aestivum. The sequence continues at coordinate 728,489,714 of NC_057797.1, forward strand.
TAGATAGATCTTGCGTGAGCGTAGGATTTTTTTTTGAAATTGCATGCTACGTTCCCCAACACTTCTTCGATTGCAAGGAAAACCAATCTAGTTGGGCAAACCAAATCGATAGTTTGAAGAGACTTGCAAAGATATCAAATCATGCATATAAGAATTCAGAGGAGATTCAAATAATATTCATAGATAAGCTGATCATAAATCCACAATTCATCGGATCTCGGCAAACACACTGCAAAAGAGTATTACATCGAATAGATCTCCAAGAACATCAAGGAGAACATGGTATTGAGAATCAAAGAGAGAGAAGAAGCCATCTAGCTACTAGCTATGGATCCGTAGGTCTGAGGTAAACTACTCACGCTTCATCGGAGAGGCAATGGTGTTTATGTAGAAGCCCTCCATGATCGAATCCCCCTCTGGTAGGACGCCGGAAAAGGCCCCTAGATGGGATCTCACGGGTACAGAAGGTTGCGACAGTGGAAAAGTGTTTTCATGGCTCTCCTAATTGGTTTTGGGGTATTTGAGAATATATAGGTGGAAGAAATAGGTCGGTGGAGTCACGAGGGGCCCACAAGGGTGGGGGCGTGCCCTACCCCATGGGAGCGCCCTCCGTCCTTGTGGCCGCCTCGTGGCATTCCTGACGTGCACTCCAAGTCCTCTAGATGTCTTCTGGTCCAAGAAAAATCATCGTGAAAGTTTTATTCCGTTTGGACTCCGTTTGATATTCTTTTTCTGCGAAACTCTAAAACAAGGAAAAAACAGTAACTGGCACTGGGCTCTAGGTTAATAGGTTAGTCCCAAAAATAATATAAAATAGCATATTAATGCGTATAAAACATCCAAAACAGATAATATATTAGCATAGAACAATCAAAAAATGTAGATACGTTGGAGACGTATGAAGCATCTCCAAGCTTAATTCCTGCTCGTACTCGAGTGGCTAAATGATAAAAACAGATTTTTTTTTGATGTGGAATGCTACCTAACATATTTATTCATGTAATTTTCTCTATTGTGGCATGAATGTTTAGATCCGTATGATTCAAAAGAAAAGTTAAATATTGACATAAAACAATAATACTTCAAGCATACTAACAAAATAATTATGTCTTCTCAAAATAACAGGTCCAAAGAAAGCTTATCCCTACAAAATCATATAGTCTGGCTATGCTCCATCTTCATCACACAAAATATTAAAAACATGCACAAACCCGATGACAAGCCAAGTAATTGTTTCATACTTTTGATGTTCTCAAACCTTTTCAACTTTCACGCATTACATGAGCGTGAGCCATGGACATAGCACTATAGGTGGAATAGAAGGTGGTTGTGGAGAAGACAAAAAGAGGGATATAGTCTCACATAAACTAGGCGTATTAACTGGCTATGGAGATGCCCATCAATAGATATCAATGTGAGTGAGTAGGGATTGCCATGCAACTGATGCACTAGAGCTATAAGTTTATGAAAGCTCAAAAAGAAAACTAAGTGGGTGTGCATCCAACCTGCTGGCTCATGAAGACCTAGGGCACTTTGAGGAAGCCCATCGTTCGAATATACAAGCCAAGTTCTATAATGAAAAATTCCCACTAGTATATGAAAGTGACAAGGAGACTCTCTATCATGAAGATCAAGGTGCTACTTTGAAGCACAAGTATGGAAAAGGATAGTAACATTGCCCCTTCTCTCTTTTTCTCTTATATTTTTCTTTCTTTTTCCCTTTTTCTTTTCTCTTTTTTTCTTTCTCTTTTCTCTCTCTTTTTTATTTCTTTCTTTTTTTATCTTTTCTTTCTTTTATTTCCTCACATGGGACAATGCTCTAAAAAAAGGAAGATCATCATACTTCTATTTACTTACAACTCAGAAATTACAAGTCAATACTAGAATAATGACTCTATATGAATGCCTCTGCGGTGTACTGGGATGTGCGATGAATCAAGAGCGACATGTATAAAAAGTGATGAATGGTGGCTTTGCCACAAATACGATGTCAACTACATGATCATGGAAAGCAATATGACAATGATGATGCGTGCCATAAATAATGGAATGGTGGAAAGTTGCATGGCAATATATCTCTGAATGGCTATGGAAATGCCATAATAAGTAGGTATGGTGGTTGTTTTGAGGGAGGTATATGGTGGGTTTATGATACCGGTGAAAGTTGCGCGGTACAAGAGGGGCTAGCAATGGTGGAAGGGTGAGAGTGTGTATAATCCACGGACTCAACATTAGTCATAAAGAACTCACATACTTATTGCAAAAATCTATTAGTCATCAAAACAAAGTACTACGCACATGCTCCTATGGGGATAGATTGGTAGGAAAAGCCCATCGCTCTTCCCCCACCGCCACTCATAAGGAAGACAATCAAAAAAATATCTCATGCTCCAACTTCGTTACATAACGATTCACCATACGTGCATGCTACCGGACTCACAAACTCCAACACAAGTATTTTATCAAATTCACAATTACTCACTAGCATGACTCTAATATCACCATCTTCATATCTCAAGACAATCATAAGGAATCAAACTTCTCATAGTATTAAATGCACTTTATATGAAAGTTTTTATTATATCCCTCTTGGATGTCTATCATATTAGGACTAATTTTAGAACCAAAGCAAATTACCATGCTGTTTAGAAACTCTCAAAATAATATAAGTGAAGTACGAGAGTTCATCAATTTCTATAAAATAAAACCACCGCCGTGCTCTAAAAAGACATGCGTGAAGTACTAGAGCAAAATTGCCTAGCTCAAAATATATAAGTGAAGCACATAGAGTTTTCTAATAAATCACGATTCATGCATGTCTCTCTCAAAATGTGTATACAGCAAGGATGATTGTGGAAACTAAAAAGCAAATACTCAAATCATACAACACGTCCAAGCAAAACACATATCATGTGGTGAATAAAAATATAGCCTCAAGTAAAGTTACCGATAGACGAACACGAAAGAGGGGATGCCTTCCGGGGCATCCCCAAGCTTAGGCTCTTGGTTATCCTTGAATATTACCTTGGGGTGCCTTGGGCATCCCCAAGCTTAGCCTATTTCCACTCCTTATTCCATAGTCCATCAAATCCTTACCCAAAACTTGAAAACTTCACAACACAAAACTCAACAGAAAATCTCGTAAGCTCCGTTAGTATAAGAAAATAAATCACCACTTTTGATACTGTTGTGAACTCATTTCTTTATTTATATTGGTGTAATATCTACTGTATTCTAACTTTTCCATGGTTCATACCCCCTGATACTAGCCACAGATTCATCAAAATAAGCAAACAACACATAGAAAATAGAATATGTGAAAAACAGAATAGTCCATAGCAATCTGGAGATTTCGAATACTTCTATAACTCCAAAAATTCTGAAAAATTAGGGAGACCTAAGAAATTTGTTTATTAATCTTCTGTAAAAATAATCAGTATTTTATCGCGCTTCTGCTAAAAGTGAAAATTAATTTTCTGAGTGCAAAAGTTTCTGTTTTTCAGCAAGATCAAATCAATTATCACCATAAGCTATCCCAAAGGTCTTACTTGGCACAAACATTAATTTGAAACATAAAACCACATATAAATAGAGGATAAATAAATTATTTAATGCAAAACAGAACCTAAAAAGTAAAAACAAAAAATAAAATTGGGTTGCCTCCCAACAAGCGCTATTGTTTAACGCCCTTAGCTAGGCATAAAAGATGAATAGATCTAAGTATTATCATCTTTGGCATGCAATCCATAAGTGGCTCTCATAATAGATTAATAAGGCAATTTAATTTTCTTTCTTGGAAAGTGTTCCATGCCTTTCCTTAACGAAAATTTAAATCTAATGTTTCCTTCTTTCATATCAATAATAGCACTAATTCTAAGGAAAGGTCTACCAAGAATAATAGGACATGTAGGATTACAATCAATATCAAGAACAATGAAATCCACGGGCACATAATTCCTATTTGCAACAATAAGAACATCATTAATCCTACCCATAGGTTTCTTAATAGTGGAATCCGCAAGATGCAAATTTAAGGAACAATCATCAAATTCACGAAAACCTAACACATCACAAAGAGTTTATAGAATCGTCGAAACACTAGCACCCAAATCACACAAAGCACGACACCCATAATCTTTAATCTTAATCTTAATAGTAGGTTCCCACTCATCATAAAGTTTTCTAGGAATAGAAACTTCCAATTCAAGTTTTTCTTCAAAGGATGCCAATTCAAGTTTAGTAAAAGCTTTGTTTGATTGTAACCATGAGGAGAATTCAACACGGATTGCAACAAGGAAATACAATCTATTAAAGAACAATTATCATAATTAAATTCCTTGAAATACAAAAAGAGTGGGTTCATTGCTACCTAAAGTTTTGACCTCTCCAATCCCACTTTTATCAATTTTTGCATCAAGATCTAAATACTCTGAATCATTGGGACGCCTTCTAACTAAAGTTGACCCATCTCTAGTCCCATCATTATCAAGATTCATATTGCAAAACAAAGATTTAATAGGAGTCACATATATCACTTTAAGATTTTCATCATTATTTTCACGGAAACTAGAAGAACACGCTTTAATAAACCAATCTTTTTTAGCACGCATCTTAGCGGTTCTTTCTTTGCACTCATCTATGGAAATTATCATAGCTTTGAGAGACTCATTGATATCATGCTTGGGTGGAATAGATCTAAGTTTCAAAGAATCAACATCAAGAGAAATTCTATCCACATTCCTAGCCAAATCATCAATCTTGAGCAATCTTTCTTCAATCAAAGCATTGAAATTCTTTTGTGAACTCATAAATTCTTTAACACTATTCTCAAAATCAGAGGGCATCTTATTATAATTTCCATAAGATATGTTGTAGGAATTTCCATAATTATTGGAGGAGTTACTAGGAAAAGGCCTAGGACTAAAATTACCTCTATACACGTTATTACCAAAATTGTTCCTACCAACAAAATTCACATCCATAGATTCATTATTATTCTCAATAAAAGTAGACAAAGGCATATCATTAGGATCAATAGGAGCACTCTTTCTAGAAAATAATTTCATAAGCTCATCCATCTTTCCACTCAAAACGTTAATCTCTTCAATTGCATGCACTTTTTAACTAGTGGAAGATCTTTCGGTATGCCATTGAGAATAATTAGCCATAATGTTATCTAGGAGTTTAGTAGATTATCCTAAAGTAATTTACATAAAAGTACCTCCCGCGGCTAAATAAAAGATTTCTAGAAGCAAAATTCAATCCAGCATAAAATTTTGTATAATAATCCACAAATTCAAACCATGAGTAGGGCAATTTCGTATCATCAATTTCATCCTCTCCCAAGATTGTGCAACATGTTCATGATCAAGTTGCTTGAAATTCATAATATCGTTCCTAAGGGAGATGATCTTAGTGGGAGGAAAATACCTGGAAATAAAAGCATCTTTACACTTATTCCGTGAATCAATACTATTTTTAGGCAAAGATGAAAACCAAGTTTTAGTGCGATCTTGAAGTGAGAACGGAAATAGCTTCAATTTAATGACATCATTTTCCACATTTTTTTTCTTTTGCATATCACATAAATAAATGAAAATGTTTATATGGGATGCAACATCTTCATTGGGAATGCCGAAAAATTGATCTTTCATAACAAGATTCAGCAAAGCAACATTAATTTCACAAGATTCCGCATTAGTAGCGGGAGCAATCAGAGTACTAATAAAATCGTTATTATTGGTGTTGGAAAAGTCACACAATTTGGTATTCTCCTGAGCCATCGTGACAAAGCAAGCAATCCAATACACGAGCACACAAAAAACAAACGAAGAAGACGAACGGAAGAGGGGCAAAAAAGGCAAATCTTTTCGAAAATCATTTTAGAAGTGGGGCAGAGGAAAACGAGAGGCGAATGGCGAATAATGTAATGCGAGAGATGAGAGTTTATGATGGGTACTTGGTATGTCTTGACTTGGCATAGATCTCCTCGGCAACGGTGCCAGAAATTCTTCCTGCTACTTCTTGAGCTTGCGTTGGTTTTTCCCTTGAAGAGGAAAGGGTGATGCAGCAAAGTAGAGTAAGTATTTCCCTCAGTTTCGAGAACCAAGGTATCAATCCAGTAGGAGACAATGCGCAAGTCACCAAATACCTGCACAAACAAACACCAACTTGCACCCAACGTGATAAGGGGTTGTCAATACCTTCACGATTATTTGCAAAGTGAGATCTGGTAGAGATGGATAAACGGTAAAGTAATATTTTTGGTATTTTTGGTTTATGGAATGGAAAGTAAAAGATTGCAAAGAAAGTAAATAGAAAACTAAAATTGTAGATCAGAAACTTATATGATGGAAAATAGACCCGAGGGCCATAGGTTTCATTAGAGGCTTCTCTCAAGATAGAAAATATTATGGTGGGTGAACAAATTACTGCCGAGCAATTGATAGAAAAGCGCAAAGTTATGACGATACCTAGCAATGATCATGAATATAGGCATCACGTCCGTATCAAGTAGACCGACTCCTGCCTGCATCTACTACTATTACTCCACACATCAACCGACTCATGCCTGCATCTAGAGTATTAACTTCATAGAACAGAGTGACGCATTAAGTAAGATGACATGATGTAGCAGGATAAACTGAAGCAATATGATGAAAACCCCATCTTGCTATCCTCGATGGCAACAATACAATACATGTCGGTTCCCCTTCTGTCGCTGGGATCGAGCACCGCAAGATTTGACCCAAAGCTAAGCACTTCTCCCATTGCAAGAAAACCAATCTAGTTGGCCAAACCAAATCGATAGTTCGAAGAGACTTGCAAAGATATAAAATCATGCATATAAGAATTCAGAGGAGATTCAAATAATATTCATAGATAAGCTGATCATAAATCCACAATTCATCGGATCTCGGCAAACACACTACAAAAGAGTATTACATCGAATAGATCTCCAAGAACATCGAGGAGAACATGGTATTGAGAATCAAAGGGAGAGAATAAGCAATCTAGCTACTAGCTATGGACCTGTAGGTCTGAGGTAAACTACTCACGCTTCATCAAAGAGGCAATGGTGTTGATGTAGAAGCCCTCCGTGATTGAATCCCCCTCCGGTAGGATGCCAGAAAAGGCCCCTAGATAGGATCTCATGGATACAGAAGGTTGCGGCGGTGGAAAACTGTTTTCGTGGCTCTCTTGATTGGTTTTGGGGTATTTAAGAATATATACGTGGAAGAAATAGGTCGGTGGAGTCATGAGGGGGCCACAAGGGTGAGGGCGCGCCATATCCCCCTAGGCGTGCCCTCCGTCCTTGTGGCCGCCTCGTGGCTTTCCTGACGTGCACTCCAAGTCCTCTGGATGTCTTCTGGTTCGAGAAAAATCATCGCGAAAGTTTCATTCTGTTTGGACTCCATTTGATATTCCTTTTCTGGGAAACTCTAAAACAAGGAAAAACAGGAACTGGCACTGGGCTCCGGGTTAATAGGTTAGTCCCAAAAATAATATAAAATAACATATTAATGCATATATAACATCCAAAACAGATAATATAATAGCATGGAACAATAAAAAATTATAGATACACTGGAGGCTTATCATTAATATAGTTGGATCATATGGTGTTTTCCCCTCTCCATCTTGTTCTGATGAATTGAGTTTTCCCTTTAAGATTTTGTATTATCGGATGGAATACTTTTATGGATTTGAGAGTACTTGATGTATGTCTTGCTATGAATACCCGTGGTGACAATGGGTTATCATATTGGTTCACTTTATATATGTTTTGACACTCAACTTGCGGATTCCCGAGGTGACATTGGGGTAATCTATGCATAGGGGTTGATGCACGTTTTCGTCCTTGTTTCTTCAATAGAAATCTTGGGGCACTCTTTGAGGTTCTTTGTGTTGGATTGAGTATTATGAATTTGAAATTGTTTGATGCATATCGCATAGTCAACTCGCGGATACTCATGGTCACATTGGAGTATCTAGGTGACATTAGAGTTGGTTGACGTGTATCATATGGTGTTATTTTAGTATGAACTCTTAGATAGATCGATCAGAAAGGATAACTTGTGTTGTTTTAGTACGAAATCTTGGATAGATCAATCGGAAAGTACAACTTTGAGGTGGTTTCGTACCCTACAAACTATTTCTTCTTATGTTCTCCGCTAGATAGGAACTTTGGAGTGATTCTTCATCGCACGTCGAGGGATGGTTTTATGATCCAATTATATTAGCATTGTTTAGAGATTGCACTAGCGAAAGTACGAACCCTAGGCCTTGTTTCTAAGCATTGAAATACCGTTTGTGCTCACTTTTGTTACTTGCTACCTTACTGTTTTGTATTGTTCCTACTGCAAAAATCAATATCTACTATCATTACTACACTTGTATCACCATCTCTTCGCCGAACTAGTGCACCTATAAAAATTACCATTGTATTTGGTGTGTTGGGGACACAAGAGACTCTTTATTATTTGGTTGCAGGGTTGTTTGAGAGAGACCATCTTCATCCTCCACTAACCACATATTGATAAACCTTAGGTCATGCACTTGAGGGAAAATTGCTACTGTCCTACAAAACTCTGCGCTTCGAGGCCCAACACGAGTCTACAAGAATAAAGTTGCATAGTAGACATCAAGATCTTTTCTGGCGCCGTTGTCAGGGAGGTGAGTGCTTGAAGGTATATCTTTAGATCTTGCAATTGGATCTTTTTGTTTCTTGTTTTATCACTAGTTTGGTTCATAAAAGAAAACAATTGAAAAAAATGAAATTGAGGTGGCCCCATATTATTCATCTTTATCATGTGTTTCTTGAAAAAGATGGAAAGGAAAATTATGCTCAATTGATAGAAGGAAAATTCAATAAAATGTTTGGCATAAAATCTTTGAGTGATGAGCATGATTACTATGTTGTTAGTATGAATCTTTGAATATCAATGATGCTAATGCTATGTAAAGCCATAAGCTCGGGGATGCTATGTTTGATGAAGATGATATTTTTAGTCCCCCGAGTCTTTATGAGAATATTTATTATGATGATACCATGCCTCCTATTTATGATGATTATATTGATGAAAGTGGGTTTGGAAGAGTGTCAAATTTAGATAATAATGATCCCACTATTTTGGAGGGTGTTGAATCTTATAATAATCATGAAACTGGATTTGGAGAGGTCATGACTTTATTTAGTGATGAATCCACTATTTTGGAAGTGGTTTCAATTGATTATGACAATAAAGTTGCTATCTATGATGATTATTGTGATGACATGTATGCTATAAAGAATAATGATAACCATGAAACTTGACATCATGATTTTAATTTTCATTTCACTTATCCCAATCAAGTATCACATGATAGTTATTTTGTTGAGTTTGCTCCCACCACTATTCATGAGAATAAATTTGCTTATGTGGAGAATAATAAAATTTCTATGCTTGTGGATCATGAAAAGAATGCTTTATGTGATTCATGATGCTACTGAAAATTATTATGAGAGAGGAAAATATGCTTTTACATATCTCAGTAATATCAAGTTTCCTCTCTTTATGTTGAAAGTTTTGAAGTTGCACTTGTTTTGCCTTCCTATGCTAGTTGATTCTTGTTCCCATAAATTTTTTGCTCGCAAAATCCCTATGCATAGGAAGTGGGTTAGACTTAAATGTGACTTCCATGTGATTCATGATGCTCTTGTTATGTTTCAATTCTTATCATTTATGCGAGCGTCATTGAAATCATCATGCCTAGCTAAAAAGGCACTAAAGAAAAGTGCTTGTTGGGAGATAACCCAACACTTTTACCTACTATTCTTTTGTTCACATGATTAGGCTAATGTATCAATCATGTTTTATTTCTTTTGTTTAACTAAAGTGCCAAGTAAAGCCCTTGGGATAGTGTAGATGATAGTTGACTTGACTCTGTGCAAAAACAAAAACTTTTGCGCCCAATTCTGGAATTTTTTTAAATTCACAGAAATGTGCTTTTGCTATGAATTTTCTACAGATGATTGATGACCCACAAGTATAGGGGATTTATCATAGTCCTTTCGATAAGTAAGAGTGCCAAACCCAAAGAAGAGCAGCAGGAAATGACAAGTGGTTTTCAGCAAGGTATTCTCTGCAAGCACTGAAATTATCGGCAACAGATAGTTTTGTGATAAGATAAATCGTAATGGGTAACAAGTAATAAAAGTAAACAAGGTGCAACAAGGTGGCCCAATCCTTTTTGTAGCAAAGGACAAGCCTGGACGAACTCTTATATAAAGAAAAGCTCTCCCGAGGACACATGGAAATTGTTATCAAGTTAGTTTTCATCATGCTCATATGATTCACATTCGTTACATTGATAATTTGATATGTGGGTGGACCGGTGCTTGGGTGCTTCCCTTCCTTGGACAAGCCTCCCAGTTATGATTAACCCCTCTCGCAAGCATCCGCAACTACGAAAGAAGAATTAAGGTAAACCTAACCATAGCATGAAACATATGGATCCAAATCAGCCCCTTACGAAGCAACGCATAAACTAGGGTTTAAGCTTCTGTCACTCTAGTAACCCGTCATCTGCTTATTACTTCCCAATGCCTTCCCCCAGGCCCAAATAATGGTGAAGTGTCATGTAGTCGACATTCACATAACACCACTAGAGGAGAGACAACATACATCTCATCAAAATATCGAACGAATACCAAATTCACATGATTACTTATAACAAGACTTCTCCCATGTCCTCAGGAACAAACGTAACTACTCACAAAGCATATTCATAGTCATAATCAAAGAAGTATTAATTATCATTAGGATCTGAAAATATAATCTTCCATCAGATAAACCAACTAGCATCAACTACAAGGAGTAATCAACACTACTAGCAACCAATAGGTACCAATCCGAGGTTTTTGAGACCGAGATCGAATACAAGAGATGAACTAGGGTTTGAGAGGAGTTGGTGTTGGTGAATATGTTGATGGAGATTGACCCCCTCTCAATGTTGACGATTTCCCCCTCCCGGAGGGAGGTTTCTCCGGCAAAACAGCTCCGTCGGAGCCCTAGATTGGTTCTGCCCAGGTTCCGCCTCGAGACGGCGGCGCTTCGTCTCGGAAGCTTCCTTTTGATTTTTTTTCCAGTTCAAAACACACCATATAGCCAAAGATGGGCACCGGAGGCCTGCCAGGGGGCCCACAAGGTCGGGGGCGCGCCCTCCACCCTTGTGGCTGGCTGGTGGCCCCCCTCTGGTACTTTCTTCGCCCAATATTTTTTATATATTCCAAAAACAAGCTCCATGAAGTTTCAGGACTTTTGGAGTTGTGTAGAATAGGTCTCTAATATTTGCTCCTTTTCCAGTCCAGAATTCCAGCTGCCGGCACTCTCCCTCGTCATGTAAACCTTATAAAATAAGAGAGAAAAGGCATAAGTATTGTGATATAATGTTTATTAGCAGCCCAGAATGCAATAAATATCAATATAAAATCATGATGCAAAATGGACGTATCAAGTCCCCCAAGCTTAGACCTCGCTTGTCCTCAAGCGAAAGCCGATATCGAAAAATATGTCCACATGTTTAAAGATAGAGGTGTCGATAAAATAAAATACGGAAATGAGGGCATCATGATTATCTTTAGAATAACAACATATATTTTCATATAATCTCTTATGCTAAAGTAACAATTCGTTCACAAAGTAAAGTATGAATCAGAAACTTCATTGAAAACTAACAAACTATGATCTCAGTCATTGAAGCAATTGCAATTTATCATAACATCGGAAAGAGTCAATTAAAGAGCTTTTTAGCAAGTCCACATACTCAACTATCATATAATCTTTCACAATTGCTAACACTCATGGGATATTTATGGGTCCAAAGCTTCAACCGGACATAGAGAAAGATAGGGGCTTATAGTTTCGCCTCCCAACCTTTTACCTCAAGGGTAACGTCAACAATAATACTTTATGAAAACCTACATCCGAGTGGATATATATATATATATATATATATATATATATATATATATATATATCTGGATCTCTCCAACACATAGTGCTTGCCAAAGGAAAAAGTATAAAAAGTAAAGGTGATGATCACCATGACTCTCGTGTAAGGGTAGAAGATAAAATTAAAAGATAGGCCCTTTGTAGAGGGAAGCAGAGGTTGTCATGCGCTTTTATGGTTGGATGCACAAAATCTTAATGCCAAAGAACGTCACTTTATATTACCGCTTGTGATAAGGACCTTTATTATGCAGTCCGTTGCTTTTATTTCTTCCATATCACAAGTTCGTATAAAGCTTATTTTCTCCACACTAATAGATCATACATATTTAGAGAGCAATTTTTATTGCTTGCACCGATGACAACTTACTTGAAGGATCTTACTCAATCCATAGGTAGGTATGGTGGACTCTCATGGCAAAACAAGTTTAAAGGATGTTTGGAAGTACAAGTAGTATCTCTACTTGGTGCTAAGAATTTGGCTAGCATGAGAGGGAAAGGCAAGCTCAACATGTTGGATGATCCATGACAATATACACTACAAAAAAATACACTTCCGTGATGATACGTGTTTGTCACAGTAGGTCGCTTTTTTGTCATGCATGTACATCCATGACAAATTTATGACAGAATCAAGATAGTCATACCTGTGCTGTCGTAGAAGTGTTCCATGACATTACCAAAATTATCATCACAGAAGTGTCCACTTCCATGACGATAAATCACGCGTCACGGAAGTGCTTTCGTCAAGGGTGACCGACACGTGGCATCCACCGTAACGGAGCGCCATTAAGCTATCGGGTCGGGTTTTGGATCCGATAACCCGTTAACAGCCCCGACCAATGGGAAATTTCCATGTGTAAAATTCTTATTGGTCGGACGAAACACGTGTCAGCTCGTCAGTGGGTCAGATAGGCGCCTATGATACGTCGACACGTGGCACGGCCCAACGGAGGCCCATTCCTGTGAAAAGACCGACCCATTTGACTTGGTCAAAAGTTGGCGGGCCGGCCCATGGAAAGCCTGTTAACGGCCTGTTCGAATATAGCCCATTTATAGCCCGCTAACCCAAGGCCCGTTATGCCCTATCCGAATTAGGCCCAGTAGCGTCATCTAGGCCATCCAATATGATTCCAGCCCATTTTCACTTCTGGCCCATGTATGGCCCATGACGTCTTTCGGCCCATATGAGGCCCTATGTAACTCTTGGCCTACTGCCCGTGGTGAAACTGGCCCGTAATGAACAGTGTATCACTTTACACCCATTAACGACCCGTGGTGAAACTGGACTGTAATGAACAGTGTATCACTTTATACCCATTAACGGCCCGTTATTTCGTTGGGCTATTTCCAGCCCATGTTATCTTTCGGCCTTCTCAGAGCCCATTTATTCTTGGGCTCATTTCCAGCATTCATTTACTTACGGCCCATTACTGTCATTTTCTGCTTGTGGGCCAAATTCAACCCGTGGTTACAGTCGGCCCGTTTGTGGTCCGTTAATACGTTGGACCGATTTCATAGCGTCATCAAATACGGCCTATTAACGATGGACCATTATGGCCGGCCCATGAACGGACGATTCCAACTCTAGCCCGTTTACGGCCATAATGCAGTCTGTTTGGCCCATGTTTGGCCAATCGATTATACGGCCCGTATAAGGCCCATTGATAATACGGCCCGCAGAAGGCCCATTGTTTCTATGGCCCGTAGAAGGCCCATTGTTTCTACGGCCCATAGAAGGCCCACTGTTTCTACGACCAGTAGGAGGCCCATGGTTATTGTGGCCTAGTTTTAAAAAATAGGTTATTGCAGCCACTAGCTAACCGCGGAAAAAGAACTGCAATGACTACAAGCAAACAAATAAACAAGACAGCAAGGAAATAAATACGCGAGCAACTAACGCTAGGCTATCATGACTATTACACATATTACATCCACTAGGCATCAAAGTTCGCCACCAGTGCAAATATAGGGAACAAAGCAGCATATCATATACACTGGTTGTCAAAGTTGGCGACCAACGCAAATAAACACCGCAGCAAAACAAATCCAGAACTGAAACCACTTCAGAAGATCTCAAGAAACAATATCCTGGGTACCCATAATGCTGGCAAGATGCTTAGCAAGCTTATTAACTTTCTCGTGTTTGGCACTTAAATCCTCCAGCGCTTGCTGTTGCACCAGAAAATATGCATATGAATTCTGCAGGGACTTCCTCAGTCCTTCAGCTTCCTGTCACAGCACATCTGATCGATGTCTTTCAACTTGAAGTTGAGACTCAAGAAGACGAACTGATTCAGGCAGCGAGTTCGAAGAGCTTGTGCCAGCAGTAGTGGCCAGTAACTCGAACACTACATCAAGACATGACTTTTGGGTTCCCTCACTGTTGTCAAGATAGTTTTTATCAGCTTTCTTGGAGACCAACAGGGATGTCTCACTATCTTGAACCTTATCTGCGTTACTTCCTTTACCATTGGATAACGCGGTACTGTTCTCCAATATTTTGTCCGCATTCTAAAAGAGAAACAAGCAGACACATCACATGTTTACCATGTTGTATATGAAACTCATTTTGGTAAATGAGTTCAGTAGTAAAGTGGACAGGATAACAGCACGAAACAAACATATATCTATGTACCATGGTCACTTTATGGTCTATATCATTCTAGTTTTTGTTGCCAAATCAAGATAGAGACATAGTTCAAATAATATTTGTTCAAGACAAAGCAGAATAGACAGAATATAAGTGTGGGTAACTATAGAGCAACAACAACACTTGTAATGTGCATGACATGAGAACATAACTATTTATTCAATTGAAACTGAAATCAACACAGAGCAGGTTACAACAGCAAACTAGTTAAAGAAACAAGTTTAAAACATACCTGTTGCGCCATTGGAGTTTCGATTCCATCCTTCAAATTTGAAAATAGTTGGTATGAGTAAATACAGTCATGCAAGAGCAAAGGAGTATGAACCATAGCTACAGAACCTGACCTGAGAACAAATCTTCTTCTCCTTTAAGCGTTGAGTTGGGATTCGGAGTGGTGGTCCTCGTGCTTTGGGCACTGCAGTTTCCTTACTAACTGCTCGTGTTTGGGTGCTTTGTGGTGGAGACGGTGTTGTGTCAACTGGAACTGGGTTACTATCTGCCGGGGTTGGGGTTAGAAGGGGTGTAGCTGGTTCTCTATCCAACTGGGTAGAGGTACAATCTGCGAGAGTCTGGGTTATGTGCGGTGGATCTGGTCCTTGGGCAAGTACAACCGTGGTTCTATCTGCATCAACTGGTAGCACTATCTTTTCTGAAGACCATGTTGTTACTCCCTTAGATACTGCCATCACGCTCTCCAATTCAAATGGCTGATAAACAAGAAAAGTAATTGAAAGTATAGATATTGTATGATAGACAGGTCCAATGGATAGTGGGGAATAAAAGAGGGCATGAAATAATTCATATTTATGTTGTCTAACCAAACAGGATAGCATGACACAATTTCACATATATGATGGCTAACTAAACAGGATAGCATGACACAATTTCACATTATGATGGCTAACTAAAAAAGATGGAAATACATAGTTCAAAATATGAGACTATGTAAACAGGATGACATGACACAACTATATAATGTGTTTATTAAATAGGTTGGCATGCCATAATTCACATACATTCACGGATAGAATGCCATAATTCAAAATATGATGACTGTAAACACTAAACAGGATGAGATGATATAACTATATGATGTCTTTATTAAATGGGTTGCCATGCCATAATTCAGATAGATGATGTGTATGTACTATGTGTTGGGTTTCGTAGTAATTTCAAAAAAATTCCTACGCACACGCAAGATCATGTGATGCATAGCAACGGGATGGGGAGAGTGTAGTCTACGTACCCACGCAGACCGACTGCGGAAGTGTTGACGCAACATAGAGGAAGTAGTCGTACGTCTTCACGATCCAACCGATCAAGCACCGAAACTACGGCACCTCCGAGTTCGAGCACACGTTCAGCTCGATGACGATCCCCGGACTCCGATCCAGCAAAGTGTCGGGGAAGAGTTCCATCAGCACGACAGCGTGGTGACGATCTTGATGTACTACAGCAGCAGGGCTTCGCCTAAACTCCGCTACAGTATTATCGAGGAATATGGTGGCTGGGGGCACCGCACACGGCTAAGGAATAGATCACGTGGATCAACTTGTGTGTTCTAGGGTGCCTCTACCTCAGTATATAAAGGACTAGAGGGGGGAGGCTGGCCGGCCAAGGGAGGGCGCGCCAGGAGAGTCCTACTCCCTCTGGGAGTAGGATTCCCCCCCCCCCCAATCCTAGTTGGAATAGGATTCCTTGAGGGGGGAAAGAGAGAGAGGGGGCCGGCCACCTCTCCTAGTCCTAATAGGACTAGGGGAAGGGGGGAGGCGCACAGCCACCTTGGGCTGCCCCTTTCTCCTTTCCACTAAAGCCCACTAAGGCCCATATAGCTCCCGGGGGGTTCAGGTAACCTCCCGGTACTCCGGTAAAATCCCGATTTCACCCGGAACACTTCCGATATCCAAACATAGGCTTCCAATATATCAATCATTATGTCTCGGACATTTCGAGACTCCTCGTCATGTCCGTGATCACATCCGGGACTCCGAACAACCTTCGGTACATCAAAATGCATAAACTCATAATATAACTGTCATCGTAACCTTAAGCGTGCGGACCCTACGGGTTCGAGAACAATGTAGACATGACCGAGACACGTCTCAGGTAAATAACCAATAGCGGGACTTGGATGCCCATATTGGCTCCTACATATTCTACGAAGATCTTTATCGGTCAGACCGCATAACAACATACGTTGTTCCCTTTGTCATCGGTATGTTACTTGCCCGAGATTCGATCATCGGTATCCAATACCTAGTTCAATCTCGTTACCCGCAAGTCTCTTTACTCGTTCCGTAATACATCATCTCACAACTAACATATTAGTTGTAATGCTTGTAAGGCTTATGTGATGTGCATTACCGAGAGGGCCCAAAGATACCTCTCCGACAATCGGAGTGACAAATCCTAATCTCGAAATACGCCAACCCAACATGTACCTTTGGAGACACCTGTAATGCTCCTTTATAATCACCCAGTTACGTTGTGACGTTTGGTAGCACCCAAAGTGTTCCTCCGGCAAACGGGAGTTGCATAATCTCATAGTTATAGGAACATGTATAAGTCATGAAGAAAGCAATAGCAACATACTAAACGATCGGGTGCTAAGCTAATGGAATGGGTCATGTCAATCAGATCATTCAACTAATGATGTGACCTCGTTAATCAAATAACAACTCATTGTTCATGGTTAGGAAACATAACCATCTTTGATTAACGAGCTAGTCAAGTAGAGGCATACTAGTGACACTTTGTTTGTCTATGTATTCACACATGTATTATGTTTCCGGTTAATACAATTCTAGCATGAATAATAAACATTTATCATGATTATAAGGAAATAAATAATAACTTTATTATTGCCTCTAGGGAATATTTCCTTCACTATGTAAACATGATGGCATGATATAATTCAAATATATGATTTATATAGCAAGCAAGTAAGCAGATGGCAATCCATATATGATGTAAAAACTAAGCAATGCAAGACAACATGCATGACATGGGTAATATAACCCTGCCAATTTTGAGCATAGACCTCAGGGGGAAAATAGGGCTGGTCATCAGTCTCTGAATCCTCCTCTGAGGAGCTCTCTATAACCAGCAAGATGTCTACTTCAGCAGGTAGCATTGTCTGCTCTGAATACCTTGTTTTCACTCCAGATACTTCCATCACCGCTTCAAATGGCTGATGCAAAGGAAGAGTAGTTGAATATACAAACGTTGTCGACAAATGGAACACGTAATACAAAAAAATGATAGCATGATATAATTCACATACATGATGATTGGCTAAACAGCATGGCATTGCATAATTCACATATATAATGCCTTTGCAACAAGATAGCATTGTATAATTCACATATATAATGTCTTGCAACAAGATGGCAATGCATAATTCACATATATGGTAATTAGACACCGAACATGTGGCATTCACACAAAGCATGTCTAAACTAATCAAATGACATAGCAATGCGAGACACCATACGCATGATATGAGCAACATAACCCTGCCAAGTTAGAGCATACACCTCGGGGGGGGGGGGGATAGGACTGGTCATTTGTCTTTGAATCCTCCTCTGAGGAGCTATCCGTAACCAGCGAGATATGCGCTTCGTCAGATAGCATAATCTGCTCTAAAGACCTTGTTTTCACTCCAGAATTTGCCATCATCGTGTCAAATGGCTAATGCACATGAAGAGCAGTTGAATGTAATAACATTTTTGACAAATGTAATATGTAACCGAAAAAGGATGGCCTGATATAATTTACATATAAGATGACTGGCTAAGCAGGATGGCATTGCAAAATTCACATATATGATGCCTAGCTAAACAAGATGGCGTTGCATAATTCACATAAACGATGAATAAACTAAACAGCTGGCATTCACACAAAGGATGTCTAAACTAAGCAGATGACATATTTGATGTATAAAGTAAGCAATGCAAGACACCATATGCATGATATAACCAACATCAACATGCCAAGTTAGAGCGAAGACCTCAGGGGGTAAATAGGAGTTGTCTTGTCCTTCTGAATCCCCCTCAGAACAGATATCTTCCTCTCGATTACAATCCGAAATGCGTGGAGGGGGGCTGCCTTTGCGCCTACCATGGAGCGACGACTGCATGAAATTTTATTGCCACGCAAGGCTCGTCTCTTTTGCTCTACATGTTCAGTTCCATTGTTTACAATAACTGTCATGCATAGGAATAAAACATAGTGAGATTATGTAAGGAGTGCATGCAGAAATCTAGAGTGATGGTAGCAACCTATGGATAGACCCGAAACCAATAATAGCAGGCAGATAATGGCTTCAGTTAAAAAATACAGATAATGGCTTCTTTATTGTTTGTTTCCTACCCAACATGAAACTCATAGTAGACACCGGAGATTAACCAGATAGCAGATAGATACTATTGATAGCGGCCCCGATATGTACCCCACAACCATTTAAAAACTCAAGTTTGACCATTAGTTTGGAGCTGACTCAGAGTCTAATCGGTGAACAGGACGATAAAGTAGCATGTAATATTAAGCGATGCATAACATAAGCAGACACGAAAGAGTGAGACCTCTCTTGCAGACCCGTGTAGTCCTCGAGGTCATCTGCTCGGTTGATGATGGTAGTGCAGTTTTCATGGCTGCCAGCGGCAGGGAAGAAGATCTGAGACGGCGAAAGATAGTCTGGAGGCCGGATCCCTGCTGTGATGGACCCTTCTATCGTTGGAGCAGCTGAGCTGGGGTGGACAACGACGCAGCAGGAGCGGGACAAACCATGCAAGGTTTTCTTTGACAACTATCTGTAAGAGAAGTAATTCTGTAAGGGCTCGTTTGAATTGGAGGATTCCAACAATGCAGGGATAGGAAATAGACAGGAATAGGATAGGAATGCATGTGCAAAACAGAGAATTTAAAAACACAGGATTTCTGCCAATCTGGGTATTTGATTCACAACAATTGGAAGATCATAGGATGCAAAGAAGCATGGTGACATTAAGTCAAACCACAAGAAAATGTACGGTTATAATGCTATTATGCTGCTATCTCTTAGTCTTGTGCTTCATGAATAGGAATTTGAAAAGGAGGGCAAGTGAAAATTAAAATTCCTACATTTTTTCTTTCAAGGAGACACTAAAGTAACAAATCCGTGTGCTCAGTGGACAATATATATAACATGTAGAGTAAAAAAGAGATGCAACAAGTGTAGTGTAGGGGAACGTAGCATAAATTCAAAATTTTCCTACGTGTCACCAAGATCTATCTATGGAGTCATCTAGCAACGAAGGAGGAGTGGTCTACATACCCTTGTAGATCGCGCGTGGAAGCGTTCAAGAGAACGGGGTTGATGGAGTCGTACTCGTCGTGATCCAAATCACCGATGATCCTAGCGCCGAACGGACGGCACCTCCGCGTTCAACACACGTACGGAGCAGCGACGTCTCCTCCTTCTTGATCCAGCAAGGGGGAAGGAGAGGTTGATGGAGATCCAACATCACGACGGCGTGGTGGTGGAAGTAGCGGGATTCCAACAGGGCTTCGCCAAGCGCTGCGGGAGGAGGGAGATGTGTCATGGGAGGGAGAGGGAGGCGCCAGGGCTTAGGTTTGGTTGCCCTCCCTTCCCCCCACTATATATAGGGCCAAGGGAGAGGGGGAGGGCGCAGCCTTGCCCCTTCCTCCAAGGAAGGGTGCGGCCAAGGGGGGGAGGAGTCCATCCTCCCCAAGGCACCTCGGAGGTGCCTTCCCCCTTTAGGACTCTCCCCTCCTCTTGTCCCTTTGGCGCATGGGCCTCTAGGGGCTGGTTCCCTTGGCCCATATAGGCCAAGGCGCACCCCCTACAGCCCATGTGGCCCTCGGGGCAGGTGTCCCCACCCGGTGGACCCCCGGGACCCTTCCGGTGGTCCCGTTACAATACCGGTGACCCCGAAACTTGTCCCGATGGCCGAAATAGCACTTCCTATATATAATTCTTTACCTCCGGACCATTCCGGAACTCCTCGTGACGTCCGGGATCTCATCCGGGACTCCGAACAACTTTCGGGTTACCGCATACTAATATCTCTATAACCCTAGCGTCACCGAACCTTAAGTGTGTAGACCCTACGGGTTCGAGAGACATGCAGACATGACCGAGATGACTCTCCGGTCAATAACCAACAGCAGGATCTGGATACCCATGTTGGCTCCGACATGTTCCATGATGATCTCATCGGATGAACCATGATGTCAAGGACTTAATCAATCCCGTATACAATTCCCTTTGTCTAGCGGTACGATACTTGCCCGAGATTCGATCGTCGGTATCCCGATACCTTGTTCAATCTCGTTACCGGCAAGTCTCTTTACTCGTTCGTAACACATCATCCCGTGATCAACTCCTTGATCACATTGTGCACATTATGATGATGTCCTACCGAGTGGGCCCAGAGATACCTCTCCGTCACACGGAGTGACAAATCCCAGTCTCGATTCGTGCCAACCCAACAGACACTTTCGGAGATACCCGTAGTGTACCTTTATAGTCACCCAGTTACGTTGTGACGTTTGGCACACCCAAAGTACTCCTACGGTATCCGGGAGTTGCACAATCTCATGGTCTAAGGAAATGATACTTGACATTAGAAAAGCTTTAGCATACGAACTACACGATCTTTGTGCTAGGCTTAGGATTGGGTCTTGTCCATCACATCATTCTCCTAATGATGTGATCCCGTTATCAACGACATCCAATGTCCATGGTCAGGAAACCGTAACCATCTATTGATCAACGAGCTAGTCAACTAGAGGCTTACTAGGGACATGGTGTTGTCTATGTATCCACACATGTATCTGAGTTTCCTATCAATACAATTATAGCATGGATAATAAATGATTATCATGAACAAGGAAATATAATAATAGCCAATTTTATTATTGCCTCTAGGGCATATTTCCAACAGTCTCCCACTTGCACTAGAGTCAATAATCCAGTTCACATCGATATGTGATTAACACTCAAGGTCACATCCCCATGTGACTAACACCCAAAGAGTTTACTAGAGTCAATAATCTAGTTCACATTACCATGTGATTAACACTCGATGAGTTCTGGGTTTGATCATGTTATGCTTGTGAGAGATGTTATAGTCAACGGGTCTGAATCTTTCAGATCCGTGTGTACTTTGCAAATCTCTATGTCATCTTGCAGATGCAGCTACTACGCTATATTTGGAGCCATTTCAAATAACTGTTCTACTTGGAGCTATTCTAAATTGTTGCTCCATTATACGTATCCGTTATCTCTACTCAGAGCTATTCGGATAGGTGTTAAGCTTGCATCGACGTAACTCTTTACGTCGAACTCTTTATCACCTCCATAACCGAGAAAATTCCTTAGTCCACAAGTTACTAAGGATAACTTTGACCGCGGTCTTGTGATCCATTCTTGGATCACTCTTGTACCCCTTGACTGACTCATGGCAAGGCACATTCAGGTGCGGTACACAGCATAGCATAATGTAGAGCCTATGTCTTAAGCATAGGGGATGACCTTCGTCCTTTCTCTCTATTCTGCCGTGGTCGAGCTTTAAGTCTTAACTTCATACCTTACAACTCAGGCAAGAACTCCTTCTTTGACTGATCCATCTTGAACACCTTCAAGATCATGTCAAGGTATGTGCTCATTTGAAAGTACCATTAAGCGTTTTGATCTATCCTCATAGATCTTGATGCTCAATGTTCAAGTAGCTTAATCTAGGCTTTCCATTGAAAAACACTTTCCAAATAACCCTATATGCTTTCCAGAAATTCTACGTCATTTCTGATCAACAATATGTCAACAACATATACTTATCAGAAATTCTATAGTGCTCCCACTCACTTCTTTGGAAATACAAGTTTCTCATAAACTTTGTATACACCCAAAATCTTTGATCATCTCATCAAAGCATACATTCCAACTCCGAGATGCTTACTCCAGTCCTTAGAAGGATTGCTGGAGCTTTGCATACTTATTAGCATCTTTCAGGATTGACAAAACCTTCCGGTTGTATCACATACAACCTTTCCTCAAGAAAATCGTCGAGGAAACAATGTTTTGACATCCTATCTGCAAGATTTCATAAATAATGCAGTAATCACTAATATAATTCCAACAGACTCTTAGCATCGCTACGAGTGAGAAAGTCTCACTGCAGTCAACTCGTTGAACTTGTCGGGAAACTTCTTAACGACAAGTCGAGCTTTCTTAATGGTGATACTTACCATCATTGTCCGTCTTCCTTTTAAAATCCATCTGTACTCAACAGCCTTACGACCATCGAGCCGTTCTGCCAAAGTCTACACTTTGTTTTCATACATGGATCCTCTCTCGGATTTTATGGCCTCGAGCCATTTATCGGAATCCGGGCCCACCATCGCTTCTCCATAGCTCGTAGGTTCATTGTTGTCTAGCAACATGACTTCCAAGACAGGATTACGTACCACTCTGAAGTAGTACGCATCCTTGTCATCCCACGAGGTTTGGTAGTGACTTGATCTGAAGTTTCATGATCACTATCATAAGCTTCCACTTCAATTGGTGTAGGTGCCACAGGAACAACTTCCTGTGCCCTGCCACACACTAGTTGAAGAGACGGTTCAATAACCTCATCAAGTCTCCACCATCCTCCCACTCAATTCTTTCGAGAGAAACTTTTCCTCGAGAAAGGACCCGATTCTAGAAACAATCCCTTATTGCTTTCGGATCTGAGACAGGAGGTATACCCAACTGTTTTGGGTGTCCTATGAAGATGCATTTATCCGCTTTGGGTTCGAGCTTATCAGCCTGAAACTTTTTCACATAAGCGTCGCAGCCCCAAACTTTTAAGAAATGACAGCTTAGGTTTCTCTAAACCATAGTTCATACGGTGTCATCTCATCGGAATTACGTGGTGCCCTATTTAAAGTGAATGTGGTTGTCTTTAATGCCTAACCCATAAACTATCGTGGTAATTCGATAAGAGACATCATGGTATGCATCATATCCAATAGGGTGCAGTTATGATGTTCGGACACACCATCACACTATGGTGTTCCAGGCTGTATTAGTTGTGAAACAATTTCCACAATGTCTTAATTCTGTGCCAAACTCGTAATTCAGATATTCATCTCTATGATCATATCATAGATATTTTATCCTCTTGTCACGACGATCTTTCAACTTCACCCTGAAATTACTTGAACCTTTCAATAATTCAGACTCGTGATTCATCAAGTAAATATACTCAACATCTACTCAAATCATCTGTGAAGTAAGAACATAACGATATCCACTACACGCCTCAGCACTCATTGGACTGCACACATCAAAATGTATTACTTCCAACAAGTTGCTTTCTAGTTCCATTTTACTGAAAACGAGGCTTTCAGTCATCTTGCCCATGTGGTATGATTTGCATGTCTCAAGTGATTCAAAATCAAGTGAGTCCAAACGGTCCATTTGCATGGAGTTTCTTCATGCATATACACCAATAGACATGGTTCGCATGTCTCAAACTTTTCAAAAACGAGTGAGTCCAAAGATCCATCAACATGGAGCTTCTTCATGCGTTTTATACCGATATGACTTACGTGGCAGTGCCACAAGTAGGTGGTACTATCATTACTATCTTATCTTTGGCATGAACATGTGTATCACTACGATCGAGATTCAATGAACCATTCATTTTAGGTGCAAGACCATTGAAGGTATTATTCAAATAAACAGAGTAACCGTTATTCTCCTTAAATGAATAACCGTATTGCGATAGACATAATCCAATCATGTCTATGCTCAACGCAAACACCAATCTCGATGGTAGAGGGAGCGTGCGATGCTTGATCATATCAACATTGGAAACACTTCCAACACATATCGTCAGCTCACCTTTAGCTAGTCTCCGTTTATTCCGTAGCTTTTATTTCGAGTTACTAACACTTAGCAACCGAACCGGTATCTAATACCCTGGTGCTACTAGGAGTACTAGTAAAGTACACATCAACACAATGTATATCCAATATACTTCTATCGACCTTGCCAGCCTTCTCATCTACCAAGTATCTAGGGTAATTCTGCTCCAGTGGCTGTTCCCCTTATTACAGAAGCACTTAGTCTCGGGTTTGGGTTCAACCTTGGGTTTCTTCACTAGAGCAGCAGCTGATTTGCCGTTTCATGAAGTATCCCTTTTTGCCCTTGCCCTTCTTGAAACTAGTGGTTTCACCAACCATCAACAATTGATGCTCCTTCTTGATCTCTACTTTTGTGGTGTCAAACATCGCGAATATCTCAAGGATCATCATATATGTCCCTGATATATTATAGTTCATCACGAAGCTCTAGCAGCTTGGTGGTAATGACTTCGGAGAAACATCACTATCTCATCTGGAAGATCAACTCCCACTCGATTCAAGTGATTGTTGTACTCAGACAATCTGAGCACAAGCTCAACAATTGAGCTTTTCTCCTTAGTTTGTAGGCTAAGAAAATCGTCGGAGGTCTTATACCTCTTGACGTGGGCACGAGCCTGAAATCCCAATTTCAGCCCTCGAAACATCTCATATGTTTCGCGATGTTTCAAAACGTCTTCGGTGCCTCAACTCTAAACCGTTTAACTGAACTATCACGTAGTTATCAAAATGTGTATGTCAGATGTTCGCAACATCCACAGACAACGTTCGAGGTTCAGCACACTGAGCGGTGCATTAAGGACATAAGCCTTCTATGAAGCAATGAGGACAATCCTCAGTTTACGGACCTAGTCCGCATAATTGCTACTATCAACTTTCAACTAAATTTTCTCTAGGAACATAACTAAACAGTAGAACTGAAGCGCGAGCTACGACATAATTTGCGAAGACCTTTTGACTATGTTCAGGATAATTAAGTTCATCTTATGAACTCCCACTCAGATAGACATCCCTCTAGTCATCTAAGTGATTACATGATCCGAGTCAACTAGGCCGTGTCCGATCATCACGTGAGACGGACTAGTCAACATCGGTGAACATCTTCATGTTGATCGTATCTGCCATACGACTCATGCTCGACCTTTCGGTCTTCTGTGTTCCGAGGCCATGTCTGTACACATGCTAGGCTCGTCAAGTCAACCTAAGTGTTTCGCGTGTGTAAATCTGTCTTACACCCGTTGTATGTGAACGTTAGAATCTATCACACCCGATCATCACGTGGTGCTTCGAAACAACGAACTGTCGCAACGGTGCACAGTTAGGGGGAACACTTTCTTGAAATTTTAGTGAGGGATCATCTTATTTACTACCATCGTTCTAAGTAAACAAGATGCATAAACATGATAAACATCACATGCAATCAAATAGTGACATGATATGGTCATCATCACTTTGTTCCTTTTGATCTCCATCTTCGGGGCTCCATGATCATCATTGTCACCGACATGACACCATGATCTCCATCATCATGATCTCCATCATTGTGTCTTCATGAAGTTGTCTCGTCAACTATTACTTCTACTACTACAGCTAACAGTTAGCAATAAAGTAAAGTAATTACATGACGTTTATGTTGACACGCAGGTCATAAATAAATTAAGACAACTCCTATGGCTCCTGCCGGTTGT
Source organism: Triticum aestivum (assembly GCF_018294505.1). NCBI lineage: Eukaryota > Viridiplantae > Streptophyta > Magnoliopsida > Poales > Poaceae > Triticum > Triticum aestivum. Next base: position 728,515,960 of record NC_057797.1, read on the forward strand.
CATACTCATCGACATGCAAGTCGTGATTCCTATTACAAGAACATGATCAATCTCATACATCACATATATCATTCATCACATCCTTTTGGCCATATCACATCACATAGCATACCCTGCAAAAACAAGTTAGACGTCCTCTAATTGTTGTTTGCATGTTTTACGTGGCTGCTATGGGTTTCTAGCAAGAACGTTTCTTACCTACGCAAAGACCACAACGTGATATGCCAATTGCTATTTACCCTTCATAAGGACCCTTTTCATCGAATCCGATCCGACTAAAGTGGGAGAGACAGACACCCGCTAGCCACCTTATGCAACTAGTGCATGTCAGTCGGTGGAACCAGTCTCACGTAAGAGTACGTGTAAGGTCGGTCCGGGCCGCTTCATCCCACGATGCCGCCGAATCAAGATAAGACTAGTAACGGCAAGCATATTGAACAAAATCAACGCCCACAACTACTTTGTGTTCTACTCGTGCATAGAAACTACGCATAGACCTAGCTCATGATGCCACTGTTGGGGAACGTAGCATAAATTCAAAATTTTCCTACGTGTCACCAAGATCTATCTATGGAGTCATCTAGCAACGAGGGAGGAGTGGATCTACATACCCTTGTAGATCGCGCGCGGAAGCGTTCAAGAGAACGGGGTTGATGGAGTCGTACTCGTCGTGATCCAAATCACCGATGATCCTAGCGCCGAACGGACGGCACCTCCGCGTTCAACACACGTACGGAGCAGCGACGTCTCCTCCTTCTTGATCCAGCAAGGGGGAAGGAGAGGTTGATGGAGATCCAGCAGCACGACGGCGTGGTGGTGGAAGTAGCGGGATTCCAACAGGGCTTCGCCAAGCGCTGCGGGAGGAGGGAGATGTGTCATGGGAGGGAGAGGGAGGCGCCAGGGCTTAGGTTTGGTTGCCCTCCCTTCCCCCCACTATATATAGGGCCAAGGGAGAGGGGGAGGGCGCAGCCTTGCCCCTTCCTCCAAGGAAGGGTGCGGCCAAGGGGGGGAGGAGTCCATCCTCCCCAAGGCACCTCGGAGGTGCCTTCCCCCTTTAGGACTCTCCCCTCCTCTTGTCCCTTTGGCGCATGGGCCTCTAGGGGCTGGTGCCCTTGGCCCATATAGGCCAAGGCGCACCCCCTACAGCCCATGTGGCCCCCCGGGGCAGGTGGCCCCACCCGGTGGACCCCCGGGACCCTTCCGGTGGTCCCGGTACAATACCGGTGACCCCGAAACTTGTCCCGATGGCCGAAATAGCACTTCCTATATATAATTCTTTACCTCCGGACCATTCCGGAACTCCTCGTGACGTCCGGGATCTCATCCGGGACTCCGAACAACTTTCGGGTTACCGCATACTAATATCTCTATAACCCTAGCGTCACCGAACCTTAAGTGTGTAGACCCTACGGGTTCGGGAGACATGCAGACATGACCGAGATGACTCTCCGGTCAATAACCAACAGCGGGATCTGGATACCCATGTTGGCTCCCACATGTTCCACGATGATCTCATCGGATGAACCACGATGTCAAGGACTTAATCAATCCCGTATACAATTCCCTTTGTCTAGCGGTACGATACTTGCCCGAGATTCGATCGTCGGTATCCCGATACCTTGTTCAATCTCGTTACCGGCAAGTCTCTTTACTCGTTCGTAACACATCATCCCGTGATCAACTCCTTGATCACATTGTGCACATTATGATGATGTCCTACCGAGTGGGCCCAGAGATACCTCTCCGTCACACGGAGTGACAAATCCCAGTCTCGATTCGTGCCAACCCAACAGACACTTTCGGAGATACCCGTAGTGTACCTTTATAGTCACCCAGTTACGTTGTGACGTTTGGCACACCCAAAGCATTCCTACGGTATCCGGGAGTTGCACAATCTCATGGTCTAAGGAAATGATACTTGACATTAGAAAAGCTTTAGCATACGAACTACACGATCTTGTGCTAGGCTTAGGATTGGGTCTTGTCCATCACATCATTCTACTAATGATGTGATCCCGTTATCAACGACATCCAATGTCCATGGCCAGGAAACTGTAACCATCTATTGATCAAAGAGCTAGTCAACTAGAGGCTTACTAGGGACATGGTGTTGTCTATGTATCCACACATGTATCTGAGTTTCCTATCAATACAATTATAGCATGGATAATAAACGATTATCATGAACAAGGAAATATAATAATAACCAATTTTATTATTGCCTCTAGGGCATATTTCCAACATGTAGAACCTCTTTGGCGAAGCCATGTCGATCTCAGCGTGATTGGGTTGGCCGGTGAGGATGCTTCGGCTGACTTGGCTGTCGGAGGAGGGGAAGAAGATCTTAGGCATCTGGAGATGGAGCCCGAGGTACTGATCCACTATGATGGAGGGTTTCGTCGTTGGAGCAGCTCCGGTGAGTTGTATGACGCCGAGGCTGAAGCAGGACAAGAGAGACAACGAACAACGTTAACCTGAGTAGAATTCTAATAGCATCTCCAATACATGACGTAAAATACATAACCACAAAGTGCTAGATGTAAAATACATCAGCCGCTCATCTATGAACTTAACTGTCGAAACTGAACTTAACTGTCGAAACCGAATTTTGCTGTCGAAACTGAATTTTGCTGTCGAAACTGAACGCACTAGCAAGGTGAGGCTACACGTCAGTCGACTGACTTTTTCATCTCTGGCCAGTCGATTTTGCAGCCGTTGGATACGAAATCAAGGGCCCGCGGTTCATCTTCAACCTCCACCCCCCTGAGCCGGCCAAACACCAGCCCCCCGCCGCCCGCGGCCGGCGATGCGCCGCCCCGCCTGCCCCGAAAACACTCCCCACCGCCGGTCCACCGCCGCCCCGGCCATCCCTCTAGGCCACCCCGTGCCGAGCTTTTTATCCAGCGATCCCCATGCCACCGCCCTGCCAACGCCCCGCCACCACCGGCGACCACCGCCCCCATCCTGAAACCTAAGATAGACAGTGGGGTATCTCTCCGGCGAGCCCCCTCCCCGCTGCGGCTAGTTCTTCCTTCACCCCGGCGAGCGCCCCCACCACCTGAAAATTGACTGACCCAAAAGTCGATTCAGTCGACTGAAGTGTAGCTAAATTGGAGTAGCACCGCAAGCAAGAGCAAGAGCGAGAGCAGCAGCGAGAGCAAGAGCAATAGCAAGAGCAGACCAGGCAGGGGGGCCGAGAGCAAGAGCAGAGCAGCAGCGCGAGCGAGAGCTAAAGTAGCAGTAGGTCCTACTGATGTGGACGTCGCCACCGAGGGAGCGACGCAGTGGAGGAAGTGGCCGGCGACGCCGCCGTGGATGGATCCTCGTCGTGTCGGCTCGGGACCGAGCGCCGGTAGCACCGTGAGATCGAATCAAGAAGAAAATGAAGCGATTAGTGTACAACCTCTTTGGTGGCGCCGATTAGGCCGCAGCTTCATCCGAGGAAACAGTGATGATGATGCTCTTCCGGTGGTGCAGGTGAAGATGGCGGTGTGGGAATGGAGGTGGCGCGAAAGACGAGGGGAATGTCGGGGCAGATCCTTGGAGGTGGAGGACGGGGTGGCTGAACCGGCGGGACGATGAGATCGACGACGGATCCTCATCCGGTACGGTGGATGAGGGACGTCGAGGTGTTGCTGTGGACGACGTCGTCGGGGAAGAGGCTCCGGCTGGGTGGCGGACGGAGCAGGGTGTGGGGTTTCGTCGCGGGTTTTCGCGGCCTCGGTGTACGAATGGGTGGGCGGATGGGATGGCAGTGGGGAACCATGGCTTAGAGACGCGCTTGTCCGAAATGTGGGGTAAGTTACGAAAGTACCCCCACCGATTTGAGGCAGTTCTTTCGGTTCAGGGGTACCACGGGCATTTCGCGTGTCTGGATTTCACAGGAGGTGGGAGTTTTCGCGCGCGTTGTAATTTCGGAATAGCAAGGCGCGGGTTGAGATGGAGGGAGTTGTCAGAGCACAACGAGACAAAGATATATCTTAAATATTTCGGGCTAACAAGGCGCGGGTTGAAATTTCCGGACAAGCCTAACGTGTACTGTCCCAAATCAATGCGCCCTACAAATGTCATTCAAAACTTCGAATTCATGTTATGTTCAATTAAAATATTTCGCTACGTGTATAATGCATGCAACCTACTACTCAAATGAACGTTTTAGTGCATTCCAAACGTATATACTACCGCTTCAATATGAACTAAATTTGAATTCATTTCTCTATTTGAATAAGATCTACAGTAATGATTGTTGTGAAGTCAAAGCATTTGAATTCGTTTCTCTGTTTTAATAAGATATACAATCATCATTATTGTCAAGTTAACCCATCGTTTGTGTATTATCTTCACAGCACACCACATGATTAGTCTCGAGTTACATATAAACTATGTGTACACCTATATGAACTCCAACTAGATTTTTTGAATCCACTTTATTTTGATTTCAAATCACATTACATTTCTAGCTCTAGCTAGATCTTCATAATCTAAACCATGTCTCATATGTATAATGTGTTTATCACATTATGTATGGTGCCCCGCCCCCTACGCCTACAAGTATTTAGATGTGAGTTGCAAACACCAGACATTACCACAAATTCAAATAAAATGTGAGAATGTTCAATATATAGTATTGTTTAGATTGTTTGATATTTAGTTGTAAGCTGCGAACGCCACACATTATCACAAATTCAAATAAAATGTGAGATTGTTTGATGTATAGTATGGTTTAGATTGTTCGGCATTTAGCTGTGAGTTGCAAACGCCATGCATTATCACATTATGGTATAACATGTGCACAGCACGTGTATCACCGCTATATTCATGCATGCAATGTTTAAAACACTATGATCTCCTATTCAAATATATGAATCCGCTTTCATATCAAATTATGATCTTTGTTAGTCTCTTACACCCACACAATCCTCTAACCTTTGTAGCTACCACTAACTTTCTCTCGTGCATGCACATGCCCTCCTCGCCCTCCCCCTCCCTCGGCATTCTATCCACCTGGCACATTCATTTTTTTCTTTAGGTCGTTCTCCCAGAGTCTCCACAACTCCTTTCCGACACACACCGATCGATAAACCTCTCCAGCGGTGCCTGCCTACAACATACAAACACACCTTCAATCTCCTCCTTTATGTGTCCTTGCCTCGTGTCTCTCATACGGTCAGACACACGTGTAAACTCTCGCCCCTCTTTTCATCGCTCTCACAACCGCACACTCCTCCCCCTATCTAGCTAGTAGTTGGGCCTCTCGCACCACCTCCTAGCTCCATTCTCTCTGTCTATCCGTCTCGCTGGGCCTTATTTGCCTCTAACAAATGGACGTACACCGACCGATCTCTCGCTATACATATAGCTAGCTAGGTCCTTATAACTCGTTTTTACCCACACGTCAATCGATCTACCTCATTAGTTGTGTCTCTCCCTTCCTCCGACAAACAACAATTGATCTACCGATCTAGTTAGGTTTGCTTACCAAACACATGGTTCCCCTTCATCATCCATGGATGCGTCCCGACAGATCTATCACGCACAGGCACACACAGAAACACATCCCCACTCTTATTGATAACATTGCAGTTCCACCCTCAGTTTGTCTAGTAGGCCTCTCCCACCATCTTCGAGAAGCAACTCCATCACCCATCCAGCACTCTACCCCTCTCCCTCCCTCTCCTCCCTCCTCTCCTCTCTCTCTCTGTCCCATCATATTTCCCGTCCTTCAGTTATGTATGGATGTCGACCTATCTCCCTCAAGACATAGCTGGGTCTCTCCTTCTCAACACATATACGAGTCGTTCTACCTCTATAGTTAGGCCTCTGCCTACCCCTCCCACCACCCCCTCCCCCCACACACACCGATACATCGAGCGCTCTAGTCATGTCTCCCTGCCACACACAAACTTGACGTGTGCCCTCTAACGTTCCGGTAGGCTAGTCGCCCTATATCTTTGACTTGTACACACAAACAATTTCGATGGCTCTCTTCATCGATCTCGCACCCACCCACTTGATCCTCTCTTTGACTCTATCGATATCTATGACCCCTCCCTCTCTTCTTGTGGATTGCCCGACCCTCTATGTATGATATGGATAGGCCTCCATTTCACACACATTGCATGCAAAATTTTGTTTGAGATGTCATCGACACATATTCCCACAAATAATTCACGAAATCAACCCCCCACCCCACCCCCACCCCAAAACAAAAAACACTCACGAACGCGGTTTGTATCTCTCACACACACCCCACGTAGGTGGGGGACATGCACGAAGAGAAGAGGTGCATGCATGGCACACGTACTCCCGTCTCTTTCCCAACCACACCCGCGCGGGTACACGGTGGAGCTCATTTCTGTACGAAAAAGGCAGCCCACGTGGTAATTTGGCACGTGTACTGGTTGTCCACTTGGTGGAGGGAGGATCGTCTACCACGGGTGAACAAACAAATTGCGACTTGACGTGTTATGTTAAAAAAAGAGGCAAACCATGTGGGGCCTACCTTAGAGGCAAGGCTCTATACACTGGAGTACTTTTGATGTGTCCCGTCAACTCGCAGAACGAGGAGAAGCTTGCTTAGTATGCCGTCTCCCCCGCCCACGGGCGCGGTGGCTCGCAGGATGAGGTGAAGCTTGCTTACCACGCCTTACGCCCGCTCCCTCGCCCACGCGCGCGGTGGCTCGCAGCCCGAGGAGAAAATTTTACTACTCCCTCCGTTTACTCCTCGTCCCTACTACCTTGGTTATAGAGATTATACTATCATATTGTTTGGAATATATATGTCCTTTAGTAGACTTCAATATGAACTACCAGTACATACTCCAAACACTGATGTATATAGACGCATTTTTAGAGTGTAGATTCACTCATTTTGCTCCATATGTAGCACTCTCCCTCGCCCCTCGACCCTCACCCACGTGGTGGACGTGCAGCAATTCATTCGGTCTCATATAGCCAGAACGATATATACTGCACTACCATTATTGCTCGACTTCCCGAAGAGGCGAAGAGCCAATCGCAAGGTTAATATCTTGGAGATGCCAAGCGCAAGGTTATAGGAGAACGAGTAGTAGGTGCCGCGTCATTTATAAATAAAGTTTTTTTTCTTCAGTGGCACGTACGCAATATGATAGGTTCATATGGAGAGAAAAGGAAACCGCTCCACTATATACATAGTCAGGACGGGCCAGCCTACACGGTTGCTTGCTGGGGTTGCTCTCTTCACACTCTCTCGCACAAAACGACTGTGGCCACATCTCTAACATCCCGGCGGATCACGTCCGCTTGGGGAAGGGGTGGATGCTTAGTGTAGATGCGGTGGCCGTCGCCGACGGCGAAAAACCACTGTCGGCACGTCCCGATCAGGGGTCCCCGCCGTTCTCTCTCACAAAGCCGGTGAGGTTGCCTTCGTCCCTTGCTCACTGCCGCGACGTGGGCAGTTGCCGCCTCCCGCCGCCCTCCTCAAGGTTGAGCTATGTCCCTCAGGTACAACTCCCTTTACAGCCGGCTTGCACCACTGCTCCAGCTGCCCACATCACTCCCTGTGGATATTTCTCTACTTCTTTGCCCCGCACATACCTCTACTGTCTTCTACGTACTGTATTTGTGATGAGTTTATGTCTCATCAACTAGTCCCAGTAATCTTATTCTAATCACGCTTGTTCAATTTCTTTGCCACAGGGATGCTCATCTCGATTTTGGTGAAACTGCACAAAATGATCCGATGGTCAAAAGGTTGCAAACTTCATTTATTAGGAAGCTCGAACGTTGCCAGCAAATTGAAGCCTGGTCAGGGTTCACGGTTCAAGGTCTAGGGACTGCATGGATCATTTTTTTCTTTAGCCGCCTCTGTTCCAAAATAAGTGTCAACTTTAGTAGTAGTACAACTTTGTACCAAAGTTTGTACAAAGTTGAGAAACTTATTTTGGAACGGAGGGAGTACATATTTGCTATGATCTGTCAATCATTGAGATGCAATAGCATGCATGTTAGTCTCCTTTGTATTTGATGAAATGTTGCAACGGGCAACCTTGGACGCAAGATACATGTAACAGAAGCTGGAAGCTTCATAGCATTGTACAAATTTATCTTGCTGATAAATTACAGTACGTACTATACTAGTACTTCCTCCGTTCCTAAATATAAGTCTTTGTAGAGATTTCACCATGAACCACTTGCGGATCACTGAGCCTGCGTGTTTTCACTGCTCTTGCACGCCTCCGCTGTAAGAATGGAGAAAATTGCAATCTAGTATGTATACCTCCTTTTGCCGAAAGCGTGGGACATCCAGCAGTCCTACGACCTCAGTAATAAAGACCAATGAGCCGTCAAATCACATAGACCCAGCAGTAAGTTGGACGGATGAAGCAACCATCACTCTTGCGCCAGTGAGAGGTCGCGCCCGCTCTGCCCGGGCATGAATGCGGCACCGATTATTTGGAGCGGTGCTGACCGTTTTGGGCGGGAAGTGCGCGCGGGCTATGGAGGGGCTTTGGGTGGGCCAGGCTGGTCAGGAGCGGTCGTGGCAGCTATCCGCATGTCCCTACCGGACACACCCGGAAACGAGAGGATGCACCGACTCTCGCGGCTAAAATCGTACACTACACAACATCTCTCTGTAGGAGTAGGTCGATCTATCGCTCTCTCTAACACACACACATGGTGTTAAACACACACACACACACGCGTGCACACGCACGCACCTTGGTCCCGTTGCACCTTCTAACGTGACTTATTACACCTAGACGGAGGGAGTAGTAAGTATGCGAGATACGGTGGCACACTGACTTAAGTCGAATACAAGTGCCCAAAATTTGTGTGCATGTTATAATAAGGATTCAGGAATGTATAAAAGGTTATTTCCCTCTCGTTGAACATAACGGGAGGGTTGTGTAGCTGGTTAGCCTGTTCGCTCATCAAACTTGAGGTCTCGGGTTCGATAACTACACTTGAGCATAATTTGTGCCAGGAGGATTCTTTGACTGGTCAAAAATGTTTTCTAGGGTTTGCACGCTTCACACTCTCTCTCCAGTATATATATACACATTGGAGCCTCAGCGCTTGTAGTTGCTCTCTTCACACTCTCTTGCCCTCTCCGCTGGAGCCTCAGCGCTTGTAGTTGCTCTCTTCACACTCTCTCGCGCTCTCTAGATCTAAACAAAACTTCGTTGGCCTCCCTCTCCCCTCACTGCTGCTCAAAGAGCCGGCAGGATTCATCCGCCGGGAAGGGAAGGAGGCTTAACGCTGTTGCCGTCGGCGAGGGACTACCGGTGCAGTTGTTCACTTTCCACCCAGCGGCGGCGCGGGAGGGCCTCCGACCCCTTCTTCTTCGCCGTCGTCCCGTCGCCCGCCGAACCACGCCCCAATAACCTTAAGGTATAATTTACTTACTCCACATGCATTGCTCTAGCTGCATGTATACCATGAATCTAGGATGCGGTTCAAAGAGGAAAGGAGTGGGAAAAGTTGTATATAGCATGAATCTCGGACGTGGTTCAAAGAGGAAATGAAGGGGGAAAGTTTTATAGCATTAATCTAGGACGTGGTTCAAAGAGGAAAGGAATGGGGGAAAGTAGTGGGGAAAGTTGTATCGCATAAATCTAGGACGTGGTTCAAAAATGAAAGGAAGGGCGAAAGTACTAGTTCAAAAAGGAAAGGAAGGGACAAGGCTGTAGAGTTTGAGCAGGACTAGATTTGTTGCGCTCACATAGGGAAAGGCATCTAATAACAAAACTGGGACCAACACGGATTGACACGAAGTTTTTGTAGTCCCTACACCAAAATGTCCCTGTAAACAAACACCCTCTAATAATGCCGCTGCAAAATTGATGCAATGCCACAGTTAAAAGCAAATTACATGTTTAATGAATTTTATTGTTAATATAATCTCTATGTTAATATTAATCAATGCCACCGTTTGAGAAATGCTACTGTCTTGCTTTCTTTCCCATTTAGATAACGTAGATGCTTCTTTTTGTTGGCTTCTGTGTCATCCACCGTTATTGACCACTAATTATTTCCTTTGCACCTCTGTGTAAACATGGTTATCTACTTCACCTCGTTGCCATTGTGAGCTTTTGTTGCACTGCACAAAACACTTTTGTTTTAAGAGTGTTTTGTGCAGTTCAACCAAAATGTCACACCGACAACGTTGCTTGATTGCTTGATCTTAGTGGAACTGCACAAGAGGAGATCTTACTTCCTATCTGAGGGAGTCCTGGATTATGGGGTCTCCGGACAGCCGGACTATCTCCATTGGCCGGACTGATAGACTATGAAGATACAATATTGAAGACTTCGTCTCGTGTCCGGATGGGACTCTACTTGGCGTAGAAGGCAAGCTAGGCAATACGTATATGGATATCTCCTCCTTTGTAACTGACCTTGTGTAACCCTAACCCTCTCCGGTGTCTATATAAACCGAAGGGTTTTAGTCCGTAGGACAACAATCACAACATACAATCATACCGTAGGCTAGCTTCTAGGGTTTAGCCTCTCTGATCTCGTGGTAGATCTACTCTTGTAAAACCCATATCATCAATATTAATCAAGCAAGACATAGGGTTTTACCTCCATCAAGAGGGCCCGAACCTAGGTAAAACTTCATGTCCCTTGCCTCCTGTTACCATCCGGCCTAGACGCACAGTTCGGGACCCCCTACCCGAGATCCGCCGGTTTTGACACCGACATTGGTGCTTTCATTGAGAGTTCCGCTGTGCCGTCGCCACAAGGAAGGATGTCTCGTCCCGTCTTCAAAGACGGCACTATCGCTGAGGGAGCTCTGGCTATCTGCCAAACTCTCCGGCTAGGTGGTTTTCTTATGACCGCCTGTTTAGCCGCTGCGCCGATGATGACTTCTCGGGTCATCGAAAGCAATCTTCACATCAACTCGGAACTCGCCGAGCAGTTAGATCCAATGGAGCTCTCTTCCCTGAACGAGCTCTTGGATCGTATCGCCGCCCTGGGAGTCGCTACAGACTATTATCAGATTGGACCTAAACCCGATCTAAGAGAAATTAACTCTCCCCAGGTCACCCATCACGTTGCAGTGGTGGAAGAACAATGCGGCAAAACTTCATCTATCTTAAGGACTAGCTACGTCCGGATTCCCGATCCCTCCAAGCCGGATACCCGCGGAGGGAGGATGTCACTCAAAGCCTGAACCAGAATCAGGCAGCGGGCCAGATTTACCGGAAAACATCCAAGAATCCAAACTTTCGAGTTCGGAAACTCCTTGGCCACTGAGCCTCAGATTGGCTGAGGATTTGAATTCAATTCCACCCACCCACCCAAACATACGCGATCTATCCCAAATTAGGCAAGAGCCAGCAGAAACAGTACACCATTACTGGGCCAGATTCCTCCTGGTCAAGAACAGGATATAGGACTGCCGCAAGGAAGACACAATTTCACTCTTCTGCAATAATTGCACGGATAAGGGAATCCTCAATGCTATAAGTCGTCGCAAAATTACACGATTTGCCGACTTGGTGTCCATAGTACGAAAGTACTGTGCAACGGAAAGCGCCTAGAAAACCGAAATAAAATTTTGGGATAATCCGGCCCTGAATAGAAACCCAGTCCGAAATAAAAGGGTGCATTATCACAACACACCTGGGTTAACTACCAAAAAGCAAAAGCCCTCTACGGGAAAAGGAACCGTACTGGAGGGATGGCTCAACGGACCCTGCAAAATTCATAGTACAACGGATGCGATACCAACGCACAGCCTTAGAGCATGCTGGATACTCCGGCAGGTAGCCAAAAGTGGTGAGGACCTACTCCTCCCAAAAACTACAGAGCACCACCCCGAGGACAACAGTACGGTCTTAACGGTCTTCGAGACCTTCGCGTCAAATAAAAGATAGAAGCGAACACTCCGCAGCACGTCCGAAATCTGCCACATAGCAGAAACAAATCCTTGAAGCGACACGGCTATTACCTTCAATGCCAGTGACGAACCTAAATTCCGAACAGCCCGAGTACCAGCCGCACTGGTCCTCAGTCCAATCGTGGACGGCTTTCAACTCACCAAGGTACTCATGGACGGCGAGAACGGATTAAACCTCATCTACGAGGAAACTCTTCAAAAGATGGAAATAGACTGGAGCCGCATTAAGCAAAGCAGCACAATCTTTAGAGGAATCATCCCCAATCGGAAAGCACGTTGCGCCGGAAAAATCACACTAGACGTGGTATTCGGCACGCTGGATAATTATAGGTCTGAAGAAATTACATTCCAAGTGGCCCGGTTCAGCAGCGGATACCACGCTCTATTAGGGCGGGAGGCGTTTACAATCTTCCAAGCCATACCCCACTACGGGTACATGAAGCTCAAAATGCCCGTGCCCAACGGAATCATCACTCTTGTTAGTGCTCCGGACATAGCACTCCGCGCTGAAAATAAGACAGTTGCACTGGCCCTTGAGGCACTATCTGAAGCCCTAGCTGCCGAAGAACTAATTGCGCTGCGCTCCACAGTGAACAGGGACGACGTGATACTCGATGAAAGATCCAAGGCCACCTCCTTTAAGCCGGCAGACGAAATAGTCAAATTCCAAGTCCATCCAACGGACCCTACAAAAACAGCTTCCATCGGGGCACAATTAAACTCTGATGTTGACGCCACACTGCGAGAGTTCCTACGCGAGAACTGGGACATTTTTGCCTAGCACCCTTCAGACATGCCAGGAATCCCACGCAGGCTGGCTGAACACAGCCTAAATATCCTAAAAGGATTCAAGCCAGTCAAGCAGGCTCTTCAACGTTTCTCCGAGCCTAAAAGACAAGCCATGGGAGAGGAACTAGCCAAGCTATTGGAGGCCGGATTCATCAGAGACATAAAACATCCGGACTGGCTAGCAAACCTGGTGATGGTGCCAAAGAAGGACAAATCCTGGCGCTTGTGCGTCAATTTTAAGGACCTTAACAAGGCCTGCCCAAAGGATCCCTTCCCCCTCCCCCGCATCGATCAAATCATCGATGCTACCGCAGGACACGATTCATTGTGTTTCCTCGACGCATACTCCGGCTACCATCAAATCAAAATGGCAGAGCTAGACCAAGCCGCAAGGGCATTCATCACACCATACGGCCCATTCTGCTTCAACACAATGCCCTTCGGGCTAAAAACCGCTGGTGCAACATATCAGTGCATGATTCAGACATGCCTGGCAAACCAGATCGGCAAAACAGTGGAGGCATATGTGGATGACGTGGTCGTTAAAACCAAGCATGTCGAAACCCTAGTACACGACTTGAGGGTCACATTCGACAACCTCCGAACATATGACATCAAGCTCAATCCGGAAAAATGCATTTTTGGCGTACCAGCAGGAAAGCTCATGGGATTCATCGTCTCCAGCAGATGTATTGAAGCTAATCCGGCCAAAATCCGAGCGTTTTCATAGTTGGCTACCCCAACTGACCTCAAGCAAATACAAAAATTAACTGGATGCATGGCGGCTCTAAGCCGCTTTATCTCCCGCTTGGGAGAAAAGGCATTACCCCTTTATCGCCTCTTACGGCGCACCAAACACTTCGAGTGGACGGACGCCGCCACGGCCGGACTGAATGAAATAAAAGCCATATTGGCAACAAACCCAGTCCTGGCTGCGCCAAACACTGGCGAACCAACGCTATTATACATTGCAGCAACTCATCAAGTAGTAAGCGCAGTGCTTGTCGTCGAGCGAGAAGCGGACGGACACAAATTTCCCCTTCAAAAGCCGGTTTACTACGTGTCCACAGTCCTCACCCCATGCAAATCACGGTACCCGCATTATCAAAAGATAGCGTACGCGGTATTTATGGCATCCCGGAAGCTGCAACACTACTTTCAAGAGTGTTCGATAACGGTAGCCTCGGAAGTACCACTTAACGATATTATAAACAACCGCGACACGACGGGCCGGATTGCCAAATGGGCCATTGAGCTCCTCCCGTTTGACATAACTTACAAACCACGGCGAGCTATTAAAGCAAGTTTTGGCTGACTTCATCGCTGAATGGACGGAAGCCGAACTCCCTAAAGAGTATGGCACATATTCAAACTGGATCATGCACTTCGACGGCTCCAAAATGCTGGCTGGTCTGGGGGCTGGCGTCGTTTTGATGTCCCCAATAGGATACACAATTCAATACATACTGCAGATAATGTATACAGACTCCAACAACGCAGCCGAATATGAGGCCCTTCTCCATGGTCTCCGGATGGCAGTATCCATGGGCATTCAACGCCTAGAGGTGCGCGGGGATTCAAACCTCGCGATATCCCAAATAAATGGAGACTTTGATGCCAAGGATCCAAAAATGGCCGCTTATCGCAATGCCGTCCTAAAAATGTCAGCTCGGTTCGAAGGGCTCGAATTTCACCATGTGGCTCGGGAAAACAATCAGGCGGCGGATATCCTCGCCCGCATTGGCGCCAAACGCGACGCAGTCCCTCCCAACATTTTTCTGGAAAGGATTTTCAAGCCATCCGTAGCATGGGAAGGGGACACCGGTAACAACAGTCCGGACCCGGCCAAAATACCCGATACTGAACTCCCTGACACAATCGGAGGCTCCGCCACCGAAATAACACAATCAGCCCACGAAATAATGGCCATTATTGCCCCGTGGACAGAACCATTCTTGGCCTACTTAACTAGACAGGAACTCCCGGAGGACCAAAATGAGGCACGCTGCATAGTGCGGCGATCAAAGGCCTACAGGGTCCACGAGGGAGAATTGTACAAAAAAAGCGCTACCGGAGTCCTTCAACGGTGCATCTCCGAAGAGGAGGGACGGAACCTTTTGGCAGAAATTCATGCCGGACTCGGCGGTCATCACGCCGCAGCCCGGGCTCTTGTGAGCAAGGCCTTCCGTACAGGATTCTATTGGCCAACGGCCCGGGCAGACGCACAGGACTTAGTCCAGCGTTGCGCCGGTTGCCAGCTCTTTGCAAATCAAAGCCATATGCCACCCACCGCCCTCCGAACAATCCCCATTACATGGCCCTTTGCGGTCTGGGGGCTTGACATGGTTGGACCCCTTAAAGGTGGAACCCACAAGAAAAAATACTTATTGGTCATGGTGGATAAATTCACCAAATGGATAGAGGCCAAACCGGTTAAAACAGCCGAATCCGGACCGGTGATAGACTTCATATCCGGGTTTGTACATCGCTACGGCGTCCCCCACAGCATCATCACTGATAACGGCACGAACTTCACGGCCGACGAGGTAAAACTCTGGTGCAGCAAAATGGGCATCAAGCTCGATTATGCTTCAGTCTACCACCCACAAACCAACGGTCAAGTCGAACGAGCAAATGGTCTTATAATGAGCGGCATTAAACCCAGACTAGTGCGCTCCTTAACAGAGTCTGACATGCACTGGGTAGAGGAGCTCGACTCCGTACTCTGGGGGCTGCGGACCACGCCGAATCGTAGTACCGGATACACACCATTTTTTATGGTGTACGGCGCAGAGGCAGTCCTGCCCTGCGACATAATTCATGACTCACCTCGAGTGCGCATGTACGAAGAAAGAGAAGCCGAGCTCGATCGGCAGGACAGTCTGGACACCTTGGAGGAAGAGCGCGACGTAGCCAAAGCCCGTTCCGCATTTTACCAGCAACAGGCTCGCAGATACCAAAGCAGAGAAGTACGAGCCAAAACTTATAACGTTGGCGAACTAGTTCTCCGGCTGCCGGATAAGAAAAAGAACAAGCTAGAGCCCAAATGGGAAGGTCCCTTCATCATCGACCAAGTTCTGACTGGCGGAGCGTACCGACTGCGGGATGCATCGACTAGTCGACTCGAGCCGAACCCATGGAACGCAGCCAGGCTCCGAAGATTCTACGCCTAGCACCGGACTTTATGTTAGTCCCCTCCCTTTGTCCATTTTCTGCATATGCGTCGTCCGTCTTGTTTCCCTTTCTTTCTTTCATTCCTCTAGACCTTCACGGGTCACCTTGTGCCTCACTTGTACATTACAGAGGTGCTAGCCGCACTATCTACACCTGGGGGCTTCTTTCACAGAAGCTTAAATTATTTACCTGGGCATCACGCCCAACACATGCGTTATACTTCCGCATGTACCTTTTTTCACCATTATATGCATCGATATGACTTAAGTTTTGGCCAAGCTGGGTTGCCTGGCTCTTGTATTTATGCCCTACATTCCCATTAATTCGGCTAGGGCATAAGGGGAGCACCTCTGCGATTGTTACCGCCGGGTCAGCCGGACGTGTACCTCAGACTGGGTGAAGCCGAAAGCTAGCGTTCTTAAGAGAATATTCGGTCGGTGAACAAAAGATGACTTTTTATTTATTAACCATATCTGCCCCCAGACGTTTTACTGCGCTTCTTGTCGCAGTCCAGACATGCACTTTAGGGCATGCCTACCCAGGGAAAGGAACCCTTAACGGAACTATTCTCTTTGGAAGATGTTTCTTACTACCCATGTAATATAACATAACTAGTTGGGCACTTGTCTGATAAAGCACTAATGACCCCTACGCCTGGTCTCCACGCATGCCCCGGTTCTTATATAACCGAGAGGGTATTCGGATACACTCCGGACTGTCGGGTCCCGAGGTTGAAGCGAAAAGGTCCGCCACGACAAACGATCTACAATCCGGCTAGAAGACATCATATATGTCACTTTACAATTACATAGTCAATTTGACTGGTTGAATTCCTCTTCAATGCCCTCCAATAGGCTGTCTAGTCTACAGTCCTGTTGGGAATACTTTGCGGCCAATTCTACTTGGCCGTACACTAAATTCACAGGGATCTCCTTGCCGTCAGGCCCCACAGGTCCGACTTCGGCCATGTGGTTCGGGTCAGCCTTCGTGTACCGTGTCTTCACCATTGCCCAAGCCTCCCTGGCGCCCTGACGGCAGGCCGATATCTTCCATAATCGGAAACACCGCCGTGCTCCCTTCAGCTTTTCTGCAAGCTCTCCAAGGCCTTCGGGTATGGAGACGGACGGCCACAAGGCCTGGGCAACGCCTTGCATCACCTGCCGAACTCGTTCGTGCAACTGTGCGAGCTCGGGAAGAAGATCACCCGTTGAACTAGGCATCTCCTCGGCAGGACGTCCTGTCAGCATACCTACAGACATAACCCTGTCAGCCAGCTTCCTCGCCGAACTCTTTTTCAAAGTTCGTTCAAGCACTTACTAAATATGTCGCGTCGAAGCCGCCGATTCTCCTTAACAGAATCCGACAGTTGGGCACGAACATCTTTCAGTTCCACGCCCAGCTTGGTGTTGGCATCTTGGAGATCATTCTTCTCCTGCCTCACCCTCGTTAGCACGCTCTCACCAGCCTTCAGCTGGCGTATGAGCTGCTGCTTATCTGGATTCACTCCAGCGTCATCTGCAATTTTATCGTCAGATTTGCATATAAAGCCGCACTCTAATATGATACTTATCATTTGACGGATATGTTACCAGTGGGGGTCTCCTTGGGCTCCCCTGCGGCGGACAGTGCGGCCTGAAGTTGGGCTTTGCACTCTTCCAGCTCCTGGGACAGTTGAGTATTCTTTTCTGTAAGAACCTACATAACAAATGATCCTTAAATCAGTTATCCTAACTGTTTCAAGTCTCAGGGGCTACTGATATATATAATCATCAAATTTTCTCACCCGTATGTCTTTTACATACTGCTCCGTGGCTCTGGCTAGACCGTTTTGAGCGGCACGGAGGTGCGCATCTCCCGAGTTGAAGGCATCTAAAGCCTCTTGGGAGAAACAAGCGTCACGAAGAACAGTCCAGCGACGCCTATGGTTCATGGCACTTTCCACCTCGGATGGGGTGGCGGACAGTCTATCTGTATCCTCTATCGGAGGAGCACCCGGTGCACGCCTTATACTCGTTCCCACCCCTGAGTCCGGCCTTGGAGCCTGGCTTGTGGAGGCACGGTTGGTAGCCTCTCCGGGTATAGTCCGGCGAGCGCTCTTTCTCCTGAAAAGAAGGCATGGGCGTTAATATGCCTCTGTAAATAATGTCTTGCAATAAAGACGGCGTGCTATACCGCTGCGCCGGTGCCTCAATCCAGACTGCGGATCTTTTCAGCCTGCCTGGCCTAGCGGCCCCTTGTTGGCTAGTTGCCATAGGCTCGGCCTTCTGCCCCGAGTACCTCCCCTGCAAGACACGGCTGTTATACGGCAATGAAAAAAAGAGCACAAGGACGGATCCCTTTTTAAGTGCTGGGATTTTGGTCTCAGTCACGTGTGAGGTTGGAACTAGCCCAGGGTAATCGGCCGTAACGGCCAACAAGGTATTGTCATTACTCCCTTGGTAAAAAAACCCCATCAATCAGCTCCATGGATATGTCCGGATCCTCCTGGGAGGCCGGGTCAAGGGACCGTCCAGGGTCCTCGGGCTGTGGAGGAGGGCTGTTTATCTCCTTTACTGCCTAGCGCAGCTCCTGCGATAAAATCGCTAGCATGAATACTTAAACTATGGGAATACGAAACAGACGGGCGAGAAAAAATCTTCGCTTACCCAGCTCGGAGGATTGTACATGGAAAATTTGCCATGCGGGTTGATACGGAGGAATTCCTCCTCTTCTCCCTTGTACAAAGTGGACAAGATCTTTATTAGATCAGCAGCCGACCCCGGCCCTTTGCGGCCGTGGAGGGTGGCGTCATCCTCCCCATTGAAATCCCACATGGGGTGGCCTCTGTACTGGAGCGGCTGCACCCTCCGCATAATGCATATAGCCATGACCTCGATCATGGTCAATCCGGATCGAGCTAAAGAGCTTATCCGGCTCATCAGATAAAGAATGTCCCGGTCGTCTTCCTCCAGGGGGCTCCGTGGACGCCAGCTCTGGCGCTTCTTCAAAGGGGCATTGTCAAACTCAGGAAGGCCGATTCGAAGAGGGTCCGGAAGGGGGACATCTTCTATATAAAACCATTCTAAAGGCCAGTCTTCGGACGTCTTCTTCGGGGTCCCGGATAGGTATCCGGTCCCAGCGATACGCCCCACTTCGGCTCCGCCCACTTGATATATTGATCCCTTCTTAGAACGGGGCACAAGGCAGAACAGCTCATTCCACAGAGCGAAATGAGCCTCACAGCCCAAAAATAACTCACAAAGGGCTACGAATCCCGCGATGTGCAGCAGGGAGGCGGCGTAAGGTTGTGCAGCTGGAGGCCATAGAACTCCAGAAGCCCTCGGAGAAACGGATGGATTGGAATCCGAGCCCTCTTACCAGATAAGGGACAAGGCACACCCGCTCTCCGTTGGAGGGATTGGGATGGCTCCCCGCTTGCTCTCCGTCATTATAGGTGGCAAGCCCGGCTCGAACCGGGACCAGGTACGCTGGGGGAAGAAATCCCTTGGACTGAAGCATCACCAATTTGTTGTGCGGGATGGAACATCTCTCCCAATCTCCAGGCTTGGAACTAGGGGTGCGAGAGGAGGAGCTGCGACGACCGGTCATGGTGGAATGGATCTCTGTCGGGCACGCTCCGATGAAGACTCGACAAGGGAGGATGATGTGATTTGGATCTGAATCCTCGTCTTTTTAAATAGGTGGCTCATTTACATAGCTAGGGGGTAAATGTGAAAACACCCTGGCTCTTCGCATTCGCTCGACACGTGGAAAGTGGCCATTATTGGGCATAGAAGCCAAGAAGTATGAATCATCACAAGGAACCGAACATTATTTCGATAGATACACAGAATTTGGAGAAGGAACCCGCCTTACAATGCCGAAGACAACTGTGCGCCGGACTCATCGTCATTGAAGCCTGGTTCGGGGGCTACTGAGGGAGTCCTGGATTAGGGGGTCTTTGGACAGCCGGACTATCTCCATTGCCTGGACTGATAGACTATGAAGATACAAGATTGAAGACTTCGTCTCGTGTCCGGATGGGACTCTACTTGGCGTAGAAGGCAAGCTAGGCAATACGTATATGGATATCTCCTCCTTTGTAACCGACCTTGTGTAACCCTAACCATCTCCGGTGTCTATATAAACCGAAGGGTTTTAGTCCGTAGGACAACAATCACAACATACAATCATACCGTAGGCTAGCTTCTAGGGTTTAGCCTCTCTGATCTCGTGGTAGATCTACTCTTGTAACACCCATATCATCAATATTAATCAAGCAGGACGTAGGGTTTTACCTCCATCAAGAGGGCCCGAACCTGGGTAAAACTTCGTGTCCCTTGCCTCCTATTACCATCCGGCCTAGACGCATAGTTCGGGACCCCCTACCCGAGATCCGCCGGTTTTGACACCGACACTATCCGTTAAGGCGAATTTGGTTCAGATCTTCTTCTTGTGAGTTGTTTGAATTCCGCATCATGAGAGGTCAGTACTAGCCTTCTTTCACATGATTCTGCAGTGTGCATTCATATGTTGTGCTACTTGTACGATAATGTTGCTTGATTTTACTGAACTGCACAAATGGAGACAATACTTCCAATCTGTATGTGCACCGTAATATCCCATTGAGGTAAGATAAGGATATTTCACAACTGCTGGCCTGTATTTTGCCACTTTTATCAGAAAATTAAGTTTAGTACTATACTTGTGCTCCCTAATTGACATGCCAAATCTTACATTGAAGGCGAAGCTTGTTTGTTATTGAACCAAGTGATGAAGGGGAAGAACAAGGGGAAGAAAAACAAAAATCAACTCCCGGTGCTGTAATGAAGCACGGGAACTGTGATGGCACAAGTAATGATATAGTTTTGCATCTTAATTTATTGCTATGGCTGGAACGAGCAATTGTTTTGCCACTGATTTGATGCCACTCTTAATGTAATATGTAATTATCTCTACATGTGCAAACAGGGATCTTCTTTGAAGATACCATATATTTTAGTGGAACTGCACAAGAAGATGTTGGAAACATTAAACTAATCGAGGAGTATATAGTAAGCTTGGCCACCACCGTAGATGCTTCATCTGTATGCTCTACACAATAAGCCTCCTGACAAAGGTTGGTACTCGCCCACTGATTTCATCCATATGATTTAGCTTTGTCATCTCTATTGGTGTTGTGCTACTGTTTAGATACTGTCATGAAAAAGTGGTATTGTCCTTGAGAAGTGCTTCATCTGTGCTGTTTTAAATATTTCCTTTCCTTTTTTTCGAGCAAACAGTGATGCTAGCATTTAGTAGTCCTCTTGTTGTTGCACAACAGGATCATCTTCCTCTGAAGAAGAATATGGAGTACGTGAAGTGACTAGTTCTGATTATGCCAGGATGAAGAAGCCCTGTCTATCTTATCATCAGAAGGAGCAGTTGAAGGATGGTTACATTACTCCCCACAAGACCAAACTAACTTCAGCTCAGAACAACTGACAAAATCTCCATTTTTTGCTGTTGTTCTAGGATTCTTTCTGGTGAGTTCCATTTTTCTAAAAGTGTGCTCTACATGGACCATGTATGTGCCTGTTGAAACTGTCAATTCATAGTACAGTTTGCTCTATACTAATCACTTTTTTGTATTTGTGCAAACAGGGGTGCTCAGCTTGATTTCAATGGGAACTGCACAAAATGTTCATGAATACATTGAATCATTCATTTCCACCACAAGAAAGGAGGTGCCGATAAGTTCAAGGTGTTGCAACATATAAGGGCGAAATCATACAAGCTACGCGTGAATTTGGTTGATTTTGGTGGAACTGCACAAAAAGAACAGCTGGTTTATTTAGCACGAGGTGCCATGTCAATGTCCGAACTAATGGCAAACCCTATCCATTCCACAATTGCAGGCATTTGATATTTTCGAATGGGACAACCTTGTCAAATTTTGCTCATTGATTTTAGCAAGACATGCGTTTGATATTTTCGAATGGGACGCCCTTTGCTGTCAGCAGCGTCGATCATTTTTTTTCTTTATTCTTTAGTTGTGAAGTAAATATTGCCTCTGACATGTGAGTCGCTGAGATGCATAATCATCGATTGTTTTGAATGTTCTTTATGGATTGCCAGGCCTGTGTGTTTGATTGCAATGTACAGAAATGCTGAAAAGCTGCTGAAACTCTTTGTACTCCTTCTGTTCCTTTTTACTTCGCACATTGTGTAAGTGCATACTTTTTTGTATAAGATTGGTCAAAGTAGAGATACTTTGACTGCAGACAAAACTTGTATGCAGACTAGAAAGGACCGGAGGGAGTACATGTGAAACTGCTGCAAACGAGGTGATCACCCTGGGAATAATGCTAGTACGTATTGTTTTGCATGTTCATCCAATGCCAGTGATACAGGAATTCGAACTAATCGAAATAAATTCATTCATACACGGTCGGATTTCATATAAACATGCCGGATTTCATTACATTTCAACTATAAAGGGGTGTGCGCTGGATGTATAATTAATTAACCGGCCTAGCTTGTCACAACGATTAGGGCAACTAGGAGCCCAATGATCAGGATCACCACATGACAAACACCTTTCTTCTTGTCATTCTTATTCTTGAAGTTTGTGTGTTGCACAGCCTTGTTCTTCCCATCAAACTTTGCTTTAGCATCAAACTTGCCCTTGTTCTTGAACTTGTGGGGCTGGAAGTTCTTCTGTACCATATTGGCACTAGATCCTCCCTCAATTCCTCAAGCATGTGTGTCCTTTGCTCTCGCCTTTTCTTCCACATCAAGAGTGCCAATGAGATCCACGAAGGAGGAAGCTTGGTGACGAAGGAGGTATAATTAATTAACCGAAGCTACCCGCCTGTGTCCCGCTGAGCCGAACAAAAGCTTCAGTGACTTAACTATAGGTGCAGTTGCGTAACTGACATGTGGCCTGTTGGGCCCACGTGTCAGTCAGCCAACTGCACCAGCAGTTAAGTAGAAGCAGCATTATTCTCCAGCAGAACTCCCCGACTCCACATCACCGCCAAGAAGCTAACTGACCGTCAATGGTCAACCCACCTAGCTTGGCTTCAACAGGAAGGTAGCAGTCGTGGCCTTACTTGGACCCGAGCGGAGGCGACCTACCGTGTTCTACTCTTCCTCGTTTTCTGTGTGGCGCGGCCTTGTTGGCAGCGGGGTGGGGCCTCGGTGGAGCCGGCGATGTCCTCTGTCTCGTTGTCGGCGGGCGGCGCCTCAGCGGAGCGGTGGAAATCCTCCCTCGCGTTGCCGGCAGGGTGGGGCCTCGGCTGAGCCGGCGATGTCCTCTGCCTCGTTGTTGGCGGGGCGGGGCCTCGGCGGAGCCGGCGGTGTCCTCTGCCTCGTTGTTGGTGCCGCGGGGCCTCGGCGGAGCAGGGCCTCGTCGACTCCAGTGGAGCGGGGACTCGTCGGAGCCGGCATTGTCCTCTGCCTCGTCCTCGGTCTCGCCAAACAGCGCCTCGCCTGCTTCATCGCCCTCTTTGCTAGCCTCTTTGTAGGCGGCTGCAGCCTCCGCCACCCGCATGCGGTACCGCCAGCGCTTGAGGCGGCCCTTGCGGGCGGAGCGGTACGAGTCGAGCAGCGCCTCCTGCTCCGCCCGCTCCGCGGCGATCTACTCCTCCGCCTGCAGGTGCTCCTCGAGGAGATAGTGGTTGTAGGCGGTGTCGGCCTGCGCCTCCCGGAACTGCTCCTCACGCATCTGCCTCACACTATCCATATATTGGGCATAGGCCTCGCCGATGGTCATGGTGCAATGCACCGGCGAGGATGGTGCGGAGAAGGGGGTTGGCGTCGGATCGTCGACTACCATGTTCTCCATTGGGACGTCGTCGTCCTCTGGCTGCCTGTCGGCCAGCCGGTCGGCAGCAATGGCTGCCATCTCCTTGTGGTCCGTCATTCGCCCATCCCGAAGAGTGCTGGAGTGCGAGGAAGCCATGGTGGGCAGTAGTGGTGTGGACAGGAGAAAGGAAACGGATGCGGATAACTGCGGCTATGGCCAGCGCAGCAGTTTATATTGCAATGGTGGGTAGGCGAAGGGACGGACGTGTGGCGCCGGAGTAGCCGCTTCGGCAACCGCGTATCATTAATGTGGGCGGCAGATGAACGGACGGACGGCACTTGTGTCGTTTGAAGGCGGAGCAATCGCCTGCACCGGGAAGCGGGGCGGGCGGTGCTGACTGTTTCTGGTGGAAAACGCGCGTGGGCGAGGAGATGACTTTACTTGGAGAGGATGACAATGGGGACCCACCAGGTCCATAGCCTCACGTACGCAAGTGCCTCCTTATTTTTATATATATATATATATATGTGTGTGTGTGTGTGTGTGTATAAAACTATACTCCCTCCGTCTAGGTGAATAAGTCGTATTAGAAGGTGCATCACGACCTAGGTGCAAGCAGATTGGTGGAAAAGAATAATATTTCTCTCTTCTAAACACAACATTTAATCACAGCAGTTAAGAGGATGCCTTATTAGCTACCCATGCAGGCCATCGTAATTCATAGGATGCAAAGCGCTTTTATTTCTTGCCTAATAACCGCATGGACGTGATGCATGCATTGGTCCTTGCCCGAGCAAAAAAAGGGAGGAACGGGGTTTCCACGGGAGACAACAAGGCAGAGGTGGAAGAGCTCACTGGAGTAATTTATTTTGCTTCCCCCTGGTTTCCTGACATCACGGCCCCACACCATTGTCAACCTATGTAGTAGTCAATAAAGGAGAGGATTGCACAAGAAGCGGCCGACAGTTGAGACCAAGCAGCTCGAGCAGTATTTGTGTTTTTGAGGTGTGAGCACTGCAGAGTTTTTTGATGTTTAACCCAGATATTAATTTTTCCCCTCTGAACAACAATGAAAACATCGCTGAAGGTATTAACTGGGCGGGCTGTGGCCCATCTAGCCCAAGCCAGATATCCAGCCCAGATATTAATTTTTTTCAAGCTAAAAATGGCTAGCCCAGCTATACTTTTTTTAGGAATACCCAGGCAAGGTCAAGTTGTTATTCTCCGCCCCGCTGGGCTGCAAATCTTTCCTAGGAGGGATGCATTAGGCTTAACAAGAAAATGGGCTTTAAGAAATAATAAATGGGATGTAATTATAAAAACTGGGCAGTAACTATAAAAAAATGCACCAAACACGTGATTACTTTATAAAATATCATTTTTGGATATTGAAAATTTTAATTTCATTAATTGTTGCGAGCGCAATGTTTCGTTGGATTTTTACGTAATATAAATTTATTTAATCTGACTAGAAATTTTGGGATAAAAATATTTCGGATCCCATTAAAATGTGGGAAATTTATTGAATTCTGTTTTGAACGGTTGGTTGAAATGGGTTGTACTTTTAACAAACTATAAATGGGTTGTAGTAAATTCCATTAGAATTCAAAAATGGGCTACACATTCTTACAAATCTCGAATGGGCTATAAGTTCTCTGCCATACACTTCTGGCCTTACTAAGTTGACGCGTCCCCTAAAAAAACAGAGTTGACGCGTATGCAAGGCTTTGTCAACTTATAGTCAACACACGGTTCTAGCAACAGTGGCCGTTGGATGTCCATCCAACGGATGCCGTGCTTCTTATTCAATCTCGGATATTCTAGGTTCACCTGCCCAAAAAATGATTCCTCCCCCTGACATCTAGGGCGCACCGTTTCGGAAGCTGACCTGTGGGCCTACTAAGTTGACGTACCAAGGGCTTTGTCAACTTAGTCAATATACACGATTCTAGCTGCAGTGACCGTATGATGTCCATCCAATAGCCGTAGTGCTTCTTCAACCTCTGGTCTTCTTGCTCCAGCCGCCCAAAGCAGCGCCGGTCGTGCCGCCTGCTCCTGCCTCCCATGGCCGGTTGTGCTGTCGCGGAGGCCTCACCGTCCCCTACTATTCCCACCGCGGCCAGGACCTACGGCGACGACAGCCTCACACCGCAGCCGAACGAGTGAACCCTCATACTCCTCTCCGCGTGGGCATCCACTACTGCGTCTTCACTGGCTCCGTGTCGTCCCCTTCCTAGGCCTCACCGTCGTCCACCGCCCTGGTGCTCTCGGCGCGGCGTGGTCAACTTGGTCAAGGAACGACTTCCATCGGACATGGACTGTACGTGGAGAGGCTGACAGCTGGGTCCACGGCGGCAGCTGGGAAGTGCCTCCTTATTATGTAGAAAATAATGATTCCTCCACCTGACAGCAAGGACCCACCGGACGGGCCACCGTATTTTGCGAAAAAATGTTTCCCTCCTAACTGTTGGGACCCACCAGCTACACCTTCGCACGCAAGGAAGTGCGTCCGGGCAAAAAAAATGATTTGCCCCCCTGACTGCTGGGACCCACCAGCTACATCTTTGCACGCAAGGAAGTGCGTCCGGGCAAAAAAAAAGAAAACCAAAATGATTCGCCCCCCTGACTGCTGGGACCCACCGGCCCCCCGACTGCTGGGACCCACCAGCTACATCTTCGCACGCAAGGAAGTGCGTCCGGGCAAAAAAAATGATTTGCCCCCTGACTGCTGGGACCCACCAGCTACATCTTCGCATGCAAGGAAGTGCCTGACAGTCGGGACCCACCTGGTCGAAGCGTACGTAGCGTTGTCATTCTGGTTGCGAACGTGTACGTACATACTGGTCGATGTAGAGGCGCGCACGTGTCGTAGTAGAGGCGCGCACGTAACATGTACACGTACGTACAGCGGCCAGGGTGCAAGAAAGAAAATACGGCCACGTATGTGTACATACGGGCGGGGTCTCGAACGCCTACTCGCGCATACGTACGGCGAGGGCTCGTGTACATGGCTGGGTCGGAACGGAGAAACAGCGTCGTCGTCATGTTCATGGGTCGGAACGGAATGTGTGGTCGTGTTCATCGGGAGGGCTTGGACGAAAGAGGTGATGGAAACAAGGCCTGGCGTACCGCACAACGGAGGAAACGGACCTCCTACGGTCAAAATGGGGTCCTGTTGATCGGGAGGGGTGTGGCGTACCGCAAAACGGAGGAAACGAACCTCCTACGGTCGAAACGGGGGTCTTGTTGATCGGGAGGGGTGTGGCGTACTGCAAAACGGAGGAAACGGACCTCCTACGGTCGAAACGGGGGTCCTGTTGATCGGGAGGGGTGTGGCGTACCGCAAAACGGAGGAAACGGACTTGTGTTGAAGCGCTACAGTCGAAACGGGGGTCCTGCTCATCGGGAGGGGTGTGGCGTACCGCAAAACGGGACTCCACGGGATACTGTTCATCTCCACCGTCGACCCCCTCCAGCCTCCACGAGCTACTGTTCATCCACCGTCTCCTCCTCCAGCCTCCACGAGCTCCTGTTCATCCAGCCTCCACCGCGCGCTACTCCACCGGCTACTGTTCAACCACCCCTCCACCGTCTACTGTTCATCCAGCCCTCCACACCACGGGGTCCTGTTCAACCACCCCTCCACGGGC
Source organism: Triticum aestivum (assembly GCF_018294505.1). Taxonomy (NCBI): domain Eukaryota; kingdom Viridiplantae; phylum Streptophyta; class Magnoliopsida; order Poales; family Poaceae; genus Triticum; species Triticum aestivum. The sequence goes on from NC_057797.1 coordinate 728,543,231, forward strand.
ACCCCTCCACCGTCTACTGTTCATCCTACCCTCCACGTGGTGCTCCTGTTCATCCAGCCCTCCACGGGGTCCTGTTCATCCAGCCCCAACCGGCTCGATCGATAGGGGTCCTGTTCATCCAGAGGCAACACCACGGGGTCCTGTTCATCCACCCCCACCGGGAACTGTTCATCCAACCCCCTCCCCCCTGCAATGCTCACTATTCATCCAAAGGCAGCATCGATCGGCTTCAGTTAGCAGCAGTAGCCAAGGAATCGCTCGATCGGGTTCAGTTAACAGCCATCGATCGATTGCTCGGGTTCAGTAACGCATAGCCTGCAGTGCAATCGCCCGGGTTCAGTTAGAGCCCAACGCCTCGCTCGGGTTCAGTTAGAGCCAACGCCTCGCACACACGCGCGTACGTGTACGAGAGAAACGCGCATCGCTCGGCCCCCGACCTCCCACCGTAACCGGGAACTCCCTGAAATTTTCCTCCCCCTCAATTCTACCATGGTTTTTCCATCATGGACGGCCCAAAGAATGTCATGCAGCTGCGTCTCCGGCCCGCCCAGGACGAAAAGCCCATTTTCTGTGACGATAATTGTGACAAAACCCGGTATCATCATAAAGTGCCCAGGATATCGGGTTTTGTCACAATTATCATCATAAAAGTGTCATATGTATGACAGAAAAAAATTTCGTTCGGCCCAAAATGTCACGGATGTGTCTTTTTTTTGTAGTGATACTTTCTATTCGGATATAAGAAAACATAACTCATTATGTTGTCTTCCTTGTCCAACATCAACTTTTTAGCAAGTCATATTTTAATGAGTGCTCACAATTATAAAAGACGTCCAAGATAGTATATTTATATTTGAAGCCTCTCTTTCTTTATTACTTCCTATGAATTGCAACAATGACCAAAATTATGTTTGTCAACTCCCAACAATTTTTATTCATCATACTCTTTATATGTGAAGTCATTACTCTCCATAAGATCAATATATGATCTTTTTATTTCTTTTTCTTTTTTTCTTTTTTTCTTTTTTTAACTCCCTCAAGATCATAGAAAGAAAGCACAGCCCTCAACTCAAAACTACTCTTTATTATATATGTCAAGGACTCAATTACAAGGACTCAATTACATAGAGGGAACATAAAGCAAAACTCAAGGCTAGATCATACTAAAACTTTATTCTACTAGATCAAGATGTAACCAAAAGGATCGAACTAAGAAAAATGATAAAGATAAAGGTGTGATGGTGATACGATACTAGGGCACTCCCCCAAGCTTGGAAATTTCCAAGGGGAGTGCCATACCCATGTATTTAGATCTCTTTCTTCGGGGATGGTGATGTGATATTGTTGGCGATGATGCCCCTCAGGATACAATTCTCTTCCCCGAGCTTATTAATTTGCTGCTTAAGATCCATCACTTCCTTGCGAAGTTTATCCGTGACAGCTAGAGCTCCATCCACCCATGGATGTTTCCTCGTTGCGGGAGAAAAAGCAACACTCTTTTTCATATTTTCACAAGAGAGAAATCTAGCATTGGGAGGAATAATCGAATTTGGTATTGTTGAGCTCTGAAGTTGCTCCAGCATGAATCTGGTTTGAAGCAGAGAGGTAACTTCTTGATCCTCCTCCATGGCATCCACTCTTTTCAAGTCAGCCTCCATCTCTTCCTCCGTTGCTGGCCCAAAGTGGTTAGCATCTCTGTGTGCTCTTGGGCCTGGTGCCGGGTGAGATACCCGACTCTCCCCATCCGACTCTTGCGAAGACATCTTGCTCCAAATCTGCTGCAGGAACAACTCAAAACAAAAACAGAGGATTTTGTCGTGGTACGGTGGTCAAAACCTTCGGGAGATTATGTAATGAATTTTTACCAACCATAAGAAGTATCGTGCAAGAAAACGGAGTCCGAAAGGCACATGAGGTGGCCACAAGGACGGGGGCGCGCCCAGGGGGTAGGGCGTGCCCTCCACCCTTGTGGTGGCCTCGTGTCTCTTTCGGACTACTTTTAATTTTCCTATTTTTTAAATATTCCAAAACAGAGAAAAATTAACATTGGAAACGTTTTGGAGTCGGTTTACTTACGTACCACATACCTATTCCTTTTCGGAGTCTGAAGCGTTATGGAAAGTGTCCCTTATGTACTCCTCTGGTGTTACGGTATTAATTACATTTGTTTCAACATTTATGGGAGTACCTAAGGTATAATGTTTGATTCTTTGACCGTTTACCACCTTCGGATTTGCGCCTTCGGCATTGTTGATCCTTATGGCACAGGAACGATAGACTTCCTCGATAATGTAAGGGCCTTCCCATTTAGAGAGAAGCTTTCTTGCAAAAAATCTTAAACGAGAGTTGTATAGAAAAACATGATCACCTACATTAAATTCACGCTTTTGTATCCTTTTGTCATGCCATCTTTTAACTTTTTCTTTAAACAATTTGGCATTCTCATAGGCTTGGGTTCTCCATTCATCAAGTGAGATAATGTCGAATAACCTCTTCTCATCGGCAAGTTTGAAATCATAATTGAGCTCTTTAATAGCCTAGTATGCCTTATGTTCTAGCTCAAGAGGTAAGTGACATGCTTTTCCATAAACCATTTTATACGGAGACATACCCATAGGATTTTTATAAGAAGTTCTATAAGCCCATAATGCATCATCAAGTTTCTTATACCAATTCTTTCTAGATCTATTAACAGTCTTTTGCAAAATGAATTTAAGCACTCTATTACTCAATTCTACTTGACCACTAGACTGAGGATGATATGGAGATGCAATTCTATGATTAACATCATACTTAGGAAGCATTTTACAGAAAGCACCATGAATAAAATGTGAACCACCATCAGTCATTAAATATCTAGGGACACCAAACTTCAGAAAAATAACTTATTTAAGCATATTAATAGAAGTGTTATGATTAGCACTACTAGTTGGAATAGCTTCTACCCACTTAGTAACGTAATCAACATCAACTAAAATATGTGTATACCCATTAGAGGAAGGAAAAGGTCCCATATAATCAAAACCCCAAACATCAAATGGTTCAATAACAAGTGAATAGTTCATAGGCATTTCCCACGCCTACTGATATTACCAATTCTCTGGCGTTCATCACAAGACAAGACAAACTTACAAGCATCTTTAAAGAGAGTGGGCTGCTACCTCTTGAGCTTGCGTTGGTTTTCCCTTGACGAGGAAAGGGTGATGCAACATAGTAGCGTAAGTATTTCCCTCAGTTTTTGAGAACCAAGGTATCAATCCAGTAGGAGACTACACGCAAGTCCCTCGTACCTGCACAAACAAACAAGAACCTCGCAACCAACGTGATAAAGGGGTTGTCAATACCTTCATGGTCACTTACGAAAGTGAGATCTGATAAAGATAATAAGATAAATATTTTTGGTATTTTTGTTGTATAGATTGGAAAATAAAGATTGCAAAACAAACGGTAATAGAAATAGCAAGTTGATATAAAAATAATATGATGGAAGATAGACCCGGGGGCCATAGGTTTCACTAGTGGCTTCTCTCAAGATAGCAAATTCTACGGTGGGTGAACAAATTATTGTCGAGCAATTGATAGAAAAGCGCATAGTTATGAGAATATCCAGGCATGATCATGTATATAGGCATCACGTCTGCGAAAAGTAGACCGAAACAATTCTACATCTACTACTATTACTCCACACATCGACCGCTATCCAGCATGCATCTAGATTATTAAGTTCATAAGAACAGAGTAACGCATTAGGAAAGATGACATGATGTAGAGGGATAAACTCAAGCAATATGATATAAACCTCATCTTTTTATCCTCGATGGCAACAATACAATACGTGCCTTGCTGCCCCTGTTGTCACTGGGAAAGGGCATCGCAGGATTGAACCCAAAGCTAAGCACTTCTCCCATTGCAAGAAAGATCAATCTAGTAGGCCAAACCAAACTGATAATTCAAAGAGACTTGCAAATATATTTAAATCATGCATAAAAGATTTCAGAGAAGAATGAAGTATTGTTCATAGATAATCTTAATCATAAACCCACAATTCATCAGATCTCGATAAACACACCGTAAAAAGAATTACATCGAATAAATCTCTAAGAGAATCGAGGAGAACTTTGTATTGATATCCAAAGAGAGAGAAGAAGCCATCTAGCTAATAACTATGGGCCCGAAGGTCTGTGGTAAACTACTCACACATCATCGGAGAGGCTATGGTGTTGATGTAGAAGCCCTCCGTGATCGATTCCCCCTCCGACGGAGCGCCGAAAAAGGCCCCAAGATGGGATCTCACGGGTACAGAAGGTTGCGGCGGTGGAAATAGGGTTTCGTGGTGCTCCTGGATGTTTTCGGGGTATATGGGTATATATAGGAGGAAGAAGTACGTTGGTGGAGCTGCGAGGGGCCCACGAGGGTGGGGGCGCACCTCCCTGCCTCGTGGCTTCCTTGCTTCTTTCTTGATGTCAAATCCAAGTCTCCTAGATCACGTTTGTTCCAAAAATAACTCTCCTGAAGGTTTCATTCCGTTCGGATTCCGTTTGAAATTCCTTTTCTGCAAAACACTGAAATAGGCAAAAAAACAGCAATTTGCACTGGGCCTTTGGTTAGTAGGTTAGTCCCAAAAATAACATAAAAAGGTATATTAAAGCCGATTAAACATCCGAAATATATAATATAATAGCATGGAACAATCAAAAATTATAGATACGTTGGAGACGTATCAAGCATCCCCAAGCTTAATTCATGCTCGTCCTCGAGAAGGTAAATGATAAAAACAGAATTTTTGATGTGGAATGCTACCTAGCATAATTCTTAATGTAATTTTCTTTATTGTGGCATGAATGTTCAGATCCAAAAGATTCAATACAAAAGTTTAATATTGACATAAAAATAATAATACTTCAAGCATACTAGCAAAGCAATCATGTCTTCTCAAAATAACATGGCCAAAGAGAGTTATCCCTACAAAATCATATAGTCTGTCTATGCTCCATCTTCACCACACAAAATATTTAAATCATGCACAACCCCGATGATAATCCAAGTTTCATACTTTTGTTATTCTCAAACTTTTTCAATCTTCACGCAATACATGAGCATGAGCCATGGACATAGCACTATAGGTGGAATAGAATGGTGGTTGTGAAGAAGACAAAAAGAAGAAGATAGTCTCACATCAACTAGGTGTATCAATGGGCTATGGAGATGCCCATCAATAGATATCAATGTGAGTGGGTAGGGATTGCCATGCAACGATGCACTAGAGCTATAAGTGTATGAAAGCTCAACAAAAGAACTAAGTGGGTGTGCATCCAACTAGCTTGCTCACGAAGACCTGGGGCATTTTGAGGAAGCCCGTCATTGGAATATACAAGCCAAGTTCTATAATGTAAAATTCCCACTAGTATATGAAAGTGGCAACATAGAAGACTCTCTATCATGAAGATCATGGTGCTACTTTGAAGCACTAGTGTGGTAAAAGGATAGTAACATTGTCCCTTCTCTCTTTTTATCTCATTTTTTTGGGCCTTCTCTTTTTATGGCCTTTCTCTTTTTTTAGTATGGAGTCTCATCCCGACTTGTGGGGGAATCATGGTCTCCATCATCCTTTCCTAATAATGATGATCATCATACTTTTATCTACTTACAACTCGAAAAATTTACAACTCGATACTTAGAACAAAATATGACTCTATGTGAATGCCTCCGGCGGTGTACCGGGATGTGCAATGACTCATGAGTGACATGTATGAAAAATTATGAACGGTGGCTTTGCCACAAATACGATGTCAACTACATGATCATGCAAAGCAATATGACAATGATGAAGCGTGTCATAACAAACGGAACGGTGGTAAGTTGCCTGGCAATATATCTCAGAATGGCTATGGAAATGCCATAATAGGTAGGTATGGTGGTTGTTTTGAGGAAGGTATATGGTGGGTTTATGGTACCGGTGAAAGTTGCGCGGTACTAGAGAGGCTAGCAATGGTGGAAGGGTGAGAGTGTGTATAATCCATGGAATCAACATTAGTCATAAAGAAGTCACATACTTATTGCAAAAATCTATTAGTTATCGAAACAAATTACTACGCGCATGCTCATAGGGGGATAGATTTGTAGGAAAAGACCATCGCTCGACCCCGACCGCCACTCATAAGGAAGACAATCAATAAATAAATCATGCTCCGACTTTTTCACATAACGGTTCATCATACGTGCATGCTACGGGAATCACAAACTTTAGAACAAGTATTTCTCAAATTCACAAGTACTCAACTAGCATGACTCTAATATCACCATCTTCATATCTCAAAACAATCATCAAGTATCAAACTTCTCATAGTATTCAATGCACTCTTTATGATAGTTTATATTATACCCAACTTGGATGCCTATTATATTAGGACTAATTTTATAGCCAAAGAAAATTACCATGCTGTTCTAAAGGACTCTAAAAATGATATAAGTGAAGCATGAGAGATCAATAATTTCTATAAAATAAAACCACCACCGTGCTCTTAAAGATATAAGTGAATCACTAGAGCAAAATTATCTAGCTCAAAAGATATAAGTGAAGCTCATAGAGTATTCTAATAAATTCCGATTCATGTGTGTCTCTCCAAAAGGTGTGTACAGAAAGGATGATTGTGGTAAGCTAAAAAGAAAAGAATCAAATCATACAAGACGCTCCAAGCAAAACACATATCATGTGGTGAATAAAAATATAGCCTCAAGTAAAGTTGCCGATAGATGAAGACGAAAGAGGGGATGCCTTCCGGGGCATCCCCAAGCTTAGGCTTTTGGTTATCCTTGAATTTTACCTTGGGGTGCCTTGGGCATCCCCAAGCTTAGGCTCTTGCCACTCCATATTCCAAAACCCATCAAATCTTTACCCAAAACTTGAAAACTTCACAGCACAAAACTCAACAGAAAATCTCATGAGCTCCGTTAGTATAAGAAAACAAACCACCACTTCAAGGTACTGTAATGAACTCATTCTTTATTTATATTGGTGTTAAACCTAATGCATTCCAACTTATCTATGGTTCATACCCCCCGATACTAGCCATAGATTCACCAAAATAAGCAAACAACACACAAAAAACAGAATCTGTCAAAAACAGAACAATCTGTAGTAATCTGTAGGTTTCAAATACTTCTGTAACCCCAAAAATTCTAAAATAAATTGGTTGACGTGAGTAATTTTTCTATTAATCATCTTCAAAAATAATCAACCTAATCTCAATCTCTAGTAAAAAATGGCAGCAAATCTCGTGAGCGCTAAAGTTTCTGTTTTTTATAGCAAGATCGCAAAAACTTCCCCCAAGTCTTCTGAAAGGTTCTACTTGGCACTAACACTAATTAAAAGCATAAAACCACATCTAAACATAATCTAGATGAATTATTTATTACTAAACAGAACCAAAAAGTAAGAAACAAAAATAAAATTGGGTTGCCTGCCAACAAGCGCTATCGTTTGACGCCCCTAGCTAGGCATAAAAACAAGAATAGATCTAGGTATTGTCATCTTTGGTTTTAATTTTTTAGCGGAGTCATGCTTGAATCCGGGAGGTTCTTTACGTTTCCCTTCATATTTGGAAAATTTTAGATCTAAATAGTCCAACCACTTATTGCAAAGGGTAATCAACATATTCATGTGGTGAAGGTTTCCGCTAACACTCTTAAGAGGTTCGAGAGACTTTTGTAAAATTTTCGTTACTACGCAAATCTTCTCAAAAACTTGTGTCTCTTCCTGGTTATGATGTGGCCCCTTTTGTTGAGGTAGTGTTCCCACTATTCCCTCTATGATTTCATGAGCAATACTGGGATCAATTTCAATAAAATTTCCTTTGGCAACGCAATCCAAGAGTTGTCTATGGGACATATTTAGTCCAACATAAAAATTACGAAGTAAAATTGTAAAACTCACCTCTAAGGTGCAATTGCGATAAGATTCCATCATCCTATACCAAGCATCTTTTAAGTTTTTTCCTTGTCTTTGTTTGAAGTGAAGAACTCCAAACTCGGGAGACAAAGGAGCAGAAAAAGGACTAGCCATAACAGCAAAACCAACGATCTAACACATGGACACACAAGATGCAAGAAAAAGGGCGAACGGAAAAGAGGCGAATAAAATGGCAAGGGTGAAGTGGGGGAGTGGAAAACGAGAGGCAAATGGCAAATAATGTAATGCGAGGGATAAGAGTTTGTGATGGGTACTTGGTATGTCTTGACTTGTGTGTAGATCTCCCCGGCAATGGCGCCAGAAATCCTCTTGCTACCTCTTGAGCTTGCGTTGGTTTTCCCTTGAAGAGCAAAGGGTGATGCAGCACAGTAGCGTAAGTATTTCCCTCAGTTTTTGAGAACCAAGGTATCAATCCAGTAGGAGACTACACGCAAGTCCCTCATACCTGCACAAACAAACAAGAACCTCGCAACAAACGTGATAAAGGGGTTGTCAATCCCTTCACAGTCACTTACTAAAGTGAGATCTGATAAATATAATAAGATAAATATTTTTGGTATTTTTGTTGTATAGATTGGAAAATAAAGATTGCAAAATAAACAGTAATAGAAATAGCAAGTTGATATGAAAATAATATGATGGAAGATAGACCCGGGGGGCATAGGTTTCACTAGTGGCTTCTCTCAAGATAGCAATTTCTATGGTGGGTAAACAAATTACTACCGAGCAATTGATAGAAAAGTGCATAGTTATGAGAATATCTAGGCATGATCATGTATATAGGTATCACGTCCGCAACAAGTAGACCGAAACGATTCTACATCTACTACTATTACTCCACACATCGACCGCTATCCAGCATGCATCTAGAGTATTAAGTTCATAAGAAAAGAGTAACGCATTAGGCAAGATGACACGATGTAGAGGGACAAACTCAAGCAATATGATATAAACCCTATCTTTTTATCCTCGATGGTGACAATACAATACGTGCCTTGCTGCCCCTGCTGTCACTGGGAAAGGACGCCGCAAGATTGAACCCAAAGCTAAGCACTTCTCCCATTGCAAGAAAGATCAATCTAGTAGGCCAAACCAAACTGATAATTCAAAGAGACTTGCAAATATATTTAAATCATGCATAAAAGATTTCAGAGAAGAATCAAATATTGTTCATAGATAATCTTGATCATAAACCCACAATTCATTGGATCTCGACAAACACACCGCAAAAACAATTACATCAAATAGATCTCCAAGAGAATCGAGGAGAACTTTGTATTGAGATCCAAAGAGAGAGAAGAAGCCATCTAGCTAATAACTATGGACCCGAAGGTCTGTGGTAAACTACTCACACATCAATGGAGAGGCTATGGTGTTGATGTAGAAGCCCTCCATGATCAATTCCCCCTCCGACGGAGCACCGGAAAAGGCCCCAAGATGGGATCTCATGGGTAGAGAAGGTTTCGACGGTAGAAATAGGGTTTCGTGGTGCTCCTGGATGTGTTCGGGGTATATGGGTATATATAGGAGGAAGAAGTACATCGGTGGAGCTGCGAGAGGCCCACGAGTGTGGGGGGCATGCATACCCCCCTGGGCGCGCCTCCCTGCCTCGTGGCCTCCTTGCTTCTTCTTGACGTCAACTCCAAGTCTCCTGGATCACGTTTGTTCCAAAAGTAACTCTCCCGAAGGTTTCATTCCGTTTGGATTCCGTTCGATATTCCTTTTCTTCGAAACACTCAAATAGGCAAAAAAACAACAATTTGCACTAGGCCTTTGGTTAGTAGGTTAGTCCCAAAAATAATATAAAAAGGTATATTAAAGCCCATTAAACATCCAAAACAGATAATATAATAGCATTGAACAATAAAAAATTATAGATATGTTGGAGACGTATCATGGGCCAATAGAAACCGGATTGCAATACCTTATGTGCAGTTTTGTCTCCAGCGTGGTGTCCTCCGTAAGACTCGAAGTGACACTTACGTAGGATCTGTTCCTGTTCATGCTCAGGTACACAACATCTAATAACACCATCTACTCCTTCTTTATAAAGGTGTGGATCATCCCAAAAGTAATGTCTGAAATCATAGAAAAAACTTTTTCTTTTATTAGTATGTAAAACTAGGTGGTATAAATTTAGCAACAATGTAATTTGCATAATCAGCACACCATGGAGTATTACGAGAAGCATTTATGACATTTAATTGTTCATCAGGAAAGCTATCATCAATAGGTAATGGGTCATCAAGAACATTTTCTAACCTAGACAAGTTGTCTAGAACGGGGTTCTCAGCTCCCTTTCTATCAATAATATGCAAATCAAATTCTTGTAGTAGGAGAACCCATCTAATAAGTCTAGGTTTAGCATCTTTCTTTTCCATGAGATATTTAATAGCAGCATGATAAGTGTGAACAATTACTTTGGAATCAACAATATAAGGTCTAAACTTATCACATGCAAATACAACTGCTAAAAATTCTTTTTCAGTGGTAGCATAATTTCTCTAGGCACTGTCTAGAGTTTTACTAGCATACTAAATAACATTTAATTTCTTATCAACTCTTTGTCCTAGAACAACACCATCAACATAATCACTAGCATCACACACAATCTCAAAGGGTAAATTCCAATCAGGTGCCTGAACAATAGGTGCAGAAATCAAGGCTTTCTTAAGTATTTCAAATGCTTCTACACAATCATCATCAAAAACAAAAGGAACATCTTTTTGCAAGAGATTAGTGAGAGGCCTAGAAATTTTAGAGAAGTCTTTAATAAACCTCCTATAGAAACTAGCATGACCAAGGAAACTTCTTATACCTTTGATATCTTTAGGATAGGGCATCTTTTCAATAGCATCAACTTTAGCTTTATCCACTTTAATAGCTCTTTCAGAAATTTTATGCCCCAAGACAATACCTTCATTAACCATAAAGTGGTACTTCTCCCAATTCAATACAAGATTAGTTTCTTCACATCTATGCAAAACTCGGTCCAGGTTGCTTAAGCAATCATCAAAATAAGTTTGATAAACGGAGAAATCATCCATGAAAACCTCAACAATATTTTCACAAATGTCAGAGAATATAGCAGTCATACATCTTTGAAAGGTAGTAGGTACATTTCATAGACCAAAAGGCATACGTCTATAAGCAAAGGTACCAAAAAGGCAAGTAAAGGTGGTTTTCTCTTCATCATCTTTTGACACAGGTATTTGGGAGAAACCAGAATAACCATCTAGAAAGCAAAAATGTGTATGCTTGGATAATCTTTCTAGCATTTGATCAATAAAATGTAGGGGGTAATGATCTTTTCTAGTAGCTTGACTTAATTTACAAAAATCAATTACCATTCTATAACCTGTAACAATTCTTTGAGGAATCAATGCATTCTTATCATTAGGAACAACAGTAATACCTCCCTTCTTAGGGACACAATGAACATGACTTACCCATTGACTATCAGCAATAGGATAAATTATACCTGCCTCCAGAAGCTTTAGTATTTCATTTCTCACCACTTCTTTCATATTAGGATTTAACAGTCGTTGGTGATCAACAACTGGTTTAGCATCTTTCTCCAGTTTAATTTTGTGCTGACATAGAGTGGGACTAATGCCCTTAAGATCATCAAGAGTATATCCAATAGTGGCACGGTGCTTCTTTAGAGTTTTTAATAATTTCTTTTCTTCCCACTCTGAAAGGTTAGCACTAATAATAACAGGATACATCTTCTTTTCATCAATATAAGCATATTTCAGAGTATCATGTAATTGTTTAAGCTCAAACACAGGATCACCCTTAAGTGGAGGAGGATCCCCAAGGATTTCAACAGGCAAATTGTGTTTCAAAATAGGTCCTTGTTTAAAGAATACTTCATCTATTTCCCTTCTTTCATTCATAAACATATCATTTTCATGGTCTAGCAAATATTGTTCTAAAGGATCATTAGGAGACACAAGAATAGAAGCAAGACCAGTAATTTCATCCTTACTAGGCAATTCTTTATCATGGGGTTGTCTATGAAATTTAGAGAAATTAAAATCATGAGACATATCCCCTAAACCAACAGTAACAATATCTTTCTCACAATCTATCTTAGCATTAACAGTATTCAAGAAAGGTCTACCAAATATAATGGGACAAAAATTATCTTGTGGGGAACCAAGAACAAGAAAATCAGTAGGATATTTAATTTTCCCACACAAGACTTCAACATCTCTAACAATCCCAATTGGTGATATAGTATCTCTATTAGCAAGCGTAATAGTAACATCAATATCTTCTATCTCAGCAGGTGCAATACCATTCATAATTTCTTTATACAAGGTATATGGTATTGCACTCACACTAGCACCCACATCACATAATCCTTGATAACAATGATCTCCTATTTTAATAGAAACAACAGGCATGCCAACAACAGGTCCATGTTTATCTTTAGTATCAGGTTTAGCAATCCTAGCAGCTTCATCACAGAAATAAATAACATGCCCATCAATATTATCAGCCAAGAGATCTTTAACCATAGCAATACTAGGTTCAACTTTAATTTGCTCAGAGGGTTTTGGTGTTCTAATATTACTTCTGTTAACCACAGTTGTAGCTTTAGCATGTTCTTTATTCTAACAGGAAAAGGTGGTTTCTCTATATAAGCAGTAGGAACAATAGGAGCAACATTATAAGTAATAGTTTCTTATTCAACTTTAATAGTTTCAACTACTTTCACTTCAATGGGAGGATGACATTTAAACCACTTCTCCTTTGGTATATCAACATGGGTAGCAAAAGATTCACAGAAAGAAGCTACTATCTTAGAGCCAAGTCCATATTTAGTGCTAACATCACGAAAAGCATCGGTATCCATAAAAGATTTAACACAATCAAACTTAAGTTTTATACCTAACTCCTTACCTTCGTCGAGTTCCCAATCTTCAGAGTTTCGTTTAATTATTTCCAATAAATCCCATTTGAATTCAATATCCTTCTTCATATAGGAACCAATACAAGAAGTATCGAGCATGGATCAATCATTATGAGAAAGCCGAGCACACAAATTTTCAATAAGAATTTATCTTGAGAGCTCATGATTGGGACATGAATATAACATTGAGTTAAGCCTCCCCCAAGATTGAGCGATACTTTCTCCTTCACGAGGCCAAAAATTATATATATATATATATATATATAATTCCGATCACGATGAACCAGATGCATAGGATAAAACTTCTGATGAAGAAATTCCAATTTCAGTCGGTTGTAGTTCCATGATCCAATATCATCCAATAGCCTATACCATGTAAATGACTTTCCCTTCAAAGATAAAGGGAAGACCTTCTTCTTGACAACATCCTCGGGCATACCTGCAAGCATATATAATCCACAAACTTCATCCACGTAGATTAGGTGCATATCAGGATGTAATGTTCCATCTCTGGCATAAGGATTAGCTAGCAGTTTCTCTATCATACCCGAAGGAATTTCATAATAATTATGTTCGGTAGGTGCAGTAGGTTGAGGAGCAACTAATTGCGGTTCTAGTCGAGGTGAAGATACCCCGAACAAACCCCTCAAAGGATTATTTCCCATAGTAACAAGTGACGACAACAAATTTCAACATACTATATAAATGTTTCCTTACCAAATTCCACTTACCAAAGGCGCTTCACTCCCTAGAAAAGGCGCCAGAAAAGCGTCTTGATGACCCACAAGTATAGGGGATCTAGCGGAGTCCTTTTGATAAGTAAGAGTGTCCAACCCAACGAGGAGCAGAAGAAAATGACAAGTGGTTTTCAGCAAGGTATTCTCTTCAAGCATTGAAATTATCGGTAACAGATAGTTTTGTGATAAGATAAATCAATAAAAGTAAACAAGGTGCAGCAAGGTGGCCCAATCATTTTTTAGCAAAGGAAAAGCCTAGACAAAGTCTTATATAAAGCAAAGCGCTCCTGAGGACACATGGAAATTGTTATCAAGTTAGTTTTCTTCATGCTCATATGATTCACGTTCGTTACTTTGATAATTTGATATGTGGGTGGAGCGGTGCTTGGGTGCTACCCTTCCTTGGACAAGCCACCCACTTATGATTAACCTCTCTCGCAAGCATCCGTAACTACGAAATAAGAATTAAGGTAAACCTAACCATAGCATGAAACATATGGATCCAAATCAGCCCCTTATGAAGCAACGCATAAACTAGGGTTTACGCTTCTGTCACTCTAGCAACCCATCGTCTACTTATTACTTCCCAATGCCTTTCCCCAGGACCAAATAATGGTGAAGTGTCATGTAGTCGATGTTCACATAACACCATTAGAGGAGAGACAACATACATCTTAGCAAAATATCAAACGAATACCAAATTCACATGATTACATATAACAAGACTTCTCCCATTTCCTCAGGAACAAACGTAACTACTCATAAAGCATATGCATAATCATAACCAGAGGAGTATTAATTATCATTAAGGATTTGAAAATATAATCTTCCACTGGATAAACCAACTAGCATCAACTACAAGGAGTAATCAACACTACTAGCAACCCACAGGTACCAATCTGAGGTTTTGGGACCAAGATCGAATACAAGAGATGAACTAGGGTTTGAGAGGAGATGGTGCTGGTGAAGATGTTGATGGAGATTGACCCCCTCTCGATGAGAGGATCGATGTTGATGACGATGGCGACGATTTCCCCCTCCTGGAGGGAAGTTTCCCCAGCAGAATAGCTCCGCTGGAGCCCTAGATTGGTTCTGCCCAGGTTCCGCCTCGAGACGGTGGCGCTTCGTCCCGAAAGCTTCCTTCTGATTTTTTCCAGGTCAAAACACACCATATAGCCAAAGATGGGCACCGGAGGCCTGCCAAGGGGCCCACAAGGTCGGGGGGCGCGCCCGGGGGGGGGGGGGGGGTAGGGCGCGCCCTCCACCATTGTGGCTGGCTGGTGGCCCCCTCTGGTACTTTCTTCGCCCAATATTTTTATATATTCCAAAAACATGCTCCGTGAAGTTTCAGGACTTTTGGAGTTGTGTAGAATAGGTCTCTAATATTTGCTCCTTTTCCAGTCCAGAATGCCAGCTGCCGGCACTCTCCCTCTTCATGTAAACCCTATAAAATAAGAAAGATAAGGCATAAGTATTGTGATATAATGTGTAATAACAGCCCATAATGCAATAAATATCAATATAAAAGCATGATGCAAAATGGACGTATCAATGATTGATATATAAATTCCCTATTTTTTGCTAATTTTTTTTTTTAAAAATGGAGTATTAGAGGTATGGTCATTGTTCAGATCATTACAGACTATTTTGTTTTTGAAAGATTCTGGTTTCAATGCATAGTTTGCTTGTTTTCTACTTTCTATGGCTTATATTTCTCAATATAAATTGTAGAAATGATAGGGTCTAGTAGGCATTGTATTAGAACAATTATGAATATTGTCTTAACAGTACCAAATTGAATGGCTTGCTCTTTATCATACTAAACTATCTCACGAAGTTCCATTAAGTTTTGTGTGATTGAAGTTTTCAAGTTTTGGGTGAGATATCGATATGAGGAGAATAAGGAGTGACAAGACCCTAAGCTTGAGCATGCCCAAGGCACCCTAAGGTAATATTCAAGGAATTCCCAAGCAATTAAGCTTGGGGATGCCCCGGAAGGCATCCCTTCTTTCGTCTTCAACATTATCGGTAACCGTACTTGGAGTTATATTTTCATTCGTCACATGATATGTGTTTTGCTTGGAGCATCATTTTATTTTGTTAGGATTTGCTTTCTATTATTTATAATAATGTTTTGCATCTTTCATTTCAATAAATGTGTTAAGGATAGCCTTTACCATACTTATTTTGCAAGTCTTTATGTGGCTGTTTGAAAATAGAAAGTTCCACGCTAGTGCGTCAGTTGTTAAAAAAATGTCAGAATGTGATAAAATGTTGAATTTTTTGCACAATAAGCCATGATAAAATTTCTACAGTCTGGTAAATTTACATAATTGTTGGAGTTAAATAAGTATGAATCTTCTTGCATTCTTTACAGACTATCCTATTTGATAGATTGCTATTATGTTTGCATTGTTTGCATATGTTTGTTTGTTTAATGATTCTATTTGAGGATATGAGTATTAAATATGAAGAGGCATTTAGTATGCAATGTTAAATAATAATTTTAGTGATTTGCTACAGTATATAATGATAAGGTTATTGCATATGATTTACACTAACTTATCTCACGAGTTCTTGTTGAGTTTTGTGTGGATGAAGTTTTTAAGATTTAGGGAAACCGTGATATGAAAGTGGTGTCTACTACGCAACTTTATTCTTGTAGACACGTGTTGGGCCTCGAAGCACAGAATTTTTTAGGACAGTAGCATTTTTCCCTCAAGTGGATGACCTAAGGTTTATCAATCCGTGGGAGGCGTAAAATGAAGATGGTCTCTCTCAAGCAACCCTACAATCAAATACAAGAAATCTCTTGTGTCCCCAACACACCTAATACAATGGAAAATTGTATAGGTGCACTAGTTCGGCGAAGAGATGATGATAAAAGTGTAATATGGATGGTAGAAATATATTTTTATAATCTGAATAAATAAAAACAGCAAGGTAGAAAATACTAAACGGGCACAAAAAAGGTATTGGAATGCTTGAAAATGAGGCCTAGGGTCCATACTTTCCCTAGTGCAATCTCTCAACAATGCTAATCTAATTGGATCATATAACCACCCCTCAAAGTGCAATGAAGAATCACTCCAAAGTTCCTATCTAGTGGAGAACATAAGAAGAAATTGTTTGTAGCTATTCTTTCCGATCGATCTATCCAAGAGTTCGTACTAAAATAACACCAAGTTATTCTTTCCGATCGATCTATCAAGAGTTCATACTAAAATAATACCAAGTTATTCTTTCCGATTGATCTATCAAGATTTCGTACTAGAATAACACCAAAGCAAATTCAGATTCATAATACTCAATCCAACACGAAGAACCTCAAAGAGTGCCCCAAGATTTCTACCGGAGAAACAAAAGACGAGAACGTGCATCAACCCGTTACCCCAATGTCACCGCGAGAATCCGCGAGTTGAGTGCCAAAACACATATCAAGTGAATCAATATGATACCCCATTGTCACCACGAGTATTCATATGCAAGACATATATCAAGTGTTCTCAAATCCATAAAATTATTCAATCCGATAACAACGAAATCTCAAAGGGAAAACTCAATTCATCATAACAAGATAGAGAGAGGAAAACACCATATGATCCAACTATATTAACAAAGCCCGCGATACATCAAGATCGTGACATCTCAAGAACACGAGAGAGAGAGAGAGAGAGATTAACCACATAGCTACTGGTACAAACCCTTAGCCCGAGGGTGGACTACTCCCTCCTCATCATGGTGGCCGCCGGGATGATGAAGATGGCCACCGGAGATGATTCCCCCCTCCGACAGGGTGTTGAAATGGGGTCTAGATTGGTTTTTGGTGGCTACAGAGCCTTGCGGCGGCGGAACTTCTGATCTAGGTTAACTCTGAAGGTCTCTATTTATAGGATTTTTTGGCGTTGGTTTCACGCTAAGATGGGCCTCAAGGTGAGAACAACCCACCGGGGCAAGCCAGGCCCACCAGGCGCGCCCTGGTGGGTTGTGCCCTCCTCGTGGCTCTTCTGGCCCTCGCACGAAGCTTCGGGGGTCTCTTTTGTTCCAAAAAAATCCGTCAAAAAGTTTCAACTCATTTGGAGAACTTTCATTTCTGCACAAAAACAACACCACGGTAGTTCTGCTGAAAACAACATCAGTCCGAGTTAGTTCCATGCAAATCATACCAAAACCATATAAAATTGTTGTAAACATGGCATTAATACTTCATAAATTATATATACGTTGGATATGTATCATAAAGGAATTAAGGAGACACAAAAGCTCAAGCTTGGGGATGCCAAAAGCATCCCAAGATAATATTTCAATAAGTCTCAAGCATCTAAGCTTGGGGATGCCCCGGTAGGCATCCCACATTTCTTCATCAAGAATTATCGGTTAGTATTGGTTGAGCCTGAGTTTTTGCTTCTCCACATGAGTTGTGATATTCTTCAAATGTCATTTTATTTTGTTTTGCTTGCTATTTTAATAAAATACTTAGATCTAAAAGTTTCTAAATAAGGGAGAGTCCTCAAATAGTTACCCATTTACTAAACTACTCGCTTGATCTTCACTTATATCTTTTTGGAGTAGTTTGTCATTTACTCTCGTGCTTCACTTATATCCTAAGAGTAAATTGTTGAATGAATTGAATATCATGAAGTTGAAATTACATGTTCATATTATGCCTAGTAGTAGCTTCACGTTGGGTTTAGAAAGTGAAATCTTTTGAAGCTTGACAATCACAATATTGGTCATACAAGAAATTCATAAATGATTATTATAAGGAAGAGAACTTTCACATACAAATTAATATATTATCTTGGACATCCTCTATGATTGTGAATACCCATTAATTATTTTCAAACTTGAGAAAATTAGTTGAAGCTGGACAAGGAAGACAATGTAATGAGTTATGGTTGTGTATATTTTCATAGAAGTTATATTGTTATGGATCCTCCAACATGTGGTGTTTGTTTAGAATCTTTAGTTAGACAAAAATTCGTACTAAGTAGAGATACTACTTGTGCATCCAAAAACCCTTAAACCCAGTTTCTTTCCATGAGTGCCCACCATACCTACCTATGGATTGAATAAGATCCTTCAAGTAAGTTGTCATCGGTGCATAAAGCAATAAAAATTGCTCCTAAATATGTTTGATCTTTTATTGTAAGGGAAAATAGGTGTTGTACAAACTTGTGATGGCAAAGTAATAAAAGTGACGGTTTGCATAATAGAGGTTGCTATCATAAGGGGCAATATGACGTGATGTTCCTTTGCATTAAGAGCTTGGGCGTCCAAAAATTAAAAGTGCATGACAACCTCTGCTTCCCTTTGTGAAGGGCCTATCTTTTACTTTTCAGTATTTACTTTTATGCAACAATCAATAGTATGCATTATAATTTCAACCTCAATTATTCTCTAGTTGGCAATCATCATGTGGCGGGGAAAGATCTAGGCACATATGGCCAGTCAAATATATTTGATCATGATTTATCATTGCTGACAATTATCTCTGTGATAAATGAGTTGGGAGGTGAAACATTAAACCCCTATCTTTCTCATGATGTGTTTACAATAATTTTATATGGTTTTGGTATGATTTGAATGGAACTAACCGGACTAACGTTGGATTCGGCAGAACTACTGTGGTGTTGTTTTTTGTGCAGAAATTAAAGTTCTCAAAATGCAGCGAAACTTTTTGATGATTATTTTTAGAATAAAAGAGGCACTAGAAGCTTCGTGGGAGGGCCAGAAGATGCACAAGGGCCCCACAAGACACCAGGGCGCGCTAGAGGGGCCTGGCTCATCCTAGTGGGTTGTGGTCACCTCGAGACCCATCTTAGCGTGAAACCGATGCCAAAAAATCCTATAAATAGAAAAATCCCAAGAAATAACCCTAGATCGGTAGCCGCCACCGCAAGCCTTTGTAGCCACAAAAGCCAATCTAGACCCTGTTCTGGCGCCCTGTTGGAGGGGGAAATCATCACCGATGGTCATCTTCATCATCCCGGCAGTCACCATGATGAGGAGGGAGTAGTTCACTGTCGGGGTTGAGGGTTTGTACCAGTAGTTGTGTGTTTAATCTCTCTCTCTCTCTCGTGTTCTTGATTTGGCACGATCTTGATGTGTCGTGAACTTTGTTAATATAGTTGGATCATATGGTGTTTTCCCCTCTCTATCTTGTTGTGATGAATTGAGTTTTCCCTTTGAGATTTCGTATTATCGAATTGAATACTTTTATGGATTTTAGAAAACTTGGTGTATGTCTTGCTATGAATACTCGTGGTGACAATGGGGTATCATATTGAATCACTTGATATATCTTTTGGCACTCAACTCGTGGATTCCCAAGGTGACATTGGGGTAATTTATGCATAGGGGTTGATGCACGTTTTCGCCCTTGTTTCTCAGGTAGAAATCTTGGGGCACTCTTTGAGGTTCTTTGTGTTGGATTGAGTATTATGAATCTGAAATTGTTTGATGCATATCATATAATCAACTCATGGATACTCGTGGTGACATTGGAGTATCTAGGTGACATTAGAGTTGGTTGATGTGTATCATATGGTGTTATTTTAGTACAAACTCTTGGATAGATCGACCGGAAAGGATAACTTGTGTTATTTTAGTATGAACTCTTGGATAGATCGATTGGAAAGGATAACTTTGAGGTGGTTTCGTACCCAACAAACAATTTCTTCTTATGTTCTCCGCTAGATAGAAACTTTGGAGTGATTCTTCATCGCACGTTGAGGGATGGTTATATGATCCAACTATATTAACATTGTTGAGAGATTGCACTAGCGAAAGTACAGACCCTAGGCCTTGTTTCCAAGCATTGCAATACCGTTTGTGCTCACTTTTGTTACTTGCTACCTTGCTGTTTTTTATTGTTCCTACTACAAAAATCAATATCTACTATCATTACTACACTTGTATCACCATCTCTTCGCAAACTAGTGCACCTATACAAATTACCATTGTATTTGGTGTGTTGGGGACACAAAACACTCTTTGTTATTTGGTTGCAAGGTTGTTTGAGAGAGAGAGACCATCTTCATCCTTCGCCTCCCACAGATTGATAAACCTTAGATCATCCACTTGAGGGAAAATTGTTATTGTCCTACAAAACTGTACGCTTGGAGGCCCAACACGAGTCTACAAGAATAAAGTTGCGTAGTAGACATTGATGTCTACTACACAACCTTCTTATTGTAGACGTTGTTGGGCCTCCAAGTGTAGAGGTTTGTAGGACAGTAGCAAATTTCCCTCAAGTGGATGACCTAAGGTTTATCAATCCGTGGGAGGCATAGGATGAAGATGGTCTCTCTCAAACAACCCTGCAACCAAATAACAAAGAGTCTCTTGTGTCCCCAACACACCCAATACAATGGTAAATTGTATAGGTGCACTACTTCGGCGAAGAGGTGGTGATACAAGTGCAATATGGATGGTAGATATAGGTTTTTGTAATCTGAAAATATAAAAACAGCAAGGTAACTAATGATAAAAGTGAGCGTAAATGGTATTGCAATGCGTTGAAACAAGGCCTAGGGTTCATACTTTCACTAGTGCAAGTTCTCTCAACAATAATAACATAATTGGATCATATAACTATCCCTCAACATGCAACAAAGAGTCACTCCAAAGTCACTAATAGCGGAGAACAAACGAAGAGATTATGGTAGGGTACGAAACCACCTCAAAGATATCCTTTCTGATCTATCTATTCAAGAGTCCATAGTAAAATAACATGAAGCTATTATTTCCGTTCAATCTATCATAGAGTTCGTACTAGAATAACACCTTAAGACACAAATCAACCAAAACCCTAATGTCACCTAGATACTCCAATGTCACCTCAAGTATCCGTGGGTATGATTATACGATATGCATCACACATTCTTATATTCATCTATTCAAGCCAACACAAAGTACTTCAAAGAGTGCCCAAAGTTTCTACTGGAGAGTCAAGATGAAAACGTGTGCCAACCCCTATGCATAGGTTCATGGGCGGAACCCGCAAGTTGATCACCAAAACATACATCAAGTGGATCAATAGAATACCCCATTGTCACCACGGGTATCCCACGCAACACATACATCAAGTGTTCTCAAATCCTTAAAGACGCAATCCGTTAAGATAACTTCAAAGGGAAAACTCAATCCATTACAAGAGAGTAGAGGGGGAGAAACATCATAAGATCCAACTATAATAGCAAAGCTCGCGATACATCAAGATCGTATCACCTCAAGAACACGAGAGAGAGAGAGAGAGAGAGAGAGATCAAACACATAGCTACTAGTACATACCCTCAGCCCCGAGGGAGAACTACTCCCTCCTCGTCATGGAGAGCGCTGGGATGATGATGATGGCAACCGGAGAGGGATTCCCCCTCCGGCAGGGTGCCGGAACGGGTCTAGATTGGTTTTTGGTGGCTATAGAGGCTTCTGGCGGCGGAACTCCCGATCTATTCTGCTTCCCGATAGTTTTAGGGTATATTGGTATATATAGGAGGAAGAAATGTGTCAGGGGAGCCACGAGGGGCCCACGAGGGTGGAGGGCGTGCCCAGGGGGTGGGCGCGCCCCCTGTCTCGTGCCTTCCTCGTTGCTTCCCTTATGTACACCCCAAGTCTCCTGGATTACTTCTGTTCCAAAAATAACTCTCCCGAAGGTTTCATTCCATTTGGACTCCGTTTGATATTCCTTTTCTGCGAAACACTGAAACAAGGGGAAAACAGAAACTGGCACTCGGCTCTGGGTTAATAGGTTAGTCCCAAAAATCATATAAAATAGCATATAAATGCATATAAAACATCCAAAGTTGATAATATAATAGCATGGAACAATCAAAAATTATAGATACGTTGGAGACATATTAGACATCAGTGGTACGAAGCGGTTGTACCACTCGAGACGTAGCCATCACTCGTGCTTGAGCTTGGCGGTTGCACTGACGCAACCACTGCCTGAACTACTGCCATTGGGGTGTCTCCTCTCTGGCATTAAGCGTTGTTGGGAGGTGATGGAGCGGTTGTTCCGGTTGGTCCTGTTAATCGGTACTACCGGCCACTCCACCGGTTGTACCGCTGGGTAGGGTTTTTGCAGGGTACCCGTGTTTTCCAGTTGTACCGACACTCATAGCGGTTGTACCGCTGCAGTGTAAAAACTATTGTAACGGTTGGATTTGGGGGACCTATTTAAGATGGTGGTTCCTCCACCTACCTTCTCACCTATTTCCTCTCTCTCCTCCATTTACGCCCTTGAAGCTTTCTTACCCGATCTCTCTCTCTAGATGCTCAGACTTGTTGATTTGCTTGGTATTGAAGGGCGAGACCTAGATCTACACTTCCATCAAAGGAAATTTTCTTCCCCCATACTTTCTTGTGTGTATTTTTTTACTCTTGGGTATTTGGGCACCCTAGATGGAAGAGGTCACCTCAGAGCTTGTTACTTCTTGAACTTGTGTTGATTTTTCCCTTGAAGAGGAAAGGGTGATGCAGCAAAGTAGAGATAAGTATTCCCCTCAGTTAAGAACCAAGATATCAATCCAGTAGGAGGCACAATCAAGTTTCCAATCTGTGCACCTGCACAAACTAACAAACACTTGCACACAACGCGAAAAAGGGGTTGTCAATGCCTACACGGTCACGAACAAGAGTGAGATCTAATAGAGATAGGTATAAAAGATAAATAAAAGAGCAAAGTAAAGTAAATATAAATAAATTGCAGCAAGGTATTTTTGGGTTTTCGGTTTATAGATCTAAAAATATATGATGGAAAATAGACCCATGGGCCATAGGTTTCACTAGAGGCTTCTCTCTTGAAGATAGCATACGGTGGATAAATAAATTACTGTTGAGCAATTGATAGAAAAACGCATAATTATGACGATATATAAGGCAATGATCATGAATATAGGCATCATGTCCATGACAAGTAGACCGAAATGATTCTGCATCTACTACTATTACTCCACACATCGACCGCTATCCAGCATGCATCTAGAGAATTAAGTTCATAAGAACGGAGTAACGCCTTAAGTAAGATGATATGATGTAGAGGGATAAAATCAAGCAATATGATGTAAACCCCATCTTTTTATCCTTGATGGGAACAATACAATACGTGCCTCGCTACCCCTTCTGTCACTGGGTGAGGACACCGCAAGATTGAAACCAAAACTAAGCACCTCTTCCATTGCAAGAAAAAAACTAATCTAATTGGCCAAACCAAACAGATAGTTTGAAGAGAAATACAAAGATATCTTAATCATGCATAAAAGAGTTCAAAGAAGACTCAAATAATATTCATAGATAATATGCTCATAAATCCACAATTCATCGGATCTCAACAAACGCACCGCAAAAGAAGATTACATCGAATAGATCTCCAAGAACATCGAGGAGAACATTGTATTGAAGATCAAAGAGAGAGAAGAAGCCATCTAGCTACTAGCTATGGACCCATAGGTCTGTGGTAAACTACTCACGCTTCATCAGAAGGGCAACAAGGTTGATGTAGAGGCCCTCCTTGATCAAATCCTCCTCGGGCAGAGTGCTGGAAAAGGCCCCAAGATGGGATCTCACGGGAACAGAGGCTTGCGGCGGCAGAAAAGTATTTTGGTGGACGCTTCTGATGTTTGGGGAATATTTGAGAATATATAGAGGTAGAGTTAGGGTTATGGGACTCCTGAGGGGCCCACAAGCCTGAGGGGCGCGCCCTAGAGGCTTGTGGCCTCCTCGGGACTCTTCTGGCCCTCTTCCCAAGTTTTCTGGGTGTCTTTTTGTCCAAGAAAAATCGTCGTAAAGTTTTATTCCGTTTGGACTCCATTTGATATTCCTTTTCTGTAAAAGTCAAAACAAGGAAAAATAGAAACTGACACTGGGCTCTAGGTTAATAGGTTAGTCCCAAAAATAATATAAAATAGCATATTAATGCATATAAAACATCCAAAACAGATAATATAATAGCATGGAACAATCAAAAATTATAGATACGTTGGAGACATATTAGAGCCACATTCCATTATGGTGAAGCTCCCTGGTGGTATATATTGAGAGCCTCCAATTCGGTTGTGAAGAGAGCCTCAACCTTGTTTGTAAAGGTCCAACCACTAGTGGAATCACGACATCTTGCATTGTGTGAGGGTGTGAGGCGAATACGGTTGCCCTAGTGGCTTTTTGGGGAGCATTGTGCCTCCACACCGCTCCAACAGAGATGCACTTCCCTTTAAAGGGAAGGAACTTGGTAACACATCCTCGTCTTCACCGGCTCCACTTGCGGTTACTTCTTACCTTTACTTTGTGCAAGCATTACTTGTATTGTATATCGTGCTTGCTTGTGTTGTTGTTGTTGCTAGCATCATATAGGTTGCTCACTTACTTGCATATCTAGACAAACTATTTGTTGCAACTCCTAATTTGTTAAGAAAAGCTAAAAATTGGTAATTGCCTATTCACCCTCCCACCTCTAGTCAACCATATCGATCCTTTCACATAAACAACATTGTATACCTATTATGCACGTAATAGTCTCAAAATAAAATATATACACGTATTTTCTCCACAAATCGAAACAATCTGCAATTTGCACCAAAGATACCCTTTTTCTTTCAAAAAGGATAAAATCCATTATAAAGATTCACCGAAAATACAAAGACACTTGTTGCACTTCACAAATGATAACAATCAACAATAATATAGTATTAATCTCATGTCTCTTCTAATTAACAAGTTAAACAAGTAACTCGTTCGCTAGCCACATTCTATTAGTGAGCTCATATTAAAACTCGGCTTGCAAGATGCCCATGAGGTTTTGGCAGATCTTATTATGCCGATTTTAGTCCTATTATCCAATAAATAAAGAGCTCCCAATTTCCTTAAAAACGAAAAGTGTAACGAGACATTGTATTAAGATACCATGTACTATAATTTTTACATGGTTTTCTGTGAGTTTTGTTTATTAAGACATTCTCCCATATGAAAAGGCAGATCCCATGCATTTTATTCTAAAAATAATTCCTATGAGCATATAGAAACGTAAGTAGTAAATGTGAGCCCCTATACGCCTGCAGACGTGTCCACAGACAGCATCGAATAGATCCCTGTTTACCCGCATCCACCACCACACTCCTCATATCTCAATACCCAAATCCATGCACTATTGATCATACAACACAAATTCAACGATACAAATATAGTTTAATCCGAATAAAATCAGTTCATGCCAAACTAAAAATCAATAGTTCATACATAGATACGTGATACATGAATGAATTGATGACTTCAGTTTACGTGGTCACTGATCCTCTTCTTCATACGGAGCAACCACTTCTTCTCTTCATCATCCAAGAGATTGATGTCCTGTAACATGATCCTCGACTCCTCCGCCTCCCTTGCAAGCTGCAACTTCTCTTTCTTGTGCTCAAGACCATGCATTGTCACCCTTTGTTCAAGCTCCAATTTTGCAACCTTCTCTCGCCTCTTCAATTCATCTTTGTTCTTCTCCAAGATCAACCTCTCCTGGTCAAACTCCATCTTCTCCCTTTGTGCGTTGATGAACATCTTGTACCTTTCCTCCTTCTTCACCATCTTGGCGGAAAAAATGCCCATCCGAGTGGCCTATGCTTCTCTCACTTGTTCCTCATCACTTGCCGGTTTCTCTTGGGCACGGTTACTCGCATGCCTGCCCCATCATTTTCTTCTTCCTCCTCATACAATCCAATTGAACGAACGGAACTAGACCCATCATTTTTCTTCATCTTGTTCGTGTCATTTTCAATATCATTGAGGACGGTCTGCACTTAGGTTTCCTAGTTAATTTCATCCAACAGTGTCAAAAAGTGAATGCTTTCTTCTCTACTTGATTGTACAATGTCGCCGCCAAAGTTTCATGGGTTTGAACTCCGATGCCGCTTTGGTTCTGGACAAAAACTTCTTTAAGATAACCAACAATTTTTCTCATGGCCTCTTGGATGAGTTACCATCTATGTTGGAGATAACATGGGACACGGTTCGTAATGATTGGGTGTGGCTTCACATAGTGTCTTTGCTCATGGTAAAGTTTATGAGTTTTTTCCCAATATTTCTCGCCTTTTTGCTCAGTTCCACATATTTGGTGCATGCTCGTGTTACACCAACTTTCACACAGCGGAACATCTTCAAATTGTGTGAATGCCGACTACTTTTGCACCAACTTTCTTCTTCCTTTTAGTGCGCGATGTTTGCCCAAATTCAAACACCGAGGAATTGGTATCCTTCATGGTAAACTGAAAAGACTCTTGACCATCATTTATCATGTCATACAATATTTGTTCCTGTATTTAACTATCGTCCTACAAGTTTGATCCGATGGTATGCGCAACAAAGGAATTAATGAATGCAAGTAAGAAAGGGGCAAAGATTGTACTATGCAAGTAGGAAAGGGGCAAATATTGTACCGGGTATTGGTCGGGCATTCCATCAAACAGGTTGCGGGCATGCCCTGAGCCGACATTGCCCGACGCCGCCCGATGCATTTGGAGTTGCGACGAGTCCACTATCGTGTACAAGTCAAGGACGGCTTGCAAGAATCTCAAATCCAGGATGCCCCGTCCACTGGGAGAGCGGAACGGAGTCAGACTCCGATGACATGTTGTTTGTCCCCGCGGCCACGACCTCCTGATTGGTGGTTGTTGCGGCAAAGTTCGTGTCCTCAGCAACTGGGACGAAAGGCATCTCAGGACCGGCCGCCTCATGCTCGCGCTGCCACCGGCGATGCTCCTTCTGGGCAAGGTTCTCCGCCTTGCAATGAGCCGCCAGGTTGGGGAGGCTTAGCGGTTCCGCCGAGGAATCATCTGTGGCCATGGCGGCAGACAGGGTTGTCCGCAATAGGGAATGAGGATGGCGAGCACGGGAGAAGGTGGGCGGCTGCACTGTGGCGTGAAATGGAGGACGGGGTGGAAGGGTTTTAGTCGAAGAGGAGGCAGAGAAGTCAATTTTGAGAGGAGCTGACGCTCGGGCGTCCCTATATCCGTCCCAAATATGAACTGAGCATGGGGAGCGCCGGTTAGTCCAAACTTTTGGGCCGCATTTGCGAGGTCCGATTGAATGCGTTTTTTTTGTCCGGTCAGTGAGGCAGCCCGCCCGGTCGTTTGGGGTGGATATGTGGGGTCTGGTTATAGATGCTCTAAGAGTTTTGTTCCAGCTCTGGATCTAGTTTAGTTTTAGTTATTTTAGGGTTTTTAAGTCATTTTAGGGCTTTTAAGTGGCAAAGTATAATCCACACAAGTGCATGTGAGCCTGGACAATGTGGGCCACTTTGCTTCTAGTCTGACCATGGGCCCCACGGAGCACGTGCCTGCTTTTGGTATAAAATCCGACACGTCAGTCAATTACCACCCTTCTCTCGTGGTGGGCTGAGGATTGCACGTTACAGCCACGTGCAGTAGCAACGACACTATTTGCTCAAGAAAAAAGAAGTAGCAATGACACTATCTTTCACTTCCATTCAAAAAATATAATAAAAGAAGACACTATCCTTCACTTTGTTCCACCAGTACAAGAGACCTTTCCGTCAAGCATCTTCTTCTGCCTCCTCTCTGATCTCCCTATTAAACAAACTTAAACACCGTCTCGTCTTACTAATTACCTAGCTAATTAATAATCAGCAACCAGATGCATGCAAACACCTGGGTGCTTTTTGGCATGCAGAAATGGTACAGCAACACGTGAGTACTCCCTCCGTAAAGAAATACAAGAGCGAAAGCAGCGATCTAAATGCTCTTATATTTTTTTAGGAAGGAAGCACTCAATAAACTAATTAAAAAGTCTCGGCGCGAAAGGAGAAAAAGAAAAGAAGGACGACAACCAGCAGGTGTAGATCTAGAGCGAGAGACGACCAAAATCCGAAGGCACAATCAGCCATGATTCTGGAGCAACGCTGTTAATAGCAGTAGTACAAGTACTTTCTTGTTTTCATCATCAAAATGAATTTCTTTTCTGTGGTTTCGTACTTGACGGTCCTCCTAATTAGCAGGTCAACAGCTGATATGAGTGGTTATGACCATAGATTTGTGCCAGCAAACATACTAATTGAGAACTAGAAAGTAATTAAGTGGATGGGAAAGAAGGCGTTTCTTGTGATCCGGATCAAGATCAGACGTAGATGTCTCAACTTTCACTAGCCCGGTGAGCTGCGCAAAGAAAATAAGCTAGGGAAGCCAAAGGTCGCTGTCCCCTCACCCTCTTCCCCATTTGTTAAACCACGGGAATTCAAAGCAAGAAGGAGATAAAGCAGCGAGCACATCTTCCATGGATGACAAAGGTCGGCATGCTCGTGCATTTCCAGCACAATTCAAAGGGGCACACCACCACCTTTCTTTCTCCTTTCTCTTTTGTTTTCCTCTTTGCAGATCAGTGCAATTGGTTGCTTGTTTCAGAAGCACACGACAGTGATTGGAGCCGCAGGGATCTCACGGCATGCCATGCTCCATTGCTCATGCATGCATGGATGGACCAGATTAGAAAGCCCAAATCGCGTCAGATGGGCCATGATTAGGTCTAGGTTCGCTGTGGTTGCTAGCTTGTCTTAGCCTAATCAGAGGTGGTTAATCGATTAATCAGTCCGACTTGAGGGTGGTTAACTGGCTAATCAGTCCCAATACAAGGTGGTTACTGGCACAAGGTGATTAATCAGTGGCCAAGCAGGGTGTCACTGTCAGAGAGAGCTGGGGGAGGAGGCAGTGACAGGCCACTCCATGTTGCTTGTGGAGGAAAAAGAGATTCAGGTCTGAGGGGCACAACACAGCACAGGGCCATCTATAGGGGAGTGGATCAGAGTGGCCACTTGCCATCTCTGATCCCAGAATGAGATCCAGTGGCAGTGGGTTCCCCGGCTATTATCAGCCCTACCCATCTGGACAGTACCCACACACACATGATTATTATTATGTTCGTCCTAGAAGAGCATATAAGTAATGAGAATTGGAGGAACAATTTATGGTCGACGCATCAGGAGGAACAGGAGAGGCAGATGGACGGTTTGATGCCTGGGAGTAGGTGCAGAATTTCCATATATATGAACATAACTGTGATCAGGACTACCATGTAGTACCACCACCATCAACCAACAACCGATGCACATGTATGAACGGTTTTACTATTGGCCTGTGGGCTAATTAAACCCGGTCCTCATCTTAGCGAGCTGTACTGTGCTTATAGTACGACGCACTGATCTGGATCCTTGATGGCAGCGATGGGACGGCGATATTATCCTAATGAATATGGTGATGGAAATAATAAAAGGGTGGATTAAGAGGAAGAATACAAGTATGAAGTGCAATTATTTGGGGGCTTGTCATTTGTTAGGAGGGCAGATGTATGCTCATCTGGGATGCATGTGTCTACCTCCCTACCTACCAAAGCAGTACCAAAGCCTTCCTGATGCTGGGCCCAAGAGAAAAATTCCGATTTAATTATATGCTACGTTATGTACTTGACGAATTATTTCGTAAAAGGTCGTATCACGATAATTCTTGGGACAACTTATTAACATTTTTGGGTACAGCTTCAAACAATTAGTTAATGATGTCTTCAGAAGAAACTTTCAGTGGAAATGATGGCTTAACAGAAAGTGATTGAGAAGGTGGCTAATTAAACAATAGTGGTAGCTAAAGAGAGATCGAACTTCCATTTCAAATCGGATTTCCAGTTCGTCAGGGAGGCCTAGTTGTAGGACAAGAGGTTTAGGTGGAGAGTGGTGTATGTTGGTTGAGAAGGTTTGTTTTTGCATGCTACAGCTAATTAACTGTCTCTAGGTAGCTACTGGGCATCTTATTCATTCATTTATATACGATTTTAGGGAAACAATTGAATGCTTCATGCGTTTTTCATGAAACTAAACCTGGAGAGCCAGCTAATCCGACACAGACATTCATGCTAACGCAACAACAACCGAACTTATCAGTTCTTGATCCCGTTTTTGTCGTCAGTACAACCTCATCCATGAACCCACTTTAGTCTATTCAAACAATGAACGGTAGAAATTAATTCAGCTCAGTTAATGATATGATGCTGAAGGCAATTTGGTCTAAAGCCATGTTTTTCAGTTCGGTGTAATTTCATCTGAAATATTTGCCTTTCAGTCAAAACATTTCAGCAATTTTGGTAGCACACACAAATTTAATATTTTTAAAATTATCTTTTGAATTTTCAACAATTTTTGGTTGGATTTCAATAAAATTTAGGCGGAATTTTTCGGTCCTTTGGCCGAAATGAAAACCAAAATCACTAAATTTCAGTGATCTTGGCTACTGCTGAAATAGTTCTGAAACTGAAATTCAAAACTATACCCTAAAGGTGATGCGCATCAATGAAACAAGTACATGCAATCCTAACACATACACGTTCTAATCAAGATGATGCCACCACTCTTTGGCTTTGCTCCATTGCAAGGCAAGGGAACAAACAAACAAACAAACAATTAAATGGCTGGAGCAGAAGAAGCAGCAAATCACAAGGTAGCTTAGCATCTAGGAATCTTAGAGAGGTGGAAAAAACTGAAAATGACAAGGGTTAGCTGGGTAGCCCTAATCCGTGAGAGACTTTTGCCTCAATGACTACTAGCACGATTGAGGACAAGGAGACTCCACCTCTCCCCTCCTTCTTTTCTCTTGCAAAGACAACGAGGCTCCACCTAACCGTACTACTAGTAGTATGGTTGCTGTTCAGATTCTCGTTTTTTTTTCTTTTCAGTTAGCTAGGGCAGCACCATCTCTCTCTGTGTGTGTGGCTTTTCTTATCTGTGTCACCTACTAATTGTTTTGACAACACATTCCAGCATGATGAACCACACCCTAGCTAGAAGAATAGAAGATGCTCGTGCTGCGTAGCTAGCTACAATGCGGTAAGCAACGGATGGGGTTTTTGTTAAGCATACTACACTCTGTCTTGACATGACCGCTGAGTCTTGTCTAGTGGAAGACAGACTGTAGATTAGAGCCTGTGGACAAGTAATGGTGATTAGGACAAGATAGCCGAATCTTGTTTGTGTGATGCGTTGAAAGAAGTTGTTGTCTTGTGTTGGTTGAGTTATTTTATACAAGTACTATATTGACATGGTTTTCAAGCTGACACTTCTATCATTAACTATGCCTGAAAAAAAAAGTTGGAACCTCACACCCCATAATTGCCCACACACTAATTACCATCTCACAGAGATAGCATCCATGAGTTTTTTTAATCCATCCTTTAGCATCACCTGACTCAGATAATCGCTCTTTTATTTTGTTTGCCAGTTAACATCGAGTAGGGCATTTTGGAGACCGAGCTCCATGGAGCCCTTTATTTTGAAAAATTCAAAATTCACAAATTTGGGTTTAAAAAATTCTGAAAAAAATTAGACATGTATGCAAGGATGTAAAGTGTATGTGTGAAATTTTTTAGGATGAAATACCTTGAATTGCGAGCTGCACAAAAAAAACAAAATCATGGACTTTAAAGATGAACAGTACATATGCTAAAAAGCCTCAGATTTGTCTTTTTTGTGTACCTCACATTTTATTGCATTTCGAACTAAAAATTTGCACACGTGTACATTATGTATCTAGGTATATGTGTATTCATTTTCAGAATTTTTTGAAACTGAAAAGTTTGAATTTTGAAGTTTTCAAATAAAGGCCTTCATGAAGCTCGGTCTCCGTTTGGCATTTTCAGTTAACTTCCCTCTAAATATCCTCTCACATCTGGGTCAGTTGCATATTGTTTTGACAACACAATCCATCCTGATAAACCCCACCCTAGCCACAAGAGGCTCAAGCTAGCAAGGCTATGCCTTAGCCACAATGCGGCAAGCAACGGATGGAGGTTAAGCACGCTACATTCTCTTGACATGACCGTTGGGTAATGGGTACCTTATCTACCGGGCAAGGCCACAGACTGTAGCCTAGAGTACATGAACAAGCAATGGTGATCAAGACAAGATAGCCAAAATTAATCTGTACTATGACGCGGTGAAAAACAAGAAGTGGTTCTCTTTTGTTGGTAGAATTGTTTTAGATGTTGGCATGGTTTCAGGCTCACAATTTTCTTTTCTTTAGCAGTGTCCAAGATTTCAGGCCGCCACTTTGATCGTAACTTTCCACGTAAGTGTCCCTATGCGACAACTGCAAATGTCAGTGGTTTGTGTCATTATGTGTGTTCATAAGGATGAGCGGTATATACATGTTTGTGAACATCTGCGTCTCTAAGCTATTGTACTATATTTCACAAAAAAAAAAGTCGATGGCTTAGGGGGAATCAGCCGGGTCAATCTGTAGAACGATTAGAATCTTTTGAGTTCCTCGTAAGACCGATCGGACAATTTTACTGCCCAATTCTGCATGTCATGTGACTTATGTACTACCACCGATGTATGCCTCGCGTGCTTAGCTGTCGATGGAGCCGGGGATGGGAGGTCGGATACGAATGAGGACTCCTTGGCCAAGGCAATGCGTCGTAAAGCAGTGCATAACCTCAACAATACAGGTATAATGTCATCATCCAAATCCTTTTTATCCTTCTCTGCTACTACAATTGCTTCAAATCTAAATAATGTTGGTGTTAGTGTAGGTAGTAATGAGAAGGAAATTTCTGTTCCGACTAATGCTTTGGGACGTATGGAGTATAACCGGTTAAAGGTTACTCCATTGGTTCCTCGCAGACACACTCCCTCTCATCTAGATGAGGAGAGCTGCATGCCACGGTAGATGGTCAGCTCCTAGCTCATGTAGTGGGAGAGGTTTCGGACGTAGGCTTGGATCAACCTGGGCTTAGTTCATTGCATGAACTTACAGCATCCAGACGTAAGTCTAAAGCCTCCCGTTCGAAAAAAGGTCAAAAGTCCTCTAAGAGCCCAAAATGTCTAAATCTCCCATTATTTCCTGATGAATGGCATGTTTAAATAGCAGAGGTCTTGGTGACTTGGCAAACATTTATTCATTGCGGATTGACTCTAGAAGAATACAAGATGCTCAAGCTGCATAGCTAGCTACAATGCGGTAAGCAACGGATGGGTTTTTTGTTAAGCATAACTACACTCTGCCTTGACATGACCGTTGATTCTTGTCTAGTGGAAGACAGACTGTAGATTAGAGCCTATGGACAAGTAATGGTGATTAGGACAAGATAGCCGAATTTAGTTTGTGTGATGTGTTGAAAGAAGTTGTTGTCTTGTATTGGTTGAGTTGTTTCATATATTGACATGGTTTTCAGGTTGACATTTGATGAAAGAATAGTTGGAACCTCACACCCCAATAATTACCCACACACTAATTACCATCTTAGATGCATAGTAGTAATTGGTTAATCGCCCTCTTAATTTCATTTACCAGTTAACTTCCTTCTAAATATCCTTACATTCCAGTTTCATTATACTCCATGAACTGAATTATAAGGATATTTGGACTGAAATACTTGCTCTGAAACATAAGCATGGCAATTGGCTAACCACTCGCTTATTATGTTTTTTCTTTTTTACAATTATCTTCCTGTGTTCCATGTCACAACATGCAGTTTTACGCCCAGTGTTCCTTCAGACTTTCTCTCAGTTGCATTTGTCACTACATATTTTGTGTGATACACATCTCGCATCTTGGTGGGTTGCATGTCGTTTTGGCAGCACATTCCCAGCCTGATAAACCACACTCTAGCTACAAGATACTCAAGCAGGTAAAGATGCCTTAGCCACAATGCGGCAAGCAACGGATAGGAGTTAAGCACACTACACTCTGTCTCGACATGACCATTGGTTGCCTTGTCTACCGGTCGAGGCGACAGACTGTGGCCTAGAGTACATGAACAAGCGACGACGATTAAGACAAGATAGCCGAAATTAATCTGTACTATGATGTGTTGAAGAAGAAGAAGTGGTTCTCTTGTGTTGGTCGAGCTGTTTTAGATATATTGGCATGGTTTTCAGGCTGACATTTTTCTTTTCTTTAGCAGTGTTCAGGATTTTGATCATAACTTTGCCATGTAAGTGCCCACAACTGCGAATTTCAGTGGCTTGTGTGTGTTTATAAGGGTGAGTGTGTATACGTGTTTGTGAACAAGCGTGTCTCTACTATATTTCACACACAAAAAAAATACCGGTGGCTTAGGGGGAATCAGCCGGGTCAATCCGTAGAGTAGAGCGCTCAGAATCTTTCGAGTTCCCCGTAAGACCGATCGGACAATTTTACTGCCCAAGTCAGCGTGTCATGTGACTTATGTACTACCCATGATTTTGTTAGCACTTAGCAGCAGGCAGCAAGAAGCATCTTCAGGTTTCTGTATCAACTGAAGATGGTACTCTACTGGTAATAAGGCTCCAAAACCAATGAGCACCGAAGAATCCTCCTCGTAAGTCCAACCCACGCACGTTGAGGACTTGATGCCATGGGCAGACAATTTAGCTCGGAATCTACCATGGCAGCAGGCCAGCAGCCTCATGGTCAATGGTGTCCTCTGGTACGTACCCTGATACGCGCCCACATGCCGCTGCTGCCACCAAGCCACTCGCCCACTCCACGTCGCCGCTACATGCTGCTATAGTGGGAGGTAGGCGCGCACATGGACAGTGAAACGTTGCCGAGGACGCCCGTATATGTTTATGGGGGATGTCCGTCCGTTTGAATAGATAGATATGTGCAAGTGCCGTCGTGTTTATTGTCGTCGTCCTCGCAGGGGGCATCCAGTGCCACATGGATAAGCCCGGGGAAGGGACACTGCATGTTACTGCTACTCGTACCACTTGATCGCATGCTCCCAACTGCCTCATCTCATCGACTCTATTTATCAGGGGCAATTCAGTTTGGAGGTAGAGAGAGGTACCAGTAAACTATTCTTGTAGTACCATTGGATGCGTATTGCCACCCTTATACCAGGAGTAGTACATTCAAAGATAACTCTTGTGAACGTGCAAGTATATAACTGGTGGATCTGAAGAACATGTACGTACGCTGGCCTGCGAACTACAGTGGCAGTACTAGGAGGAAACGAATACCAACGGAAAAAATAATGCACTTGTGGGTACACCGGAGCCAAACTGGTCGTTGTTTCGATGTACTGGGTGAATAAAGTTTGTTCTAGGCCCATTCCAGCCCAGATTGCTTCTGTCAGGACCACCGCGGGATTCCATTAGGTTGGCTCAAATCATTCTGACGGGATGTTTCTTCTCAGACAAAAGTTATGATGGGATGTTCCATATACTCAGCAGCATCGGAAAAAATTAAGCCAACAACTCAAGCAGAGCGGATTCCACACGATTGAGCAGAAAAATTCACTCACGGTCACCAATGAATAATACGGTTGCGCATGCTAACATTACAGGCTCACAATCACAAGATTACCACTACACGGAAAAAATCTCTCGAATAGCAGGCAGTCAGAGAGTACTGTCGAATGGCCGGGCTGGATCACATCATATCAGGTGTTAGATATCGCTTGACCTGATTTCACCAAAAAGGCTCGCCGGAGAGGTCTAAGACTTCCGGGGTCTGCCTCGGCCCCTCTTCCCACCTCGTCCCGAGCTTTCAGCCGGGCTCTCAGTTTTCTTCGGGCGGCCTCTGCCCCTCCCAGACGACTTCGGCTCTGGGGTAGCCTTCTTGGCTCCCCTGCCTCTGCCCCTGCCCGATGGTTTGCGGCCACGCTTGCCCTTTGCACCCCTCGCATCACCGTTCTCATCGTCTTCGCTATCATCCTCGTCCTCGTCCTCCTCTTCTGATTCGGAGAGGTCCTTGGTTTTCTTCCGCTTGTTGGACTTGGAATTAGCGCTAGCAGGCGCCTTCTTGGTCACCTTTGGCTCCACAGTCTCTTCTACTGCAGAGAAGAGTACAAAACCATCCATGAGCATATACAGGAAACACCAGGATGGTAATCGCGTAAGCAGGGTGCAGTATTTTGGCAGTCGGCACAATTCCAACATAAACCAGCTCATTTGGGTTTTATGCATCATGAAAATTGATCTTCAAACATACATCATTAATATAAATATTGTTGGACATGAAAGCAATGTCTTAACATAGTAGTATTGGCCAGCATAATCAAGAACCTCTAAGCTAAACAGAACACAGCATATTCAGTGCAACAGAGGCTACTAGTGTTGTCAAACATCATACCAACCAGGCAACAACCACATATGTGGTTTTGTTTTCTAGTGTTATACTGACTAACATGGCATTTGTGCTCCATATCATGGCAAATCTAATGAACCACCCAAACGTTGCTAGAAAAGGGCCACACACTGGCCCAATGAGGTGCAAAGTAACAAGTTATTCAGTTAATGAGATCAAGGTATACAATTCTACTCCCTCTGTCCCATAATATAAGAACGTTTTTGACACTAGTGTAGTGTCAAAAACATTCTTATATTACAGGACGGAGGGAGTATATCCCAAGAGCTGCTGCTTGACATCATTGCGGTGCAACGGCAACAATAAAATTAAGTTAAATATCATCAATGCAGCAGACAATTGTCGAGTTCATGGTATAAAAGCATTGCAAGATAACATTTACTCAATTAAAAATAAGGACTAAGCCGAGAATAAGTTTTTGAAAAGATAGCTAATTGTCTGACATGAAAGGAGAATATATATTTAAAAAGAGAGGATAAAGCTTTCTTTTGTAACAGATCAAACCAAAACAAACCAGGATTAGCTTTTGCCCATTACATGTTTCAAGCTTGCAG
Source organism: Triticum aestivum (assembly GCF_018294505.1). Lineage (NCBI taxonomy): Eukaryota > Viridiplantae > Streptophyta > Magnoliopsida > Poales > Poaceae > Triticum > Triticum aestivum. The sequence continues at coordinate 728,580,526 of NC_057797.1, forward strand.
ACCAATGCATATGTTCAATGATGTCATTGTAAAGCAAAATAAGATGAATACAAACCTGGGGTGGAGGCATCACCATCATAAATATCAAGCTGAGACAAAAACAAAACATGTACACATATATTAGCTGGGTAATGAAAGGATACATATTCTGAGGTTGATGTGCTCAAATATGTAGTACATTATTACTCTAATCACTACAACTACAGGAAACAGACATAAGGGGCAAAGACCCCATGAAGAACAAGTATGGAGGATAAGAAGACACCATAAGAGGTACTCCTTAAATTCCTATAAAAGGGGTGTAATTTTGCAAAGACCAACAAGAAGTAATGTGGCCGTTTATGGTCTGCCCCTAATACACCTCACAATTAGCCTTACTTAGAACGCCACCATCGCCATTGGACTTTTTGCTAGAGGTGCTGCATCCACTCGTTGTGCCCTAGCATTTACTTCCAGCACACTCCATGCAAGGGAGTATTAGATCTGGGCGTGGTGCATGCGGCCTTTTTTTCCTTGGAAATCATACATGTGGCATTTAATCCCAACACCTGGCAACAGGGAGGGCTGCCTTTCTTTTTCCCTTATCTGATCACGAGTGCATGCTGATGCCCAATGGTTCGGCCACAGAGAAACTAAAATTGCACGGAACTAAAGGAGGGAACCCAATGTTTTCGGAATAATTTTTTCCCTACAAAAAAGTATGCCCCCTTTTCAGGAATTGAGGGAGTGTTATGTTAATGGATCGATGTGTGTGACACAATTTGTTTCACTGTAACCTCCTAGTTTTACTTCAATCGTATGTAGCATACATATGTGACTGTTCACCTGGATCTATTACTAATATGCTATTTTAGTTGCTGAAGAGCGTTGTATATTATCGAACAGAGCTCAACTAAGGGGCTGCATGCCTAAAAGAAATGCCTGGAATCCAAAGGTTACACATAACATCTGATAGATGATGCAGACTAAATGAGGTTTTAGATATGAAAACTATGCTATAACATGCTAGTACCAGAAGTACAGCTGCTCACTGATCCAACCCAGTTTTATTGATTAGCTTTAGCAATACAAATGATATATTACATTAAATTTTAAAGTCTAAGTAACTTCAAGCAGTTAAATAGTTCATGCATGAACACATATGTATAGTTACCTGATCAAGCTTATCACCAGCTTTTGCTCTGTCCACAATAATCAGAGACAGTCCGAATCCACAACCAACACTGCAGAAAGTGCTCTCAACTTAGTATTGACTATACTACTAACAAGAGATGCTAATAGATATACATAGTGATTCAGTGTAACTACTAATTACCCTGTAACATGCATTCCTTCAAGACTGTCAACCTTCTTAGGATTCGCAGATGACCTACGCATAGCAGTAACTTGTAAGAGAAGATTAACAGTTGAAAGTTTGAATAGCTACTATTTCATGTAATATCAGCATTTTAAATACACATACTTCTGTCCCATAGGACCATAACCAAGCTCTCCATATTGGGCATTACCCCAGCTTATGCAAGAATCATCTGCACCAACAACGTGGTGCATGGTACCAGAAGCCATGCAGCGGATGTTCCAACCACTGAAGTAAACAAAATATCAATTAAACATATGGTTGAGGATAATGCTACTTCAACAGGTAGCCAAATGTGGCAATAGTAAATAACAGAAAAATATAGCTAACGGTGTCACTGTTCATTACTATATTATTCCACAATTATTGACAGTTTGTAAGGAACCTCAAATCCATTAGTGGCTTCGGATACATCGTGTCATCGCCTGTAGTCTTCATCTTTCCCCACATGTACAACTGCCCCCCGCCTAATAATCAAACAAAATGATCAACAGTTAATGGTAACGTTTCAGTTATAAATGGTACAACATAATCAACACCAATCTGGTTGGCAGAATTCAAGGTATATAATTAATATTTGTCACAAACCCTTTATAGTGGTATATGGTATGAAATCTCATCTAACTGGCAGAAGAAGAAACTACTTGAATAACTGTAGACCCAAGCACATGGGAAACTAGATGCACGTCACATTATAATGCACCTAAACCCAAGCAGAGAACTTATAGACAAACAAAAATGTACATGTCTTCCATACTTCAGAAAATTACTTGACCATCAGAGTGATAAAGTCATACGCCCACAAAACAGGACAATTTGGCTGAATGCTCAAAACATAGTGACCAGAAAACTTCATGAATAGCCTTGCTCTAGAAAATGCTTACTGGAACAAACAACCTGCTAAAGCAATTAACTGCCTCCAAGTGTATGTATGCAATCACAGAAACTATTCCTGGTACAATGATATTTGACAGGCTTGAGGAACAGTATCAGTGTGCAGAAGGCTAGGTTCCATTACACACTCCATTGGCCTAAGCCATTTTCCTGAGATGCATCAATAATTGTACAATCACCTCATCCAGACAACATATAACCAATGTGCTACACAAACATAACTGAATACTTGGCCATCTACAAGCTCAAAACTGCTCCTTCCTAATATATTTTTGTGATAAGGCCAATAATGAACTCCTAATAATTTATACACCAAAACGCATTATAAAATATTCTGTGCGTCACAGAAAGCTATGTCATACCAGCAGTGCATGCACAATTTGCAGAACCAGCTGACAGAATAGCATTGGGAGGCAGAACATTGTGCCTTTGAAATATTTCAACGAGGCGAGGTTGCCACTCGTCCTTCTGTTCTCTGTGGCCCAACCTATGTAATAAGCAAGTGGACAGATGAATATTGTTGGATATATCAAGATTATAGCAAATGCATGACAAGAATATCTTACCTTCCATATCCGCCATACCCCCATCTGGCAAAATAAAAAAGAAAAGAGTAAAACACAACTATTTGCATAAGAAAAGAGAAAACAGGACTTTAACAAATTGTATGTAATAAAGGAAGGAACTTGGAACAACATATGTTAGACATTACAGTATAGGTCATAACTAGTGTGTTTTAACTGTGTCAAGCAAATGATGGATAAAGAACATACGTGTAAACAAAGCCACTCGAATCAACTGCAACTGCAATAGAAGTAAAAAGAAGGTGCGGGGATTAGTGTTAATCCACACGATTCAAAAGAAATATTAAAAATAAAGAGAGTAGAAAGTACCTGTATGGTTTGTTCCGCATGCAACTTTGACAATAGTTTTCTCAGATAATGTAGCTATTGCCCTGGGACGGGGCTGAGGATCATATGATAGCTTTACTGACGAATCTTTGGTATTGTACTGCAATAGCATGAATCAAAACAGAATTATTTGATGATGGTGATGATGATAATAATAAAATTGACAGATTTGTTTTACGGGGTAGCAATAAACCTCATTGTCGGTTCCATGACCAAGTTGGCCATACTGAGGAAGGCCTGCTGTACTGAAAAAGCACAGAAGAATGAAACACTGCTTAGAAAACTGACAAACATCACTCGCTAACTACAACCCAAAAAAAAACTCAATTGGAAGGAGATCAAGATGTTTAAGTTTCACAAATTTCAGTAGGACATACAGTATAGTAGAGCCCTCGACTGACGACAGCCAGACAGTAAAATCAGCACCACAAGCAACACCAGTCACTTCCGTCACAAGACAGGGCACTGGCGATGCCTCAATTTCTGCAGCAATTTTAGAACAACAGGGACAAGAAATAGTAGTGTAAGAACCAAAAGGTAAAATAAGCTGCTCATAATATTCTAAAATTTAGTCGGTCATCCTAAACAATTAAAAGACCTGGAATGTCTTGCACATTTGTAAGATGTAATAGGTTGCATGGGACAACTAAATTAGATCATTAATGGCTCGACAAGAGATAGCATGTTGAAAAATTTCAAGAAAACAAATATCAAGCATTCTCCAAGCAGACACAGCCATAATTGCCCAAGTAAAGATTATTTCTTCACACAACAATTTTACAATGCTGATGCCATATCAACCACAAAGAAATGAAAGAAGTACCAACCATTCTTTAGGGAACCTGTCCCCAACTGTCCAAATTTGTTGTGGCCAAATGCGAAGGACTTCCCGTCATCAGTTACAACCACTGTATGATTTTTTCCAACACTTGCTTTAATTATTTTATATCTGCACAATGAAAAACTGCTCATTAGCATTTAAACACACACTGAGGCAACCTTTACCACCTATAACCGTTGCAACTAGACTAGAACTGCTCAGTTCGTGAATTTAGCAATAAAATATGCAGTACACAGCTATTAAAAAATTCATATGGAAGTAAGGAAATAGGTATTGCACACAGTTATCTTACTTTGATAGTTCAGAAACAACAGTCGGTAGGTTACGTTGAAGAGTATCCCCATGTCCCAACTGCCCCTTCTGCTAGAAAGGAGTAGTGCTGAGTATCACATCAAACAAAATGAACTATGAAGCTATATTTATACCTCATTGCGACCCCATGTATAGCAACGCCCATCAGCACCCAAAGCAACACAATGGCAAGCGGCTGGCAAAATAAAAGAAATCATCAACAAAGTGCCAAGGTATGTCGGGTCCCCAAGTATGTAAAGCTAACAATAAGATATCAGTTGAAACTAAGGATGACAGAAGACAAACATGTCATGGTAAGAGAAGAAACCCTGTAACAATTCCAGAGAACAATCCCTGCCTCTCTCCCTCGCTTACTCATTCCTGGGTTCATTTGGTTCTCAGGCTAGCATCCACCTAGTCCTGGCCTTGCTAGACAAGTGTGGCTGTTTGATATCACGACAAAAGCCTTGCTTTGCCTGACAAGATTGCTAACGACAACCAAGAAAAGCTTGCATAGAAAGCAGTGTTAGTGTTGAGGGAAATTATTTTGTGCCCTTCTGCAGTTACCTAGGTTACGCACCTCCCTGTGGCACTTATGGATGGAATTGTGAGGTTAATAAAAGGCAGAGGTGTCACGGTCTCAGGATTAGGAATGTAATAAGCACTACAAGGTCTGCATGGCTGTCAACGAAGAGTCGAAGAGCTTGCCAGGCAGTGGAATCAGGGAGCAACGCGTGGCAGATAGCAGGGTTGAGAGAAGAGAATGGGAATAAATTTGGGGGTTATACAGACAGAGACAACCTAGGAAATTCAGGCAGGTGAGTTATTTCGCTGCAGCACGCAATCCAGGCATGTTCTAAGATCCCAAATGCCATTAAGGTTTGCGGAAACGACAAATATCTGGAGAGAACGTTCAGAAAAAAAAAACAGCTTCCAGCACGATGCGGTTCCACTCTGTTCGATCTTGCGTGATGTTACCGCACGCTGCCGTTAACTGATGACGCAATAGCTGACACTGACAAGCCTGTGTCAGTGCGCATGTACCGCGTGCTCAGTTGGTCGTGCTGTAGTGGACTCCTAGCTGAAAATGTCATATAATATATACACACATCATGGTACAGGGAGGCCTTGCGGCACAACCTGCAGCATCGACTTGCTAGCAACTAACATAACGGCAGAATTCCAGGATAATCTCCTCCAGAGCACCCACGAATGTGAAACTAGCAGAACTAGAGACAAACTCTAGTTCCCTCATCTCTTTTATTCTCCTTTCGTGATAACTACTTCCCTCGTTTCGCACCCGTGCGGCGCTGCTAACCCACGTACTCGAAACATTTCGACGCGCGCCAGTCCCCATCCATCCCCCACTCTAGAAACAAACCACGGAATCGTCACAGAGTGCGGGGAGTGAGGGAGGGAGGGAGGAAGGGGCGAAGGGGCTCACTGCAGCCGGAGGCGACGGAGACGATGTCGACGCCCATGAGCGAGCGCAGCCGCGTCGGGGAGACGAGGTTGCCCTGCATCCCGCTGGCCAGCTTCCGGTTGATGGCGTCGAAGTTGGTGGCGCCGCAGTAGAGCAGCTCCCCGCCGGACCCGGCGGCCTTCTCGGGCGCGGCGCTGGCCGACATTCTCGCCGGCGGCGGCGGTGGGCGGGGCGATTTCGGGGGGCCGGAAACCCTAGATGCGGCGGGGAGCAGGCGGAAAAGGGCAAGCGGAGGAGGGCGGTTTTTGAAATCGAAAAACGATACCACCAACCTCCCGAGTCGACTGAAACACTTTTCTGCGGCGGGATAGATATTTATCCCGCCGCAGCCGCAGTGCAGTGGGGCTCCGCTGGGCCAGTGAGAGAATATCGTGGAGGTTTTTGTGTGCGGTTGCTCGTGGCGTGAGGCTGGCCTGTGGGACCGCTCGGTTGTCGGGGCCACTGGTCATTGGGTTTGATCGTGGTTTGTGGGAGAGCATTTGTGTTTTTGGTTGAGGGCGCGGCTCGACTTTGTGGGTTTCCTTTTCGGTGGGGCATGCGAGGCTGACTTGTGGGCCGTTGGGTGGTGTGGGGTGCCCGTGTCGGGTTCAGCCGACGAGCAACGCGATGGTAGAACTGGGTACTAGTACTAATTTTGTTGGTCAGGTGGTGTGATGCAGCGATGGGTTCCGAAATTTTCTGATTGTCCTAGATTTCTTTCTTGTGGGACCACGTGCTAAAAAAACCTAGTATCATTCTTTTTCTTTGAGAGAAGAGGATCATGTCGACTTTTTTTTTGCGGGGTATCATGTCTGCTTTTTTTTTCTGACAACTAGGTATCATGTCTACTTTGTTGAAGAAGGAGAACATGTAACATGGCATGATAAAAAAAATCATGATTAAATTGCCTACCATTTTGGCAAATGTTTTGTGTATGACCGACCGAAGGAAGATTGCGCTTGTCCCACGCAAGCCTCACGATCAATCGTGATCATGCGGCCAGCAACAACGCGCACCCCTTCATTATCAGCATTGCACATTTCTTTTTTCTCCTCGAGCGCAGCTCAGCTTCCCCTGTCCCGGCAGCATCGATCCCGTTCCGCACCACCTGCATCGCGGCCGCGACCCTCACACCCCCTTCCCTAGGTCTTTCTCCACCCATTCCTTCCTTTCTCACCGATGGCCAACGCTCGGCCCTGCAGCCCTGATCCCTGACGACCATCTCTCATCGGAGATGGGACACAACATGGGGAGTGTTGCGTGGATGGCGATGCTAGAACCAAAATCTGGTTTTGCTGCAACTGGCCAGACAAGAGCTACCACAGGCGGCAGCTTTGGCCATTTTCCTGCAACCGGCCAGACCAACAGGCGCAACCGGTGACACCGACAGCTACCATAGGCGGCAGCTTTGGCCATTTTCCTGCAACAGGTCAGTCCAGTGCTGCAACTGGCGCCGACGGTAGCTATCACCAGGCGGCGACGTTGGTGTTTTGCACTTTTGTTGCAACCGACCAGTTTTAATGCTAGAATCGGCTAAACCAGAGCTGCAACCGGCAGCTAGAACCAACGACAACCATGTTGCGACGCTGCCGTCGACGTTTGTTGCTGCAACCACAATCGTGGATGCTGGAACCAGCAAATCTGGCCGTTGCTATCGGCGGCGTTGATTTTTTTTTTTTTTGCTAGATCTGTGATGGGTGGTGTTTTGCTATGACCGGTGACGGGATTTTTTCTATAACCAACGACTTATTCTGCATGCTAAGTTTCTGCATGTAGTGAATCATGTGAAACGTCAACCAGTCATGCACATGCTTGGCAGGGTCGAGGGAAAAGCAAACACCCGCATCCAACAGGGGGCCTTGGAAGTATGTCTACAACTCGCTTGCTAAGTGGCCTAATAACCCAGGATGGGCGAAGTATATGAAGAAGACTGTAATTTATATTAGTACCTTTTTCGTTGCAGTCAATGAATTGCTACAATGGGCGGGACAACGAAAAAAGTTGCCTTGAGATCCAAAAACTTAAAATGGCATAAATTTAGGGCGTGATCGGCAACTGCCCAGCTCCTGGCTTCTGATCCATGATTTTTATCAAGAAGCTGGAAGCAAGATTAAGGAGCCGGATTTGAGGATTTCTTGGCGCTAACCAAACATGCCCTTAGGAGCTTCTTGCCCCTATCAACTCGCTTATGTTTGCATACGATCTCATAGTGTATGGATCAACACCGACAATAATGGTCGGACTATTGCTTTGGTGATCACTCATTATGCACTTAATTGGGACAACCCCTTAATTGGGATAAATATATCATCGTATTCAGTAAAATGTATTGGCCTCACATCTTCAGCTAGCATGTCATTTTCGATGATCTTGGCACGGATTTCTTTCCTACTTATAAAGGTTGGAGTTGATGGTGAGTTCACATGCGGAACCAACAACCTTCACCAATAAACAAACACATCTCTACCCACATTGAGAATAGCAACCTTCCAAGAACATAGATAAACAAATGTATTGCTACTCACATGTGGGACCTAACATAAATAAATAACTACACTACTACTTTCATGCGAGACCAACACTTATAAATGGCACAAATAACAAATGCAAAAATGTGACTCCAACTCAATATAATGCTATTGTTTTCCTTTTTTTTCAACCAAGTTATTTCAGTTTTGTATCATAGAACAAGAGAATGAACAAATTGTAATTCAAAAATGAAACAGACCTTGTCCTCCTACCTGATCCACGCCCTTGTGGGTCAACTTACCAATGTCTCATATGTTTCAACATTCAAAATGTTGTGTCTGTAAGGACTATGGTCACTTCAGATTCTCCAATGCCTGACGTGTGATCTTTTGTTGTATTTTTGTTCTTTTCAAAATAGCGAACCACACGCAAAGGCCATGTGGCGCCAACATATTTTGACGATTTCCTAAGCCAGTGACCTAACTCCTTGTATTATAGTTTCGTAGCAACACACGAGCATTGTGCTAGTATAGATATAATACAACTTGGTCATCCTGATTTCTTACTTGCGAAAAGAGATATGTCCTTCTCCTATTTAAGTTTACAAGTTCAGAGCTAAATTAAACAGGATACAAAGCAAACATGCTTTCACACGCTGGAAGTTTAACTTTAGTCAAATGTGTGTTTGCACCTATCCCTATTTACTTACTACTCCCTCCGTAAGTGATCTAAAAGTCTTATATTAGTTTACAGAGGGAGTACATGTCTTGTTTCTTGTTAAATACAAGGTTTGTCTACGAACTCACTAAATACCGTTAGAAATATGTTGGAATGGTTTTCAAAATAAAAATTCTTTGAAACCTCTTTGTCTCAAGTACTAGGATAAATATGCAAACATGTCTAGTAAGGTGGTTTAGGCATTCCCATGTCTGCCTAGCAAATAATTAAACAACCAAATGCCTTTTTGGCGGTTGTTGTCAACTCTAGACAATTCCCATATTCTTACCTCTGTTTGGGAAGCTAATCCCTTCATCATAAAAATTGCCTTTTGGTCTTCTGTTTTAAAAGTTTTGCTTTTCATGCTTGAATCGCGCAAAACAACAACTAAGCATTTCAGCGCCAAACAAATTAGGATAGGCTAGAGTTGAAACCACCCATGGCCACTATTAATTCTCCTCCCACTCCCATGTCAAGTTTGGTTTACCCCGGCCTTCCTAGACATTATCATCATGCTTATCCTTCTGTTATGCACCAGTGCTTCTGGAGGCATGTGTTGTATATGTCCAAACCACCTCAAACAATGTTGTACAAGCTTCTCTTTAATTGGTGTTACTCCAGCTCTATCATGTTTCGAACCTGATCCTTTATTGTGTGGCCGCATATCCATCTCAACGTGTGCGTCTTTGATACACTTAATTGTTGGACATGTTGACTTTTAGTTGGCCAACATTATGTGTCAGACAACGTCGTAGGTCGAGTCACCTTCCTATAGAACCTGTTGTTACCTTTGTATGTGGCACTCTCTTGTCATAAGAGGATGCTAGCTTGGCGCCGCTTCATCCATCCAGCTTTTGATCCGATGGCCCACATCTTCATAGAAGGTATGAAGATAATAGATTCATTGGGATTCTACCAAGGTTGAAAAAAGCGGTAGGCGTAAGCGGGGCGGTTGGCCTTTGCCTAGTGCCTAGGCGGTGCCTAAGCACCCTAGGCGCGGCATAGGCGGTAATATAGTTTTTACTCGAAGTGTATTTGTGACTTTTATATGGATGTTGATATTAATTTAGGGCATATGAATAAGGTAATTACTGGCTACTCCCACTGGAATATAACCTGCTTGGCATATATGTGCAGTATGTGGCATGATTTCTTGCTTGGGTAGGAAATTCCTTGTGCTTCCCATGCCTAGACCTCCATTTATGCCCTAGGCGAGGCATTTGGCCATTGCCTAGCGCCTAGACGTGCCTAAGCGCCTCCTAGACACTGCCTTTTCCAACAGAGGATTCTACCAATCATCAATGCTCAAACCACAGGCCATAGCCCTCAAGCGAGGACTGAGATGGCTTCGAGCATCGGAGTTCAGTACCTCATGGTGCAGTTGGATTGCACGAAGCTTGTGCATCGTTGAATAGGGGGGCTACTTTTTCCCCTACCGTGGTTGCTCCTATCATTGGCGATGGTTAGGTAGCACTGTGGACTAGTTTGGTTGATGACCTGGGCGCTTCACGCCTGGCCTGGGCGCTCCCTGGACCATGCCTGGTGTTTGTTTGGATAGTGTCCTGAAAACTACTCCTAGAATGCTTGCCTGGCCTGGGAGTCCATGCACTGGCTGCCTGGTCCATGTTAAAAAAATAAAAATAAAAAAAACAATTTTGGCCCAGGCACGTAATTAGCCTGACCCAGGCGTCATGTTTCTTTCGCCTGGCCAGCTGCCTGGCACTATAAAGAGTCATGTGCAGTATGGTCCATCGTTTAAAATTTCTTTAATCACTAAATGGCAAAAACGCCACCCAGGGATGGAACCAAACATACATGCCCAGGTTTGCCTGGCCAGGCAAAAAAGGTCCACCACCCCAGGCTCCAGGCAGCACTTTCCTCCAGGCACAATGTCGAGGACTCGATCCAAACTAGCCCTGTATGCGTGAGACAAATAGTGTCGCCCCACAAGCTAGCAAGCATGGCTAGAGTTTGTCCTCCGTCTCTATGGATGGAGAGAACGCACCTCAGTCGACCATTCGATAGATTGTGGATGATGCATCTCTGTTTGAGTTGGAATAAAACTAGTCATGATGCCACCTAGAAAAAGCAAGTTTGACTCTGCTAGGTTTATCTTTTGCTTCAAGCCACACCAAGTAAACATTTCTGGCAATTTTGCTAACAACTGTGCTCACGTCGACAAAGTTAGCATCTCCCAAACAAACAGGCTTTAAGCCATGCACCCCGTTTCCACCCTATCCAAATCGAGTCTGAGACCAGTTAAGAAAACTTGTTTGAGACATTTATTTTGGGACGGAAAGAGTATATATTTGCGTGATTCTTTCTGTAGCCAGCAGCCCTAGAGAACCGAATAAACAAGCCAATCTCGCAGCAGCAGTTACTAGCCCTTAGCGCAATCAAACTCGTAACCGAAAGCACCATGTCGCCACCGTAATCTATCTTATCCCGGCTAATCCGCGGAGATAAGCCCCATTTTCTCCCTCACCCCCGCCGATCGGTCGACAGGGTCCCGTAAGATAAGATGCTTATCCTGATGAGCCAGCGTAGTTTATCCACGTCCCTTTCACATGCCCCGATACATAATTGCTTGCTCCCGGCAACCAACACATGTTTCCGTCTCTTGCTCCCTCTGAAAACAAGTGTTTCCACATGCGCAAACGCTCCAGACAGTAGGAATGCCCAGTACTTCATTTGGTGATAAGACCGACACTCTCTGTACGGCAAGGATAGGCTTGGTTTTACTTTCGGCGCCAGTCGACGGAAGCCTATCTGAAGCGAGCAAGACGCCCGTCTGCCCACGGCAATGGTTCTTTTTTTTTTCCTCCACCCCTCGCGTCTGCATATATAGGGGGTCCTTCCCTTTGCCGTCCAAGCTCCCAACATCCCAAGAGATAACCATTGCTCCTGCCTCTTGTTCAGCCCTGTGATGGATGAAGCTTGCAACGAGGCTCTGTGCCGTGAGGCCGCCTGCGTTTGGCAAGGAGAAGGAGAAGATCACCCTGACGCTGCTTCTTGCACCTCGCCCTCGGGAACGTCCAGCGGGTCGTCGTCGTGCTCATTGGGGTTGAATCTGGGTGATGGGTCGACTTACTCCCCACCTGATGATTATTCTTCGGAGTTGTCTTCAGCGTCGTCGAGCACCTTGCATCTGGACTCCGAGGCAGAGGGGCCTCTCTACGAGCTGTCTTCGCTGCTAGCCCAGCTTCCTGCCAGGTACATGCCATGCACCTTGATAACGTGGAATTTGGCCGTCTATGTTTCCCAACCTGTATGAGAAACACCAAAACTTTGTCACCCTTTCCAACAACATGCATGCTAACAGGTCTTCGAATTTAAAATGACATGCTCCTAAGTGATAGCTTCTGAGGTTCCACTTTGCACAGGACAAGTATTTAATGCATTGGTTATGAATATTTCCCTAAAATACATACTGAATAACCAGAGAACACAATGTCACGGTTCTTTCCATATAACTTCTATAGAATCCACTTGAAATTGCAAATTATTCAAAAAAGGAGTGCGATCTCTAACAAATAATTTAATTTCCACAGGAGAGGGTTGTCCAAGTACTACCCAGGGAAGTCCCAATCATTCACATGGATATCTAATGCTACATGTCTTCAAGACCTTGGAAAGGAAGTTACCTACAGCAAGAGGATGAAGACATGCAAGAGCTACGCAGCAGGATTAGGCATGAACCAGCGGTCAAATCACTTACCGAGGACATGCAACAAGATGATAGCCAAGAGGCCCTCAAAAAGTTCATTTGCTTGTCAAATGTCCAGAGCAAGCAGCACCAACCTCTTGTACAGGAGTGCCAATTTACCTGCACACCAGAACAAGGAAGATGTACAAATGCATATGAACTCTTAACTAGCTACAACTATAATGCCAGGACTCCACTTCCCATGAACATACAGTACTTACTGTACACTTTCACATGGAAATTCAAACTAATTTCTCATTCTGAGATCAGCCTGATTTCTCTTATGTCTGATTTTATTTTAGTCCACATGAAAGTTAACTGTAAAAATGAATAAAGTGACACCTGATTTCTCTTATGTCTGATTCAAATGCATATGAACTCTTAACTAGCTACAACTATAATGCCAGAACTCCACTTCCCATGAACATACAGTACTTACTGTACACTTTCACATGGAAATTCAAACTAATTTCTCATTCTGAGATCAGCCTGATTTCTCTTATGTCTGATTTTATTTTAGTCCATATGAAAGTTAACTGTAAAAATGAATAAAGTGACACCTGATTTCTCTTATGTCCGATTCAAATGCATATGAACTCTTAACTAGCTACAACTATAATGCCAGAACTCCACTTCCCATGAACATACAGTACTTACTGTACACTTTCACATGGAAATTCAAACTAATTTCTCATTCTGAGATCAGCCTGATTTCTCTTATGTCTGATTTTATTTTAGTCCATATGAAAGTTAACTGTAAAAATGAATAAAGTGACACCTGATTTCTCTTGTCTGATTCAAATGCATATGAACTCTTAACTAGCTACAACTATAATGCCAGGACTCCACTTCCCATGAACATACAATACTTACTGTACACTTTCACATGGAAATTCAAACTAATTTCTCATTCTGAGATCAGCCTGATTTCTCTTATGTCTGATTTTATTTTAGTCCATATGAAAGTTAACTGTAAAAATGAATAAAGTGACACTTGGTCCAGTCACAATCGGAAAAACTCAATAGACACAGCTCCTTGTGTTAAACTTGCCCATGATGGTACACCATCTATTCTCTTCTTATACACACGACGCCACAAGTTAGAGGAACCATTTATTAAGGAACAATAAAAAATGTTCCTGAAAGCAACTGTACAAGTATTCTGTGGAAAATCAGTATTGCCATGAATGATTACGATGACATGTTCACCAGAGTCAAGGGCCACAACATTCGCAAAAAAAGGGAGTCAAGGGCCACAAGAATATTTCTATTAGGTTATCACAAGTCGAAACATGTGATTTCACTTGGTGTTTGTCTAAACAAGCTCGTCTGGTTTTCTCTTCTCGTCACCTCCATGAAGTACATCTGTTAACAACAAGAGAAAGGCTCTCATAAAAACCAATGAAACTACTACAAGAGCATGGTTTTAAACTTCAAAACAAAATTACCTGAAGGAGATCAAATTTGCCACTCCAACACCCACATCCCTTTTCCAACATGCACAATGCACAAACCCTTTTGGTAGCCAGCCCTAAAGGATAGTATCACAAAGTTGCGACTCTCCATAGTTCCCAGACCACAATACCTTGCCTTTTGTACATCCCATATATGACATTTCCTAGAATATCTGAAGCTCTCAATCAGCACTCTCTTGCTAAAGAATGCTTCATCATGTCAGTTGGATCACTTGTTGCTTAGCCATCTGGTATAGTCTCCGACCGCCTCAAGATCAGACTGCATAAGCAGACATATAATGCTTGTAAATACATTCTAGTGGTGGTGATGCTTTCTAAGGGAGCACAATGGAAAGATGAAATAAGGTACAAAATCGCAGCAGGGGATTCCCCTACTACATTCCTTTAAAAACAAAGAAGATGAAATAAGGTACAAAAGGAACAGTAAAAATGGAGTTCATTGACGGGAACAAATTCATACATCTTCAGTTAATCCGAGATGATCAAGTAGAGCCCTTATACCACCACCTTTTGAAGCATTAAGGGGAACAATCTCAATTGCATTTGGCTGCTCTTTGATAACACATGCTTTCCCTTCTGTTAGTTCCGACCAATGCTGTGTGAGGACAGAAAAATCTTCGTTCTTGTTGCCAAGGAAAAGCAACTTCTGCAAATGCAAGTAAACCATGTAAGTTCACTCTAAACAAAACTGATCCAAAGATAGGAAAACTCATCATCCTTATAAATGGCACATCCACTTTGCATTTGCCATAGTTACAATAACAAACCTGAATCGATGAATATTCCAAGAGGTCCTCAACTGAAGGCATCACTTTTACCTATGACAAAACCTCAATGTTGGCTCAACTGCTTAATATAGTTGGAAAGGAAGAAAGAGAAGTTTATCTAGCAAAAACCTAAATATTGTACCTTGGTCTCATGGTGCACAGTGTGCAACAAGTTGACAGAAGGATGTTCAAACAAGGTCAAACATTGTTCCTCACAGTATGCAACAAGAGGAATTTTATGCTTCAAGGAGTACAAACATGCCTGCAAATGGAACAAAAGAAATTTAAATATAATACCTGACGATCTTATACATCGCTAAAAGGGGCACACAACCTTAACAAGTCAAAACTGATATGAAAATGATTCAAGCTCAATGATAGCACATTTCATGCCTAACATCCACATTCACGATAAAGAACTGGCAAGACACGAAATGCCCCGCAAATCCTCCTAATAAAAAGAACAGTAGGTAATATTAAAAGTTCGATGGAAGACGAGCAGGCGCAGCACTAAATTTCTGACAGAAGTACGGCAGAAAGTAATCAGCTGACATACTGTAAAAGTGTAAATCACTACCTCCTTGCATATATCCACATCCAAGTTTGCTCTATAAATAAGTTGGCCATGCTCCCCATATACAAGCGAACCCTGCAGCGAACAGAGCAAAATATAACTTTATAAGGGTAAATGTCGATTGAAAAAAAAAACATATTCTTACTATTGCTCAAAGCCTCAAACAAGTATAAAGAATGATAATGACGAGGGCTCCACACTTACTTCCTTCTATCATATCCCCGTCGATTGAAAAATAAACATATTCTTACTATTGTTGCAATCTAAATTAGGATGCCTGATTCAGTAGAGCAATTGGACACAAATTTTTACTTCAAAATGTCCAGATGTGTCTAATTCAACAAAAAGGGATATGAGTGCCAAAAGAACACTTGCACAAAGCCATGAAGCTTTGATAACCAAACTTCCAAATTCTACAACTATTCAAGTAAGAATGGAGGATGTACCTGTAGAAATACACCAGCTGAATTCTCCGATATAAAATCACCTCTTCCTTCCATATTAAGAAGCTTGAAGGTTGCTATGGTGGAAGCACGGGTCTAATTAAAAGGGATGAAAATCAAGAAAATATTAGAAACATGCAATTATACTAAAAATGCAGCCATCTTATATAGAATATATATGTGCTTTGCTTTGACATTCCTTAGGAAACTTCATAGTGTACTTAAGATTAATATCACAAATAGTCAGCTGCAACTGATCACAAGTTGAAATCATGTTGCTTATTATTCGAATTCCATCTGAAATTAAACTGAACTAAGATGAGAAGCTACATAGAAGCACTAACTTTCATCAAGACTACTTCCACGTACTTTATGCTGTGGGAAAGTTACCCATATCATTGATAATCGGTAATATTGTTAAGGAAAGACTGAGAAGTAGCCTTAACCTCAAGATCAGGGCCATTCACATTGGACGACCGGATATCCTTGCATTCATGACGAATGCTTAAGACTAAAACCCACCTTGCCAGTAAGCATGATAACAGTTACTCCCCGTGATACTGCCTCTCTCAAAGATTCTATTGACTCTGAACGCAGGTGTCCTTCATAATCCACAACAGTACCTTAATAATTTTTGCAAAGAAGTTACTTGCTAGAAGTTGGTAAGATCCAGCATAAATAGTATACTTCTTGATGCTTCATCACCTCACCATCTATATCACATATTATATGGGTCAGTTTCGGCTGATGACCCTCCTGTAAACTCCTTTTCTCTATATCTCTATTGGCCTCTACATATTAAAAGTTCAGAGGTACTCCAGTGAGAAGAAACAAATGGCAACCCTTCACATAAAGAAAAACACACAACAATAGTGTGCAAGGGCGACCTACCATCAGAATTTTCTGAATGACCCATATCAGTACTGAAATGATACGCACTCCTAATGAGTCCTTTTCCTATCCATTCAAGAGTATTTAATATTTTTTCTTCTTCCTGCTCCATCTCTTCTTCAGCCTCCTTGCTGAGTTCATGATCAAAGCCCAATAAATGCAACAATCCATGAACCTGATAAAGATAAATTGGTTAACACAGAATAGGCTCGCAATCAGCAAAGCTATTCCAACACTGAACAATCGCACGGAGGTTCTCTTCATAAGATACACCAGAAGTAGCATCGAAGTAATTATTTGTTCACAGAAGGTAGTCAAGCGATCAAGCCAATAGGCAAAACTTGAAGCTTTATCTTGGTATGCAAATTTCAACTTTCAAGCATAGCACTAATTCAAAATAAATCTCATGAAGTAAATACACACCTAGGGCGTGCTTCGTTTGCAACCCCAATTGCCCAAGCCAACGTTTGGGTAAGGCCACCTCTTTGGCTAGTGACTGGATTGAGGCCAATCCATTGGTGTGCACTCTGATGTTGCCTACCATTTGCCAACTAGCTCATACCCAAAGTTGATTTGCAAATTTTGGCATTGCAATTGACTGCCAACCAATTAGGCTATTACTGGCAAGTTTCAACATTGCCAAACATTGGCTTGCCCAAACATTGTCACTGGGGCTGCAAACCAAGCACACCTCCATCTTGCTGTTACCTGGTGTGTTGTCAATATTGATCCAATTCTAAGTTTCAAAAAAGATATTGATCCAATTTCCTTCATGTTTAATTTTGCTATTGTGACCGTTCAAACTATAATATGAGCTCAAAACCACCATTATCAGGCATCACTACTGCTACGGTCAATAATAGATCAGACGAAACCTACACAACTACAAAACAGAAGCACACGGGCACCCCAATAAGGATAACAAATGTGGTGCCAGAAATAAGTCAAGAAAGACTAACCATGAGAATTCTTATCTCATCAAGAAGTGTATGGCCTCTTTCTTCTGCTTGCCGTCGGGCTGTCTCAACAGAAATTACCAAGTCACCTAGTTGCAGCTGTTGAACCAAAAGCAACAAGTAAATAATAAGATCGGACAGAACCATCTGTAACAAATAAACTAGTTCAACATCAACAGAAACATCTGTAAACGTCTTACAACGGGAATTTGGAGCCCCGGGATATGCTGCGACATTGACAGAACATCCGTCGCGCGGTCTTCACCCCTCCATTCCTTGTTCAGCTTCCTGATAAAATCATCATCACAAAGCAGCAGAGATACCTCAACGCTGTCGTACTCATCCACATTGCTTATGCAGGGGTCTCTGGTCTTGTACTCCGAGTTCCCCAAATTGTGGAATGCCAGCTTCATTGCCTTCCCAACATCCGTTCGAAGTGTTTCTGCAATACTCTGAGAAGCCATTCGTAATTAGTGACACAAGCTAACAATTCAACAAGTCCAAGGAGCGGAAATAGCGAGCGGAGGCTATTATCACCAGGACGAGGGGGTCGTCGGGGAGGGCTTCTTCGATGCCAATCTGCACGCTGAGCTCGGCGGGGCCCTTCAACCTGGCTCTCCTCCGCCTCGGAAACATCGACGGCAACGAGCCGCGCCGCCGTCGTCTGGATATGGGTGACGCGTAGTGCCGCGAGGCGGCGGCGAGGAAAGGGGGCGGGCTGCGACCATGGGGGTGAGGACGCGGCGGCGCCGGCGGCTGCGAGTGGAGCGGGAGAGTCAGGCGCGCTGAAAATGGGGCCGGAGAAGGGCGGAGGAGGTGGTTGGAGGCGAGCGCGCGGGAGAGAAGGCGGTGGAGGCGCGCCATTGAGAGGAAGAGGAGGAGGAGGCTGCGCGCGTGTGCAAAGTCGGAGAGGAGGAAGATAGGGTTAAACCATTCCATCTTTTTTCTTGAAGCCACTGTACCATTTAGCGGGGCCGCGGCCCAGAATTGCGCCTCGCTCTAGGCGGGCTCGCTAGCTCTCTAGTTCTCTGATCGGCTGGGTTTTTTTCCCTGCTCATTCCTCTCTTATTGGCTGATGAAAAAACCGTTTTTTTAATTTTGAAAAATTTGATGACATCAAAAAGTGTTCAGGTGATTTCTAAGAATTGTTCGGGAATTTAAAAAAGGTTCAAATTTTTAAAATATTTAAAAATTTGATTGTTTTTGGAGATTTAGAAATGATAACGAATTTGAACGTGCATTTAGAAAGGCTTGTGAATACAAAAAGACAAATTTAAATAAATTTCATGAGTTTGAAAAATGTTTCTGAATTTGAGAGAGTTTTTGTGAATTTTAAAAAAGTTCATGAATTAGAAAAAAATAGTGAATAAGAAAACAGTTCAGGATTTTTTTTTAAAAAGTTCATGAATTTGGAAAAAGTCCACAAATATTAAAAATGTTCACGGAAATGAAAATGGTTCAAAAAATTTGAAACTAAAATTTAAAAATGAACCGAAACAAAAACCGAGTATAAGATTCAGCAGAAAGAAACAGAAAAAGAAAAGCCAGACTAGAAGCATCTAAAATCTTCCCAAAAACGAAATGGCCCAATTGTTGCCCTGCCGGGCCATCCGCCCCACATTGCCTCTGCACGTCGCGTGATCTCCAAAGTTTTATTTTCTGAGCGAAAGGTGATCGTCGCAGCGTGGGTTAGACCATAAAAGACACATGTGTGGGAACCTGTAGGGGCTAACTACAAGTGACGAAGTATTCGGTGCCATAAGGGACAAAGTATTTGAATATGTTTTGACGTCCGAGTTGTCATTATGGAGGACCCTCCATATCCAACCCACAAGCATTTGTGCTTGAAGGTTGGGGGCATTTGTTTGGACCGCACGTCATCCGCCAACTGTTCACGAGGGAAGTTTCATCCCAGCCTCTTTCTCCCTCGCGCAATCTGATCAATGACATTGTCGTCCATACGGTTGTCGTTTCCGTCCCTGCCAATGACACACTCGCATTTCCACCGGGTAGAGCGCCAATTAATGGTCGTCGTGTCGTTTCGTGCCCGCATACAGCAAATCAACCTTCATTTCTCGCTGGTGTGAGCTCCTTCGGGAGTACATATAACCACATAGCTCCCATCACCATCGCCGCCACACTCACTCCCTAAGTCGGATGCCACCTCGCCCACTCTCTTCACCCTCCCCGTCACGGCCACAATCACCCCCATTGACCTTGTCGGTGCGGCTGTGCCTTCCCCATGGACCTTTCCACCACGAGACCGAAGAGGTATGCGTTGAGAAAAAGTTCTAGAAGAGGGTGTGGTGTTACTCTGAGTAAGTCAAGGAGGAAACACACCATAAAGTTGAATCAACTGTCGGTCGTGCCCGCTTCCCGTCGCCCTCAAGTACTTCGACCACATCTCAACAACCGCCTGCACATAAATGGAAGCCGCACTCACGCCAATCTTCAAAAATGTGACCGTACCCACATCTAGGACGCATGGATGTTCGTTGACCACGGGCGTCTGTTGGCTCCCCCCCTTGAGGGGCCAGGTCGGCCCGCTTGTGCTTTGAGCGGTGACCCTTAGGAGAATAAGTCAGGGTGTTCAGGGCCTTGTGGGCAGAGTATCTCTTTCGAGGAGAGGATGGAGGAGACCTTACCGTGGTAGACGGCTGGGCTCCGGGCAGATTAGGAACGACGACCACTTTAGTGCCGTCGAGGCTCTCTTGATAGAAGAGCCCTGATGACCCACAAGTATAGGTGATCAATCGTAGTACTTTCGATAAGTAAGAGTGTCAAACCCAACGTGGTGCAGAAGGAAATGACAAGCGGTTTTCAGCAAGGTATGCTCCGCAAGCACTGAAATTATAAGTAACGAGTAGTTTGATAGCAAGATAATTTGTAACGAGCAAGTAATTGTAATAGTAACAAAAGTGCAGCAAGGTAGCCCAATCCTTTTGAGGCAAAGGACAGGCCAAAATGGTCTCTTATAATAAGCAAAGCGTTTTTGAGGGTACACAAGAATTTCATCTAGTCACTTTCATCATGTTGGTTTGATTTGTGTTCGCTTTTTTGATAATTTGATATGTGGGTGGACCGGTGCTTAGGTGTTGTTCTTACTTGAACAAACCTCCTACTTATGATTAACCCCCTCACAAGCATCCGCAACTACAAGAAAAGTATTAAGAATAAATCTAACCATAGCATCAAACTTTTGGATCCAAAACAACCCCTTACGGAATAGTGCATAAACTAGGGTTTAAGCTTATGTCACTCTCGCAACCCATCATCTAATAACTACTCCACAATGCATTCCTTTAGGCCCAAAATATGGTGAAGTGTCATGTAGTCGACGTCACATGACACCACTAAGGGAATCACAATATACATACCATCAAAATATCGAACACATATCAAGTTCACATGATTACTTGCAACAAGATTTATCCTGTAACCTCAAGAACAAAAGTAACTACTCACAAATGATAATCATGCTCAAGATCAGAGGGGTATTAAATAGCATAATGGATCTGGACATATAATCTTCCACCAAATAAACCATGTAGTAATCAACTACAGGATGTAATCAACACTACTAGTCACCCACAAGTACCAATCTATAGTTCCGGTACAAAGATTGAACACAAGAGATGAACTAGGGTTTGAGAGGAGATGATGCTGTTGAATATGTTGATGGAGATTGCCCTCCCCAAGATGGGAGAGTTGTTGGTGATGATGATTTGCCCCTCCGGAAGGAAAGTTCCCCCAGCGGAATCGCTCCACCAGAGGGCAAAAGTGCTCCTGCCAAGTTCCGCCTCGAGACGGCGGCGCTCCGTCCCGAAAGTCCTCTCCTTATTTTTTTTCTAGGTCAAAATGACTTATATACCAGAAGAGGGGCACCGGAAGTGGGCCGGGGAGGGCACTGTTGGGGAACGTAGCAATAATTCAAAATTTTCCTACTTGTCACCAAGATCAATCTAGGAGAGACTAGCAATGAGAGAGAGAGAGGGGAGTGTATCTTCATACCCTTGAAGATCGCGATGCGGAAGCGTTACAAGAACGCGGTTGGTGGAGTCGTACACGCAGTGATTCAAATAGCGGTCGATTTTGATCTAAGCACCGAATAACGGCGCCTCCGCGTTCAACACACGTACAACCTAGGGACGTCTCCTCCTTCTTGACCCAGCAAGGGGATAGGAGAAGTTGAGGGAAAGCTCCGGCAGCACAACGACGTGGTGGTGGAGCTTGCGGTTCTCCAGCAGGGCTTTGCCAAGCGCTACAGAGGAGGAGGAGGTGTAGGAGATGGGGAGGGGATGTGCCAGGGGAAGGGTGCGGCTTCCCTCCCACTCACCCACTATATATAGGGGCAAGGGAGAGGGGGGCCGCCCCCCTCAGATCCCATCTAGGGGAGAGGCGGCGGCCAGGGAGGAGAAACTTGCCCCCAAGCCAAGGGGGTGCCCCCTTTAGGGTTTCCCCTCAACCCTAGGCGCATGGGCCCTAGGGGGGAATGGCGCCCAGCCCACTTAGGGGCTGGTTCCCCTTCACATACAACCCATAGGGCCCTCCGGGTAGGGGTGGAAAGTGGTAGCGGATAATCCGAGATATCCGATATTCGTATTCGAGAAAATGCCTATTCGTATCCGAAACATCCGCATCCGAACCAAAATGGAAATGGAAATTGTCCGTATCCGAATTTATTAAACAAATACAAAATAAAATATGGTAGGAGATTTTGACACAAATATGGATATGGAAGTGGATATATCCGTATCCGAAGAAGATTATGGGAGGTATTTTTTTAAATTCTAGGCCCCATATTCCAATTATCCAACATAAAAGCCAAATAAGTGGTTAAATTTTACTCTTTATATGATTAAACTTATAAATTATTATGCATTACAATAGTATTTATTCATAAACCTATTTATCATTGACTTATTGTATGTTGCAAGTTGATTATTTTAGGTCACATAGCTATCGACTAATTTACTTAAGCAACATGTTGATATTATTCATATCCGTTCCGAATCAAGAAAATATCCTATCCGTATCCGTATTCGAATAATATCCGAGCCGCATCCGTATCCGAGAACATCCGTATTCGGATTCGTATTTGTTTTGAAAATATGAAAATGGAAGTGGTAAGAGCACTATCCGATCCGCATCTGATCCGTTTCCACCCCTACCTCCGGGGCAGGTGGACCCTCCCGATGGACCCCCGGAACCCTTTCGGTGGTCCCGGTACAATACCAGCAAACCCCCAAACACTTCCGGTGACCGTATGAGGACTTCCCATATATAAATCTTCACCTCCAGACCATTCCAGAACTCCTCGTGACATCCGGGATCTCATCCGGTACTCTGAACAACCTTTGGTAACCACATACTATTTTCCATAACAACTCTAGCATCACCGAACCTTAAGTGTGTAGACCCTACGGGTTCGGGAACCATGTAGACATGACCGAGACATCTCTCCGGCCAATAACCAACATCGGGATCTGGATACCCATGTTGGCTCCTACATGTTCCACGATGATCTCATCGGATGAACCACGATGTCAAGGATTCAATCAATCCCGTATGCAATTCCCTTTGCCTATCGGTATGTTACTTGCCCGAGATTCGATCGCCAGTATCCCCATACCTCGTTCAATCTCATTACCGGCAAGTCTCTTTACTCCTTCCGTAACACATGATCCCGTGACCAACTCCTTAGTCACATTTAGCTCATTATGATGATGCATTACCGAGTGGGCCCAGAGATACATCTCCGTCATGCGGAGTGACAAATCCCAGTCTCGATTCGTGCCAACCCAACATACACTTTCAGAGATACCTGTAGTGCACCTTTATAGCCACCCAGTTACGTTGTGACGTTTGGTACACCTAAAGCATTCCTACGGTATCTGGGAGTTGCACAATCTCATGGTCTAAGGAAATGATACTTGACATTAGAAAAGCTTTAGCAAACGAACTACACGATCTTGTGCTACGCTTAGGATTGGGTCTTGTCCATCACATCATTCTCCTAATGATGTGATCCCGTTATCAATGACATCCAATGTCCATGGTCAGGAAACCACGACCATCTATTGATCAACGAGCTAGTCAACTAGAGGCTTACTAGGGACATATTACGATCTATGTATTCACACATGTATTACGGTTTCTGGTTAATACAATTATAACATGAACAATAGACAATTATCATGAACAAGGAAATATAATAATAACCATTTTATTATTGCCTCTAGGGCATATTTCCAACAGTCTCCCACTTGCACTAGAGTCAATAATCTACTTCACATCGCCATGTGATTAACACTCATAGTTCACATCGCCATGTGACTAATACCCAAAGAGTTTACTAGAGTCAATAATATAGTTCACATCACCATGTGATTAACACTCAATGAGTTCCAGGGTTTGATCATGTTATGCTTACGAGAGAGGTTTTAGTCAACGGGTCTGCAACATTCAGATCTGTGTCTTCTTCGCAAATCTTGATTTCATATTGTAGATGTTGCTACTATGCTCCACTTGGAGCTATTCCAAATGGTTGCTCCACTATACGTATCCGGTTTGCTACTCAGAGTCATTCGGATAGGTGTTAGAGCTTGCATCGACGTAACCCTTTACGCCGAACTCTTTATCACCTCCATAACCGAGAAACATTTCCTTATTCCTAAGGACAATTTTGACCGCTATCCAATGATCCACTCCTGGATCACTCTTGTACCCCCCTTGCCAGACACGTGGCAAGGCACATCGCGGTACACAGCATGGCATATCGTATAGAGCCTATGGCTAAGGCATAGGGGACGACTTTCGTCCTTTCTCTTTCTTCTGCCGTGGTCAAGCTTCAAGTCTTAACTTCACACCTCACAACTCAGGCAAGAACTCCTTCTTTGACTGATCCATCTTGAACTCCTTCAAGATCATGTCAAGGTATGTGCTCTGTGAAAGTCTTATTAGGCGGCTTGATCTATCTCTATAGATCTTGATACCCAACATGTAAGCAGTTTTACACAGGTCTTCCTTTGAAAAACTCCATTCAAACAATCCTTTATGCTTTCTAGAAATTCTACATCATTTCTGATCAACAATATGTCATCCATATATACCTATCAGAAATGTTGTAGTGCTCTCACTCACTTTCTTGCAAATACAAGTTTCTTGCAAACTTTGTATAAACCCAAATGCTTTGATCGCCTCATCAAAGCATATGTTCCAACTCTGAGATGCTTGCTCCAATCCATAGAAGGTTCGCTGGAGTTTGCATACCTTTAGCATCCTTAGGATCGACAAAAACTTCTGGTTGTATCACATAAAGCCTTTCCTCACGGAGACCGTCAAGGAAACTTTGTTTTGACATCCATCTGCCAGATTTCGTAAATGAAAAATGTAGCAACTACTAACACAATTTTAACAGACTTTAGCACTGCTATGATTGAGAAAAGTCTCATCACAGACAACTCCTTGAACTTGTCGGAAACTTCTTTGAGACAAGTCGAGCTTCATAAATGGTGACATTACCATCAGCGTCTGTCTTCTTCTTAAAGATCCATTTATTCTCAATGGCTTGCCGATCATCGGGCAAGTCCACCAAAGTCCATACTTTGTTCTCATACATGGATCCTATCTCGGATTTCATGGCTTCCAGCCATTTGTTAGGATACGGGCCCACCATCGCTTCTTCACAACTCATAGGTTCATCGTTGTCCAACAACATGACCTTTAAGACAGGGTTACCACTGAGAAGTTGTACACACCCTTGTCGACCTACGAGGTTTGATAGTAATTTGGTTTGAAGCTTCATGATCATCATCATTAGCTTTCTCTTCAACTGACGTAAGTGCCACATAAACATCTTTCTGTGATGCGCTACTCTTTGGTTGAAGTGAAGGTTCAACAACCTCATCAAGTTCTATCTTCCTCCCATTCAATTCTTTCGAGAGAAACTCTTTCTCGAGAAAGGACCTGTTCCTAGCGAAAAACACTTTGCCCTTAGATCTGAGATAGAAGGTATACCCAATCGTCTTGTTTGGGTATTCTATGAAGATACAATTTTCCGCTTTGGATTCGAGCTTTTTTGACCGAAGCCTATCGCATAAGCATCGTAGCCCCAAACCTTAAGAAACAACAACTTTGGTTTCTTGCCAAACCATAGTTCATACGGTGTCGTCTCCACGGACTTAGATGATGCCCTATTTAAAGTGAATGTAATTGTCTTTAATGCATAACCCCCAAAAATAGCGGTAGATTGGTAAGAGACATCATACCCCATATCCGATAAGGTTCGATTACGACGTTCGGACACACCATCATGCTATGGTGTTCCAGGCGGCGTCAACTATGAAACGATTCCACTTTGTCTTTAGTGATTGCCAAACTCATAACTCATATACTTTCCCTTTGATCAGATCAAAGGAACTTGATCTTCTTGTTACGATGATTCTCAACTTCACTCTGAAATTGCTTGAACTTTTCAAACATTTCAAACTTATGCTTCATTAAGTAAATATACCCATATCTATTCAATTCACCGATGAAGGTGAGAAAATAACGATATCCACCGCGCGCGTCAACACTCATCGGACCGCACACATTAGCATATATGATTTCCAACAAGTCACTTGCCCGTTCCATTGTTCCAAAGAACGGGGTTTTAGTCATCTTGACAAAGAGGCATGGTTCGCATGTGTTAAGTGATTGAAAATCAAGTGACTTCAAAAATCCATTAGCATGGAGCTTCTTTCATGCGCTTTACACCAATATGAGCTAAGCGGCAGTGCCATATGAAAGTGGTACTATCATTATCAACTCTACATCTTTTGGCATCAGTGTTATGAACATGTGTATAATTATGACCGGGATTCAATAAACCATTCACATTGGGTGCATGACCATAGAAGGTATTATTCATGTAAGTAGAATAACCATTATTCTCTGACTTAAATGAATAATCATATTACAATAAACATGATCTAATCATGTTCATGCTCAATGCAGACACCAATGCAAACAACATTTATCTAGGCTCAACACTAATCCCGAAGGTAGAGGGAGTGTGTGATGGTGATCACATCAACCTTGGAAACACTTCCAACACACATCGTCACATCGCCCTTAGCTAGTCTCCGTTAATTCCGTAGCTTTTGTTTCGAGTTACCAATATTAGCAACTGAACCGGTATCTAATACCCAGGTGCTACTAGGAGTACTAGTAAGGTACACATCAATAACACACATATATCAAATATACTTTTGTTGAAGTTGACAACCTTCTTATCTACCAAGTATTTGAGGCAGTTCCGCTACCAGTGACCGTTCCCCTAATAGAAGCACTTTGTCTCAGGTTTGGGTTCTTGGGTTTCTTCACTAGAGCGGCAACTGGCTTGCCATTCAAGAAGTTTCCCTTCTTGCCCTTGCCCTTCTTTGACACCAGTGCTCTTGTTAACCATCAACACTTGATGCTCCTTCTTGATTTCTACCTTTATGGCCTTAAGCACGATGAACAGCTCCGGGATTATCTTCCCTTGCATGCTATAGTTCATCACGAAACTCTAGTAGCTTGGTGATAGCGACTGGAGAACTTTTGTCAATCACTCTCTTATCTGGAAGATTAACTCCCACTTGATTCAAATGATTGAAGTACCCAGACATTCTAAGCACATGCTTACTGGCTGAGCTATTCTCCTCCATCTTGTAGGCAAAGGTCTTGTCAGAGGTCTCAACCTCTCAACACGAGCATGAGCCTGAAATACCAATTTCAACTCTTCGAACATCTCATATGTTCTATGGCGTTCAAAACGCTTTTGGAGCCCCGAATCTAAGCCATAAAGCATGGCACACTAAACTATCAGGTAGTCATCAGAACGTGTCTACCAGATGTTCACAACATCGACAGACGGCGCCAAAGGGGTTGGCACACCGAGCAGTGCATCAAGGACAGAAGCCTTCTATGTAGCAGCGAGGACAATCCTCATACTACGACCCTAGTTTGCACAATTGCTTACAATATCTTTCAACTTAGTCTTTCTCTAGGAACGTATTAAAACAAAGAGCTAAAGCGCGAGCTATTAATTCACAACATAATTTACAAAGACAATTTAGACTATGTTATGATAATTAAGTTCATCTAATCAAATTATTCAATGAACTCCCACTCAGATAGACATCCCTCTAGTCATCTAAGTGATACATGATCTGAATTGACTAGGCCGTGTCCGATCATCACGTGAGACGGACTAGTCATCAATGGTGAACATCTCCATGTTGATTGTATCTACTATACGACTCATGTTCGACCTTTCGGTCTCTCGTGTTCCGAGGCCATGTCTGTACATGCTAGGCTCATCAAGTCAACCTAAGTGTTTTGCATGTGTAAAACTGGCTTACACCCATTGTATTCGAATGTTAGAATCTATCACACCCGATCATCACGTGGTGCTTCGAAACAACGAGCCTTCGCAACGGTGCACAGTTAGGGGGAACACTTTCTTGAAATTTTAGTGAGGGATCATCTTATTTATGCTACCGTCATTCTAAGAAAATAAGATGTAAACATGACAAACATCACATGCAAATCATAAAGTGACATGATATGGCCAATATCAACTTGCACCTTTGATCTCCATCTTCGAGGCACGTCATGAACACCATCGTCATCAGCATGACACCATAATCTCCATCATCATGATCTCCATCATCGTGTCTTCATGAAGCTGCCTCGCCAACTATTACTTCTACTACCATGGCTAACGGTTAGCAATAAAGTAAAGTAATCACATGGCGTTTTCATTGACACGCAGGTCATAAATAAATTAAGACAACTCCTATGGCTCCTGCCGGTTGTCATACTCATCGACATGCAAGTCGTGATTCCTATTACAAGAACATGATCAATCTCATACATCACATATATCATTCATCACATCCTTTTGGCCATATCACATCACATAGCATACCCTGCAAAAACAAGTTAGACGTCCTCTAATTGTTCTTGCATGTTTTACGTGGCTGCTATGGGGTTTCTAGCAAGAATGTTTCTTACCTACGCAAAACCACAACGATGATATGCCAATTGCTATTTACCCTTCATAAGGACCCTTTTCATCGAATCCGATCCGACTAAAGTGGGAGAGACAGACACCCGCCAGCCACCTTATGCATCAAGTGCATGTTAGTTAGTGGAACCAGTCTCACGTAAGCGTACATGTAAGGTCGGTCTGGGCCGCTTCATCCCACAATGCCACCGGATCAAGATAAGACTAGTACGGGTAAGCAAATTGAACAAATCATCGCCCACAACTGCTTTGTGGTCTACTCGTGCATAGAATCTACGCATAGACCTAGCTCTGAAACCACTGTTGGGGAACGTAGAAATAATTCAAAATTTTCCTACGTGTCACCAAGATCAATCTAGGAGAGACTAGCAACGAGAGAGAGAGAGGAGTGTATCTTCATACCCTTGAAGATCGCGATGCGGAAGCGTTACAAGAACGTGGTTGGTGGAGTCGTACATGCAGCGATTCAGATCGCGGTCGATTCCGATCTAAGAACTGAATAACGGCGCCTCCGCGTTCAACACACGTACAGCCCGGTGACGTCTTGTAACACCCCGGATGTAACTTTCCCTATTTGTACTCCAACTCTTGCCGTTTCCGGCGTTAAGTTATCTTATTTTCTCGGGTTCGGGTTTTTGTCTCCGTGTGTTGTTGTCTTTGTCATGCATCTCATATCATGTCATCATGTGCATTGCATTTGCATACGTGTTCGTCTCATGCATTCGAGCATTTTCCCCGTTGTCCGTTTTGCATTCCGGCGCTCCGTTCTCCTCCGGTGGACATTTCTAGCTTTCTTTCGTGTGTGGGGATTAAACATTTCCGGATTGGACCGAGACTTGCCAAGCGGCCTTGGTTTACTACCGGTAGACCGCCTGTCAAGTTTCGTACCATTTGGACTTCGTTTGATACTCCAACGGTTAACCGAGGGACCGAAAAGGCCTCGTGTGTGTTGCAGCCCAACACCCCTCCATTTTGGCCCAAAACCCACCAAACTCTGCCCCATGTCCTAGAGCGTTCGATCACGATCGCGTGGCCGAAAACCGCACCTCATTTGGACTCTCCTAGCTCCCTCTATGCCTATATATACACCCCCCATTCCAAATTCGCGGTTCCTCTCCCCCTAACCCTAAAAATTCCAAGATCCGCCGCTCCGGACGTGTCTGGGCGGAGCCGGACAACGTCCGCCGCCACCGCCGCCCAACCGGGACGCGCCACGTGGCGCCTGGCGCCCGCCGCCGCCGCGGCCCGCAGGGGCCGAGGCCGGCCCTCCCGCGCCACCTCCCTCCTCCAGCCCGGCGCCGCCCTCCGCCGTGCCGCCGCAGCTCGCCCTCGCCGGCCGAGCTCGCCGCGCCGCCATCGCGACCGAGCCCACCGCGCCGCCCCAGGCCGAGCGGCCGCGCCGCCGCCGCCGCCTCCCGGCCGCGCCGCCCGCCGCCGCCTCCCAGCCCCGCGCCCGCCGCCGGCGACCACCCCCGGCCGCCTCCTCCACGCCAGCCCGCCGGCGAGCGCCGGATCCGCCGGTGAACAGTGCGCGAGATCCGATACGGTTCGCAGCTATAGTAACCCTAGATCTAGGTCATTTTTTTTTCCGAAGTCCTGAAATCTGCAGATCCAAGTGCCTCTGTTCGGGGCCCCGTAACTTGCATCCATACCTCCGATTTGGGCATATAGCATATCAAAATGTTCAGCTCAGAGAGTACATCATTTCATTCCATTGCATCATTTTCATTTGAGCTCATCTTGATGCCCGAAATGCTGTTAGAAGAGGGCTACTTGAGTTAATTGTCAGATCTGTTACTCCGTTTAGCACTTTTGTCATTTTTGCCATGATTAATGTGTGCATGCTATGCCCGTGACTTCTTCATATGTTTTGTTAAGGGTTTTGTCATCTTTCCAGAGGTGCAACCCATGTATTTTTAGGATGTGTGTGGTGACTTGTGCAAGCTTGCAAAGTGGTGCACTTGCTAATTCTGTTTTCAGGGACTTAGTGATTTCACTAAGTCCTGGGATTGTTTAGTCTCATGATGCCATATGTTCTTGTTGTTTCCTAGTGATCCGTGCCTCTTTTGAGGATGATCAGTAAGGGAGTTTTGTTAATCTTGTAGTGCTCTATCCATCCATGTCTTTGTTTGCAATTATGGAGCACCCTAGCTTGAGTCAATCGAGCTCTACTTTTGCTTCGTTGTGAATCTGGGCAGATCGTCAACTTGTTTGCGATTTTGCCGATGTTATTGTAGTTGATCCGTGCATGCTATGCCATTGTTCTTGCCATGTCTAGCTTGTATTTTGTGCCTTCTTATGGGATGTATGCTTGTCTTGCCATGACTTGCACCGTGGTGAGTGCATCGAGCTCGTAAACATGCCTTCGTGAGTTATGTTTCAGCATGTCCCAGTTTTCACTAAGTCTGAAAACTGATTATGTTTTTGCTATGTTCGTGTGCTTGTTAGTATATTTTGTGATCCCTTTTGGCTCAAGGTCACTAAGGGACTTTTGTTAAGCTTGTTGAGTAGCTCCATGCCATGTCTTTCTTTGTCATGTTCAGGTCCTGTAGCATGTTGTTTTGTTGCTCCGAAGAGGGCTATATGATCTGAAATTCCAGACAAGTGTTAATTTCACTAAGTCTGAGATCTGTTTTACCATTTGCGTTTTTGCCATGCTTGTTTGAACCTGTTAATGGATGAATTGGCCGTAGCTCAGTGCTAGACTTTTGTTAAGCATCTTGTGTGCATCCCTGCCATGTATTTTGTTGTCATGTTTGGGTGCTGTAGCATGTTCATTTCATTGCATTTAGATGCCTACTTGCTGTAAATCGCAGACCGGTGTCATTTTTGAATCGCTTGCCATTTCCAAACCGTAACTCCGATTCCGGCGTTCTTTATATCGTTTTCAAGCGATTTCATCTCATCTTTCCAGTGGCACACTTGGAATTCCAAGTTGAGGCCAGGTTCATGCATTTCCTGTCATATCTTGCATTTTGCATCCCGCATCGCATCCCGCATAGCATATCATCTTTGCATCGTGTTGCTTGAGTTTGCACGTGGTTGATTGTATCCTTGTTGCTTGTTTGTCTTGTTTGGGTAGAGCCGGGAGACGAGTTCGCTAACGAGGAGCCCGTTGAGTTTGCTTTGAGGATCCAGTCAACTCTGACAACTGTGCAGGCAAGATGATCATACCCTCGAAATCACTACTATCTTTGCTATGCTAGTTTGCTCGCTCTTTTGCTATGCCATTGCTACGATGCCTACCACTTGCTTGCAAGCCTCCCAAATTGCCATGTCAAACCTCTAACCCACCATTGTCCTAGCAAACCGTTGATTGGCTATGTTACCGCTTTGCTCAGCCCCTCTTATAGCGTTGCTAGTTGCAGGTGAAGATTGGAGGCCGTTCCTTGTTGGAACATCTTTATTTACTTGTTGGGATATCATTATATTGCTATGTTATCTTAATGCATCTATATACTTGGTAAAGGGTGGAAGGCTCGGCCTCTCGCCTAGTGTTTTGTTCCACTCTTGCCGCCCTAGTTTCCGTCATATCGGTGTTATGTTCCCGGATTTTGCGTTCCTTACGCGGTTGGGTTATAATGGGAACCCCTTGATAGTTCGCCTTGATTAAAGCTTTTCCAGCAATGCCCAACCTTGGTCTTACCATTTGCCACCTAGCCTTTTCTTTCCCTTGGGTTCTGCAGACTCAAGGGTCATCTTATTTTAACCCCCCCCGGGCCAGTGCTCCTCTGAGTGTTGGTCCAACTGAGCGATGTCCGGGGCTACCAGGGGCAACTCTGGGCTGGCCTACCCGACGTCTGGCTCATCTGAGTGTGCCCTGAGAAAGAGATATGTGCAGCTCCTATCGGGATTTGTCGGCACATTCGGGCGGTGTTGCTGGTCTTGTTTTAACCTGTCGAAGTGTCTTGAATTACCGAGATACCGAGTCTGATCGGAACGTCTTGGGAGGAGGTCTATTCCTTCGTTGACCGTGAGAGCTTGTCATGGGCTAAGTTGGGACTCCCCTGCAGGGATTGAACTTTCGAAAGCCGTGCCCGCGGTTATGGGCAGATGGGAATTTGTTAATGTCCGGTTGTAGATAACTTGAACCTTAATTAATTAAAATGAATCAACTGAGTGTGTTACCGTGATGGCCTCTTCTCGGCGGAGTCCGGGAAGTGGACACGGTGTTGGAGTAATGTTTGCGCAGGTTGTTCTCTAGTTTCTCGCTCGTGCTTTGCCTCCTCTTCTCGCTCTCTTTTGCGAATAAGTTAGCCACCATACTTGCTAGTCGCTTGCTGCAGCTCCACTCATATTTTACCTTGCCATACCTATAAGCTTAAATAGTCTTGATCGCGAGGGTGCGAGATTGCTGAGTCCCTGTGGCTCACAGATTACTATTACACCAGATGCAGGGCCTGATGATTCCGCTCCAGGAGACGCGTATGAGCTCAAGTGGGAGTTCGACGAAGACTCTCAACGATACTATGTTTCCTTTCCCGATGATCAGTAGTGGTGCCCAGTTGGGGGTGATTGGGACCGTGTCGCATGTTGGGTTCTCTTTTATTTTGGCGCCGTAGTCGGGCCATGAGTGTTTGGATGATGTAATGTTATTTATGTACTTGATTGACGTGGCGAGTGTAAGCCAACTATGTTATCTCCCCTTTTATTATTATATTACATGGGATGTTGTGAAGATTGCCTAACTTGCGACATATGCCTTCAATGCGATTATGTCTCTAAGTCGTGCCTCGACACGTGGGAGCTATAGTCGCATCGAGGGTGTTACAAGTTGGTAATCAGAGCCTTCCCCGACCTTAGGAGCCCCATTGCTTGATCGTTTTTAGCGGCCGAGTTGTGTCTAGAAAAATGTTTTGAGTCTTTAGGAATTATATATCGGAGAGTTTAGGAATTCTTTTTACTTCCCAGTCTCCTCATCGCTCTGGTAAGGCATCCTGACGTAGAGTTTTGACTCTTCTCTTCTCAAATTTCACTAAAAAATTTTTAGGATCACGCGGGTATCTTGGAATCGTTCCGATGGTTTTATGATGAGAACATTGTCTTGGTGCCTCCTGTCAGGGGTTTAGTGGAAGTGTCCCGGGGAGTTGAGCTCTGAGGTGTTGTCATCATAATTTTATCGTTGCAGTTCTGGAATACCTGAGTTTAGTACGCCGACATCGAAAATCTCTTTTATGCAGTTCGTTGGTGAGATAACCTCGACGCCACCCAGTACTGGGGCGGGAGTTCGGGAGTATCGCCATAACTTGTATAACGGATGCTTTTCGAAGGTTGAGGTAGATGGTTTCCGAAGGTTTCTTGGTTATGTGTTGAAGGATGGATACAGCTGGATGTAGGATTTGCTAGTTTGGGTGAGATATTATGCTTCCCCTGTATCCCCAACACCTGATTGCATAACCGGAAAGGTTCGGGAGTTTCATAGGTGGGAATTCTAGTAGCTCTAGTTCTTCTTCCACGGATATTGGTTTGAGATTGGGATTTCTTACCGATTATTCGTTCTTGATCCGTACCTTGTTGATTTATTTCTCTACCTTAATTCTACGTGGCTTCTCAATTTATGGATATGTGACCATTTCAAGAGGAATGCATTCGTTCATTTTGTTCGGATGTGAAGACTATATGTTGCAATTTTCATTCCGTTGGATTCAGCTTCAATATTTATCTATCAATGTGCTAATGGTGGTCAACCTCTTCAGGATGGCTCCTCCAACGCGCACGACTCCGAATCCTGATCCGCCACCACCTCCACCTCCTCCGGAGGCATGGCAAGCTGTGATGGCCGCAACCAATGCAAACACACAGTTGATCATGCAAATTCTTCAAGAGCGCAATCAAGGCAGTCAAGGGAATCAAGGCAGCAATCAGAGTCACTTTGCTACACTCAACCAGTTCCTTGCTAACGGGCCAAAGACTTTCAGCAATTGTGTTGAGGCAACCGATGCTGACGATTGGCTTGTGGATCTGTGCAAGCATTTCGAGTGCAGTAACGTCAGGCCTGAGGACTTTGTCAAGTTCGCTTCCTTCCAACTCAAAGATCAAGCTGCAGAATGGTTCCAGCAGTACAAGGACTCCAGAGGTGGACGTGTTATCACTTGGGATGATTTCCGTCGAGATTTCCGAGCTCATCATATTCCCAGAGCGTGGTTGAAAGCAAGCGTGAGGAATTCCGCAATCTGAAGCAAGGCTCTTTGTCTGTCTATGACTACAACAAGTTGTTCCAGAAGCTCGCCCGCTTTGCCAAGCAGGACGTCCCTGATGAGAAGAGCATGATATATCAGTTCAGGGGTGGTCTCAGAGAAGAAATTCAGCTCGCTCTTGTTCTCTTTGAGCCCTTGAGATACGATGAGTTCTACAACATGGCACTGAAGCAAGAGGCTGCTCAGTTGAGGTGTGATGCTTCCAAGAAGCGAGTCAGAGATGTTACTCCTTCTTCCTCTACTCAAGTGGCCAAGCAGCAGAAGTTTTGGCTTCCTCCTCCTCCGTTCCGTCAGCCATATCAGCAGAAGAGCAAAGGTGGCAGTGGTTCTTCCCACCCACCCAACCCTGGCTTTCAGAACAAGACTTCGTCTCAAGCTCCAAGATCGAGTGCTCCGTATCACCGTCCGCTTTCAGAGGTCACGTGCAACAAGTGCCAACAGAAGGGTCACTATGCCAACAAGTGTCTCAACCAGAGGCGTCTTCCTCCTCCTCCTCCTGTCAGATCGACAAGTACAGCTGTGGTCAAGCATAAACCCAAGTCCGCCAAGGTCAACTTGATGAATGCAGCTCAGGCAGAGGACTCATCAGATGTGATCATGGGTAACCTTCCTGTTAATGATATTCCTGCAAAAGTTTTTTTGACACGGGTGCTTCGCATTGTTTCATTTCGAGGCCATTTGTTTCTAAGCATGAGTTGCCTTTGCAAGATTTGCCTAGACAGTTATCTGTTGTTTCTCCGGGTAAATTCATGAATGCAAGCGCTTTTGCCCCAGATGTTTCTATCACATTGGCGATTACAAGTTTCTCTCTTCTCCGGTGGTTCTTGGTAACTCGGATATTGATCTTATTCTCGGAATGGATTGGCTTTCTAAGCACAAGGCTCAGCTTGATTGTGCAGCCAGGCAGATTCAATTGACTCATTCGTCTGAGGATGTAATTGTCTTTGCCGCTCGTGATGATACCATTCGTCTGTTTTCTCTCAATGAGAAGGGTGAATTGGATGCCATCTCTCAAATTCCAGTCGTTTGCGAATATCAAGACGTCTTTCCAGAAGAGCTCCCAGGAATGCCTCCGCACCGGCCAGTTGAATTCGTTATTGATCTTGAGCCTGGCACGGAACCTGTGTGCAAACGTCCTTACAAGCTCGGACCTGAAGAGTTGAAGGAGCTGAAGAAGCAACTCGATATGCAAGAGAAAATGGGTCTCATCCGGCCTAGTTCTTCTCCGTGGGGTTGTGGTGTTCTTTTTGTGAAGAAGAAGGATGGAACGGACCGACTTTGTGTTGATTACCGTCCAGTGAACAAGAAGACCATCAAGAACAAATACCCACTTCCCAACATCAATGAGCTGTTCGAACAACTCAAAGGTGCCCAAGTATTCTCCAAGCTTGATCTCCGTATGGGTTATCACCAGATTCGCATTCGTGAAGAAGATATTCCCAAGACAGCATTCAGAACAAGCTTTGGTTCATATGAATACACTGTCATGTCTTTTGGCCTCGCCAACGCTCCTCCGACGTTCTCTCGCATGATGAACTTCATCTTCAACGCCTACACCAATGACTTCGTTTTGGTCTATCTCGACGACATTCTGGTTTTCTCGAAGAACAAGGAAGATCATGCCAAGCACTTGCGTTTGGTTCTCGATAAGCTCAGGGAACATCAGTTCTACGCCAAGTTCTCCAAGTGTGAATTTTGGCTTGATGAGGTTCTTTATCTTGGTCATATCATCTCTGCCAAGGGCATTGCCGTGAATCCTGAGAAGGTGTCTGCAATTGTGAATTGGGAACCTCCTCAGAACGTGAAGCAACTCCGCAGTTTTCTCGGTCTCGCAAGCTATTGCCGAAGATTCGTTGAAAACTTTTCTAAGATCGCGAAGCCTCTCTCTAATCTTCTTCAGAAGCACGTCAAGTACGTTTGGTCTCCGGAGTGTGATATTGCTTTCAACACTTTGAAAGAGAAATTGATCACTGCTCCAGTTCTGACTCCGCCTGATGAATCCAAGCCGTACGAGGTCTTTTGTGATGCCTCTCTCCAAGGTCTTGGCGCAGTATTGATGCAAGAGAAGAAAGTTGTTGCTTATACATCTCGCCAGTTGAAGCCTAATGAGAAGAACTACCCCACTCATGATCTCGAGTTGGCGGCAGTTGTGCATGCTCTTTTGACTTGGAGACATCTTCTATTGGGAAGAAAAGTGGACATTTTCACTGATCACAAGAGTCTCAAGTACATCTTCACTCAGCCTAATCTCAACCTCAGGCAAACTCGATGGGTCGAAATGATTCAAGAGTATAATCCGAGTATCGAGTATACTCCAGGCAAGGCCAATGTGATTGCTGACGCTTTGAGCAGGAAAGGCTTACTGCAACAGTCTGATTCTCAAGCCTTATCAACCCGAGCTTTGTGAAGCTTTCCGCAAACTTAATCTGCAAGTTGTTCCTCAAGGTTTCCTCGCCAACCTTCAAGTCTCTCCTACCTTAGAAGACCAGATTCGCCAAGCCCAGCTTCTTGATGCTATGGTGAAAAAGGTGAAGATTGGGATTGCCAAGAGTCAGTCCAAGTACAAGTGCTACCGCCTTGATGACAAGGACACTCTCTTCTTCGAGGATCGTATTGTTGTACCCAAAGGTGACCTCCGTAAAGTGATCATGAACGAGGCTCACAATTCTCTCCTCTCCATCCACCCTGGGAGCACGAAGATGTATCAGGACCTTAAGCAAGCTTATTGGTGGACTCGAATGAAGCGCGAGATCGCTCAATTCGTGAATGAATGTGATGTCTGCAGAAGAGTGAAGGCAGAACACCAAAGGCCAGCAGGTCTCCTCCAACCTCTTGCCATTCCAGAATGGAAGTTTGACCACATTGAAATGGACTTCGTGACTGGGTTTCCAAAGTCCAAGCGTGGCAATGATGCTATATTCGTTGTCATCGACAAACTCACCAAAGTGGCTCACTTTCTGCCTATCAAAGAGTCGATCACTGCAGCTCAATTGGCGGAACTCTATACCTCTCGTATTGTCTCTCTGCACGGTATTCCTCAAGTGATCTCTTCAGACCGTGGCAGCATCTTTACCTCGAAGTTTTGGGATTCTTTTCAGAAGGCCATGGGCACGAACATCCGCTTCAGCACAGCTTTCCATCCTCAAACAAGCGGTCAAGTCGAGCGTGTCAACCAGATTCTTGAAGATATGCTCAGGGCTTGTGTGATCTCCTTCGGCATGAAGTGGGAGGATTGTCTTCCTTATGCTGAATTCTCCTACAACAACAGTTTTCAAGCAAGTTCGGGCAAGGCCCCTTTTGAAATTCTGTATGGCAGGAAGTGCCGTACCCCTCTCAACTGGTCTGAAACCGGTGAACGTCAGCTTTTGGGTAATGACTTAATCACAGAAGCAGAAGAAATGTGCAAAGTCATTCGTGATAACCTCAAAGCAGCCCAATCCCGCCAGAAGAGCTACTATGATAGTAAGCACCGTGATTTGGCTTTCGAGATCGGAGATCATGTTTACCTCCGCGTCTCTCCTATGAAAGGTACTCGTCGCTTCGGTATCAAAGGGAAGCTTGCCCCTAGATACGTGGGACCTTTCAAGATTGTCAGCAAGAGAGGCGACCTCGCCTATCAACTCGAGCTTCCTTCAAACTTTGCAAATGTTCATGACGTGTTCCATGTCTCTCAGCTTCGAAAGTGCTTCAAGACTCCTGACCGCACCGTCAACTTCGAGGACATTGAGCTCCAAGAAGATCTCTCTTATCGTGAGCACCCAGTTGCTATTCTTGAAGAGACTGAACGCAAGACTCGCAACAAGTCAATCAAATTTCTCAAAGTCAAGTGGTCACACCATTCCGACCGTGAAGCTACCTGGGAACGCGAGGATCACCTCCGTTCTGAGTACCCGGCGTTCTTTCAGTCCTAGATCTCGGGACGAGATCCTTTCGTAGTGGTGGAGTGTTGTAACACCCCGGATGTAACTTTCCCTATTTGTACTCCAACTCTTGCCGTTTCCGGCGTTAAGTTATATTTATTTTCTCGGGTTCGGGTTTTTGTCTCCGTGTGTTGTTGTCGTTGTCATGCATCTCATATCATGTCATCATGTGCATTGCATTTGCATACGTGTTCGTCTCATGCATTCGAGCATTTTCCCCGTTGTCCGTTTTGCATTCCGGCGCTTCGTTCTCCTCCGGTGGTCATTTCTAGCTTTCTTTCGTGTGTGGGGATTAAACATTTCCGGATTGGACCGAGACTTGCCAAGCGGCCTTGGTTTACTACCGGTAGACCGCCTGTCAAGTTTCGTACCATTTGGACTTCGTTTGATACTCCAACGGTTAACCGAGGGACCGAAAAGGCCTCGTGTGTGTTGCAGCCCAACACCCCTCCATTTGGCCCAAAACCCACCAAACTCTGCTCCATGTCCTAGAGCGTTCGATCACGATCGCGTGGCCGAAAACCGCACCTCATTTGGACTCTCCTAGCTCCCCTATGCCTATATATACACCCCCATTCCAAATTCGCGGATCCTCTCCCCCTAACCCTAAAAATCCCAGATCCGCCGCTCCGGACGTGTCCGGGCGGAGCCGGACAACGTCCGCCGCCACCGCCGCCCAACCGGGACGCGCCACGTGGCGCCCGACGCCCGCCGCCGCCGCGGCCCGCAGGGGCCCGAGGCCGGCCCTCCCGCGCCGCCTCCCGGGCCGCGCCCCGCGCCGCCTCCCTCCTCCAGCC
Organism: Triticum aestivum; assembly: GCF_018294505.1. Taxonomy (NCBI): domain Eukaryota; kingdom Viridiplantae; phylum Streptophyta; class Magnoliopsida; order Poales; family Poaceae; genus Triticum; species Triticum aestivum. The sequence continues at coordinate 728,620,250 of NC_057797.1, forward strand.
CGGCGCCGCCCCTCCGCCGTGCCGCCGCAGCTCGCCCTCGCCGGCCGAGCTCGCCGCGCCGCCATCCCGGCCGAGCCGGCCGCGCCGCCCGCTACCGCCTCCCGGCCCCGCCGCCCGCCGCCGCCTCCCGGCCGCGCCGCCCGCCGCTGGCGACCACCCCGGCCGCCTCCTCCACGCCAGCCCGCCGGCGAGCGCCGGATCCGCCGGTGAACAGTGCGTGAGATCCGATCCGGTTCGCAGCTACAGTAACCCTAGATCTAGGTCATTTTTTCCCCAAGTCCTGAAATCTGCAGATCCAAGTGCCTCTGTTCGGGGCCCCGTAACTTTGCATCCGTAGCTCCGATTTGGGCATATAGCATATCAAAATGTTCATCTCAGAGAGTATCATTTCATTCCATTGCATCATTTTCATTTGAGCTCATCTTGATGCCCGAAATGCTGTTAGGAGAGGGCTACTTGAGTTAATTGTCAGATCTGTTACTCCGTTTAGCACTTTTGTCATTTTTGCCATGATTAATGTGTGCATGCTATGCCCGTGACTTCTTCATATGTTTTGTTAAGGGTTTTGTCATCTATCCAGAGGTGCAACCCATGTATTTTTAGGATGTGTGTGGTGACTTGTGCAAGCTTGCAAAGTGGTGCACTTGCTAATTCTGTTTTCAGGGACTTAGTGATTTCACTGTCCTGGGATTGTTTAGTTCATGATGCCATATGTTCTTGTTGTTTCCTAGTGATCCGTGCCTCTTTTGAGGATGAATAGTAAGGGAGTTTTGTTAATCTTGTAGTGCTCTATCCATCAATGTCTTTGTTTGCAATTATGGAGCACCTAGCTTGAGTCAATCGAGCTCTACTTTTGCTTCGTTGCGAATCTGGGCAGATCGTCAACTTGTTTGCGATTTTGCCGATGTTATTGTAGTTGATCCGTGCATGCTATGCCATTGTTCTTGCCATGTCTAGCTTGTATTTTGTGCCTTCTTGAGGGATGTATGCTTGTCTTTCCATGACTTGCATCGTAGTGAGTGCATCGAGCTCGTAAACATGCCTTCGTGAGTTATGTTTCAGCATGTCCCAGTTTTCACTAAGTCTGAAAACTGATTATGTTTTTGCTATGTTCGTGTGCTTGTTAGTATATTTTGTGATCCCTTTTGGCTCAAGGTCACTAAGGGACTTTTGTTAAGCTTGTTGAGTAGCTCCATGCCATGTCTTTCTTTGTCATGTTCAGGTCCTGTAGCATGTTGTTTTGTTGCTCCGAAGAGGGCTATATGATCTGAAATTCCAGACAAGTGTTAATTTCACTAAGTCTGAGATCTGTTTTACCATTTGCGTTTTTGCCATGCTTGTTTGAACCTTTAATGGATGAATTGGCCGTAGCTCAGTGCTAGACTTTTGTTAAGCATCTTGTGTGCATCCCTGCCATGTATTTTGTTGTCATGTTTGGGTGCTGTAGCATGTTCATTTCATTGCATTTAGATGCCTACTTGCTGTAAATCGCAGACCGGTGTCATTTTTGAATCGCTTGCCATTTCCAAACCGTAACTCCGATTCCGGCGTTCTTTATATCGTTTTCAAGCGATTTCATCTCATCTTTCCAGTGGCACACTTGGAATTCCAAGTTGAGGCCAGGTTCATGCATTTCCTGTCATATCTTGCATTTGCATCCCGCATCGCATCCCGCATAGCATATCATCTTTGCATCGTGTTGTTTGAGTTCTGCACGTGGTTGATTGTATCCTTGTTGCTTGTTTGTCTTGTTTGGGTAGAGCCGGGAGACGAGTTCGCTAACGAGGAGCCCGTTGAGTTTGCTTTCGAGGATCCAGTCAACTCTGACAACTGTGCAGGCAAGATGATCATACCCTCGAAATCACTACTATCTTTGCTATGCTAGTTTGCTCGCTCTTTTGCTATGCCATTGCTACGATGCCTACCACTTGCTTGCAAGCCTCCCAAATTGCCATGTCAAACCTCTAACCCACCATTGTCCTAGCAAACCGTTGATTGGCTATGTTACCGCTTTGCTCAGCCCCTCTTATAGCGTTGCTAGTTGCAGGTGAAGATTGGAGGCCGTTCCTTGTTGGAACATCTTTATTTACTTGTTGGGATATCATTATATTGCTATGTTATCTTAATGCATCTATATACTTGGTAAAGGGTGGAAGGCTCGGCCTCTCGCCTAGTGTTTTGTTCCACTCTTGCCGCCCTAGTTTCCGTCATATCGGTGTTATGTTCCCGGATTTTGCGTTCCTTACGCGGTTGGGTTATAATGGGAACCCCTTGATAGTTCGCCTTGATTAAAGCTTTTCCAGCAATGCCCAACCTTGGTCTTACCATTCGCCACCTAGCCTTTTCTTTCCCTTGGGTTCTGCAGACTCAAGGGTCATCTTATTTTAACCCCCCCGGGCCAGTGCTCCTCTGAGTGTTGGTCCAACTGAGCGATGTCCGGGGCTACCAGGGGCAACTCTGGGCTGGCCTACCCGACGTCTGGCTCATCTGAGTGTGCCCTGAGAAAGAGATATGTGCAGCTCCTATCGGGATTTGTCGGCACATTCGGGCGGTGTTGCTGGTCTTGTTTTAACCTGTCGAAGTGTCTTGAATTACCGAGATACCGAGTCTGATCGGAACGTCTTGGGAGGAGGTCTATTCCTTCGTTGACCGTGAGAGCTTGTCATGGGCTAAGTTGGGACTCCCCTGCAGGGATTGAACTTTCGAAAGCCGTGCCCGCGGTTATGGGCAGATGGGAATTTGTTAATGTCCGGTTGTAGATAACTTGAACCTTAATTAATTAAAATGAATCAACTGAGTGTGTTACCGTGATGGCCTCTTCTCGGCGGAGTCCGGGAAGTGGACACGGTGTTGGAGTAATGTTTGCGCAGGTTGCTCTCTAGTTTCTCGCTCGCGCTTTGCCTCCTCTTCTCGCTCTCCTTTGCGAATAAGTTAGCCACCATACTTGCTAGTCGCTTGCTGCAGCTCCACTCATATTTTACCTTGCCATACCTATAAGCTTAAATAGTCTTGATCGCGAGGGTGCGAGATTGCTGAGTCCCTGTGGCTCACAGATTACTATTACACCAGATGCAGGGCCTGATGATTCCGCTCCAGGAGACGCGTATGAGCTCAAGTGGGAGTTCGACGAAGACTCTCAACGATACTATGTTTCCTTTCCCGATGATCAGTAGTGGTGCCCAGTTGGGGGTGATTGGGACCGTGTCGCATGTTGGGTTCTCTTTTATTTTGGCGCCGTAGTCGGGCCATGAGTGTTTGGATGATGTAATGTTATTTATGTACTTGATTGACGTGGCGAGTGTAAGCCAACTATGTTATCTCCCCTTTATTATTATATTACATGGGATGTTGTGAAGATTGCCTAACTTGCGACATATGCCTTCAATGCGATTATGTCTCTAAGTCGTGCCTCGACACGTGGGAGCTATAGTCGCATCGAGGGTGTTACAAGTTGGTAATCAGAGCCTTCCCCGACCTTAGGAGCCCCATTGCTTGATCGTTTTTAGCGGCCGAGTTGTGTCTAGAAAAATGTTTTGAGTCTTTAGGAATTATATATCGGAGAGTTTAGGAATTCTTTTTACTTCCCAGTCTCCTCATCGCTCTGGTAAGGCATCCTGACGTAGAGTTTTGACTCTTCTCTTCTCAAATTTCACTAAAATTTTTTAGGATCACGCGGGTATCTTGGAATCGTTCCGATGGTTTTATGATGAGAACATTGTCTTGGTGCCTCCTGTCAGGGGTTTAGTGGAAGTGTCCCGGGGAGTTGAGCTCTGAGGTGTTGTCATCATAATTTTATCGTTGCAGTTCTGGAATACCTGAGTTTAGTACGCCGACATCGAAAATCTCTTTTATGCAGTTCGTTGGTGAGATAACCTCGACGCCACCCAGTACTGGGGCGGGAGTTCGGGAGTATCGCCATAACTTGTATAACGGATGCTTTTCGAAGGTTGAGGTAGATGGTTTCCGAAGGTTTCTTGGTTATGTGTTGAAGGATGGATACAGCTGGATGTAGGATTTGCTAGTTTGGGTGAGATATTATGCTTCCCCTGTATCCCCAACACCTGATTGCATAACCGGAAAGGTTCGGGAGTTTCATAGGTGGGAATTCTAGTAGCTCTAGTTCTTCTTCCACGGATATTGGTTTGAGATTGGGATTTCTTACCGATTATTCGTTCTTGATCCGTACCTTGTTGATTTATTTCTCTACCTTAATTCTACGTGGCTTCTCAATTTATGGATATGTGACCATTTCAAGAGGAATGCATTCGTTCATTTTGTTCGGATGTGAAGACTATATGTTGCAATTTTCATTCCGTTGGATTCAGCTTCAATATTTATCTGTCAATGTGCTAATGGTGGTCAACCTCTTCAGGATGGCTCCTCCAACGCGCACGACTCCGAATCCTGATCCGCCACCACCTCCACCTCCTCCGGAGGCATGGCAAGCTGTGATGGCCGCAACCAATGCAAACACACAGTTGATCATGCAAATTCTTCAAGAGCGCAATCAAGGCAGTCAAGGGAATCAAGGCAGCAATCAGAGTCACTTTGCTACACTCAACCAGTTCCTTGCTAACGGGCCAAAGACTTTCAGCAATTGTGTTGAGGCAACCGATGCTGACGATTGGCTTGTGGATCTGTGTAAGCATTTCGAGTGCAGTAACGTCAGGCCTGAGGACTTTGTAAGTTCGCTTCCTTCCAACTCAAAGATCAAGCTGCAGAATGGTTCCAGCAGTACAAGGACTCCAGAGGTGGACGTGTTATCACTTGGGATGATTTCCGTCGAGATTTCCGAGCTCATCATATTCCGCAGAGCGTGGTTGAAAGCAAGCGTGAGGAATTCCGCAATCTGAAGCAAGGCTCTTTGTCTGTCTATGACTACAACAAGTTGTTCCAGAAGCTCGCCCGCTTTGCCAAGCAGGACGTCCCTGATGAGAAGAGCATGATATATCAGTTCAGGGGTGGTCTCAGAGAAGATATTCAGCTCGCTCTTGTTCTCTTTGAGCCCTTGAGATACGATGAGTTCTACAACATGGCACTGAAGCAAGAGGCTGCTCAGTTGAGGTGTGATGCTTCCAAGAAGCGAGTCAGAGATGTTACTCCTTCTTCCTCTACTCAAGTGGCCAAGCAGCAGAAGTTTTGGCTTCCTCCTCCTCCGTTCCGTCAGCCGTATCAGCAGAAGAGCAAAGGTGGCAGTGGTTCTTCCCACCCACCCAACCCTGGCTTTCAGAACAAGACTTCGTCTCAAGCTCCAAGATCGAGTGCTCCGTATCACCGTCCGCTTTCAGAGGTCACGTGCAACAAGTGCCAACAGAAGGGTCACTATGCCAACAAGTGTCTCAACCAGAGGCGTCTTCCTCCTCCTCCTCCTGTCAGATCGACAAGTATAGCTGTGGTCAAGCATAACCCCAAGTCCGCCAAGGTCAACTTGATGAATGCAACTCAGGCAGAGGACTCGTCAAATGTGATCATGGGTAACCTTCCTGTTAATGATATTCCTGCAAAAGTTCTTTTTGACACGGGTGCTTCGCATTGTTTCATTTCGAGGCCATTTGTTTCTAAGCATGAGTTGCCTTTGCAAGATTTGCCTAGACAGTTATCTGTTGTTTCTCTGGGTAAATTCATGAATGCAAGCGCTTTTGCCCCAGATGTTTCTATCACATTGGCGATTACAAGTTTCTCTCTTCTCCGTGGTTCTTGGTAACTCAGATATTGATCTTATTCTCGGAATGGATTGGCTTTCTAAGCACAAGGCTCAGCTTGATTGTGTAGCCAGGCAGATTCAATTGACTCATTCGTCTGAGGATGTAATTGTCTTTGCCACTCGTGATGATACCATTCGTCTGTTTTCTCTCAATGAGAAGGGTGAATTGGATGCCATCTCTCAAATTCCAGTCGTTTGCGAATATCAAGACGTCTTTCCAGAAGAGCTCCCAGGAATGCCTCCGCACCGGCCAGTTGAATTCGTTATTGATCTTGAGCCTGGTACGGAACCTGTGTGCAAGCGTCCTTACAAGCTCGGACCTGAAGAGTTGAAGGAGCTGAAGAAGCAACTCGATGAGCAAGAGAGAGTGGGTCTCATCCGGCCTAGTTCTTCTCCGTGGGGTTGTGGTGTTCTTTTTGTGAAGAAGAAGGATGGAACGGACCGACTTTGTGTTGATTACCGTCCAATGAACAAGAAGACCATCAAGAACAAATACCCACTTCCCAACATCAATGAGCTGTTCGAACAACTCAAAGGTGCTTTAGTATTCTCCAAGCTTGATCTCCGTATGGGTTATCACTAGATCCGCATTCGTGAAGAAGATATTCCCAAGACAGCATTCAGAACAAGCTTTGGTTCTTATGAATACACTGTCATGTCTTTTGGCCTCGCCAACGCTCCTCCCACGTTCTCTCGCATGATGAACTTCATCTTCAATGCCTACACCAATGACTTCATTTTGGTCTATCTCGATGACATTCTGGTTTTCTCGAAGAACAAGGAAGATCATGCCAAGCATTTGCGTTTGGTTCTCGACAAGCTGAGGGAACATCAGTTCTACGCCAAGTTCTCCAAGTGTGAATTTTGGCTTGATGAGGTTCTTTATCTTGGTCATATCATCTCTGCCAAGGGCATTGCCGTGAATCCTGAGAAGGTGTCTGCGATTGTGAATTGGGAACCTCCTCAGAACGTGAAGCAACTCCGCAGTTTTCTCGGTCTCGCAAGATATTGCCGAAGATTCGTTTAAAACTTTTCTAAGATCGCGAAGCCTCTCTCTAATATTCTTCAGAAGCACGTCAAGTACTTTGGTCTCCGGAGTGCGATATTGCTTTCAATACTTTGAAAGAGAAGTTGATCACTGCTCCAGTTCTGACTCCGCCTGATGAATCCAAGCCGTACGAGGTCTTTTTTGATGCCTCTCTCCAAGGCCTTGGCGCAGTATTGATGCAAGAGAAAAAAGTTGTTGCTTATACATCTCGCCAGTTAAAGCCTAATGAGAAGAACTACCCCACTCATGATCTCGAGTTGGCGGCAGTTGTGCATGCTCTTTTGACTTGGAGACATCTTCTATTGGGTAGAAAAGTGGATATTTTCACTGATCACAAGAGTCTCAAGTACATCTTCACTCAGCCTAATCTCAACCTCAGGCAAACTCGATGGGTCGAAATGATTCAAGAGTATAATCCGAGAATCGAGTATACTCCAGGCAAGGCCAATATGATTGCTGACGCTTTGAGCAGGAAAGCTTACTGCAACAGTCTGATTCTCAAGCCTTATCAACCCGAGCTTTGTGAAGCTTTCCGCAAACTTAATCTGCAAGTTGTTCCTCAAGGATTCCTCGCCAACCTTCTAGTCTCTCCTACCTTAGAAGACCAGATTCGCCAAGATCAGCTTCTTGATGCTATGGTGAAAAAGGTGAAGATTGGGATTGCCAAGAGTCAGTCCAAGTACAAGTGCTACCGCCTTGATGACAAGGACACTCTCTTCTTCGAGGATCGTATTGTGGTACCCAAAGGTGACCTTCGTAAAGTGATCATGAACGAGGCTCACAATTCTCTCCTCTCCATCCACCCTGGGAGCACGAAGATGTATCAGGACCTTAAGCAAGCTTATTGGTGGACTCGAATGAAGCGCGAGATCGCTCAATTCGTGAATGAATGTGATGTGTGCAGAAGAGTGAAGGCAGAACACCAAAGGCCAGCTGGTCTCCTCCAACCTCTTGCCATTCCAGAATGGAAGTTTGACCACATTGAAATGGACTTCGTGACTGGGTTTCCAAAGTCCAAGCGTGGCAATGATGCTATATTCGTTGTCTTCGACAAACTCACCAAAGTGGCGCACTTTCTGCCTATCAAAGAGTCGATCACTGCAGCTCAATTGGCGGAACTCTATACCTCTCGCATTGTATCTCTGCACGGTATTCCTCAAGTGATCTCTTCAGACCGTGGCAGCATCTTTACCTTGAAGTTTTGGGATTCTTTTCAGAAGGCCATGGGCACGAACATCCGCTTCAGCACAGCTTTCCATCCTCAAACAAGCGGTCAAGTCGAGCGTGTCAACCAGATTCTTGAAGATATGCTCAGGGCTTGTGTGATCTCCTTCGGCTTGAAGTGGGAGGATTGTCTTCCTTATGCTGAATTCTCCTACAACAACAATTTTCAAGCAAGTTCGGGCAAGGCCCCTTTTGAAATTCTGTATGGCAGGAAGTGCCGTACCCCTCTCAACTTGTCTGAAACCGGTGAACGTCAGCTTTTGGGTAATGACTTAATCACAGAAGCAGAAGAAATGTGCAAAGTCATTCGAGATAACCTCAAAGCAGCCCAATCCCGCCAGAAGAGCTACTATGATAGTAAGCACTGCGATTTGGCTTTCAAGATCGGAGATCATGTTTACCTCCGCGTCTCTCCTATGAAAGGTACTTGTCGCTTCGGTATCAAAGGGAAGCTTGCCCCTAGATACGTGGGACCTTTCAAGATTGTCAGCAAGAGAGGCGACCTCGCCTATCAACTCGAGCTTCCTTCAAACTTTGCAAATGTTCATGACGTGTTCCATGTCTCTCAGCTTCGAAAGTGCTTCAAGACTCCTGACCGCACCGTCAACTTCGAGGACATTGAGCTCCAAGAAGATCTCTCTTATAGTGAGCACCCAGTTGCTATTCTTGAAGAGACTGAATGCAAGACTCGCAACAAGTCGATCAAATTTCTCAAAGTCAAGTGGTCACACCATTCCGACCGTGAAGCTACCTGGGAACGAGAGGATCACCTCCGTTCTGAGTACCCGGCGTTCTTTCAGTCCTAGATCTCGAGACGAGATCCTTTCGTAGTGGTGGAGTGTTGTAACACCCCGGATGTAACTTTCCCTATTTGTACTCCAACTCTTGCCGTTTCCGGCGTTAAGTTATCTTATTTTCTCGGGTTCGGGTTTTTGTCTCCGTGTGTTGTTGTCTTTGTCATGCATCTCATATCATGTCATCATGTGCATTGCATTTGCATACGTGTTCATCTCATGCATTCGAGCATTTTCCCCGTTGTCCGTTTTGCATTCCGGCGCTCCGTTCTCCTCCGGTGGTCATTTCTAGCTTTCTTTCGTGTGTGGGGATTAAACATTTCCGGATTGTACCGAGACTAGCCAAGCGGCCTTGGTTTACTACTGGTAGACCGCCTGTCAAGTTTCGTACCATTTGGACTTCGTTTGATACTCCAACGGTTAACCGAGGGACCGAAAAGGCCTCGTGTGTGTTGCAGCCCAACACCCCTCCATTTTGGCCCAAAACCCACCAAACTCTGGTCCATGTCCTAGAGCGTTCGATCACGATCGCGTGGCCAAAAACCGCACCTCATTTGGACTCTCCTAGCTCCCCCTATGCCTATATATACACCCTCCATTCCAAATTCGCGGTTCCTCTCCCCCTAACCCTAAAAATTCCCAGATCCGCCGCTCCGAACGTGTCCGGGCGGAGCCGGACAACGTCCGCCGCCACCGCCGCCCAACCGGGATGCGCCACGTGGCGCCCGGCGCCCGCCGCCGCTGTGGCCCGCAGGGGCCCGAGGCCGGCCCTCCCGCGCCGCCTCCCTCCTCCAGCCCGGCGCCGCCCCTCCGCCGTGCCGCCACAGCTCGCCCTCGCCGGCCGAGCTCGCCGCGCCGCCATCGCCGGCCGAGCCCGCCACGCCGCCCCAGGCCGAGCCGGCCGCGCCGCCCGCCGCCGCCTCCCGGCCCCGCTGCCTCCCGGTCGCGCCGCCCGCCGCCGGCGACCACCCCGGCCGCCTCCTCCTCGCCAGCCCGCTAGCGAGCTCCAGATCCGTTGGTGAATAGTAAGCGAGATCCGATCCGGTCCGCAGCTACAGTAACTCTAGATCTAGGTCATTTTTAGTCCTGACATCTGTAGATCCAAGTGCCTCTATTCGGGGCCCCGTAACTTTTCATCTGTACCTCCGATTTGGGCATATAGCATATCAAAATGTTCACCTCAGAGAGTACATCATTTCATTCCATTGCATCATTTTCATTTGAGCTCATCTTGATGACCGAAATGCTGTTAGAAGAGGGCTACTTGAGTTAATTGTCAGATCTGTTACTCCGTTTAGCACTTTTGTCATTTTTGCCATGATTAATGTGTGCATGCTATGCCCGTGACTTCTTCATATGTTTTGTTAAGGGTTTTGTCATCTATCCAGAGGTGCAACCCATGTATTTTTAGGATGTGTGTGGTGACTTGTGCAAGCTTGCAAAGTGGTGCACTTGCTAATTCTGTTTCCTGGGACTTAGTGATTTCACTGTCCTGGGATTGTTTAGTTCATGATGCCATATGTTCTTGTTGTTTCCTAGTGATCCGTGCCTCTTTTGAGGATGATCAGTAAGGGAGTTTTGTTAATCTTGTAGTGCTCTATGCATCAATGTCTTTGTTTGCAATTATGGAGCAACCTAGCTTGAGTCAATCGAGCTCTACTTTTGCTTCGTTGCAAATCTGGGCAGATCATCAACTTGTTTGCGATTTTGCCGATGTTATTATAATTGATCCGTGCATGCTATGCTATTGTTCTTGCCATGTCTAGCTTGTGTTTTGTGCCTTCTTTATGGGTGTATGCTTTTCTTGCCATGACTTGCACCGTGGTGAGTGCATCGAGCTCGTAAACATGCCTTCGTGAGTTATGTTTCAGCATGTCCCAGTTTTCACTAAGTTTGAAAACTGATTATGTTTTTGCTATGTTCGTGTGCTTGTTAGTATATTTTGTGATCCCTTTTGGCTCAAGGTCACTAAGGGACTTTTGTTAAGCTTGTTGAGTAGCTCCATGCCATGTCTTTCTTTGTCATGTTCAAGTCCTGTAGCATGTTGATTTGTTGCTCCGATGAGGGCTATATGATCTGAAATTCCAGACAAGTGTTAATTTCACTAAGTCTGAGATCTGTTTTACCATTTGCGTTTTTGCCATGCTTGTTTGAACCTGTTAATGGATGAATTGGCCGTAGCTCAGTGCTAGACTTTTGTTAAGCATCTTGTGTGCATCCCTGCCATGTATTTTGTTGTCATGTTTGGATGCTGTAGCATGTTCATTTCATTGCATTTTGATGCCTACTTGCTGTAAATCGCAGACCGGTGTCATTTTTGAATCGCTTGCCATTTCCAAACCGTAACTCCGATTCCGGCGTTCTTTATATCGTTTTCAAGCGATTTCATCTCATATTTCCAGTGGCACACTTGGAATCCCAAGTTGAGACCAGGTTCATGCATTTTCCTATCATATCTTGCATTGAGCATCCCGCATCGCATCCCGCATAGCATATCATCTTTGCATCGTGTTGTTTGAGTTCGCACGTGGTTGATTGTATCCTTGTTGCTTGTTTGTCTTGTTTGGATAGAGCCGGGAGACGAGTTCGCTAACAAGGAGCCTGTTGAGTTTGCTTTCGAGGATCCAGTCAACTCTGACAACTGTGCAGGCAAGATGATCATACCCTCGAAATCACTACTATCTTTGCTATGCTAGTTTGCTCGCTCTTTTGCTATGCCAATGCTACGATGCCTACCACTTGCTTGCAAGCCTCCCAAATTGCCATGTCAAACCTCTAACCCACCATTGTCCTAGCAAACCGTTGATTGGCTATGTTACCGCTTTGCTTAGCCCCTCTTATAGCGTTGCTAGTTGCAGGTGAAGATTGGAGGCCGTTCCTTGTTGGAACATCATTTATTTACTTGTTGGGATATCATTATATTGCTATGTTATCTTAATGCATCTATAGCGTTACCGGCAAGTCTCTTTACTCCTTCCGTAACGCATGATCCCGTGACCAACTCCTTAGTCACATTGAGCTCATTATGATGATGCATTACCGAGTGGCCCCAGAGATACTTTCGGAGATACCTGTAGTGCACCTTTATAGCCACCCAGTTACGTTGTGACGTTTGGTACACCCAAAGCATTCCTATGGTATCCGGGAGTTGCACAATCTCATGGTCTAAGGAAATGATACTTGACATAAGAAAAGCTTTAGCAAACGAACTACACGATCTTGTGCTACGCTTAGGATTGGGTCTTGTCCAACACATCATTCTCCTAATGATGTGATCCCGTTATCAATGACATTCAATGTCCATGGTCAGGAAATCACGACCATCTATTAATCAACGAGCTAGTCAACTAGATGCTTACTTGGGACATATTACGATCTATGTATTCACACATGTATTACGGTTTCTAGTTAATACAATTATAGCATGAACAATAGACAATTATCATGAACAAGGAAATATAATAATAACCATTTTATTATTGCCTCTAGGGCATATTTCCAACAGGCACAACCCACCAGAGTGAACCCACCTAGTGGGCCCCCTCTGGTACTTATTTGCTCCAATATTTCTTATATATTCCATAAAAAATCTCTGTAAAGTTTCAGCTCATTTGGGGTTGTGCAGAATAGGTAGCCTAACGTAGCTTTTTCAGGTCCAGATTTCCAGTTGCGGGTATTCTCCCTCTTTGTGTGAACCTTGCATATCATGAGCGAAAAGACATTAGAATTACTCCAAAAAGCATTATTAGGCATAAAAACATTATAAATAACAGTAGGTAAACATGATGCAAAATGGACGTATCAAGCTCCTCCGCGAAAATAATGGACAACTCCTCATCCTTGTGGAAGCCGGGGTCGTCATCTCAGGCATTGGGCAACTTAGTGTCTTGACCCAGCGTTTCCACCTCTGTTCGGATATGTTGAACATCTGTTCAGAAGCATAAAGGTACTGCTCGGATGGACGAGGTAGTTTGAAGAAGACTTACCGCTTCAATGGGTCTGTAGTAGGAGAAGCCGTCCATAAACTTCCGCTTAGCAAAGTCTCCTTGAATACTTACTTGGGGTGCCTCGGGCATCCCCAAGATTGAGCTCTTGCCTCTCTTCCTTCTTCTCACATCGAGACCTTCTCGATCATCGAACACTTCATCCACACAAAACTTCAACAAAAAACTCGGTAAGATCTGTTAGTATAATAAAGCAAATCACTACTCTAAGTACTGTTGCAAACCAATTCATATTTTGTTTTTGCATTGTGTCTACTGTAATATAACTTTTTCATGGCTTAATCCACTAATATGAATCGATAGTTTCATCAAAACAAGCAAACTACGCATCAAAAACAGAATCTGTCTAAAACAGAACAGTCTGTAATAATCTGAACATTCACCATACTTCTGATACTTGAAAAATTCTACCAAAATTAGGAAAAATAAAAATTTGTATATGAATACAGTGCAAAAATAATCAGAACCATTTGACATTCCAGCTAAAAATGTAAAATCGCGCACTACAGCCAAAGTTTCTGTCCTGCACCGTACAAACCATCAAGCAAATGTAAACATCCTAAAGGCAAACCTTGACACATTATTTTTATAATACAATGGAATTGTACAAGGGGATAATTATTTTTATTAAAAAGTTTCTATAATCAAGATTCACAAAGTTTCCATGAGCATGAACAAAGTTCAAGGGTAGCTCCCACTTCAACAATGCTTATCTTTCTCACTTTCGCTTTCCTTTTTGAAAAAGTTTTGGGTTCCCCTATTTATTGTTGTTGTTTTTAATCTATATAAAAGCACTCAACAGAAATAAATGACTCTCTAAAACTTCCGGGTTGTCTCCCTGGCAGCGCTTTCTTTAAAGCCATTAAGCTAGGCATATAGTGCTCAAGTAATGGATCCACCCGGATCCCAAGGTATATCAAAGCCAATTTTAATTAACAATGATTTGTAATTTAGTGGTGAGCATAAGGTAACATATATCATGTAATGACGAAGTCTAACTCTCTTCCTATGCATCGGCATGTCATAAAAGAACAATTCATGCACACAAAGTAAAGGCCAATGCATAGTATAAACAGTCTCTTGCAATGTTGTCATATTGGAAACATACAGAGGTGGAGATATAGTTCCTCTCTCATAATAATTGCAAGTAGGAGCAGCAAGCGAATGCATATTATATTCATCAAAATCATCATGTGCAACGGTAAAAGGCAACCCATCAATATAATCCTTAATAAGTGCAAACTTCTTCGATATAGTGTAGTCGAGAGAATTCAAAAAGATAATAGGACTATCATGCGTGGGTGCAATAGCAAAATTTCATGTTTAACATAAGGAATTATAGCAAGTTCATATCCATAAGCATAATTCATATTGTCATCTCGGCCACAAGCATAGCAAGCATCATCAAAAAGGGATATTTCAAAAGAATCGACGGGATCATAGCAATTATCATAATATTCATCCTTCAGTAAGCATGAAGGGGAATTAAACAATGTATGAGTTGAAGAGTTACTCTCATTAGAAGGTGGGCACGGGTGATCAATCCGCTCTTCCTCCTTTTGTTCTTCGCTCTCCTCCTTATCTTTTTCATCCAATGAGCTCAAAATTTCATCAACTTCTTCTTCCATAGATTCCTGCAAAATATTAGTCTCTTCTTGGACAGCGGAGACTTTCTCAATAAGTGCATTAATATCGTAATTGTATTCTTAATTCTCATAACAATATTTAAGGATAGCTAAATTCAGGTCTATAAACTGAATCATCAAAATCTTCAAACTCTTTAAACATAGATTCAATTTCATAAGCACCCATAAAAGCAACAAATTCTTCTATTTGTTCTACGTCATAGTAATCATATATACCTCTAGCATAAGAAGCTAAGGTTTTATTATCATTAAATTCGCATAAAAAGGGAAGGTGTGGAGCCCTCATCTTAGAGCAACAAGTATAATAATATCTCAAGCATAGTTGCCTAGCATACCAATTCAATATATGAATTTGATCCTATAATAGTTTCCCTTTTTGTGTCAAGCGGTAATCCCTAAAGTATTCACGTTGATCCAACGTTACTCCCATTACATAATTGAATGGGGTTTTCTCAGGATTATTAAAGTAGTACATAATATTTTTCACATAACCAGCATTGAGGGTTTTAGGAGGTTCCCCATCTCCATGAGTAGCAAGTACACCTAATTTTTTTTGGTATTTCGTGTTCCATATCCATAACTAAAGATAGAGAACAACTAAGAACAGCAAATAAATATTACTTAGTGATAAAGAAAACAAGCACACACGAGAATATTCACCCCACGCTATTGCTCCCCGGCAACGGCGCCAGAAAAAGGTCTTGATAACCCACAAGTATAGGGGATCACAATAGTTTTCAATAAGTAAGAGTGTCGAACCCAACGAGGAGCTAAAGGTAGAACAAATATTCCCTCAAGTTCTATCGACCACCGATACAACTCTACGCACGCTTGACGTTCGCTTTACCTAGAACAAGTATGAAACTAGAAGTACTTTGTAGGTGTTATTGGATAGGTTTGCAAGATAATAAAGAGTACGTAAATAAAAAGTAGGGGCTGCTGTAAGTAAAGAAGCAATAAAGTAAAAATAGAGATTGTGGAAAAGCGGTGGTAGGAGTTGCGAAATTGCCCCTAAGCAATTAACTAGTTTACTAGACCGATAGCAAGTATTATGTGGGAGAGGTGTGACGCCCCAAGACCGTTGCGCCAGGTGTTATTATAATTGATCCGTGCATGCTATGCTATTGTTCTTGCCATGTCTAGCTTGTGTTTTGTGCCTTCTTTATGGGTGTATGCTTGTCTTGCCATGACTTGCACCGTGGTGAGTGCATCGAGCTCGTAAACATGCCTTCGTGAGTTATGTTTCAGCATGTCCCAGTTTTCACTAAGTCCGAAAACTGATTATGTTTTTGCTATGTTCGTGTGCTTGTTAGTATATTTTGTGATCCCTTTTGGCTCAAGGTCACTAAGGGACTTTTGTTAAGCTTGTTGAGTAGCTCCATGCCATGTCTTTCTTTGTCATGTTCAGGTCCTATAGCATGTTGTTTTGTTGCTCCGATGAGGGCTATATGATCTGAAATTCCAGACAAGTGTTAATTTCACTAAGTCTGAGATCTGTTTTACCATTTGCGTTTTTGCCATGCTTGTTTGAACCTGTTAATGGATGAATTGGCCGTAGCTCAGTGCTAGACTTTTGTTAAGCATCTTGTGTGCATCCCTGCCATGTATTTTGTTGTCATGTTTGGGTGCTGTAGCATGTTCATTTCATTGCTTTAGATGCCTACTTGCTGTAAATCGCAGACCGGTGTCATTTTTGAATCGCTTGCCATTTCCAAACAGTAACTCCGATTCCGGTGTTCTTTATATCGTTTTCAAGCGGTTTCATCTCATCTTTCCAGTGGCACACTTGGAATCCCAAGTTGAGACCAGGTTCATGCATTTTCCTGTCATATCTTGCATTGAGCATCCCGCATCGCATCCCGCATAGCATATCATCTTTGCATCGTGTTGTGAGTTCGCACGTGGTTGATTGTATCCTTGTTGCTTGTTTGTCTTGTTTGGGTAGAGCCGGGAGACGAGTTCGATAACGAGGAGCCCGTTGAGTTTGCTTTCGAGGATCCAGTCAACTCTGACAACTGTGCAGGCAAGATGATCATACCCTCGAAATCACTACTATCTTTGCTATGCTAGTTTGCTCGCTCTTTTGCTATGCCAATGCTACGATGCCTACCACTTGCTTGCAAGCCTCCCAAATTGCCATGTCAAACCTCTAACCCACCATTGTCCTAGCAAACCATTGATTGGCTATGTTACCGCTTTGCTCAGCCCCTCTTATAGCGTTGCTAGTTGCAGGTGAAGATTGGAGGCCGTTCCTTGTTGGAACATCTTTTATTTAATTTTTGGGATATCATTATATTGCTATGTTATCTTAATGCATCTATATACTTGGTAAAGGGTGGAAGTCTCAGCCTCTCGCCTAGTGTTTTGTTCCACTCTTGCCGCCCTAGTTTCCGTCATATCGGTGTTATGTTCCCGGATTTTGCGTTCCTCACGCGGTTGGGTTATAATGGGAACCCCTTGATATTTCACCTTGATTAAAGCTTTTCCAGCAATGCCCAACCTTGGTCTTACCATTCGCCACCTACCCTTTTCTTTCCCTTGGGTTCTGCAGACTCAAGGGTCATCTTTATTTTAACCCCCCCGGGCCAGTGCTCCTCTGAGTGTTGGTCCAACTGAGCGATGTCTGGGGCTACCAGGGGCAACTCTGGGCTGGCCTACCCGACGTCTGGCTGATCTGAGTGTGCCCTGAGAAAGAGATATGTGCAGCTCCTATCGGGATTTGTCGGCACATTCGGGCGGTGTTGCTGGTCTTGTTTTAACCTGTCGAAGTGTCTTGAATTACCGAGATACCGAGTCTGATCGGAACGTCTTGGGAGGAGGTCTATTCCTTCGTTGACCATGAGAGCTTGTCATGGGCTAAGTTGGGACTCCCCTGCAGGGTTTGAACTTTCGAAAGCCGTGCCCGCGGTTATGGGCAGATGGAAATTTGTTAATGTCCGGTTGTAGACGACTTGAACCTTAATTAATTAAAATGAATCAACTGAGTGTGTTACCGTGATGGCCTCTTCTCGGCGGGGTCCGGGAAGTGGACACGGTGTTGGAGTAATGTTTGCGCAGGTTGCTCTCTAGTTTCTCGCCCGCGCTTTGCCTCCTCTTCTCGCTCTCCTTTGCGAATAAGTTAGCCACCATACTTGCTAGTCGCTTGCTGCAGCTCCACTCATATTTTACCTTGCCATACCTATAAGCTTAAACAGTCTTGATCGTGAGGGTGCGAGATTGCTGAGTCCCTGTGGCTCACAGATTACTATTACACCAGATGCAGGGCCTGATGATTCCACTCCAGGAGACGCGTATGAGCTCAAGTGGGAGTTCGACGAAGACTCTCAGTGATACTATGTTTCCTTTCCCGATGATCAGTAGTGGTGCCCAGTTGGGGGTGATTGGGACCGTGTCGCATGTTGGGTTTTCTTTTATTTTGGCGCCGTAGTTGGGCCATGAGTGTTTGGATGATGTAATGTTATTTATGTACTTGATTGACGTGGCGAGTGTAAGCCAACTATGTTATCTCCCCTTTTATTATTCTATTACATGGGATGTTGTGAAGATTGCCTAACTTGCGACATATGCCTTCAATGCGATTATGTCTCTAAGTCGTGCCTCGACACGTGGGAGCTATAGTCGCATCGAGGGTGTTACAAGTTGGTAATCAGAGCCTTCCCCGACCTTAGGAGCCCCATTGCTTGATCGTTTTTAGCGGCCGAGTTGTGTCTAGAAAAATGTTTTGACTCTTTAGGAATTATATATCGGAGAGTTTAGGAATTCTTTTTACTTCCCAGTCTCCTCATCGCTCTGGTAAGGCATCCTGACGTAGAGTTTTGACTCTTCTCTTCTCAAATTTCACTAATTTTTTTTAGGATCACGCAGGTATCTTGGAATCGTTCCGATGGTTTTATGATGAGAACATTGTCTTGGTGCCTCCTGTCAGGGGTTTAGTGGAAGTGTCCCGGGGAGTTGAGCTTTGAGGTGTTGTCATCATAATTTTATCGTTGCAGTTCTGGAATACCTGAGTCTAGTACGCCGACATCGAAAATCTCTTCTATGCAGTTCGTTGGTGAGATAACCTCGACGCCACCCAGTACTGGGGCGGGAGTTCGGGAGTATCGCCATAACTTGTATAACGGATGCTTTTCGAAGGTTGAGGTAGATGGTTTCCGAAGGTTTCTTGGTTATGTGTTGAGGGATGGATACAGCTGGATGTAGGATTTGCTAGTTTGGGTGAGATATTATGCTTCCCCTGTATCCCCAACACCTGATTGCATAACCGGAAAGGTTCGGGAGTTTCATAGGTGGGAATTCTAGTAGCTCTAGTTCTTCTTCTACGGATATTGGTTTGAGATTGGGATTTCTTACCGATTATTCGTTCTTGATCCGTACCTTGTTGATTTATTTCTCTACCTTAATTCTACGTGGCTTCCCAATTTATGGATATGTGACCATTTCAAGAGGAATGCATTCGTTCATTTTGTTCGGATGTGAAGACTATATGTTGCAATTTTCATTCCGTTGGATTCAGCTTCAATAATTTATCTGTCAATGTGCTAATGGTGGTCAACCTCTTCAGGATGGCTCCTCCAACGCGCACGACTCCGAATCCTGATCCGCCACCACCTCCACCTCCTCCGGAGGCATGGCAAGCTGTGATGGCCGCAACCAATGCAAACACACAGTTGATCATGCAAATTCTTCAAGAGCGCAATCAAGGCAGTCAAGGGAATCAAGGCAGCAATCTGAGTCACTTTGCTACACTCAACCAGTTCCTTGCTAACGGGCCAAAGACTTTCAGCAATTGTGTTGAGGCAACCGATGCTGACGATTGGCTTGTGGATCTGTGTAAGCATTTCGAGTGCAGTAACGTCAGGCCTTAGGACTTTGTGAAGGTCGCTTCCTTCCAACTCAAAGATCAAGCTGCAGAATGGTTCCAGCAGTACAAGGACTCCAGAGGTGGACGTGTTATCACTTGGGATGATTTCCGTCGAGATTTCCGAGCTCATCATATTCCACAGAGCGTGGTTGAAAGCAAGCGTGAGGAATTCCGCAATCTGAAGCAAGGCTCTTTGTCTGTCTATGACTACAACAAGTTGTTCCAGAAGCTCGCCCACTTTGCCAAGCAGGACGTCCCTGATGAGAAGAGCATGATATATCAGTTCAGGGGTGGTCTCAGAGAAGATATTCAGATCACTCTTGTTCTCTTCGAGCCCTTGAGATACGATGAGTTCCACAACATGGCACTGAAGCAAGAGGCTGCTCAGTTGAGGTGTGATGCTTCCAAGAAGCGAGTCAGAGATGTTACTCCGTCTTCCTCTACTCAAGTGGCCAAGCAGCAGAAGTTTTGGCTTCCTCCTCCTCCGTTCCGTCAGCCGTATCAGCAGAAGAGTAAAGGTGGCAGTGGTTCTTCCCACCCACCCAACCCTGGCTTTCAGAACAAGACTTCGTCTCAAGCTCCAAGATCGAGTGCTCCGTATCACCGTCCGCTTTCAGAGGTTACGTTTAACAAGTGCCAACAGAAGGGTCACTATGCCAACAAGTGTCTCAACCAGAGGCGTCTTCCTCCTCCTCCTCCTATCAGATCGACAAGTATAGCTGTGGTCAAGCATAACCCCAAGTCCGCCAAGGTCAACTTGATGAATGCAGCTCAGGCAGAGGACTCGTCAGATGTGATCATGGGTAACCTTCCTGTTAATGATATTCCTGCAAAAGTTCTTTTTGACACGGGTGCTTCGCATTGTTTCATATCGAGGCCATTTGTTTCTAAGCATGAGTTGCCTTTGCAAGATTTGCCTAGACAGTTATCTGTTGTTTCTCCGGGTAAATTCATGAATGCAAGCGCTTTTGCCCCAGATGTTTCTATCACATTGGGCGATTACAAGTTTCTGTCTTCTCCGGTGGTTCTGGTAACTTGGATATTGATCTTATTCTCGGAATGGATTGGCTTTCTAAGCACAAGGCTCAGCTTGATTGTGCAGCCAGGCAGATTCAATTGACTTATTCGTTTGAGGATGTAATTGTCTTTGCCGCTCGTGACATTCGTCTGTTTTCTCTCAATGAGAAGGGTGAATTGGATGCCATCTCTCAAATTCCAGTCGTTTGCGAATATCAAGACGTCTTTCCATAAGAGCTCCCAGGAATGCCTCCGCACCGGCCAGTTGAATTCGTTATTGATCTTGAGCCTGGTACGGAACCTGTGTGCAAGCGTCCTTACAAGCTCGGACCTGAAGAGTTGGAGCTGAAGAAGCAACTCGATGAGCAAAAGAGAGTGGGTCTCATCCGGCCTAGTTCTTCTCCGTGGGGTTGTGGTGTTCTTTTTGTGAAGAATAAGGATGGAACGGACCGACTTTGTGTTGATTACCGTCCAGTGAACAAGAAGACCATCAAGAACAAATACCCACTTCCCAACATCAATGAGCTGTTCGAACAACTCAAAGGTGCTCAAGTATTCTCCAAGCTTGATCTCCGTATGGGTTATCACCAGATCCGCATTCGTGAAGAAGATATTCCCAAGACAGCATTCAGAACAAGCTTTGGTTCTTATGAATACACTTTCATGTCTTTTGGCCTCGCCAATGCTCCTCCGACGTTCTCTCGCATGATGAACTTCATCTTCGACGCCTACACCAATGACTTCGTTTTGGTCTATCTTGACGACATTCTGGTTTTCTCGAAGAACAAGGAAGATCATGCCAAGCATTTGCGTTTGGTTCTCGACAAGCTGAGGGAACATCAGTTCTACGCCAAGTTCTCCAAGTGTGAATTTTGGCTTGATGAGGTTCTTTATCTTGGTCATATCATCTCTGCCAAGGGCATTGCCGTGAATCCTGAGAAGGTGTCTGCGATTGTGAATTGAGAACCTCCTCAGAACGTGAAGCAACTCCGCAGTTTTCTCGGTCTCGCAAGCTATTGCCGAAGATTCGTTGAAAACTTTTCTAAGATCGCGAAGCCTCTCTCTAATCTTCTTCAGAAGCACGTCAAGTACGTTTGGTCTCCGGAGTGCGATATTGCTTTCAACACTTTGAAAGAGAAGTTGATCACTGCTCCAGTTCTGACTCCGCCTGATGAATCCAAGCCGTACGAGGTCTTTTGTGATGCCTCTCTCCAAGGCCTTGGTGCAGTATTGATGCAAGAGAAGAAAGTTGTTGCTTATACATCTTGCCAGTTAAAGCCTAATGAGAAGAACTACCCCACTCATGATCTCGAGTTGGCGGCAGTTGTGCATGCTCTTTTGACTTGGAGACATCTTCTATTGGGTAGAAAAGTGGATATTTTCACTGATCACAAGAGTCTCAAGTACATCTTCACTCAGCCTAATCTCAACCTCAGGCAAACTTGATGGGTCGAAATGATTCAAGAGTATAATCCGAGTATCGAGTATACTCGAGGCAAGGCCAATGTGATTGCTGACGCTTTGAGCAGGAAAGCATACTGCAATAGTCTGATTCTCAAGCCTTATCAACCCGAGCTTTGTGAAGCTTTCTGCAAACTTAATCTGCAAGTTGTTCCTCAAGGATTCCTCGCCAACCTTCTAGTCTCTCCTACCTTAGAAGACCAGATTCGCCAAGCTCAGCTTCTTGATGCTATGGTGAAAAAGGTGAAGATTGGGATTGCCAAGAGTCAGTCCAAGTACAAGTGCTACTGCCTTGATGACAAGGACACTCTCTTCTTCGAGGATCGTATTGTGGTACCCAAAGGTGACCTCCGTAAAGTGATCATGAACGAGGCTCACAATTCTCTCCTCTCCATCCACCCTGGGAGCACGAAGATGTATCAGGACCTTAAGCAAGCTTATTGGTGGACTTGAATGAAGCGCGAGATCGCTCAATTCGTGAATGAATGTGATGTCTGCAGAAGAGTGAAGGCAGAACACCAAAGGCCAGCTGGTCTCCTCCAACCTCTTGCCATTCCAGAATGGAAGTTTGACCACATTGAAATGGACTTCGTGACTGGGTTTCCAAAGTCCAAGCATGGCAATGATGCTATATTCGTTGTCATCGACAAACTCACCAAAGTGGTGCACTTTCTGCCTATCAAAGAGTCAATCACTGCAGCTCAATTGGCGGAACTCTATACCTCTCGCATTGTCTCTCATCATGGTATTCCTCAAGTGATCTCTTCAGACCGTGGCAGCATCTTTACCTTGAAGTTTTGGGATTCTTTTCAGAAGGCCATGGGCACGAACATCCGCTTCAGCACTGCTTTCCATCCTCAAACAAGTGGTCAAGTCGAGCGTGTCAACCAGATTCTTGAAGATATGCTTAGGGCTTGTGTGATCTCCTTAGGCTTGAAGTGGGAGGATTGTCTTCCTTATGCTGAATTCTCCTACAACAATAGTTTTCAAGCAAGTTCGGGCAAGGCCCCTTTTGAAATTCTGTATGGCAGGAAGTGCCGTACCCCTCTCAACTAGTCTGAAACCGGTGAACTTCAGCTTTTGGGTAATGACTTAATCACAGAAGCAGAAGAAATGTGCAAAGTCATTCGAGACAACCTCAAAGCAGCCCAATCCCGCCAGAAGAGCTACTATGATAGTAAGCACCACGATTTGGCTTTCGAGATCGGAGATCATGTTTACCTCCGCGTCTCTCCTATGAAAGGTACTCGTCGCTTCGGTATCAAAGGGAAGCTTGCCCCTAGATACGTGGGACCTTTCAAGATTGTCAGCAAGAGAGGCGACCTCGCCTATCAACTCGAGCTTCCTTCAAACTTTGCAAATGTTCATGACGTGTTCCATGTCTCTCAGCTTCGAAAGTGCTTCAAGACTCCTGACCGCACCGTCAACTTCGAGGACATTGAGCTCCAAGAAGATCTCTCTTATAGTGAGCACCCAGTTGCTATTCTTGAAGAGACTGAATGCAAGACTCGCAACAAGTCGATCAAATTTCTCAAAGTCAAGTGGTCACACCATTCCGACCGTGAAGCTACCTGGGAACGAGAGGATCACCTCCGTTCTGAGTACCCGGCGTTCTTTCAGTCCTAGATCTCGGGACGAGATCCTTTTGTAGTGGTGGAGTGTTGTAACACCCCGGATGTAACTTTCCCTATTTGTACTCCAACTCTTGCCATTTCCGGCGTTAAGTTATCTTATTTTCTCGGGTTCGGGTTTTTGTCTCCGTGTGTTGTTGTCTTTGTCAGGCATCTCATATCATGTCATCATGTGCATTGCATTTGCATACGTGTTCGTCTCATGCATTCGAGCATTTTCCCCGTTGTCCGTTTTGCATTCCGGCGCTCCGTTCTCCTTCGGTGGTCATTTCTAGCTTTCTTTTGTGTGTGGGGATTAAACATTTCCGTATTGGACCAAGACTTGCGAAGCGGCCTTGGTTTACTACCGGTAGACCGCCTGTCAAGTTTTGTACCATTTGGACTTCGTTTGATACTCCAACGGTTAACCGAGGGACCGAAAAGGCCTCATGTGTGTTGCAGCCCAACACCCCTCCATTTTGGCCCAAAACCCACCAAACTCTGCTCCATGTCCTAGAGCGTTCGATCACGATCGCGTGGCCGAAAACCACACCTCATTTGGAGTCTCCTAGCTCCCCCTATGCCTATATATACACCCCCGTTCCAAATTCGCGGTTCCTCTCCCCCCTAACCCTAAAAATTCCTAGATCCGCCGCTCCGGACGTGTCCGGGCGGAGCCGGACAACGTCCGCCGCCACCGCCGCCCAACCGGGACGCGCCACGTGGCGCCCGGCGCCCGCCGCGGCCCGTAGGGGCCCGAGGCCGGCCCTCCCGCGCCGCCTCCCGGGCCGCGCCCCGCGCCGCCTCCCTCCTCCAGCCCGGCGCCACCCCTCCGCCGCGCCGCCGCAGCTCGCCCTCGCCGGCCGAGCTCGCCGCGCCGCCATCGCCGCGCTGCCCCAGGCCGAGCCGGCCGCGCCGCCCGCCGCCGCTTCCTGGCCGCGCCGCCCGCCGCCGGCGACCACCCCGGCCGCCTCCTCCACGCCAGCCCGCCGGCGAGCGCCGGATCCGCCGGTGAACAGTGCGCGAGATCCGATCCGGTTCGCAGCTACAGTAACCCTAGATCTAGGTCATTTTTTTCCCAAGTCGTGAAATCTGCAGATCCAAGTGCCTCTGTTCAGGGCCCCATAACTTTGCATCCGTAGCTCCGATTTGGGCATATAGCACATCAAAATGTTCATCTCAGAGAGTTCATCATTTCATTCCATTGCATCATTTTCATTTGAGCTCATCTGTATGCCCGAAATGCTGTTAGAAGAGGGCTACTTGAGTTAATTGTCAGATCTGTTACTCCGTTTAGCACTTTTGTCATTTTTGCCATGATTAATGTGTGCATGCTATGCCCGTGACTTCTTCATATGTTTTGTTAAGGGTTTTGTCATCTATCCAGAGGTGCAACCCATGTATTTTTAGGATGTGCGTGGTGACTTGTGCAAGCTTGCAAAGTGGTGCACTTGCTAATTCTGTTTTCAGAGACTTAGTGATTTCACTAAGTCCTGGGATTGTTTAGTTCATGATGCCATATGTTCTTGTTGTTTCGTAGTGATCCGTGCCTCTTTTGAGGATGATCAGTAAGTGAGTTTTGTTAATCTTGTAGTGCTCTATCCATCCATGTCTTTGTTTGCAATTATGGAGCAACCTGGCTTGAGTCAATCGAGCTCTACTTTTGCTTTGTTGCGAATCTGGGCAGATCGTCAACTTGTTTGCGATTTTGCCGATGTTATTATAATTGATCCGTGCATGCTATGCTATTGTTCTTGCCATGTCAAGCTTGTGTTTTGTGCCTTCTTTATCGGTGTATGCTTGTATTGCCATGACTTGCACCGTGGTGAGTGCATCGAGCTCGCAAACATGCCTTCGTGAGTTATGTTTCAGCATGTCCCAGTTTTCACTAAGTCTGAATACTGATTATGTTTTTGCTATGTTCGTGTGCTTGTTAGTATATTTTGTGATCCCTTTTGGCTCAAGGTCACTAAGGGACTTTTGTTAAGCTTGTTGAGTAGCTCCATGCCATGTCTTTCTTTGTCATGTTCAGATCCTGTAGCATGTTGTTTTGTTGCTCCGATGAGGGCTATATGATTTGAAATTCCAGACAAGTGTTAATTTCACTAAGTCTGAGATCTGTTTTACCATTTGCGTTTTTGCCATGCTTGTTTGAACCTGTTAATGGATGAATTGGCCGTAGCTCAGTGCTAGACTTTTGTTAAGCATCTTGTGTGCATTCCTGCCATGTATTTTGTTGTCATGTTTGGGTGCTGTAGCATGTTCATTTCATTGCATTTAGATGCCTACTTGCTGTAAATCGCAGACCAGTGTCATTTTTGAATCGCTTGCCATTTCCAAACCGTAACTCCGATTCCGGCGTTCTTTATATCGTTTTCAAGCGATTTCATCTCATGTTTCCAGTGGCACACTTGGAATCCCAAGTTTAGACCAGGTTCATGCATTTTCCTGTCATATCTTGCATTGAGCATCCCGCATAGCATATCATCTTTGCATCGTGTTGTTTGAGTTCGCACGTGGTTGATTGTATCCTTGTTGCTTGTTTGGATAGAGCCGGGAGACGAGTTCGCTAACGAGGAGCCCGTTGAGTTTGCTTTCGAGGATCCAGTCAACTCTGACAACTGTGCAGGCAAGATGATCATACCCTCGAAATCACTACTATCTTTGCTATGCTAGTTTGCTCGCTCTTTTGCTATGCCAATGCTACGATGCCTACCACTTGCTTGCAAGCCTCCCAAATTGCCATGTAAAACCTCTAACCCACCATTGTCCTAGCAAACCGTTGATTGGCTATGTTACCGCTTTGCTCAGCCCCTCTTATAGCGTTGCTAGTTGCAGGTGAAGATTGGAGGCCGTTCCTTGTTGGAACATCTTTTATTTACTTGTTGGGATATCATTATATTGCTATGTTATCTTAATGCATCTATATACTTGGTAAAGGGTGGAAGGCTTGGCCTCTCGCCTAGTGTTTTGTTCCACTCTTGCCGCCCTAGTTTCCGTCATATCGGTTGTGTTCCCGGATTTTGCGTTCCTCACGTGGTTGGGTTATAATGGGAACCCCTTGATATTTCGCCTTGATTAAAGCTTTTCCAGCAATGCCCAACCTTGGTCTTACCATTCGCCACCTACCCTTTTCTTTCCCTTGGGTTCTGCAGACTCAAGGGTCATCTTTATTTTAACCCCCCGGGCCAGTGCTCCTCTGAGTGTTGGTCCAACTGAGCGATGTCCGGGGCTACCAGGGGCAACTCTGGGCTGGCCTACCCGACGTCTGGCTCATCTGAGTGTGCCCTGAGAAAGAGATATGTGCAGCTCCTATCGGGATTTGTCGGCACATTCGGCGGTGTTACTGGTCTTGTTTTAACCTGTCGAAGTGTCTTGAATTACCGAGATACCGAGTCTGATCGGAACGTCTTGGGAGGAGGTCTATTCCTTCGTTGACCATGAGAGCTTGTCATGGGCTAAGTTGGGACTCCCCTGCAGGGTTTGAACTTTCGAAAGCCATGCCCGCGGTTATGGGCAGATGGGAATTTGTTAATGTCCGGTTGTAGACGACTTGAACCTTAATTAATTAAAATGAATCAACTGAGTGTGTTACCGTGATGGCCTCTTCTCGGCGGGGTCCGGGAAGTGGACACGGTGTTGGAGTAATGTTTGCGCAGGTTGCTCTCTAGTTTCTCGCCCGCGCTTTGCCTCCTCTTCTCGCTCTCCTTTGCGAATAAGTTAGCCACCATACTTGCTAGTCGCTTGCTGCAGCTCCACTCATATTTTACCTTGCCATACCTATAAGCTTAAATAGTCTTGATCGCGAGGGTGCGAGATTGCTGAGTCCCTGTGGCTCACAGATTACTATTACACCAGATGCAGGGCCTGATGATTCCGCTCCAGGAGACGCGTATGAGCTCAAGTGGGAGTTCGAAGAAGACTCTCAGCGATACGATGTTTCCTTTCCCGATGATCAGTAGTGGTGCCCAGTTGGGGGTGATTGGGACCGTGTCGCATGTTGGGTTTTCTTTTATTTTGGCGCCGTAGTCGGGCCATGAGTGTTTGAATGATGTAATGTTATTTATGTACTTG
This sequence comes from Triticum aestivum, assembly GCF_018294505.1. Taxonomy (NCBI): domain Eukaryota; kingdom Viridiplantae; phylum Streptophyta; class Magnoliopsida; order Poales; family Poaceae; genus Triticum; species Triticum aestivum. Next base: position 728,647,693 of record NC_057797.1, read on the forward strand.
ATTGACGTGGCGAGTGTAAGCCAACTATGTTATCTCCCCTTTTATTATTCTATTACATGGGATGTTGTGAAGATTGCCTAACTTGCGACATATGCCTTCAATGCGATTATGTCTCTAAGTCGTGCCTCGACACGTGGGAGCTATAGTCGCATCGAGGGTGTTACACGTCTCCTCCTTCTTGATCCAGCAAGGGGAGAGGAGAAGTTGAGGGAAAGCTCCGGCAGCACAACGGCGTGGTGGTAGAGCTTGCGGTTCTCCGACAGGGCTTCGCCAAGCGCTACAGAGGAGGAGGAGGTGTAGGAGAGGGGGAGGGGTTGCGCCAGGGGAAGGGTGTGGCTGCCCTCCCACTCCCCCACTATATACAGGGGCAAGGGAGAGGGGGGCCGGCCCCCTCAGATCCCATCTAGGGGAGGGGCGGCGGCTAGGGAGGGGAAACTTGCCCCCAAGCCAAGGGGGTGCCCCCTTTAGGGTTTCCCCTCAACCCTAGGCACATGGGCCATAGGGGGAATGGCGTCCAACCCACTTAGGGGCTGGTTCCCCTCCACATACAGCCCATAGGGCCCTTCAGGGCAGGTGGACCCTCCCGGTGGACCCCCGGAACCCTTTCGGTGGTCCCGGTACAATACCGGCAAACCCCCGAACACTTCCGGTGACCGTATGAGGACTTCCCATATATAAATCTTCACCTCCAGACCATTCTGGAACTCCTCCTGACATCCGGGATCTCATCCGGGACTCCGAACAACCTTCGGTAACCACATACTATTTCCCATAACAACTCTAGCGTCACCGAACCTTAAGTGTGTAAACCCTACGGGTTCGGGAACCATGTAGACATGACCGAGACATCTCTCCGGCCAATAACAAACAACAGGATCTAGATACCCATGTTTGCTCCTACATGTTCCACGATGATCTCATCGGATGAACCACGATGTCAAGGATTCAATCAATCCCGTATGCAATTCCCTTTGCCTATCGGTATGTTACTTGCCTGAGATTCGATCGCCGGTATCCCCATACCTCGTCCAGTCTCGTTACCGGCATGTCTCTTTACTCCTTCCGTAACGCATGATCCCGTGACCAACTCCTTAGTCACATTGAGCTCATTATGATGATGCATTACCGAGTGGACCCAGAGATACTTTCGGAGATACCTGTAGTGCACCTTTATAGCCACCCAGTTACGTTGTGATGTTTGGTACACCCAAAGCATTCCTATGGTATCTGGGAGTTGCACAATCTCATGGTCTAAGGAAATGATACTTGACATTAGAAAAGCTTTAGCAAACGAACTACACGATCTTGTGCTACGCTTAGGATTGGGTCTTGTCCAACACATCATTCTCCTAATGATGTGATCCCGTTATCAATGACATTCAATGTCCATGGTCAGGAAATCACGACCATCTATTGATCAACGAGCTAGTCAACTAGAGGCTTACTTGGGACATATTATGATCTATGTATTCACACATGTATTACGGTTTCTAGTTAATACAATTATAGCATGAACAATAGACAATTATCATGAACAAGGAAATATAATAATAACCATTTTATTATTGCCTCTAGGGCATATTTCCAACAGGCACAACCCACCAGAGCGCACCCACCTGGTGGGCCCCCTCTGGTACTTATTTGCTCCAATATTTCTTATATATTCCATAAAAAATCTCTGTAAAGTTTCAGCTCATTTGGGGTTGTGCAGAATACGTAGCCTAACGTAGCTTTTTCAGGTCCAGATTTCCAGTTGCCGGTATTCTCCCTCTTTGTGTGAACCTTGCATATCATGAGTGAAAAGACATTAGAATTACTCCAAAAAGCATTATTATGCATAAAAACATTATAAATAACAGTAGGTAAACATGATGCAAAATGGACGTATCAAGCTCCTCCGCGAAAATAATGGACAACTCCTCATCCTTGTGGAAGCCGGGGTCGTCTTCTCAGGCGTTGGGCAACTTAGTGTCTTGACCTAGCGTTTCCACCTCTGTTCGGATATGTTGAACATCTGTTCAGAAGCATAAAGGTACTGCTCGGATGGACGAGGTAGTTTGAAGAAGACTTACTGCTTCAACGGGTCTGTAGTAGGAGAAGCCGTCCATAAACTTCCGCTTAGCAAAGTCTCCTTGAATATTTACTTGGGGTGCCTCGGGCATCCCCAAGCTTGAGCTCTTGCCTCTCTTCCTTCTTCTCACATCGAGACCTTCTCGATCATCGAACACTTCATCCACACAAAACTTCAACAGAAAACTCGGTAAGATCTGTTAGTATAATAAAGCAAATCACTACTCTAAGTACTGTTGCAAACCAATTCATATTTTGCTTTTGCATTGTGTCTACTGTAATATAACTTTTTCATGGCTTAATCCACTAATATGAATCGATAGTTTCATCAAAACAAGCAAACTACACATCAAAAACAGAATCTGTCTAAAACAGAACAGTCTGTAATAATCTGAACATTCACCATACTTATGATACTTGAAAAATTCTACCAAAATTAGGAAAAATAAAAATTTGTATATGAATACAGTGCAAAAAGAATCAGAACCATTTGACGTTCCAGCTAAAAATGTAAAATCGCGCACTACAGCCAAAGTTTCTGTCCTGCACCGTACAAACCATCAAGCAAATGTAAACATCCTAAAGGCAAACCTTGACACATTATTTTTATAATACAATGGAATTGTACAAGGGGATAATTATTTTTATTAAAAAGTTTCTGTAATTAAGATTCACAAAGTTTCCATGAGCATGAACAAAGTTCAAGGCTAGCTCCCACTTCAACAATGCTTGTCTTTCTCACTTTCGCTTTCCTTTTTGAAAAAGTTTTGGGTTCCCCTCTTTATTGTTGTTGTTTTTAAACTATATAAAAGCACTCAACAGAAATAAATGACTCTCTAAAACTTCCGGGTTGTCTCCCTGGCAGCGCTTTCTTTAAAGCCATTAAGCTAGGCATATAGTGCTCAAGTAATGGATCCACCCGGATCCCAAGGTATATCAAAGCCAATTTTAATTAACAATGATTTGTAGTTTAGTGGTGAGCACAAGGTAATATATATCATGTAATGACGAAGTCTAACTCTCTTGCTATTCATCGGCATGTCATAAAAGAACAATTCATGCACACAAAGTAAAGGCCAATGCATATTATAAACAGTTTCTTGCAATTTTTGTCATATTGGAAACAAAGAGAGGTGGAGATATAGTTCCTCTCCCATAATAATTGCAAGTAGGAGCAGCAAGCGCATGCATATTATATTCATCAAAAGCATCTTGTGCAATGGTAAAAGGCAACCCATCAATATAGTCCTTAATAAGTGCAAACTTCTCCGATATAGTGTAGTCGGGAGAATTCAAAAAGATAATAGGACTATCATGCGTGGGTGCAATAGCAACAATTTCATGTTTAACATAAGGAACTATAGCAAGTTCATCTCCATAAGCATAATTCATATTGTCATCTTGACCACAAGCATAGCAAGCATCATCAATATAGTCATAGCAATTATCATAATATTCATCCTTCAGTAAGCATGAAGGGGAATTAAACAATGTATGAGTTGAAGAGTTACTCTCATTAGAAGGTGGGCACGGGTGATCAATCCGCTCTTCCTCCTTTTGTTCTTCACTCAATTCCTTATCTTTTTCATCCAATGAGCTCACAATTTCATCAACTTCTTCTTCCATAGATTCTTGCAAAATATTAGTCTCTTCTTGGACAGCGGAGACTTTCTCAATAAGTGCATTAATATCGTAATTGTATTCATAATTCTCATAACAATATTTAAGGATAGCTAAATTTTCAGGTCTATAAACCGAATCATCAAAATCTTCAAACTCTTTAAACATAGATTCAATTTCATAAGCACCCATAAAAGCAACAAATTCTTCTATTTGTTCCACATCATAGTAATCATATATACCTCTAGCATAAGAAGCTAAGGTTTTATTATCATTAAATTTGCATAAAAAGGGAAGGTGTGGAGCCTTCATCTTAGAGCAACAAGTATAATAATATCTCAAGCATAGTTGCCTAGCATACCAATTCAATATATGAATTTGATCCTATAATAGTTTCCCTTTTTGTGTCAAGCGGTAATCCCTAAAGTATTCACGTTGATCCAACGTTACTCCCATTACATAATTGAATGGGGTTTTCTCAGGATTATTAAAGTAGTACATAATATTTTTCACATAACCAGCATTGAGGGTTTTAGGAGGTTCCCCATCTCCATGAGTAGCAAGTACACCTAATTTTTTTTGGTATTTCGTGTTCCATATCCATAACTAAAGATAGAGAACAACTAAGAACAGCAAATAAATATTACTTAGTGATAAAGAAAACAAGCACACACGAGAATATTCACCCCACGCTATTGCTCCCCGGCAACGGCGCCAGAAAAAGGTCTTGATAACCCACAAGTATAGGGGACCGCAACAGTTTTCGATAAGTAAGAGTGTCGAACCCAACGATGAGCTAAAGGTAGAACAAATATTCCCTCAAGTTCTATCGACCACCGATACAACTCTAAGCACGCTTGGCGTTCGCTTTACCTAGAACAAGTATGAAACTAGAAGTACTTTGTAGGTGTTATTGGATAGGTTTGCAAGATAATAAAGAGTACGTAAATAAAAATTAGGGGCTGTTGTAAGTAAAGAAGCAATAAAGTAAAAATAGCGATTGTGGAAAAGCGGTGGTAGGAGTTGCGAAATTGCCCCTAAGCAATTAACTAGTTTACTAGACCGATAGCAAGTATTATGTGGGAGAGGTGTGACGCCCTAAGACCGTTGCGCCAGGTGTCCTCCAGTTATTCGCTGTTGTTGCCATGTCTTTTGCTTGCGTGTTGCATCTTGTCATGTCATCATGTGCATTGTATCATCATGTTTTCAAAACTCGCATCCGTCTCGGTCTTCTCGTTCCTTCCATTGTCCGTTCTGAGCCCAGACACACTTGCACGCGCCCACGGCATGTCCGAAATAGTATTTTATAAGTGGCCGGAAAATGTTCTCGGAATGGGATGAGAGTTGACATGTGGTCTTATTATAGTGTAGATAGACCGCCTGTCAAGTTTCATCGCATTCGGAGTTCGTTTGACGCCCCAACGTTTAACTATAGCGACATTATAGCCGGTCCAACGTCGGACATTTTCGGTCTCCGGAAACCGTGTCGGGCTGCATCTCTCCCCTCTTCTCTCAGACCAACCCGCTCTTCACAATCTGCCAGACCCAACCTAACCTCTCTCGTCAGCCTGCGACCCTCCTCGCGCGCGTGTCCGAAAAGTTGTTCCGAACCCGACCCGGACAGTCGTTACCGTTGTGTCCGAATCATCCCCAAACATCTACAAAACATCTCCGTTTTATTTATTAGACTCCCTAGCCTATTTTTCCTGTCCGTCAGATTTTAATCGGAGGGACAAGATAGCCCCTAACCTATTCAACTCTCTATATATATTGGACTAACCTGAGACCGAATCCCTAATTTTTAGGGATCCTCCTAGCTGCCGCCGCCACCTACAGGCTCCTCCCTCCTAGGATCAGACGCCGCAGCCATCTATCAAATCCATCCATCCATCCACAGCGCCACCCTCCTCCTCGTTTTCTCAACCAGGCCAACCACCTCCTCCCATCATTTCAATCCATCAAGCATGGAACCCCCGTAGACATCCAGCGCGCCCACATGCTCCTTTCTCCCCGACGCCCTTGTCCCCGCCATGGTTTTGGAGCTCACCTCGGTCACTGATCCGTGCCGCCCCGGGAACCGACACCGCCGGAGTCCCTCCTCACCTACAAGAACCAGCGCCGCCACACCTCCCAGGCTAGACCCCGCCGCCCTGCTCCTCCTTCCCTGGCCATCTCCTTCTCCTCCTTCCTCTAACCTCTCTCGATCTTCCTCTCTCTCTGTATTCCATCAGCTGCAGGTCGCTGCCGCCTTGGTCAACCCTCGTCGGAGCTCCTTCGACGCCCCGTTGGCCGGATCCGGCCCAGAAACAGGCGAATCCATCCATCCCCGTCGAATCCTGGCATTCCCTGCACGCCTCCGCCCGCTACCATCTTCTTCCTGAAGTGTTGTCCCCGGCCTCCACGTCAGACCGGCTTCCCCCGTCAAGTCCGTCACGCGCGAGCTCGACTCCAAGCGCTCCTGAGCTCCTCTTCCTCTCGCTGGCATCCTCCGCGTCGTCCAAGTCCCCGCGCCGTCATGGCCCCTGCAGCCCCCATGCCCAATCCCCATCGCGCCGCGCCTGTCTAGCCTCTGCTTCGTGCAGAGGAGGACAATGCCCCGCTCGTACCCATTGACCGCGTTGCGGCTACGAGCGACCGCCAGTGGGCTTCCCAGATCCAGCCGGCCCAATGCCTCCCTTGCCAGCCCCTCTCCTCACCGACTGGGCTTGGCCCATGGTGAGAACACCCCTGGCGCCCCACCCCTTTTTTTCATGTTCTTGGGCCAGCAGATCCGGCCCAGTATCTATTTTTTTGAGGCTCTGCGAATTTAGCTATTATCCTAGGTTTTGCAGTTTTACAGAAAACCCCTTTCACAACATGCATATTATAACTCACAAACGGTGCATCATTTTATAACAAACTTTATATGAAAGATGCTTAGAACTTTGTGTAGTTTCATAATATGTCATTTCCATCCATGTTCAAAATGTTTAAAATGATGTTTGTTTAAATTTGCTTAAATAACTTGCTAAAATGATTTAATTCATAACTAAATAACCGTAGCTCGGTTTTTAATAAACTTTATATGTAATTGGGGTGGAATAATGCCTAGTTTATCACGGTGGCATCACTTTGCATGTTTAACAACTCTAAAATATGGTTTAAGGCAGAACAGTACCAAACCTATTATATGCATATGGGGATTCACCGGAATTGTTGTTCGTTGCTTCCGGCCTCATTTAACCTTGATTAGATAGGTAGTTTTACTTTGCTTCACCCTCTTGCCATGTTTAACAACATTTAATATTGTTGGGTACATAAACGAGATCGAACTAAATAACTTGTCGTGGTGTTTCGTCAATATGCAACTCGTTGCATATTGAGCTCCACTTAATTTGTAGGGTTGCTTGTGCACTTTGCCATGCCATGCTTCATTAAACCGGACATGCATCATACTTGATTGTGCATCATGCCATGTTCATGTCGTGGTTGTTTACTATGTTGTTTGTTTCTTTCCGGTGTTGCTTCTTCGGGTTGGTTCCGATTACGTCGCGTTTGTGAGGACCCGTTCGACTACGTCTGTTTGTCTTCTTCATGGACTCGTTCTTCTTCCTTGCGGGATTTCAGGCAAGATGACCATACCCTTGAAATCACTTCTATCTTTGCTTGCTTAGTTGCTCGCTCTTTTGCTATGCTTATGCTGCAATACTTACCACTTGCTTATCATGCCTCCCATATTGTTGAACCAAGCCTCTAACCCACCTTGTCCTAGCAAACCGTTGTTTGGCTATGTTACCGCTTTTCTCAACCCCTCTTATAGCGTTGTTAGTTGCAGGTGAAGATTGAAGTTTGTTCCCTGTTGGAACATGGAGATGTTGATCCTTGTTGGAACATGTTTACTTGTTGGGATATCACAATACCTCTTATTTAATTAATGCATCTATATACTTGGTAAAGGGTGGAAGGCTCGGCCTTATGCCTAGTGTTTTGTTCCACTCTTGCCGCCCTAGTTTCCGTCATATCGGTGTTATGTTCCCGGATTTTGCGTTCCTTACGTGGTTGGGTTATAATGGGAACCCCTTTGACAGTTCGCCTTGAATAAAACTCCTCCAGCAATGCCCAACATTGGTTTTACCATTCGCCACCTAGCCTCTTTTTCCCTTGGGAGTCGTGCTCCTGAGGGTCATCATTATTTTAACCCCCCCGGGCCAGTGCTCCTCTGAGTGTTAGTCCAAAACGAGCAGCCTGCGGGGCCACCTTGGGGCAACTCGAGGGTTGCTTTTACTCGTAGCTTGACCTATCCGATGTGCCCTGAGAACGAGATATGTGTAGCTCCTATCGGGATTTGTCGGCGCATCGGGCAGCTTTGCTAGTCTTGTTTTACCTATCGAAATGCCTCGTAACCGGGATTCCGAGCCTGATCGGGTCTTCCCGCTAGAAGGAATATCCTTCGTTGACCGTGAGAGCTTGTGATGGGCTAAGTTGGGACACCCCTGCAGGGATTTGAACTTTCGAAAGCCGTGCCTGCGGTTATGGGCAGATGGGAATTTGTTAATGTCCGGTTGTAGAAAACCTGAAGTTTACCTTAATTAAAATACATCAACCGCATGTGTAACCGTGATGGTCTCTTTCCGGCAGAGTCCGGGAAGTGAACACGGTGTTGGAGTTATGCTTGACGTAGGTTGTTCTAGGATCACTTCTTGATCATACTTTTATCGACCGTGCTTTTGCCTCCTCTTCTCGCTCTCTCTTTTGCGTATGTTAGCCACCATAGATGCTAGTCGCTTGTTGCAGCTCCACCTCATACCTTTTACCTTACCCATAAGCTTAAATAGTCTTGATCGCGAGGGTGTGAGATTGCTGAGTCCCTGTGACTCACAGATACTTCCAAAACCAGCTTGCAGGTGCCGATGAGTCCGTGCAGATGACGCAACCAAGCTCAAGGAGGAGCTCGACGAAGATCTTGTCCTTTGTGTTGTTTCGTTCTAGTTGATCAGTAGTGGAGCCCAGTTGGGGTCGATCGGGGGACCTTGTCTCTTTTGGGGTTCTTCTTTTATTTTGGTTCCGTAGTCGGACCTTGATTGTATTTGGATGTTGTAATGCTTTATTCATGTAATTGTGTGAAGTGGCGATTGTAAGCCAACTATGTATCTCTTTCTCTTATGTATTACATGGGTTGTTTGCGAAGATTACCTCACTTGCGACATTGCTTTCAATGCGGTTATGCCTCTAAGTCGTGCTTCGACACGTGGGAGATATAGCCGCATCGAGGGCGATACAAGTTGGTATCAGAGTCTTCCCCGACCTTAGGAGCACCCTGCTTGATCGAATCGCTGGCGTTATTGAGTCTAGAAATGTTTTGAGTCATTTAGGTATATCGGAGAGTTAGGACTTCTTTTTACTCCTCCGCCCCTTCGTCGCTCTGGCGAGGCATCCTGTCGTAGAGTTTTGACTCTTCTCTTCTCAAATTTCACTAAAAAAATTAGGATCACGCGGGTATCTTGGAATCGTTTCGATGGTTTTGTGATGAGAACATTGTTCTTGGTGCCTCCTGTCATTTAGGGGCTGTGGCAGTGTCCCGGGGAGTTGAGCTCCGAGGTGTTGTCGTCACAATTTTATCGTTGCAGTTCTGGAATACCTGAGTTTAGTTCACCGACATCGAAAATCTCTTTTATGTAGTTGTTGGTGAGATAACCTCGACGCCACCCAGTACTGGGGCGGGAGTTCGGGAGTATTGCCATAACTCGTATAACAGATGCTTTTTCGAAGGTTGAGGTAGATGATTTCCAAAGGTTTCTTGGCTATGTGTTGAAGGATGGATACAGCTGGATGTAGGATTTGCTAGTTTAGGGTGAGATATTATGCTTCCCCTGTATCCCCGACACCTGATTGCATAACCGGAAAATTTCGGGAGTTTATAAGTGGGAATTCAAGTAGCTCTTAGGATATCCTTCCGACAGATGTGTGATATGAGATTGGGGTTTGACGTCTAGTGGTCCGCCTATCCACGGTCGGTTTTACAGTGGTATCGTTGTGTCTTAAAGAGTCCTTGGCTATGCCGACTCGGGGACGCTTCGTATGTCATGTGCACTGCCTTGTACATGATGGTGCTGTACGATCGAGCCTGTGTAGGCCCCACCACGAAAACTTCGGGCGAAATCTCTATCATATGTTTGTTCCGGCTTATTCTGCAAGCCAATCCTTTGTTTTTTTGTTTTTGAGTTGTGGTATTTGAGTTGCTTCGAAGTCAAATGTTTATTCCATACCTTTCCTAAGTGGTGTTCTCGTATTCCTACAGGAGTACTAATCCTTCAGGATAATCGACATTGTCATGACAATCCTTTTCAACCGGTGTGTTTCTCTTCAAGTGGATCCGATCATTTTCAACATCGGCAAGATCAACTCAGTTTTCGTCAACGGTGTTTGTTTCATCCGTCTCCAAGTTGCCTTTGTTTTCCCGCCCTCCCACCCTTGTTTCTTCAAGGACTCAGATTTCTTAATCAACTATCCATTTATTGATGGAAGTCTCTCCATGCTTAGCCGGTGGTTCTCAAGAATATGTTCTACTAGTTCATCATTCTCCATTCTTTCCATCTCCGGCGGATCCAATACAAGCTTTGTTGATCATATATTTTCCTCATTTCAATACCTTCTCATACCGGTGCACCTCTTAATCATCTACTCCTCGCTATTCATTTGTTTCGGAGTGCCGAAGATATCTCAGAAGATTCGTGTTTCCACTCTGCTTTCATTCAAGATCTTTCGAGGATGTCACCTCATTCAAGCCATTTAATTCAACCGGTGCAACCTCTCTTTTAAATCATTTCAATGGTGTTTCTTTGAGTGGGCCCTAACCCACAGGTCTTTTCCCAGGATCTTACCTGACTCTTCTTATTTTTCCGGAGCTATCCCAAATTCTTTTCGAAGTTTGACGTAAGAATGAATTATCATCAGTCTTATGTCTTTCTCCAAGATCTTTCAAATTCTTTCATCATTGGTTCAACCTTTCTAATATTCATCCCGGAGTGCCTCAACAATTCTTGGTGGTGTTTCTCGTTGTAATTCTCAGATTTTGAAGACCGAAGAAGAATTTTCTCTCAATCTTGCTCCATTCTCTTCAAGATTCGTGGTTCTAGTTCAAGGCCATCCTCTCATAATTGTTTTGATTGTGAGTATTTTTTCACCCATCCGGAGCATTTCATGAGTTGTTTCCATTTCCTTACTCCGAAGGCCATCTTTTCAAATACTAGTCATTCCAGCTTCCAGCTATCTTTCTCCGGTGCTTCATTCAAATATCCTCTAATCAGCTCGCGATCTCTTCGTTCACTTGCATCTAAACTCTCTCATGTATCTTCGTTCATTTGCTAATTCTTACCGATGATTCACCCCTTTTACTTCGTTCATTTTCAATTCTTACCAGTGGCTCGTTCAAGATTTCTCTTCCTTTGTTATTGTATCGATTCATTTGTTATATTTTATCCTATCAGTGGTTCGTTCAATATTTTCCCAAGTTGGCGCTATATCTATCTTAATGCTCTCTACGAGAATAAGTAGTATGTCAAATCCACTGCTTGTCATCAATTTAAATTGGTGAAGGATAAGCATAACGTAATTCTTATTCTTGTTCATCCAAGTGATTAATTCCTTATTCTGAAGGTGCATCAACTTCTTGATTCCAATTGTGTTCAGCTTTTTCTTTTCCCAGAGTTTCAAGATCTCTCTTTTATCTCGTCGCAAGCTTCATCTAATCATTGCAAGTTTTCAACCTTATTCTTTTCATCCTTCACTTCTTTTAATCGGAGTTCTTCATGGAGGCTCTACATGAGGGTTCATAAAGGATTTAATTCCTTCTCGAAGTTTTCATTGAGATTCTTTTCAGAGGACCTCAAGCATTCTTCTTCTTGCTATTCGGAGTGCAATTCTTTCTACTGTATCATTCGAGGTGGTATTATGTCATTCTTGATAATTCGAGTTCATGTTTCATGATTCACATGTTATCAAGAATGAGATATTTTAAATCCATCAATCTCGTCATTGGAGTTACCTTGGGTTATAGTTCACTTAAAGCTTTCCCTAAGGATTGTTACTATTATGGTGCTCATAAATGACCCAAGTTCTTCACTTATCCTCCCGACAAAATAGTTTCTCGTCTCCTTGTTCTTTCTAATCAAATCTATTCTGTGAGTGGCAAGTTGTCACCTCATAATTTTGAGATATCTTCTATAAGTCCATATCAAGCTTATCCTTTCATTGTTGGTTATTCAACAACTCCGTTCTAGCCTTTGTTGGAAGCGTGCACATGCCAAGATCTTGTTTTCTACTTCGCTCATTCCATTCCATTCTCTCTTTTCCTTCGGAGACGTTGTGATGTTGCTCTCTTCACTCATCATCTCGAATTGTAAGGATCATGTTCTTTTCCTTGCTTATCTGTTTAACCCGGAGGTCGTGCCCCTTTTAAAGTTCTTTCTACTTATCTTTTCTTGCATCTCTTTTCAATCGGAGTGCTGCCCGAAGTTGTTCTCCCTTGTTCCTCTTTTCTAACGGAGTGTTTTCAGCTTCGTCATCTCTGTTGTATGCTTCTATCGATTAGCTTAACCTTTTCAAGGTTCTTTGGTCTCACTCGTTTGTCAAAGAAGCAACTTAATTTTACCTTTCTCTTTCTCTTCCGTTTGCCCTCCGGTGCCATTCTAGATCTCGGGACGAGATCCTCTCGTAGTGGTGGAGTGTTGTGATGCCCCGAGACCGTTGCGCCAGGTGTCCTCCAGTTATTCGCTGTTGTTCCCATGTCTTTTGCTTGCATGTTGCATCTTGTCATGTCATCATGTGCATTGCATCATCATGTTTTCAAAACTCGCATCCGTCCCGATCTCCTCGTTCCTTCCGTTGTCCGTTCTAAGCCCAGACACACTTGCACGCGCCTGCGGCATGTCCGAAATAGTATTTTATAAGTGGCCGGAAAATGTTCTCGGAATGGGATGAGAGTTGACGTGTGGTCTTATTATAGTGTAGATAGACCGCCTGTCAAGTTTCATCGCATTCAGAGTTCGTTTGACGCCCCAACGTTTAACTATAGCGGCATTATAGCCAGTCTAACGTCGGATGTTTTCGGTCTCCAGAAACCGTGCCAGGCTGCATCTCTCCCCTCTTCTCTCAGACCAACCCGCTCTTCACAATCCGCCAGACCCAACCTAACCTCTCTCGTCAGCCTGCGACCCTCCTCGCGCGCGTGTCCGAAAAGTTGTTCCGAACCCGACCCGGACAGTCGTTACCGTTGTGTCCGGATCATCCCCAAACATCTACAAAACATCTCCGTTTTATTTATTAGACTCCCTAGCCTATTTTTCCTGTCCGTCCGATTTTAATCGGAGGGACAAGATAGCCCCTAACCTATTCAACTCGCTATATATATTGGACTAACCCGAGACCGAATCCCTAATTTTTAGGGATCCTCCTAGCTGCCGCCGCCACCTACAGGCTCCTCCCTCCTAGGATCAGACGCCGCAGCCATCTATCAAATCCATCCATCCACAGCTCCACCCTTCTCCTCGTTTTCTCAACCAGGCCAACCACCTCCTCCCATCGTTTCAATCCATCAAGCATGGAACCCCCGCAGACATCCAGCGCGCCCACATGCTCCTTTCTCCCCGACGCCCTTGTCCCCGCCATGGTTTTGGAGCTCACCTCGGTCGCTGATCCATGCCGCCCCGGGAACCGACACCGCCGGAGTCCCTCCTCACCTACAAGAACCAGCGCCGCCACACCTCCCAGGCTGGACCCCGCCGCCCTGCTCCTCCTTCCCTGGCCATCTCCTTCTCCTCCTTCCTCTAACCTCTCTCGATCTTCCTCTCTCTCTGTATTTCATCAGCTGCAGGTCGCTGCCGCCTTGGTCAACCCTCGCCGGAGCTCCGTCGACGCCCCATTGGCCGGATCCGGCCCAGAAACAGGCGAATCCATCCATCCCCGTCGAACCCTGGCATTCCCTACACGCCTCCGCCCGCTGCCATCTTCTTCCCCGAGCGTCGTCCCCGGCCTCCTCGTCAGACCGGCTTCCCCCGTCAAGTCCCTCGCGCGCGAGCTCGACTCCGAGCGCTCCTGAGCTCCTCTTCCTCCCACTGGCATCCTCTGCGTCGTCCAAGTCCCCGCGCCGTCATGGCCCCTGCAGCCCCCGTGCCCAATCCCCATCACGCCGCGCCTGTCCAGCCTCTGCTTCGTGTAGAGGAGGACGATGCCCCGCTCATACCCATTGACCGCGCTGCGGCTGCGAGCGACCGCCAGTGGGCTTCCCAGATCCAGCCGGCCCAGTGCCTCCCTTGCCAGCCCCTCTCCTCACCGACTGGGCTTGGCCCATGGTGAGAACACCCCTGGCGCCCCACCCCTTTTTTTGCTGTTGTTGGGCCAGCAGATCCGGCCCAGTATCTATTTTTTTGAGGCTCTGCGAATTTAGCTATTATCCCAGGTTTTGCAGTTTTACAGAAAACCCCTTTCACAACATGCATATTATAACTCACAAACGGTGCATCATTTTATAACAAATTTTATATGAAAGATGCTTAGAATTTTGTGTAGTTTCATAATATGTCATTTCCATCCATGTTCAAAACGTTTAAAATGATGTTTGTTTAAATTTGCTTAAATAACTTGCTAAAATGATTTAATTCATAACTAAATAACCGTAGCTCGGTTTTCAATAAACTTTATATGTAATTGGGGTGGAATAATGCCTAGTTTATCACGGTGGCATCACTTTGCATGTTTAACAACTCTAAAATATGGTTTAGGGCAGAACAGTACCAAACCTATTATATGCATATGGGGATTTACCGGAATTGTTGTTCGTTGCTTCCGGCCTCATTTAACCTTGACTAGATAGGTAGTTTTACTTTGCTTCACCCTCTTGCCATGTTTAACAACATTTAATATTGTTGGGTACATAAACGAGATCGAACTAAATAACTTGTCGTGGTGTTTCATCAATATGCAACTCGTTGCATATTGAGCTCCACTTAATTTGTAGGATTGCTTGTGCACTTTGCCATGCCATGCTTCATTAAACCGGACATGCATCATACTTGATTGTGCATCATGCCATGTTCATGTCGTGGTTGTTTACTATGTTGCTTGTTTCTTTCCGGTGTTGCTTCTTCGGGTTGGTTCCGATTACGTCGCATTTGTGAGGACCCTTTCGACTACGTCTGTTTGTCTTCTTCATGGACTCGTTCTTCTTCCTTGCAGGATTTCAGGCAAGATGACCATACCCTTGAAATCACTTCTATCTTTGCTTGCTTAGTTGCTCTCTCTTTTGCTATGCCTATGCTGCGATACCTACCACTTGCTTATCATGCCTCCCATATTGTTGAACCAAGCCTCTAACCCACCTTGTACTAGCAAACCGTTGTTTGGCTATGTTACCGCTTTGCTCAGCCCCTCTTATAGCGTTGTTAGTTGCAGGTGAAGATTGAAGTTTGTTCCCTGTTGGAACATGGAGATGTTGATCCTTGTTGGAACATGTTTACTTGTTGGGATATCACAATACCTATTATTTAATTAATGCATCTATATACTTGGTAAAGGGTGGAAGGCTCGGCCTTATGCCTAGTGTTTTGTTCCACTCTTGCCGCCCTAGTTTCCGTCATATCGGTGTTATGTTCCCGGATTTTGCGTTCCTTACGTGGTTGGGTTATAATGGGAACCCCTTTGACAGTTCGTCTTGAATAAAACTCCTCCAGCAATGCCCAACATTGGTTTTACCATTCGCCACCTAGCCTCTTTTTCCCTTGGGAGTCGTGCTCCTGAGGGTCATCATTATTTTAACCCCCCCGGGCCAGTGCTCCTCTGAGTGTTGGTCCGAAACGGGAAGCCTGCGGGGCCACCTCGGGGCAACTCGAGGGTTGGTTTTACTCGTAGCTTGACCTATCTGATGTGCCCTGAGAACGAGATATGTGCAGCTCCTATCGGGATTTGTCGGTGCATCGGGCGGCTTTGCTGGTCTTGTTTTACTTGTCGAAATGTCTTGTAACCAGGATTCCGAGCCTGATCGGGTCTTCCCGCTAGAAGGAATATCCTTCGTTGACCGTGAGAGCTTGTGATGGGCTAAGTTGGGACACCCCTGCAGGGATTTGAACTTTTGAAAGCCATGCCCGCGGTTATGGGCAGATGGGAATTTGTTAATGTCCAGTTGTAGAAAACCTGAAGTTGACCTTAATTAAAATACATCAACCGCGTGTGTAACTGTGATGGTCTCTTTCCGGCGGAGTCCGGGAAGTGAACATGGTGTTGGAGTTATGCTTGATGTAGGTTGTTCTAGGATCACTTCTTGATCATACTTTTATCGACCGTGCTTTTGCCTCCTGTTCTCGCTCTCTCTTTTGCGTATGTTAGCCACCATAAATGCTAGTTGCTTGCTGTAGCTCCACCTCATACCTTTTACCTTACCCATAAGCTTAAATAGTCTTGATCGCGAGGGTGTGAGATTGCTGAGTCCCTGTGACTCACAGATACTTCCAAAACCAGCTTGCAGGTGCCGATGAGTCCGTGCAGATGACGCAACCAAGCTCAAGGAGGAGATCGATGAAGATCTTGTCCTTTGTGTTGTTTCGTTCTAGTTGATCAGTAGTGGAGCCCAGTTGGGGTCGATTAGGGGACCTTGTCGCTTTTGGGGTTCTTCTTTTATTTTGGTTCCATAGTCGGACCTTGATTTATTTGGATGTTGTAATGCTTTATTCATGCAATTGTGTGAAGTGGCGATTGTAAGCCAACTATGTATCTCTTTCCCTTATGTATTACATGGGTTGTTTGCGAAGATTACCTCACTTGCGACATTGCTTTCAATGCGGTTATGCCTCTAAGTCATGCTTCGACACGTGGGAGATATAGGGGAACGACTAGAATAAAAGAAGAGCTTCAGGTGAAAAAAATAGAAAAATAGATCTGGTCCGTCCAAATTGGGATGAGTGGTACAGATTATCATGGTGGGATCTATGCGGACAGTTAGCAATAAGGACCCTCAATTCTTATTAATTTGCTCCCGACATCCTCCTCCGAATGCAACCGCGAGTCACCCTCGCCCATCTCCCTCCCACTTGGGGACAGTAGCGGGGGAGTAGAGACGGCCGAGATCTGCATCCTCCTCATCTCCGGCAACAGTAGCAGCTCGCCCCCTTCGAGCAGCAGCCGGTGGTGGGCTACTCACCCCTTCCCCTCTCAGGCCAAGGAGCGGCTCGTCGGTGTGATCCGTGCCTCCGTCCCCTCTCAAGGTCCTAGCTCGCCAGCGGCAAGCCGGTGGTGGGCTTCTCCTTCGCCTCTCACGCTCAGCATCAAGGTATACTACGATCCTCCCATTCCCCCCTCTCCCATATAGATTTATGTATGCACATTCGTCAAAGATCTGCTAGGGCAGATGAGGGATCGAGAAGAAGGCTGGGCCTTAATGAAGCGATTCATGGAGACATTAAATCAGAGCAATTGCACACAGGACACTAATGGGGTACCATCTGAAATCATTGAAATATCAGTTGGATTACGCGGTGACGGCAATCACATGTGGTATTATCGTCATATATTGGCACGTGATTTATAGATCTAGATTCTTCTTTTGGATGACTCGTGCTATTTACAGAGTGTTCCTAGACTAATATGAGAACCAATAAAATTCCTAGATTAATATGAGAACCAATAAAATTCATGGATAACCATCCATGAAAACAGGAACAAAGTGCATGCTTAGATAGCTGATGCCTGATGCTAATCAGAACCTGAAGTCAAATGATGCCATGTTTTAGCTTGTAGATCATTAATCTGTTGATGCTTTGGTTACATTGATTCTGAGACATGCCAAGGTTGTGTTATCTGTATTATAAAGTATGCAGCACAAGGGGTTTGAATGGTTTAGTGGGGAGAGTGGACCCTTAGTGACTTAGTGCCTATAAGATTATGTATACCAATTTTGGCACTATCAAAAAGTTGCCAGTATTTGGCAAATCAAGTGTCAAGTTTTTGTCTCATGCCAAATTTTGGCCCCAATCCAATCCCAAAATCTTTATATTTTTGTAGTATTCTGTTGTAAATGTTCATTGCTAGTATTCTGCTATAATTGTCATTCTATATGCAGTATATATGAATACTAAACGAGTGCAGCGTTGTTCTTTTATGTTCTTGATCTCTCAATGGTGCTCATTGAAGTCTTTCACCCTGCTGATTGGAATCCAAGTCGATTGAAAGCATGGTCAATTAAAGGAGCAGAGGGAAGCATCAATGCTACACTTGAAGCTGAATCAAAGTTAGGTTTCTCTAACACCAGAAAGACTTTTTCATCTGCAGTTCTTTTCTAAAGCTATTTGCATGCTAGGTTGTGTTACAAGATTGTATTTTTATGCTTGTGTACACTCTGAGTTTGCCCATCCGGGTCTTTTTTTACATGTAAGCTCTTTAATATTACAAAATCTGCCATTCTGCATGAAATGTTTAAGCACAATATTTGTTTTGAAAGAAGTTTTGATTTCTCTGATTTAGCAGAAACTCAATCAAATTAATTTCAGTACAAATGCATGAAAGTTAGAATAGTATGTGCTTGTCGAATTTTAATGTAAGGTCAATCACATGTGTAATGTGTTGGTCGAATTTTGTAAATAAAACAATATCAGGCTTTGTGAGCTCGTCAAGCCTCCGATGAGTCAAGCTTGAGCTTGAGCTCATCCCTAAGCTCGCGAGCTGAGCTAGAGCTCACCATTTGGCTCGTGATGCAAATCAAGCTCAAGACGAACTTCATTATATTCGCGTGTGCTTTGTTGTTTCCCTTACAATCATTTAGTCCACCAAAGAACATAATTATTTCCAATTCCTTGCCTTCTGATGTGAACTATAAACTTGTTCATGTTTTTGTAGATGGGTGATGCTCTGTCAACAGAAGCATCCAAAGTTCATATGGACAGAAGAAGTGTTTAGCAAAGGCTTCTGTTGTTTACGACAGCAAGGGTGAAGCTCATTTGCCCGCAAGATAATTTTAGTTCCTCTGTCAAACTGAATCATATTCTTTTGGTGTTATCTAACCCTGCACATGAAGCTCCATGAGCGACAAGCATTAGAGCTAGAGGCAAAGTTCAACTGAATAATATTCTGTCATGTGCGTGTATGATCTAAAAAATAAAGCTAGTACAATTTAATTAGAATGCTCGTTGAGCGGTGATCATTTTAGTAGCACTTAATACTCAGTTTTGCTGGTCATGTAATAAAAATAATCATCTCATGTTATGTATCATTGTATGTGGATCAAAGTGGACCCAGAAATGGAATACCTTGCTCACATAGATTTTGACCAGCCTATTCAGATGTAGGTGCTTATTACTAGATAAGCTTAATGTTGACTTCAATTTTATGCTGCATAATCCGTATAAAATAGTAGTTCTGTTTTGGATGATCCAGTTTGACATATACATTTAGTTGTGCGTCAATGGGGTGACTTAATTTTCACATATAATGGAATATTGACATGCTTGAAAGGGTTGGCATCAACGTTCTGCAGATTTGGAAATGGACGAGGGACATGAGGTTGTTACTGCAAAAGTGATGGTTCATATCTATCTATTTCTAGGGGGTGTTTCGTCAAATGTACATTAAGTGGGAACAGTCCCCTCCACCATGATCTGTGCCATTCATCTCCCATCAAATGGCTCAGATTTCGTTTTTCTATTCTTGCACCTGAAGCTGCTTTTCTATACTAGTTGCTCCCGAGATATAGCCGCATCGAGGGCGTTACAAGAGGCCACTGCTAGCATGCCATCCCTGACTTGGAATTCTATGCACTCATGATTGGAACTATTAGCAAGCATCCGCAAGTACTAATGTTCATTAAGGTAAAACCCAACCATAGCATTAAGATATATTGGTCCCCCTTCAATCCCGTATGCATCAATTTCTATGCTAGGTTGAAGCTTCTGTCACTCTTGCCCTCCAATACATAGTCCTATCAATATACAACTAACCCTAGGGTGTGATCCACGCACGCAATCATATGATGGACACCAAAGGACAACAAGATAACCACAAGCAAATTAAATCAATCATAGCAATTCATCAACCACCGATAGGATAACGAAAATCTACTCAGACATCATAGGATGGCAACACATCATTGGATAATAATATGAAGCATAAAGCACCATGTTCAAGTAGAGGGTACAGCGGGTTGCGGGAGAGTGGACCACTGTAGATAGAGTGGGGAAGGTGATGGAGGTGTTGGTGAAGATGGCGGAGGTGTTGGTGTAGATCGCGGTGATGATGATGATGGCCACGACAGCGTTCCGACGCCACTAGAAGAGAAGGGGAGAGGGGGCCCCTTCGTCTTCTTCTTCCTTGACCTCCTCCCTAGATGGGAGAAGGATTTACCCTCTGGTCCTTGGCCTCCATGGCATGGGAGGGGCGAGAGCCCCTCCGAGATTGGATCTGTCTCTCTGTCTCTCTCTATTTCTGCGTTTTCAGATTCTTCCCTTTCACCATTTCTTATATTCCTAGAGATCCGTAACTCCGATTGGGCTGAAATTTTGACACGATCTCTATCCAGAAATTAGCTTTCTTGCAGCGAAAGAAGGGCATCAACCACCTTACGGGGTGTCCACGAGGGTCAGGGGCGCGCCTGCCTCCCCAGGGCGCGCCCCCTACCTCGTGGGCCCCTCGAGCATCGTCTCGCGTGGATTCTTCTTCCCAAAAATCATATATATTCCAAAAAAAATCTCAGTCAGTTTTTATTCCATTTCGACTCCATTTGATATGGATATTCTGCGAAACAAAAAACATGCAACAAATAGGAACTGGCACTGGGCACTGGATCAATATGTTTGTCCCAAAAATAGTATAAAAAGTTGCCAAAAGTATATGAAAGTTGAATAATATTGGCATGGAACAATCAAAAATTATAGATACGACGGAGACATATCACGTAACGATAGCAATAGTAACTTAGCAAGAACAATATAAGATAAATTTGTAGGCATTGGATCGGTGACTTGTTGGATGATATTCATCATGAGACAGTTATAATAGGGCGATACAGCACTAGCTCCAGTTCATCGATATAATGTAGGCATGTATCCCGTAAATAGTCATACGTGCTTATGGAAAGAACTTGCATGCCATCTTTTGTCCTACCCTCCCATGGCAGCGGGGTCCTATTGGAAACTAAGGGATATTAAGGCCTCTTTTAATAGAGAACTGGAACAAAGCATTAACACATAGTGAATAAATGAACTCCTCAAACTAGGGTCATCAGCGGGAGTGGGCCCGGCTATTGTCACTCCGGGGTTGCCGGATCATAACATGTAGTAGGTGACTATAACTTGCAAGATCGGATCTAGAACATGGATATAATGGTGATAACATAAACGGTTCAAATCTGAAATCATGGCACCCGGGCTCAAAGTGACAAGCATTAAGCATGTCAAAGTCATAGCAACATCAATCTAAGAACATAGCGGATACTAGGGATCAAACCCTAACAAAACTAACTCGATTACATGATGAATCTCATCCAACTCCTCACCGACTAGCGAGCCTACGAAGGAATTACTCACTCCCGATGGGGAGCATAATGGAATTGGTGATGGAGAAGGGTTGGTGATGACGAAGAACGAAGACCCCCCTCTCCGGAGCCCCAAACAAACTACAGATCTTCCCTCCCGAGGAAGAACAGGGCTTGGCGGCGGCTCTGTCTCGTGGATCGCGATAATTCTTTCTCCTTGATTTTTTTTCTGGAAAAATAGGATGTTATAGCGTCGGTTTCAGGGTCTACGGGGCCACCAGGTGGGGACAACCCACCTAGGCGCGCCTGGTGAGGGGGGCGCGCCCTGGCGGGTTGTGGCCACCCAGGTGCCCCCTTCGGTAGGTCTTGGCTCCAGAAATTCTTATATATTGTATAAAAACTAGCGGGATGACCCGCGCATTTGCGCGGCTAGGTTTCCTATGTGTTTTAAATCTAAATTATTATTGGGATGTTACTATAGGATGTTATGGAGACTTTCAAAACTATATAACTATTTTGAGAAGCACAATATACACAAAAACTCATTTGTCAAAAACAATTGTAGCCGATATATATATCGTGAGGCAATATTAGTGGTCTCATTTAAATTTGTTTCATCTGTTATTCACCACGAGACAGTTATAACCTAGGGCGACACGGCACTAGCTCCAGTTCATCGATATAATGTAGGCATGTATCCCGTAAATAGTCATACGTGCTTATGGAAAGAACTTGCATGCCATCTTTTGTCCTACCCTCACGTGGCAGCGGGGTCCTACTGGAAACTAAGGGATATTAAGGCCTCCTTTTAATAGAGAACTGGAACAAAGCATTAACACATAGTGAATAAATGAACTCCTCAAACTATGGTCATCATCGTGAGTGGGCCCGGCTATTGTCACTCTGGGGTTGCCGGATCATAACATGTAGTAGGTGACTATAACTTGCAAGATCAGATCTAGAACATGGATATAATGGTGATAACATAAACGGTTCAAATCTGAAGTCATGGCACCCGGGCTCAAAGTGACAAACATTAAGCATGACAAAGTCATAGCAACATCAATCTAAGAACATAGTTGATACTAGGGATCAAACCCTAACAAAACTAACTCAATTACATGATGAATCTTATCCAACTCCTCACCGACCAGCGAGCCTAGCTACGAAGGAATTACTCACTCCCGGTGGGGAGCATCATGGAATTAGCGATGGAGAAGGGTTGGTAATGACGAAGAACGAAGACCCCCCTCTCCGGTGCCCCAAACAGACTCCAGATCTTCCCTCCCGAGGAAGAACAGGGCTTGGCGGCAACTCCGTCTCGTGGATCGCGATAATTCTTTCTCCTTGATTTTTTTCTGGAAAAATAGGATGTTATAGCGTCGGTTTCAGGGTCTGTGGGGCCACCAGGTGGGGACAACCCACCTGGGCGCGCCTGGTGAGGGGGGCGCGCCCTGGTGGGTTGTGGCCACCCAGGTGCCCCCTTTGGTAGGTCTTGGCTCCAGAAATTCTTATATATTATAAAAAAACTAGTGGGGTGACCCGCGCATTTGCGTGGCTACGTTTCCTATGTGTTTTAAATCTAAATTATTATTGGGATGTTACTATAGGATGTTATGTAGACTTTCAAAACTATATAACTATTTTGAGAAGCACAATATACACAAAAACTCATTGGTCAAAAACAATTGTAGCCGATATATATATCGTGAGGCAATATTAGTGGTCTCATTTAAATTTGTTTCATCTGTTATTCATCATGAGACAGTTATAACCTAGGGCGATACGACACTAGCTCCAGTTCATTGATAAAATGTAGGCATGTATCCCGTAAATAGTCATACGTGCTTATGGAAAGAACTTGCATGCCATCTTTTGTCCTACCCTCCCGTGGCAGCGGGGTCCTATTGGAAACTAAGGGATATTTAGGCCTCCTTTTAATAGAGAACTGGAACAAAGCATGAACACATAGTGAATAAATGAACTCATCAAATTATGGTCATCATCGGGAGTGGGCCCGGCTATTGTCACTTCGGGGTTGCCGGATCATAACACGTAGTAGGTGACTATAACTTGCAAGATCGGATCTAGAACATGGATATAATGGCGATAACATAAACGGTTCAAATCTGAAATCATGGCACCCGGGCTCAAAGTGACAAGCATTAAGCATGGCAAAGTCATAGCAACATCAATCTAAGAACATAGTGGATACTAGGAATCAAACCCTAGCAAAACTAACTCGATTACATGATGAATCTCATCCAACTCCTCACCGACCAGCGAGCCTACGAAGGAATTACTCACTCCCAGTGGAGAGCATCATGGAATTGGCGATGGAGAAGGGTTGGTGATGACGAAGAACGAAGACCCCCCTCTCCGGAGCCCCAAACAGACTCCAGATCTTCCCTCCCGAGGAAGAACAGGGCTTGGCGACGGCTCCGTCTTGTGGATCATGATAATTCTTCTTCCTTGATTTTTTTCTAGAAAAATAGGATGTTATAGCGTCGGTTTCAGGGTCTGCGGGGCCACCAGGTGGGGACAACCCACCTGGGTGCGCCTGGTGAGGGGGGGCGCCCTGGTGGGTTGTGGCCACCCAGGTGCCCCCTTTGGTAGGTCTTGGCTCCAGAAATTCTTATATATTATATAAAAACTAGCGGGGTGACCCGCGCATTTGCGCGGCTAGGTTTCCTATGTGTTTTAAATCTAAATTATTATTGGGATGTTACTATAGGATGTTATGTAGACTTCCAAAACTATATAACTATTTTGAGAAGCACAATATACACAAAAAACTCATTGGTCAAAAACAATTGTAGCCGATATATATATCGTGAGGCAATATTAGTGGTCTTATTTAAATTTGTTTCATTTGTTGATGAGTTTTTAGCAACAATTTTCGCATCGAAGAACAGAAAACATATCATTGTGGTAAGCTCATGTCATTCCAAGCTACATAATGTTGTCTGTCTTTAATCATTGTACAAAAAACAACCCAAAAAATGTAATATCTAACCTAATATTGTGTGTGGGCACCAGCTAAATTTTGGCATATGTATGTATTTAATACTGATAACTATGGTGAAAAGTTAGGAAATCTTGGCCTGTTTTATGTATTTTTTTCCTCGCATGTATCCTCTGGTATGTTTATTTGATTTTCCTCAAAATTGTATTAGCTGCTTTGATCACTTATATTGGAGACATAGTTCCACTATAATAAATAAGTGTTTGCTTGCTTGCCAACTATATATCCAATCTATTTGTGTAAGGCTGCAGTGTAGTATATATGGAGTAATGGACAACAACATGTCATATTATCGGTGCCTAAATTCAGATTAATTTCGTGCTATAATCATCCAACTTAGCTTGATTATTCTTGTTTCAAAAGACATTTGGTTGTCACGTAGATGTGAAATTGGTAATGAAACTCGCTAACCTGGAGAAGAGCGACAATACACAGTGAAGTACTGAATTTGATAGCAGTGATCTCAAACCCTATGCCAGACAAATTTGTCTTTCACGTGTCTTTGTTTGCACATACTTTGGCTGCTGCGCAGGCTACTGAATATCTTACCTGTCTAAGATGCTACGATGGATCCTGCCAGTGTGAAGGATGCACTACCAAGTCGTGGACCGGCGAGTCTGCCGGCTGCCATGCTCGCGGCAACATCGCCGCCTCACCAGTGTACAGCCCCGTGGCACGTGGAAGGCCTTCAGTAATAAGTATTTTTGTTAGATGTACTCCGGACTATTTTAAGTGATTGTGCAACGGTCAGTCCGATTCAATGTTGACCTGATGATGTAAATGTGTAGAACTGTTCAAAAAGTTATTTAATTGGAGTACATCTCATATAAGTTGGTCAATCAAAAAGTTATTGAATTGAAAACTTACCACAGTTTGCTCATAATTGGGGAGCTCCGCATTTTGTTCAATTTTTTTCTATTTAGTTTCTCCTGCATGTCCTACAATGCTCATGTATTAGTAGCTCCAATGAACATCATCTTGGTTGAAACAGAATGAATTGTATTTGCAATACATGGTACACCAGGGATTAATTGTACTACTACAACAAATATTTTCTTTGGTATGCACTGACCCGTTTGTTTTATAATGAATAGGCAAATAATCTTTTTATTGGTCTGCAAATAAGATTAAACTTGATATACAAATCCAGTCGGAGTAGAGGTAGCTATGCCAATGTCGTGCTGCAAAATAAAATGACAAAAACGATTATTATAGTAATCAAGGACCCAAAAGGTTTCAGGTTAGGCATGTGCTATCCAACTCTAAATTTTATTTACAAAGGTGTATCATTAATCTAAATCCTTAAGCACATCGATCAAGAATCCAACAATCTACACCCATTAATTCTAGCAGCCACTAAATCAGAGGTATGTAGAACATGAACAAACCTTAGAATAGACATGCTTGATTTTTCTTGTTTCGAGAGTCGATTGATTGTCACGTACATGTTAGCTTGGTGATCAAATTAGCTTCATTGAAATCGAGCAATAAACACAAAACTTGCTAGGAGCAAGCTCAAGACCCTATTCCACATAATTATTGATACGTCTCCAACGTATCTTTAATTTTTGATTGTTCCATGCTATTATATTATCAACCTTGAATGTTTTATATGCCTTTATATCCTATTTTATATGATTTTTGGGACTAACCTATTAACCTATAGCCCAGTGCCAGTTTCTGTTTTTTTCCTTGTTTTAGAGTATCGCAAAAAAGGAAAATCAAACGGAGTCCAATTGACCTGAAACTTCACGAAATTTATTTTTGGAAGGAAAGCAACCCGGGAGACTTGGAGTCCAAGTCAAGGAAGCTTCGAGGAAGCCACGAGGTAGGGGGGCGCGCCCACCCCCCTGGGCGCGTCCTCCACCCTTGTGGGCCCCTCGTGGCTCCCCTGATGTACTTCTTCCGCCAATATATCTCCATATACCCTAAAACGATCGGGGAGCACAATAGATCGGGAGTTCCGCCGCCAGAATCCCCCGTAGCCACCAAAAGCCAATCTAGACCCGTTCCGGCACCCTGCCGGAGGGGGAATCCCTCTCCGGTGGCTATCTTCATCATCCTGGTGCTCTCCATAACGAGGAGGGAGTAGTTCTCCCTCGGGGCTGAGGGTATGTACCAGTAGCTATGTGTTTGATCTCTCTCTCTCTCTCTCTCTCTCTCTCTCTCTCTCTCTCGCGCGCGCGCGCGTTCTTGATTTGGCACGATCTTGATGTATCGCGAGCTTTGTTATTATAGTTGGATCTTATGTTTCTCCTACCCCTCTACTCTCTTGTAATGGATTGAGTTTCCCCTTTGAAGTTATCTTATCAGATTGAGTCTTTAAAGATTTGAGAACACTTGATGTATGTCTTGCCGTGCGTATCTGTGGTGACAACGGGATATCACGTGATTCACTTGATGTATGTTTTGGTGATCAACTTGCGGGTTCCGCCCATGAACCTATGCATAGGGGTTGGCACACGTTTTCGTCGTGATTCTCTGATAGAAACTTTGGGGCACTCTTTGAGGTTCTATGTGTTGGTTGAATAGATGAATCTGAGATTGTGTGATGCATATCGTATAATCATACCCATGGATACTTGAGGTGACATTGGAGTATCTAGGTGACACTAGGGTTTTGATTGATTTGTTTCTTAAGGTGTTATTCTAGTATGAACTCTAGGGCTGTTTCTGACACTTATAGGAATAGCCCAACGGATTGATTGGAAAGAATAACTTTGAGGTGGTTTCGTACCCTACCATAATCTCTTCGTTCGTTCTCCACTATTAGTGACTTTGGAGTGACTCTTTGTTGCATGTTGAGGGATAGTTATGTGATCCAATTATGTTATTATTGTTGAGAGGACTTGCACTAGTGAAAGTATGAACCCTAGGCCTTGTTTCCTATCATTGCAATACCATTTATACTCACTTTTATCATTAGTTACCTTGCTGTTTTTATATTTTCAGATTACAAAAACTATTATCTACTATCCATATACCACTTGTAGCACCATCTCTTCGCCGAACTAGTGCACCTATACAATTTACCATTGTATTGGGTGTGTTGGGGACACAAGAGACTCTTTGTTATTTGGTTGCAGGGTTGCTTGAGAGAGACCATCTTCATCCTACGCCTCCTACGGATTGATAAACCTTAGGTCATCCACTTGAGGGAAATTTGCTACTGTCCTACAAACCTCTGCACTTGGAGGCCCAACAACGTCTACAAGAAGAAGGTTGTGTAGTAGACATCAAGCTCTTTTCTGGCGCCGTTGCCGGGGAGGTTAGCGCTTGAAGGTATATCTTTAGATCTTGCAATCGAATCTTTTTGTTTCTTGTTTTATCACTAGTTTAGTTTATAAAAGAAAATTACAAAAAATGGAATTAAGTTTGCCTCATACTCTTCATCTTTTTAATATCTTTCGTGAGTATGATGGAAAGGAAAATTGTGCCAAAGTGTTAGAAGAAGAATGCATTAAAATGTTTGGCACTAAATCTTTGAATGATGAGCATGATTGCAATGTTGTTAGTGTGAACTCCTTGAATACCCATGATGCTAATGATATGCAAAGTCATAAGCTTGGGGAAGCTATGTTTGATGAAGATGATATTTTTTGTCCCCCAAGTTTTGATGAGCAAATTTAT
Source organism: Triticum aestivum (assembly GCF_018294505.1). Classification (NCBI taxonomy): domain Eukaryota; kingdom Viridiplantae; phylum Streptophyta; class Magnoliopsida; order Poales; family Poaceae; genus Triticum; species Triticum aestivum. Next base: position 728,675,526 of record NC_057797.1, read on the forward strand.
TATGATGAAAGCATGCCTCCTATTTATGATGATTATATTGATGAAAGTATATTTGGAGAGGTCATGACTTTATTTTGTGATGAATCCACTATCCCGGAAGAGGTTCCAATTGATTATGAGAACAAAGTTGCTATCTATGATGATTATTGTGATGACTTGTATGATATAAGGAATAATGATATCCATGAAACTTGTCATTATGATTTTAGTTTTCAATTGGATTATGCCTCACATGATAATTATTTTGTTGAGTTTGCTCCCACTATTATTCATGAGAAGAAATTTGCTTATGTGGAGAGTAATAAAAATTCTATGCTTGTAGATCATGAAAAGAATGCTCTATGTGATGGTTATATTGTTGAATTCATTCATGATGCTACTGAAAATTATTATGAGGGAGTAATATATGCTTATAGGAATTGCAATAATATCAAGTTTCCTCTCTATGTGCTTAAAGTCTTGAAGTTATGCTTGTTTTGCTTCCTATGCAAGTTGATTCTTGTTCCCACAAGTTGTTTGCACAAAAATCCCTATGCATAGGAAGTGGGTTAGACTTAAATGTGCTAGTCATATTCTTCATGATGCTCTCTTATGTTTCAATTCTTATCTTTTATGTGAGCATCATTGAAATCATCATGCCTAGCTAGGGGCGTTAAACGATAGCGCTTGTTGGGGACGCAACCCAACTTTATTTTTGTTCCTTGATTTTTGCTCCTGTTTAGTAATAAATAATTTATCTAGCCTATGTTATTGTTGTGTTTTTGTTTTAATTAGTGTTTGTGCCAAGTAGAACCGTTGGGAAGACTTGGGGAAAGTCTTTTGATCTTGCTGTAAAAAACAGAAACTTTAGCGCTCACGAGAATTGCTGCCATTTTTATTTGGAGAGTGATATTTAGTTAATTATTTTTTCAGATGATTAATAGACAAATTCCTCAGGTCCACAAATTTATTTAGGATTTTATGAGTTCCAAAATATACGTTTGATACAGATTACTACAGACTGTTCTGTTTTTGACAGATTCTGTTTTTCGTGTGTTGTTTGCTTATTTTGATGAATCTATGGCTAGTAAAAGAGTTTATAAACCATAGAGAAGTCGGAATACAGTAGGTTTAACACCAATATAAATAAATAATGAGTTCACTACAGTACCTTGAAGTGGTGTTTTATTTTCTTATACTAACGGAGCTTACGAGTTTTCTGTTAAGTTTTGTGTTGTGAAGTTTTCAAGTTTTGGGTAAGATTCGATGGACTATGGAATAAGGAGTGGCAAGAGCCTAAGCTTGGGGATGTCCAAGGCACCCCAAGGTAATATTCAAGGACAACCAAGAGCCTAAGCTTGGGGATGCCCCGGAAGGCATCCCCTCTTTCGTCTTCGTTCATCGGTAACTTTACTTGGAGCTATATTTTTATTCACCACATGATATGTGTTTTGCTTGGAGCGTCAATTTATTTTGTTAGGATTTGCTTTCTGTTATTTAGAACAATGTTTTGCATATTTTATTTCAATAAAAGTGGCATTGATAGCCTTTACTATGCCTATTTTACAAGTCCTTATGTTGCTGTTTGAAAACAGAAAGTTTACCGCTGTTGCAATAATTCCCTAGAAAAGTAAGAATGTGATAAAATGTTGAAACCTTTTGCATATTAAGCTCTGATAAATTTACTACAGTGGTAATTTTCTTTCATAATTTTTGGAGTAGGGAAGTATGGATCTTGCTGCACTCTTTACAGACTGTCCTGTTTAGGCAGATTGCTGTTATGTTTGCATTGTTTGCATATGTTTGCATTGTTTGCATATGTTGGCTTCTTTAATGATTCTATTTGAGGATAGGACTATTAAATATGCAGAGGCATTTAGTATGAAATTTTGAATAATAATTTTAGTGATTTGCTACAGTAGAGTATGATAGGCTTTTTGCAATGGTTTATACTAACTTATCTCATGAGTCCTTGTTGAGTTTTGTGTGGATGAAGCTTTTGAGATTTAGTGAGACCGTGATATGAGAGGAATTAAGGAGACACAAAAGCTCAAGCTTGGGGATTCCCAAGGCATCCCAAGATAATATTTCAAGAAGTCTCAAGCGTCTAAGCTTGGGGATGCCCCGGTTGGCATCCCACCTTTCTTCTTCAACAACTATCGGTTAGTATCGGTTGATCCTAAGTTTTTGCTTCTTCACATGATGTTTGCTATTCTTAGATGTCATTTTATTTTGTTCTGCTTGCTGTTTGAATAAAGTATCAAGATCTGAAATCCTTAAGTGTTAGAGAGTCTTCATATAGTTGCATGATTATTCGACTACTCATTGATCTTCACTTATATCTTTCGGAGTAGTTTGTTATTTGCTCTAGTGCTTCACTTATATATTTTTCGAGCTCGGTGGTGGTTTTATTTTATAGAAATAGATGAACTCTCGTGCTTCACTTATATTATTTTGAGAGTCCTAAACAACATGGTAATTTGCTTTGGTTATGAATTTAGTCCTAATATGATGGGCATCCAAGAGGGATATAATAAAAACTTTCATATAGAGTGCATTGAATACTATGAGAAGTTTGATACTTGATGATTGTTTTGAGATATGAAGATGGTGATATTAGAGTCATGCTAGTTGAGTAGTTGTGAATTTGGGAAATACTTGTGTTGAAGTTTGTGATTCCCGTAGCATGCACGTATGGTGAACCGTTATGTGATGAAGTCGGAGCATGATTTATTTATTGATTGGCTTCCTTATGAGTGGCGGTCGGGGACGAGCGATGGTCTTTTCCTACCAATCTATCCCCCTAGGAGCATGCACGCAATACTTTGTCTCGATAACTAATAGATTTTTGCAATAAGTATGTGAGTTCTTTATGACTAATGTTGAGTCCATGGATTATACGCACTCTCACCCTTCCACCATTGCTAGTCTCTCGAGTACGGCGCAACTTTCGCCGGTACCTTAAACCCACCATATACCTTCCTCAAAACAGCCACCATACCTACCTATTATGGCATTTCCATAGCCATTTCAAGATATATTGCCATGCAACTTTCCACCATTCCGTTTATTATGACACGCTCCATCATTGTCATATTGCTATGCATGATCATGTAGTTGACATTGTATTTGTGGCAAAGCCACCGTTCATAATTCTTTCATACATGTCACTCATGAGTCATTGCACATCCGGGTACACTGCCGAAGGCATTCATATAGAGTCATATCTTGTTCTAAGTATCGAGTTGTAATTCTTGAGTTGTAAGTAAATAAAAGTGTGATGATCATCATTATTAGAGCATTGTCCCAGTGAGGAAAGGATGATGGAGACTATGATTCCCCCACAAGTCGGGATGAGACTCCGGACGAAAATAAATAAATAAAAGAGGCCGAAGAAGCCCAAATAAAAAAATAAGAGAAAATAGGCCATAAAAAAAGAGAAAGGCCCAAATAAAATAAAATAAAAATAAAAAAATGAGAGAAAAAGAGAGAAGGGGCAATGCTACTATCCTTTTACCACACTTGTGCTTCAAAGTAGCACCATGATCTTCATGATAGAGAGTCTCCTATGTTGTCACTTTCATATACTACTGGGAATCTTTCATTATAGAACTTGGCTTGTATATTCCAATGATGGGCTTCCTCAATATGCCCTAGGTCTTCGTGAGCAAGCAAGTTGGATGAACACCCACTTAGTTTCTTTTGTTGAGCTTTCATACATTTATAGCTCTAGTGCATCCGTTGCATGGCAATCCCTACTCACTCACATTGATATCTATTGATGGACATCTCCATAGCCCGTTGATACGCCTAGTTGATGTGAGACTATATTCTCCCTTTTTTGTCTTCTCCACAACAACCCTTCTATTCCACATATAGTGTTATATCCATGGCTCACGCTCACGTATTGCGTGAAGATTGAAAAAGTTTGAGAACATCAAAAGTATGAAACAATTGCTTGGCTTGTCATCGGGGTTGTGCATGATTTAAATATTTTGTGTGGTGAAGATGGAGCATAGCCAGACTATATGATTTTATAGGGATATCTTTCTTTGGCCATGTTATTTCGAGAAGACATAATTGCTTAGTTAGTATGCTTGAAGTATTATTATTTTTATGTCAATATTATACTTTTGTCTTGAATCTTATGGATCTGAATATTCTTGCCACAATAAAGAGAAATACATGATGAATATGTTAGGTAGCATTCCACATAAAAAAAATTCTGTTTTTATCATTTACCTACTCAAGGACGAGCAGGAATTAAGCTTGGCGATGCTGATACGTCTCCAACGTATCTATAAATTTTGATTGTTCCATGCTATTATATTATCAACCTTGGATGTTTTATATGCCTTTATATGCTATTTTATATGATTTTTGGGACTAACCTATTAACCTAGAGCCTAGTGCCAGTTTCTGTTTTTTTCCTTGTATTAGATTATCGCAGAAAAGGAAAATCAAATGGAGTCCAATTGACCTGAAACTTCACGAAACTTATTTTTGGAAGGAAAGCAACCCAGGAGACTTGGAGTCCACGCCAAGGAAGCTTCAAGGAAGCCACGAGGTAGGGGGGCGCGCCCACTCCCCTGGGCGCGCCCTCCACCCTCGTGGCTCCCCTGACGTACTTCTTCCGCCTATATATCTCCATATACCCTAAAACGATCGGGGAGCACAATAGATCGGGAGTTTCGCCGCCAGAAGCCTCCGTAGCCACCAAAAGCCAATCTAGACCCGTTCCGGCACCCTGTCGGAGGGGGAATCCCTCTCCGGTGGCTATCTTCATCATCCCAGTGCTCCCCATGACGAGGAGGGAGTAGTTCTCCCTCGGGGCTGAGGGTATGTACCAGTAGCTATGTGTTTGATCTCTCTCTCTCTCTCTCTCTCTCTCATGTTCTTGATTTGGCATGATCTTGATGTATCGCGAGCTTTGTTATTATAGTTGGATCTTATGTTTCTCGTCCCCCTCTACTCTCTTGTAATGGATTGAGTTTCCCCTTTGAAGTTATCTTATCGGATTGAGTCTTTAAAGATTTGAGAACACTTGATGTATGTCTTGTCGTGCGCTCTGTGGTGACAATGGGATATCACATGATTCACTTGATGTATGTTTTGGTGATCAACTTGCCGGTTCCGCCCATGAACCTATGCATAGGGGTTGTCACACGTTTTCATCGTGATTCTCCGGTAGGAACTTTGGGGCACTCTTTGAGGTTCTATGTGTTGGTTGAATAGATGAATCTAAGATTGTGTGATGCATATCGTATAATCATACCCACGGATACTTAAGGTGACATTGGAGTATCTAGGTGACACTAGGGTTTTGGTTGATTTGTGTCTTAAGGTGTTATTCTAGTACAAACTCTAGGGCTGTTTGTGACACTTATAGGAATAGCCCAATGGATTGATTGGAAAGAATAACTTTGAGGTGGTTTCGTACCCTACCATAATCTCTTCGTTCGTTCTCCGCTATTAGTGACTTTGGAGTGACCCTTTGTTGCATGTTAAGGGATAGTTATGTGATCCAATTATGTTATTATTGTTGAGAGGACTTGCACTAGTGAAAGTATGAACCCTAGGCCTTGTTTCCTATCATTGCAATACCATTTATACTCACTTTTATCATTAGTTACCTTGCTGTTTTTATATTTTTAGATTACAAAAACTATTATCTACTATCCATATACCACTTGTATCACCATCTCTTCGCTGAACTAGTGCACCTATACAATTTACCATTGTATTGGGTGTGTTGGGGACACAAGAGACTCTTTGTTATTTGGTTGCAGGGTTGCTTGAGAGAGACCATCTTCATCCTACACCTCCTACGGATTGATAAACCTTAGGTCATCCACTTGAGGGAAATTTGCTACCGTCCTACAAACCTCTGCACTTGGAGGCCCAACAACGTCTACAAGAAGAAGGTTGTGTAGTAGACATCAATTACCTCCTACTCATCTCTTCATTTGCACATACTTTAGCTGTTGGGCATGCCCCTGAACATCTAAGTCTCTAAGCATATCAACCGAGAACCGAACAATCTGCATCAATTAGTTCTAGAAACCACTAAATTGTGCTACGCAGAAGATGAACAAACCTAAATTGTTACCCAGTAGGTGGCTGTGGAATTATCAATGTTATATCTAGACGTCGTTGCCACAGGGACAGTTGCACTATGAGAGGGGATGAGCAAGACATGGGGTGGAGAGTCGTTACCGATATGGAGAAAGCGGCCGCACATGTAGCAGATTCAGAGCTGGTGCCCTGGCCTTGCTGTCCTAGAAGTCCACCAACAACTGCTGGCGATGGTGTGGAGCTACAGCTTGTGCGGCCTCCTGTTCTTTTCCAAGCCATCCACGACCTGGCCTACTGCACCTCCCCTACCAACAGATCCATCGCCATGAATCCAGTCACCGAGGTTCACACCAGTCCATGATATAACATACCAGCGATGATGTGGACCTTCTGTGCTGAAGATCATGTGCCTAGTCTTGTCGGCCGCGTTGTTGCCGGTGAGAAGGTCTTGAGGAGGCACCGGCCCATGTAGCGATCCTTGGTGCGTGCGGTACTTGATGGTTGCCACCACCTAGTCCTCCTTCTTAGAGATCTTCATCTGCTTCACTTGCACCGCAGCTGGTTGTACTTCATGTCTGTAGTTGACAACTACGTGCTGGTGGAGTCCCATAGTATGATTTTTTTTGTTATATCCCATAGTGTGAATCGTGAAGCACTAAAGCTGGTGGAGTCTGGACTGATTATTTTTTCATAAATGAGGTGCCAACACCCGTATTCTAACCGGACTCGATCGTGTTTTTATTTTGGGGTGGTCGTGCTGTTCATTTTTTTTGAGGGAAGAAAGAAGGCTTGATGGGATTATTCCTTCATTAAACTTGTAGGTCACCTTTTCTTGTACATCTCCTTTTCCTATAGGAGTACATGATATGTGTCAAATTCTTGTCCTATTATAATCTGAACTGGAATAGGTCACATGCCTTCTTAATTACACGTACAACATATGGGGCTCCATGCATACTTGGAAGTCTCCTTGCCTTATACGTAATTATGCTTTGCACTTTTCTATCATAAAACATGTACGTGAGTGCTAAAAAAACATGTACGTGACAGATTTCCTATGTGCAAAAAAGGTTTCTACATAATATTTGTATGTAACGTTTACATCTTTAAATCTTAGTCGTTAATCTCCAAAATCAAAGGTCGAGATAATTTAATATATGTGGATGAACGTGGTGTCCTGTTTGACTTATGTTTTAATTATATAATAGATTCCTCGCAAAGTTTCGTTCCATTCCGAGAACTTTTATTTCTGCACAAAAACAACACCATGGTAGTTCTGCTAAAAACAACGTCAGTCCGGGGTTAGTTTCATTCAAATCATGCAAATTAGAGTCCAAAACACGATGGAAAGCGTTAGGAAAAGTAGATACGTTGGAGACGTATCAACTCCCCCAAGTTTAAACCTTTGCTTGTCCTCAAGCATTTCAGTTGATAAACTGAAAGTGAAAAAGAAAAACTTTTACAAACACTTTTGCTCTTGCTTAAACAACACCCAGGTTTTCAGCCAACATTATAACTAACCATGCCGACAATAACACTTAAAGATTATATTAACTCATATCAATGACATAATCAGCTAGCGAGCAATAATAAGACATCTCAAAAGGCAACACGTTGTCAAAACAACCATGATATAATATGACAATAGTGGTATCTCGCTAGCCCTTTCTGAGATTGCAAAACATAAATGTAGAGCACCTCCAAAGTCCAAGTTGTGACTAAATATTGTAATTCATGGTAGAAAAGATCCAGTCATGATGCACGCAGCATTAGCTACACATAATGCATAAGTCATGACAGCTGTGCTCTCAGGTTCTAGCGCTTGTTTTAGAAGTTGATGACACAACATAAAAGTAAATAGATAGTCCCTTCGCAGAGGGAAGTAGTGATTTGCAGAGGTGTGAGAGCTCAAGTCTTAAAACAGAGATAAATGATATTTTGAGACATGCACCCTTCTCATTTACTTCACGACTATTAGTTATCAATATCTCCCATGCTAAACAAGTCCAAGAGATAAAAAGTAAAGGTTTTGACTCCATTGAGAGTTTTTGTTTAAATTCGAGCGATCAACTCTTTTTGTGTTTTCCAGTTTGGGACTAGGCATTCCTATTACCACCCTTTTCTCGTGCGACGGCGAGTGAATAAACACTCAACCTGAGAGCATGGAAGATACCGACCACCTCCTGTCGTTCCATGAACGATCTAGGCACACAAAACGGATATTTTTTTAGAAGTTTTTAGAGGTGGTACATGCAAATCTACTTAGGACGGCAGGGTAATACCTCATATAGGTAGGTATGGTGGACTCATCTGGAATAACTTTGGATTCAAGGTTTTTGATGTATAAGCAGAATCCCCACTTAGTATAGGTGAACGCTAGCAATTAGATTGACACTACTAGGAAAAGGGCTATAGCTAATATGGACATTAATTGCGCACCATGTATATGGTGCGCCACTGCTATATAGCAGTGGCGCACCAGATACATGTGCGCCATTAGTGTCCTCATTACTAATGGCACAACAGACACACGGTGCGCCATTACTAGCAATTTTTTCCAAAACTATTAATGGCGCAGCAGGGCACAATGCACCATTACTAGTTTTAACTAGTAATGGCGCACCACACGCTCAGTGCGCCACTACTGGCAATTTTTGTTACTTTTTTTCCAAAGTAGTAATGGCGCACCTGGGCAAAGTGCGCCATTACTAGCTCAAACTAGTAATGGCGCACCACACCCACGGTGCGCCACTACCGAGAATTATTTTTTTTTGCAAAACTAGTAATGGCGCACCCCTGGTAGGTGCACCATTAGTAACCAGGGTTACTAATGGCGCATTTGTAGGTGGTGCGCCATTAGTAACATGAGACCAGCTAGATATTTTGGACAGCCACCTACCACACTCACTTTCCCCACTTCATTCTCTCCTCCTCCCCCTCCTCCAAGCTTGTCTCGGCTGCCTCCTCCTCACCTCATTTGCACCATAGATTCACCAAAATCAAGTGGTTAAAATACCTTTTTTGATAGGTAAGTAAGGGGAAAGCTTTCTTTATGTTGTAGATCTACTTTTTTCTCCCTCCAACAATGTGCACATGCACTTTGATGGCCTAGCTAGATCTACTTATGTTTGTGGTGTTGCATATGTTTGTGGTGTTGCATATATGTTTGTGTTTGCAGGTACCGGTATTTGAAATGCGATAGTTGCCAATATTTTGCCGAAATGTTGATTCATTTCCGTTTCGGCGAGAATTTGGCACTATGCATTCTTTTTGGTCCTATTTTTAGGCAAAGTCATGCCAAATTTTTTCTTGGTTCTAAAATATCGTTTTGCTCTACCCCGCAGGCGACCATGGTCCGCACGATGACAGAAGGCATCGTGAATAGGTTTTTGAGCTCCGCGAAGGCCGAGATGCTTCAAAAGAACGAGACAGAGATAAGATGCCCGTGTCAAAGATGGAAGCTGAAGGGCCTTATTGTGGACCCGGATTCCGGGCAGCTGCGGGACCACCTACCCTTGCGTGGTTTCATGGATGGCTATCGGTGGCAAGGTGATGAAGATGACTATGAAGTCATCCATGGGGGCCGGGCAAGAAATGAGGAAGGGCAGCAAGACAACCACCGCGGCAAGGGCGGGCGAGAAGACGAAGAATCTCCAGGACATGATCACGATGGTGATGCCGGACATGATGATGAGGAAGATCAAGACGAAGGGCATGATCATGAAGATGAAGATTCCAGAGCAGACGAGGATGGACCATCGATGGGCTGGGTGCAGGACCCTCATATTCAAGAGCTACTTCTCAAGTAGATGGATAACGCAAGAGCTGCCGCCCGAGAGAAAGCCAAGCTGGATCAACTGGAGATAGACGCGGTTACTCCATTGTATGAAGGATGCAGGCCCGAGGATACCCGCTGAAAGTAACGCTCATGGCTCTGGAGATGAAGGTAAAACACAAAATGACCGACACATGCTTCGATGAGAACATGTCATTCTGGCACGAACGTCTTCCCAAGGGGAACAAGTGCCCGACCAGTTTCGAGGAGGCAAAGAAAATCGTGTGTCCTCTGGATTTACCGCACGTGAAATACCATGTGTGCATGAACAATTGCATCATTTATCGGGACGAGCACGCGAAGTATACCATATGTCCGGTGTGCGGCGTCACTCGATACAAGAAGAGGAAGAAAGCTCCTCAAAAAGTGGTGTGGTACTTTCTGATCACTCCTCGTCTGCAGTGGTATTTCGCGGACCCTAAGCTAGCAAAGCTCCTGCGTTGGCACGCGGATAGAGAGGAGAAGAAGCGAGAAGATGACGGAAATGATCCGGAGATAAATAAAAAAGACAAGATGCCGAGTCACCCTAAGGATGCGAGCCAGTGGCAAGCATTGAACTTCGAACACCCAGAATTTGGGGACGATCCAAGGAACATCGTGCTGGGCGCGAGCACCGATGGAGTCAATCCGTTTAGCAGCCAGAAAAGCACACATAGCACCTGGCCTGTGTTTGTGTGGATGTACAACCTTCCCCCTGGTTGTGCATGAAGAGGAAGTACATTCACATGAGTATGCTAATTGAAGGGCCGAAACAACCAGGGAATGACATCAATATCTGGGGCTGCTAAAAGAGGAGCTAGACACACTATGGAAAACGCCAGCCAATACGTGGGACGCCGCAGAGAAAGGATATTTCCCTATGAGAGCCACACTGCTCACGACGGTGCACGACTATCTCGGTTACGGATATCTCGCGGGGCAGGTGGTCCACGGATTTTCTGGATGCGTTAGGTGCACGGATGACACAACGTATCACCAGCTAGATAGAGATCCCGGGTCTTCAAAAACCGTGTTCATGGGACATCGAAGGTGGCTTCGTGACGATGACCCATGGAGAAAACGCAAGGATCTGTTCGATGGTGAAACCGAACCCCGAAGACACCCGCGTACGAGGAGCAGCGAGGAAATAGACGAGCTGTTGAAAAATTGGAAAGATTGCCTACTACCGGGAAAGAAGCAAAAGGCGCCAGAGCCGGGAAAGAAGCGAAAGGCGCCAGAGCCGCTGCTGAAGGTATGGAAAACAAGGTCTGTTTTCTGGGACTTGCCGTACTGGAAGATCCACCGTGTGCCTCATAGCCTTGATGTCATGCATATCACGAAGAATGTGTGCGAGAGTCTGCTTGGTACCCTGCTCAACATGCCAGAGAGGACCAAAGATGGGCCGAAAGCAAGGGCAGACTTGAAAACAATGGGCATTAGGGAGGAGCTTCACGCTAATGATGATGAGGCGAAGCAGGACACGGAAATTCGTCGCAAAGGCAAAAAGGCCAAGAAGACCGGAAATGACTACCCTCCCGTGTGCTTCACTCTAAGTCAGGAGGAGATCGAGCAGTTTTTCACCTGCCTCGTAGGAGTAAAATTTCCTTACGGTTACGCGGGGAAGATAAGCAGATACCTAGACTCAACGAAGAAGAAGTTCAGCAGGATGAAGTCTCACGATTGTCACGTGCTGATGACGCAGATACTTCCAGTTGCAATCCGTGGGATCATGGACGCACACGTCCGTGAAACGCTATTTGTTCTATGTAACTTTTTTGACATCATCTCTTGAAAGTCGGTTGGCGTGAGGCAACTCAGAAGGCTACATGAAGAGATCATGGTGATACTATGCGAGCTTGAGATGTACTTCCCGCCTGCATTCTTCGATGTTATGGTGCATCTGCTGGTCCATATCATGGAGGATATCATCCAACTCGTGCCGACGTTCCTGCACAGCATGATGTCGTTCGAAAGGATGAATGGTGTCATCAAAGGATACGTTTGCAACATGTCATGTCCAGAGGGAAGTATAGCCAGGGGCTTTCTGACCGAAGAGTGCATCTCCTACTGCACGAATTATCTAGGCATCGAGAACCCCGTTGGTCTGCCCGTCAACAAGCACCTCGGCAGGCTCGCTGGATGGGGTCACCGTGAGGGTCGCCGCGAAATGCATGTCGACTTCGAGGGTCGACTCGCCGACTTTGAAAGAGCAAACCTAGTCGTGCTACAACACATAGACGCGGTCGATCCTTGGGTGGTAGAGTACAAAACCTTTATTGGGAAGACGTATAATGACCGAGGCCAACAGAGGACAGACGGAGATATAATCAAAGAGCACAACTCATGTTTCACGCGTTGGTTCAAGGAGAAGCTTCTGTCGTACCCTTTACATGAGGATTCTTCCGTGGAAGGAAAACTCATATTCACCTTGTCACAGGGCATCGAGCACAACCTGATGACCTATGAGGCGTACGATATCAACGGCTACACATTCTACACTGAGGACAAGGACATGAAGAGTGATGGTTATCAGAACTCCGGGGTAACGATGGAATCCTACACCAGTAATGACAAGGACAGATACTATGGAAGGATCGAGGAGATCTGGGAGCTGAGCTACACTGGAGAGAAGGTCCCGATGTTCCGTGTCAGATGGGCCAAGAGCATCATAAAAGAAGACCGATATTTCACCACCATGGTTATACCCGAAGCCAAATCCAAGACCTCGTGCACAAACGTCACCGGAAAAATGAGCCATGGGTACTGGCTTCCAAAGTGGACCAATGCTTCTTCATTACCGACCCGTCAAAGCCCAGTCATGTTGTCATGAGGAGAGGCAAAAGGAAGATCATCAGAATGGATGGAGTCACCAATGAGCAAGACTTCAACAAGTACGGTGACTCGAAGATGGAACATGACAACGACGATGAAGTGCCATACACCACAAGAAGAAGCAGGACCACCCTACTGATAACCCACAAGTATAGGGGATCACAACAGTTTTCGAAGGTAAAGTATTCAACCCAAATTTATTGATTCGACACAAGGGGAGCCAAAGAATACTCTCAAGTATTAGTAGCTGAGTTGTCAATTCAACCACACCTGGAAACTTAATATCTGCACAAAGTAATATGATAGTAGTGATAACGGTAGCAAAAGGTAACAGTAGTAAAAGTAATGTTTTTGGTATTTTGTAGTGATGATAGCAATAGCAACGAGAAAGCAAATAAGCGAAGAAACAATATGTGGAAAGATCGTAGGCAATGGATCAGTGATGGAGAATTATGCCGGATGCGGTTCATCATGTAACAGTCATAACCTAGGGTGACACAGAACTAGCTCCAATTCATTGATATAATGTAGGCATGTATTCCGAATATAGTCATACATGCTTATGGAAAAGAACTTGCATGCCATCTAGTTAGGACCCCGATTCCAAGTCACATCGGTCTAGCTGGTAACACCTCATATCACTTTGCGGCCTCACGCACGGTATTCCCACGGGTGTCGCCTTACCACGCCCCGGGACCGTTTGCGCCTTTTGGCTCACGTATATGATAGTGTCGCTAGCATCCATATGACAGAGAACCCGGGCCGACATGGCTAGTCGTGAACCCAAAGCGGCACTAACCCATGGGGACAGGCATACACGAATCAACTTCGAGCATGTCGGTCAGCAGCGTGTGAATCCAGGCTGTAGCACTGGGTTAACAGGACTCCGGATGCCACCGCGTGACATTTCCCCGAAGGGACAGACACAGGAACGAAGTGAAACACATGCCAGCCAGTCAAGTGTCCTGAGCAGTAGTGCTGGGCTAGCAGGACTCTAGTGAACCGGGCTGTAGCGGACTACTATGGCTCATGGAAGCACAAGACTACATTTCCCCATAAGAGAGGCTACCAAGGATAAACCACTAGGTTGTCGGATCCCACACATACCAAGCATTTCAATCATACACACAATATGCTTGATATGTGCAAATACAACATGGCATCACAACATAACTCTACGACTTCAAGTATTTATTCATCAGGCTCCGAGGAGCGAGATATTACAAACATGGGTCTCATGACCCAACATACAGAGCATACAAGCAACAAACACATGCGGAAGCTTAACTTGTCTAAGTACAGACAACTACAAATGAAGAAGGCTGAGAAGCCTGACTATCTACCAGATCCTGCCGAGGGCACAAGATCGTAGCTGAGGTAACAAGCTAAACGTCGAAGTCCACGCGGAACTACTAGCGAGACTGAAGTCTCTCTGCAAAACATAAATAAGCAAACGTGAGTACAAATGTACCCAGCAAGACTTACATCAGAACTAACTACATATGCATCGGTATCAACAAAGGGGGTGGTGGAGTTTAACTGCAGCAAGCCAGCTTTGACTCAGTGGCTAACCTGAACTACGACTGCAAGTAACTCTTTTGAGGTGGCGCACACGAGTCCACAAATTCACCATACCAATACACCACTATGGATCCGCTCCCGTCTCCCTGCGAGAACGCCATCCATAGCACTCACGCTTATCTTGCGAGTTTTAGAGTATCCACTTTCACTTGTCTATGAACTATGCAAGGGGTCCAAGTTTCCATATCCGAGGAATCCGGCTATTCGAATAGATAATGATAACCCTGCAGGGGTGTACTTCTTCACACACGCTCTCGCCACTTATCGCCCTGTACACGTCATGTACCTCGACAACCTTCAAGCGGAAGCCGGGCGAGGGAGTCGGCCATGACCTGACTAACCAACAAGTCTCTAGTCCAGGTTTATCGCCTATTCGGGTTCCATCCGCAAGGAGATCCGGCCGGGGTGTCGCTCACGGCCCCAAACGATGTGTGCAGGGTTCCCAAGCCCACCATCCGGGTGCCACTTGGTACACCGTGCCACTGTGCCTAGTCTGTCCCAAGCCCACCTGTACCGGGTGCCACTTGGTAGACTACTAACACTACCTACAAACACCAGAAACTAGTTGCAACTCCTGGACAGAGATCGAGTTGATTAATAAGCCGAGAGGGGCCGAGTTACCGGAACCCAATGTGTGGTAGTAACTGTTCATAGATCACAAACACAGAACTCAGTTCCTGAGGACAGCTGCAATGAGACAACCCACCATGTACTCCTACATGGCCTCTCACCGCTACCTTTACCAAATCGTGTTCACACACTTAGCTCTCAATGTAGGACATGTTCACCACGTTCCAATTCATTCCCGATGAATCAGACCTGACTCAACTCTAAGCAGTAGCAGGCATGACAAACAAGCATGAATGAGTAGGCACATCAGGGCTCAAACAACTCCTACTCATGCTAGTGGGTTTCATCTATTTACTGTGGCAATGACAGGTCATGCAGAGGAAAGGGGTTCAGCTACCGCGGCATGTAACAGTTGTAAAGTTGTTGTCCTAATGCAGTAAAAGAGAGCATGAGCGAGAGAGTAGGATTGTATCGGAATGAACAAGGGGGTTTTGCTTGCCTGGCACTTCTGAAGATAGTATAGCTCTTCATCGGTGTCATCGATCACGTCGTCGGAAACAACGTCTACTGAGAGGGGGCAATTACCGGCAAACAAGGAAGAATACAATCAATGCAATGCAACAATATGATGCATGATCATGACATGGCAATATGTTGTGATTTGGGCTAATGCAACAGAAAGTCATTTTAATTGAAGTGGAATTCAAAACTATATCAAGTTCCAACTCCAAACCTATTATGAAATTTGCCCTAATCACGTTTCATCCTAAACAGTGAGGTTAACTTGCTCAAACATGCATGAAAATGGTATAGATGGATTCCTTGGATTTTTCTGATAATTTTTCATATATAAATTATTTCATTTGGAGTTACGGTTGATTTTTTATGATTTTTAGAAGTTTTAGACATTTTCTGGAATTTTCTAAATAAGAATAAATCCAGAAAATGGCATTACTGCGTCAGTAGGTCAACTGTGGCTGACCAGGTCAAACCTGACAACTGGGTCCCACATGTCATTGACTCACTGCTAACTGGGAGTTAATCCCGTGTTGACTGGGATTTGACCCGCTACGGGGGCCACTGTCAGTGGCTGAAGGGCGGCTAATCAGTAGGATTAGCCCCTAATGGCCGTGCCACGTCGGCGTGGTTACACCGATGATGACCCGATGGGGCGACGATTGCCGGCCGACCGTTTCCGACCATGGCTGGTCGCGCGGTTAGGTGCATTGGAGAGCCCGTGGTGCGGCGCATCCAGTGGTGGTCGTGGGGATGCTGGGGACGGCGTGTAGCGGTGGCGGAGGCGGGCATATGCGGCGGCGGAGCTCGGTGGTGTGCGGGTGCTGCGCCAGGGCTCGCTGCTGAGCTGCCTGTGCTGCACGGCAGCGCCAGGGTTGCTCTAGGGCGCGCCCGTTGCACGACGGCAGCGAACAGAGCACGGGGAGCACGCGTGCTGCGGCAATGGTAGAGCCGAGCTTCGGCTCTTGCGGCAAGGGAGCTAGAGGGCACGGGAGGACAGGGGAGAAGGGGAAATCAACGCGGTGGCTCACAGTGGACACGCAGAGCAGATCAGCGGAGTTGGGGACACTCTGAATGAGGCGAATCGACGGAGTCGATCTCCGGGCACCGGAGGTGAAGACGATGATGCTCCGGTCGACTGGGGCCTCTTCCGGTCATGCGCGTCGGGTGTGTTGCTCCACGGGGTCATGGCGGAGCTTGGGGATGCGGAGAGGGAGCGAGGGAGTGGCTGCGGCCATGGCGAACGGCGTCGGTGCGCTTCGGCTCGTTCAGTCGGCCATGGGAGAGAGAGCAGAGGGGAGGGATGAGGTTGCGGGCGAGGGAGAGAGAGGACAGGGGTCTCTGGCATCTTCGTGGCGTCGCGAGGACAGGGCAAAGGGGGAGCAGGAGGTGGAAGCAGGAGGTGGAGCTCGGTTGCACGCGCGTTGACACGGCGTCGTCCTCCTGGCAGAAGCTAGGAGACGACTGGCAGGGGTTGGTGGGCTAGGCCAACTAGGCCAGCTCCAGGTAAGTGGCTGGGCTTCTCTCTCTCTCTGTCCTTTCTAATTTTATTCTATTTTTCTATTTTTCTGCTTTATGTTTGCAAATAAAATACCAACCAAAACACTTTTGTTAATTCTGTAAATTTTTGTGAGGAATATTTGAATTATTTTCAAACCACACAATAAATTTCAGAATATTTGGAGCAACCAATATTTAATGGTAACTTTTAAACTCCAACTCAAATACCATAATGATTTAATTCAATGACCAAAATGTCCTAGAAAAATATGCATCATCTCTGGTAGAGGCTTTCACCTTTTTCCATAAATCATGAACATTTTTAAAAGGATATTTTGAGGTCATTGAAAATATTTTGGTTGAACCTATTTGAATTGCATTTGTGCTAGAGTTTATCAATCCCCATTTCAAATTTATTAAATTGAACATGATGACATGAATGCTTATGAAACTAATTGCAATCAAACTCTAGGGCTGTGACAACTCACCCCCACTAAACAAGAATCTCATCCCGAGATTCAAGACGTGGGGTAAGAAGACAGAGGGAACACAAAGCTAACACAAGCTTCTCGATCCAACTTGCACTGCTTTTAGAGCGTTGATTCGATCACCATCATTGTCTCAATGTCCTGCTCTGAGAACTCCAACCAACATGGCAACGAGAGGAAAGGGGAAACTCTAGAGGGATCGATTTTCTCGAAGATCGAGCAACTCAGGATTAACTCACGGAATGAGCCATAGATACATCTCACGAGCTGAGACGCGAAGCACACATCAGGAGTGATGGAAAGAGGTAGATGACAAGGTTCTACTGGTAGGCAAAAAATCCCACGCTAAAACGGGTGGGGCAAGATCTCAAGATAGCGATGAAATAATCACCATGATTCTATAATGGGGCACCTTAGGGGAGGTGACTCGTAGAATTATGTCCTTAAGTGGCAAAAAGAATTACTTTTGATTCGTAGATCATTAAAACTCTTCATACCAGCCTAAGGTAATCATAATCGATTGTTGGAAGGGGTTCGAAAGAATGGCATACTCCGACAAGGATGGATGATGTGGACTACCTTGTTGAAGACAACGCAATGGATGATTTCTAGATTATCATTGGAAATGGATGGGACCCATGGTAAGTCCACTTTTGAAGATGATCCTGAACAACAACTACTGAGGTGCAAGCTGGGAACAAAATGCAAATGTTGGGAATGATTCTGGTAACTGGGGAAGAACTCAACAGTCGAGAGTGTTTCCAACGTTCCAATGGTTATAGAATCATCGAAGAAACTGAGAGCACAAGGATCCCTAAGGAACAACTTCAAGAATAGGTCACACTAAGTCCTCATGGAGAAGATGGTCAAATAGATCAATCAAGATACTACAATGATAGATCTTCTGGCTAGGTGTGTCGGCCAGAGCATCAACCTCGTCGGGACCTACATCATAGATCTTGGAGATGTTCCAGCCATCATATCTGCCTGAGATTCAGATCTGACTGGTAACATGATTTTTTTGACAACATGTCTAGAAAAGAAGGGTAGCAACACAGGTTGACGAGATAACTTTGCGAGACTCTCGGGAGATGAACTATGATAGCAAGCTCCAAAACATGAGCTGGTTCTGCTACACACATGTGAGCATGTTGTCCAAGACAAGAATGACCACATAGTAGTCTTATAATAAAACACTATCGAGTTCTGGTCGGGAACCATCATCAAGGGTTTCGAAGTCTTTGCATAAGTCTTGCTCTTAAGAAGAGACTTCTTCTCCTTGAACAATCAATCAGTGGCTTGGTGTGCTAGGGATACATATAGAATGAAGGTTGCAAGTCTCCAAACCACAGAATACTTCGCACAATCGCATGACTGACTTGGGATAGTTCCAGAGGAAGCAACATTGACTTTCTTGAATTCACGGCGGCAACTTGCATCAAATGCACATGTATTCGAGGAAGTCACTTCTTTCATCCGAACATATGCTTCATGGACAGGACATGAAGATAATGCTTATAAAAGTTTCCAACATTACCTAGATGTTCGACATGAATCATGGACAAGATAAGGATGTCGTCGATGGGCTCAACAACAATTCATCCAGGTTCCCATGAAGATGGAATTCCACGACTATGTGAACAAGGTGGTAGCATTGGTCAGACCAAAGGATGTAATGGTGTATGCCCGAGGAATCAACCTCGAGTAAGACAACATTACGAACATCATTGGTTCTAATTTGATTTGAGGATAGCCCACACTCAAATAAAAGTTTGGACAAGACAATAGATCCAACAACTGATCACGAGGACCAATCGATGAAGATATCATCTTTCTTCAACACACACACACATGCATACAAAAGATATCCCTTAACACGAACTAAGTCAGCTTTTATCTTCCAACTCTCCAAGTTGTTGTTTAGCTTAACCAATTAGCTCAGGGGTATCCAACACAGATTCTTGGAGAAGGGGTGGTTACAAGAAACCAACTTGATCACGAACCCAACATAGCGGTCAGGTGACAATCGGGTAATACTTCCGAGAAGATATTCGGAAAATCATGAACCACTGATATGTTATTAAGCTCAAGAACAATCTTGCTTTTCAGGCAAGACGATATGATCAAGGAGCGAGGGATTGTCACAATCCTAACTCCTTGGTCGATGAGTGCACCCGGAAATATGGACTAGGTAACATGATCAATCTTAGGATGATGATTCAATAACCAGCACACTAAGATTGAGAGTATTGTCCATTAACTACCAAGCAACGGAGTTGCTAGGAGTATTGATTTCGCACATCACAGTACACTTGTCGGCATTCCAGTTATAATAACACGGAACCGAGGAATGAACAATGATGGCAAGAAGTATTACTACGTCAAGAATTTATAGGAGGTGGTGCAATTCTCATGACACTCCTGACAGAAAGATGGTAACACTCCAAGGTAGAACAGACTAGAAGCTGGATTAGCATTCTTAATTTGCGGAATACAATTGCTTTGACCTAATCCTAGATATGGATGAGGTGCTGGAGTTTGTTTCTCCTAGTCATTCCAGAATAGAATGGCTTGATAGGCCACAAGAATAATAGGCATCGATGAGCACGAATGCACAACTAGTCCTGACTATCAAGTGATAGACTAGGGTCGGGATACAACTGAGAAGGGTCAACTCAAGGAACATATAACTTTCTGAGTTGTGGATGCACAGATTAGTATGTCGAACCAAGTTCGACATGTTTCTTCCGGATAACCCATGCAGAGAGGTAGGACTGGCAGAGTCACAATTATGAATGGAGAACTCCTCAAGAGTACTCTGATTGTGATCTTTTGGTTCAAATAACTTCTGCCATATTGGCTCATGGTATTGGAAGAATGATATACCACAGACCTCGAGGACTATCGCAAGGGTTACTAATATCTTAAAGGAACTAGCAACACTATCAACAAGACAAATGGCATCATTGGATGCTTCCAAGAATGGTGGCCAGAATCATCACACTGGGGATACGAAAGCGTTGCTAAATTACTGAGTTGTTCTCGAGGACACCTAGGGTCATAGTACTAACTCCAACATACATATCAAGGCAATGGAGTACCTCAACAGACCGATTAGTGTGCTTAATCTGGCCCAAGGAACATCAAGAACGGGAGGAAGGGATTTGCAAATGCATCGGACTATTTAGAAACCTGGGATGACTCGGACAACATAACGGCTGTAAATGCTCAAAATGATTTGAGACACCCTGCAAAATGGTGGCATAACCACTCAACATCACAATATCAAGGTTCTGAGGCTAGCTATGAACATATGGAAGTAGTAGGAACTGAACTGAGGCTTGAACTCAACAATCCTAGGTAACTACGGTTTAGTAACACGTCATCCTAAGAGATAGAAGAGAAGCCTAGCTCTTAATCCCCGTAGAAGAGAACAGGTTGACTCAGATCAGAAGGCCATAGGGTAAAGGAGTAAAAAGAGCCTTACGTTCCCTTCCACAATCAATTCCCTTACATAACTAAAGCATTTCTAGACACGACTTCGACCAGCTTGGCTTGGTAATCCTATAGGCAGTCAGGCTCTGATACCAAAGCTGTCAGGACCCCGATTCCAAGTCACATCGGTCTAGCTAGTAACACCTCATATCACTTTGCGGCCTCACGCACGGTATTCCCACTGGTGTCGCCTTACCATGCCCCGGGACCGTTTGTGCCTTTTGGCTCACTTATATGATAGTGTCGCTAGCATCCATATGACAGAGAACCCGGGCCGACATGGCTAGTCGTGAACCCAAAGCGGCACTAACCCATGGGGACAGGCATACATGAATCAACTTCGAGCATGTCGGTCAGCAGCGTGTGAATCCGGGCTATAGCACTGGGCTAACAGGACTCCGGATGTCACCGCGTGACATTTCCCCGAAGGGACAGACACAGGAACGAAGTGAAACACATGCCGGCCAGTCAAGTGTCCTGAGCAGTAGTGCCGGGCTAGCAGGACTCTGGTGAACCGGGTTGTAGCGGACTACTATGGCTCATGGAAGCACAAGACTACATTTCCTCATAAGAGAGGCTACCAAGGATAAACCACTAGGTTGTCGGATCCCACACATACCAAGCATTTCAATCATACACACAATATGCTCGATATGTGCAAATACAACATGGCATCACAACATAACTCTATGACTTAAAGTATTTATTCATCAGGCTCCGAGGAGCGAGATATTACAAACATGGGTCTCATGACCCAACATACAGAGCATACAAGCAACAAACACATGCGGAAGCTTAACTTGTCTGAGTACAGACAACTACAAATGAAGAAGGCTCAGAAGCCTGACTATCTACAAGACCCTCCCAAGGGTACAAGATCGTAGCTGAGGTAACAAGCTAAACGTCGAACTCCACACGGAACTACTAGCGAGACTGGAGTCTCTCTGCAAAACATAAATTAAGCAAACGTGAGTACAAATGTACCCAGCAAGACTTACATCAGAACTAACTACATATGCATCGGTATCAACAAAGGGGGTGGTGTAGTTTAACTGCAGCAAGCCAGCTTTGACTCAGTGGCTAACCTGAACTACGACTGCAAGTAACTCTTTTGAGGTGGCGCACATGAGTCCACAAATTCACCATACCAATACACCACTATGGATCCGCTCCCGTCTCCCTGCGAGAACGCCATCCATAGCACTCACGCTTATCTTGCGAGTTTTAGAGTATCCACTTCCACTTGTCTATGAACTATGCAAGGGGTCCAAGTTTCCATATCCGAGGAATCCGGCTATTCGAATAGATAATGATTACCCTGCAGGGGTGTACTTCTTCACACACGCTCTCGCCACTTATCGCCCTGTACACGTCATGTACCTCGGCAACCTTCAAGCGGAAGCCGGGCGAGGGAGTCGGCCACGACCTGACTAACCAACAAGTCTCTAGTCCAGGTTTATCGCCTATTCGGGTTCCATCCGCAAGGAGATCCGGCCGGGGTGTCACTCACGGCCCCAAACGATGTGTGCAGGGTTCCCAAGCCCACCATCCGGGTGCCACTTGGTACACCATGCCACTGTGCCTAGTCTGTCCCAAGCCCACCTGTTCCGGGTGCCACTTGGTAGACTACTAACACTACCGACAAACACCAGAACCTAATTGCAACTCCTGGACAGAGATTGAGTTGATTAATAAGCCGAGAGGGGCCGAGTTACCGGAACCCAATGTGTGGTAATAACTGTTCATGGATCACAAACACAGAACTCAGTTCCTGAGGACAGCTGCAATGAGACAACCCACCATGTACTCCTACATGGCCTCTCACCGCTACCTTTACCAACTCGTGTTGACACACTTAGCTCTCAACGGTAGGACATGTTCACCACATTCCAATTCATCCCCGATGAATCAGACTTGACTCAACTCTAAGCAGTAGCAGGCATGACAAACAAACATGAATGAGTAGGCACATCAGGGCTCAAACAACTCCTACTCATGCTAGTGGGTTTCATCTATTTACTGTGGCAATGACAGGTCATGCAGAGGAAAGGGGTTCAGCTACCGTAGCATGTAACAGTTGTAACGTTGTTGTCCTAATGCAGTAAAAGAGAGCATGAGAGAGAGTAGGATTGTATCGGAATGAACAAGGGGTTTTTGCTTGCCTGGCACTTCTGAAGATAGTATAGCTCTTCATCGGCGTCATCGATCACGTCGTCGGGAACAACGTCTACTGAGAGGGGGCAATTACCGGCAAACAAGGAAGAATACAATCAATGCAATGCAACAATATGATGCATGATCATGACATGGCAATATGTTGTGATTTGGGCTAATGCAACAGAAAGTCATTTTAATTGAAGTGGAATTCAAAACTATATCAAATTCCAACTCCAAACCTATTATGAAATTTTCCCTAATCACGTTTCATCCTAAACAGTGAGGTTAACTTGCTCAAACATGCATGAAAATGGTACAGATGGATTCCTTGAATTTTTCTTATAATTTTTCATATATAAATTATTTCATTTGGAGTTACGGTTGAATTTTCTATGATTTTTAGAAGTTTTAGACATTTTCTGGAATTTTCTAAATAAGAATAAATCCAGAAAATGGCATTACTGCGTCAGCGTAGCAGGTCAACTGTGGCTGACCAGGTCAAACCTGATGACCGGGTCCCACATGTCATTGACTCACTGCTAACTGGGAGTTAATCCCGTGTTGACTGGGATTTGACCCGCTACGGGGGCCCACTGTCAGTGGCTGAAGGGCGGCTAATCAGTAGGATTAGCCCCTAATGGCCGTGCCACGTCGGCGTGGTTACACCGATGATGACCCGATGGGGCGACGATTGCCGGCCGACCATTTCCGACTATGGCTGGTCGCGCGGTTAGGTGCGTTGGAGAGCCCGTGGTGCGGCGCATCCAGTGGTGGTCGTGGGGATGCTGGGGACGGCGTGTAGCGGTGGCGGAGGCGGGCATATGCGGCGGCGGAGCTCGGTGGTGTGCGGGTGCTGCGCCAAGGCTCGCTGCCGAGCTGCCTGTGCTGCACGGCAGCGCCAGGGGTGCTCTAGGGCGCGCCCGTTGCACGACAGCAGTGAACGGAGCACGGGGAGCACGCGTGCTGCGGCAATGGCGGAGCCGAGCTTCGGCTCTTGCGGCAAGGGAGCTAGAGGGCACGGGAGGACAGGGGAGAAGGGGAAATCAACGCGGTGGCTCACAGTGGACACGCAGAGCAGATTAGCGGACTTGGGGACGCTCTGAACGAGGCGAATCGACGGAGTCGATCTCCGGGCACCGGAGGTGAAGACGATGACGCTCCGGTCGACTGGGGCCTCTTCCGGTCACGTGCGTCGGGTGTGTTGCTCCACGGGGTCGTGGCGGAGCTCGGGGACGCGGAGAGGGAGCGAGGGAGTGGCTGCGGCCACGGCGAACGGCGTCGATGCGCTCCGGCTCGTTCGGTCGGCCATGGGAGAGAGAGCAGAGGGGAGGGATGAGGTTGCGGGCGAGGGAGAGAGAGGACAGGGGTCTCTGGCATCTCCGTGGCGTCGCGAGGACAGGGCGAAGGGGGAGCAGGAGGTGGAGCTCGGTTGCGCGCGCGTTGACACGGCGTCTCCTCCTGGCAGAAGCTAGGAGACGACTGGCAGGGGTTGGTGGGCTGGGCCAACTGGGCCAGCTCCAGGTAAGTGGCTGGGCTTCTCTCTCTCTCTCTGTCCTTTCTAATTTTATTCTGTTTTTCTATTTTTCTGCTTTATGTTTGCAAATAAAATACCAACCAAAACACTTTGGTTAATTCTGTAAATTTTTGTGAGGAATATTTGAATTATTTTCAAACCACACAATAAATTTCAGAATATTTGGAGAAACCAATATTTAATGGTAACTTTTAAACTCCAACTCAAATACCATAATGATTTAATTCAATGACCAAAATGTCCTGGAAAAATATGCATCATCTCTGGTAGAGGCTTTCACCTTTTTCCATAAATCATGAACATTTTTAAAAGGATATTTTGAGGTCATTGAAAATATTTTGGTTGAACCTATTTGAATTGCATTTTTGCTAGGGTTTATCAATCCCCATTTCAAATTTATTAAATTGAACATGATGACATGAATGCTTATGAAACTAATTGCAATCAAACTCTAGGGCTGTGACACATCTTTTGTCCTACCCTCCCATGGCAGCGGGGTCCTTACGGAAACTAAGGGATATTAAGGCCTCCTTTTAATAGAGAACCGGAACAAAGCATTAACACATAGTGAATACATGAACTCCTCAAACTACGGTCATCACCAGTAAGTATCCCGATTATTGTCACTTCGGGGTTAACGGATCATAACACATAATAGGTGACTATAGACTTGCAAGATAGGATTAAGAACACTCATATATTGATGAAAACATAATAGGTTCAGATCTGAAATCATGGCACTCGGGCCCTAGTGACAAGCATTAAGCATAGCAAAGTCATAGCAACATCAATCTCAGAACATAGTGGACACTAGGGATCAAACCCTAACAAAACTAACTCGATTACATGATAGATCCCATCCAACCCATCACCGTCCAGCAAGCCTACGATGGAATTACTCATGCACGGTGGTGAGCATCATGAAATTGGTGATGGAGGATGGTTGATGATGATGATGGCGACGGATATCCCTCTCTGGAGCCCCGAACGGACTCCAGATCAGCCCTCCCGAGAGGTTTTAGGGCTTGGCGGCGGCTCCATATCGTAAAACGTGATGATTTCTTCTCTCTGATTTTTTTCTCATCGAAACTCAATATATGGAGGTGGAGTTGGAGTCGAAGAGGCAACAGGGGGCCCACGAGGTAGGGGAGCGCGCCCTAGGGGGCAGGTGCGCCCCCACCCTCGTGGAGAGACGGTGGGCCCCTGGCCTTCATCTTTGGCAGGTATTTTTCTTATTTTCTGAAAAGTGGCTCCGTGAAGTTTCAGGTCATTCCGAGAACGTTTGCTCCTGCACATAAAACACCATGGTAATTCTGCTGAAAACAACGTCAGTCCGGGTTAGTTCCATTCAAATCATACAAGTTAGAGTCCAAAACAAGGGCAAAAGTGTTTGGAAAAGTAGATACGTTGGAGACGTATCAACTCCCCCAAGCTTAAACCTTTTCTTGTCCTCAAGCAATTCAGTTGACAAACTGAAAGTGATAAAGAAAAACTTTTACAAACTCTGTTTGCTCTTGTTGTTGTAAATATGTAAAACCAACATTCAAGTTTTCAGCAAAGATTATAACTAACCACATTCACAATAACGCACAGGTCTCAAGTTTACTCATATCAATAGCATAATCAACTAGCGAGCCATAATAATAAATCTCGGATGACAACACTTTCTCAAAACAATCATAATGTGATATAACAAGATGGTATCTCGCTAGCCCTTTCTGAGACCGCAAAACATAAATGCAGAGCACCTTTAAAGACCAAGGACTGACTAGACATTGTAATTCATGGTAAAAGAGATCCAGTCAGGTCATACTCAATGTAAACTAACAATAATGAATGAAAATGACAACAGTGCTCTCCAACTGGTGCTTTTTAATAAGAGGGTGATAACTCAGCATAAAAGTAAATAGATAGGCCCTTCATATAGGGAAGCAGAGATTTGTAGAGGTGCTAGAGCTCGGTTTTGAAACAGAGGTGAATAATATTTTGAGCGGTATACTTCCATTGTCACATAACAACCAAGAGATGGCGATATCTTCCATGCTACACACATTACAGGCGGTTCCCAAACAGAATGGTAAAGTTTATACTCCCCCTTCCACCAACAAGCATCAATCCATGGCTTGCTCGAAACAACGAGTGCCTCCAACTAACAAGAGTCCCAGGGGAGTTTTGTTTGCAATTATTTTGATTTAGTGTGCATAAAGCATTGGACTGGGCATCCCGGTGACCAGCCATTTATCTCGTGAGTGAGGAGCAGAGTCCACTCCTCTTGAGAATAACCCGCCTAACATGGAAGATACAGACAGCCCTTGTTGATACATGAGCTATTCGAGCATACAAAACAGGATATCTATTTGAAGGTTTAGAGTTTGGCACATACAAATTTACTTGGAACGGCAGGTAGATACCTAGGTATAGTGGACTCATGTGGAATAACTTTGGGGTTTAAGGGATTTGGATGCACAAGCAGTATTCCCGCTTAGTACAGGTGAAGGCTAGCAAAAGACTGGGAAGCGACCAGCTAGAGAGCGACAACAGTCATGAACATGCATTAAAATTAATCAACACCGAATGCAAGCATGAGTAGGATATAATCCACCATGAACATAAATATCGTGAAGGCTATGTTGATTTTGTTTCAACTACATGCGTGAACATGTGCCAAGTCAAGTCACTTAAATCATTCAGAGGAGGATACCACCCTATCATACCACATCATAACTATCTCAATAGCATGTTGGCATGCAAGGTAAACCATTATAACTCATAGCTAATCAAGCATGGCATAAGAAACTATGATCTCTAGTTGTCATTGCAAACATGTTTATTCATAATAGTCTGAATTAGGAATGATGAACTAATCATATTTACAAAAGCAAAAGAGGTCGAGTTCATACCAGCTTTTCTCATCTCAGCCAGTCCATCATATAAAATCATAATTGCCTTTCACTTACACGACCGAATGATGTGAATAATAATAATAGTGCATGTGCATTGGACTAAGCTGGAATCTGCAAGCATTCAATAAACAGGAGAAGACAAGGCAATATGGGCTCTTTTGTCAGATAAACAATAATGCATATAAGAGCCACTTCAACAATTTAATTATGATCTTCTCCTATCGACCCCCAAAGAAAATAAAAGAAATAAAACTATTTACACGGGAAAGCTCCCAACAAGCAAAAGAAGAACAGGAAATCTTTTTGGGTTTTCTTTTTAATTACTACTACAAGCATGGAAAGTAAATTAATTAAAAGCTACAACTATTTTTTTGGTTTTTATTAAGGTTTATTAAACACACAAGAAGAAAGCATAAAAAGGAAAATAAACTGGCATGGATGATACAATGAAAAAGTATGAGCACCGACATCTAGCAATGAGTGTGTGAACATAAATGTAATGTCGGTGGGAAATACGTACTCCCCAAGCTTAGGCTTTTGGCCTAAGTTGGTCTATGACCACGGCTGGCCTGGCGGATATCCATAATAGTAGCTGGGGTCGTACTGCGATGCAGCGGCTATCGCCTGGAGCTGCAGCGTAGCGACGAGCGGCCTCCTCTCTCCTCTCGTACTCATCTGCCTCCTCTCTGGTAATAGTATATCCTCCTCTTGCCTGATAATCAAAGAAGGCAGGAGCAGGAGAGTAATACAGACAGCACGGCGTCTGTCAAAGATTAGTCGGTACTGGAGAGGTGATTCATTCCTCTCAACAAACTGGTGATGAACCATAGCATTAAAGTCTAGGTAACCAGGTGGTAATTCAATATCATCTTCGCGTATGTCTATACCAAGAAAATTAGCTATGCGGGTTGCATAAATACCTCCAAATAAATCTCCATTATATCTATTAAGGTGCAACCTACGTGCAACAATGGCTCCCAAATTATATGATTGGTCTCCTAACACAACACTCCTAAGAATAATGAGATCAGGGACACACATGTGACATGCCTCATCTTTACCATCAATGCTTCTACCTATGAAGAGAGAAAAATAATGTATAGCAGGAAAGTGAATGCTCCCTATGGTAGCTTGTGTAATATCTCTAGATTCTCCCACAGTTATGCTAGCAAGAAAATCTCTAAATTCAAATTTGCGAGGATCCCTTATACTACCCCATTGTGGAAGTTTGCATGCAGTGGTGAAATCCTCTAAGTCCATAGTGTAAGATTTATCATAAAGATCAAACAGGACAGTTGGATAATTACGTGAAGTTGAAAATTCAAACCTCCTCACGAAGGTACTGGTGAGGTTGTGATACTGGCTGGACTTCTCCTCCTCGAAGCTCACGAGATCGGTGTTACACAAATATGCGTTAAATTCTTCTTCAATTCCTTCTCGATCCATAAAGTTCTCAGAAGTCCATTCACAAGGACGCACTGGAGCGTTTCTTGGTGGCTCTTCATCAGCATCACGCATTGCAAGCCTGGGTCCTTGCTTCCTTGAGGAACCACCTTGGAACATTTTCCTAAGCATTTTTCTTCCTCTCAAAAATTCTGAATTTTTTTAGTAACTTCAAAATAAAAGTAAACCAAACTCAATAATATTGATAGCAACTACTCCTACAAGTGCCTAGGGCCTATATCATGCATCAAAACTACTTTTGACCATATAAATTTGACATGCAAGCTCAAGAATAGGGTCACCTAAGCAACACAGATTTGCAATGAATAAAGCACTAGAACAAAAACTAATTGGACCAATGGAGGAGTCACATACCAAGGAACAATCTCCCCAAGCAGTTTTGTGAGAGGTGCTTTGAGCAAGGAGATCGAAAATGGCAACAAAATGAGGTAGAACTCGTGCTTGAGCTGGTTATTCGTGTTTGTGGGAGGAAGATGAAGTGTGTGGGTGCAGGAATAAGTGGAGGAGGGCCACTGTGGGCCCATGAGGCAGGGGGCGCACCCTCCACCCTCGTGGGCAGGTGGTTGACCCCCCTGGTGTGTTCTCAGTTCCATAAATCCTCAAATATTCTAGAAAAAATCATATTTAAAATTTAGGGCATTTGGAGAACCTTTATTTTCGAGGTATTTTTATATTGCACGGATAATCAGATAACAGGCAGAGAAATATTTATTTTAATTTTATTTAATATAAATAACAGAAAGTAAAAGTTGGGTACAGAAGGTTGTTCCTTCTAGTTTCATCCATCTCATGATCATGAAAAGGAATCCACTAACAAGGTTGATCAAGTCTTGTTAACGAACTTATTCCGAATAACATGGAACCGGAGAAATTTCGAATAAAACTATGTTACCTCAACGGGGATATGCACATCCCCAATAATAAGAATATCATATTTCTTCTTGATAGTAGGAAGAGGAAATTCAAAACCTCCAAATATAATCGATGGCATTTTTCTAATAGAGTTGATACTATGAACTTGAGGTTGTTTCCTCGGAAAGTGTACTATATGCTCATTGCCATTAACATGAAAAGTGACACTGCCTTTAGTGCAATCAATATCATCCCCTGCAGTATTCAAAAAGGGTCTTCCAAGAATAATAGACATACTATCGTCCTCGGGAATATCAAGAATAACAAAGTCCGTTAAAATAGTAACGTTTGCAACTACAACAGGCACATCCTCACAAATACCGACAGGTATAGCGGTTGATTTATCAGCCATTTAATAAAGATATTTTAGTAGGTGTCAACTTATTCAAATCAAGTCTATGATATAAAGAGAGAGGCATAACACTAACACCGGCTCCAAGATCACATAAAGCAATTTTAACATAGTTTCTTTTAATAGAGCATGGTATAGTAGGTACTCCTGGATCTCCAAGTTTCTTTGGTATTCCACCCTTAAAAGTATAATTAGCAAGTGCTACGTCTTGAGCTTGCGTTGGTTTCCCCCGAAGAGGAAGGGATGATGCAGCAGAGTAGCGTAAGTATTTCCCTCAGTTTTTGAGAACCAAGGTATCAATCCAGTAGGAGCCCACGCTCAAGTCCCTCGTACCTGCACAAAGCGATAGCTACTCGCAACCAACGTGATTAGAGGTTGTCAATCCCTTCATGGTCACTTACGAGAGTGAGATTTGATAGATATAATATTTTTGGTATAAAGATGCAAAGTAAAAAGTAAAAGCAAAGTAAAAAGCAAAACAAGATTAAAGTGATGGAGATTAATATGATGAGAATAGACCCGGGGGCCATAGGTTTCACTAGTGGCTTCTCTCAAGAGCATAAGTATTCTACGGTGGGTGAACAAATTACTGTTGAGCAATTGCCAGAATTGAGCATAGTTATGAGAATATCTAGGCATGATCATGTATATAGGCATCACGTCCATCACAAGTAGATCGAAACGATTCTGCATCTACTACTATTACTCCACTCATCGACCGCTATCCAGCATGCATCTACAGTATTAAGTTAAAAACAGAGTAACGCCTTAAGCAAGATGACTTTATGTAGAGAGATAACTTCATGCAATATGAAATAAACCCCATCTTGTTATCCTCGATGGCAACGATACAATACGTGCCTTGCTGCCCCTTCTGTCACTGGGTAAGGACACCGCAAGATCGAACCCAAAGCTAAGCACTTCTCCCATGGAAAGAACTACCAATCTAGTTGGCCAAACCAAATGGATAATTCGAAGAGACTTGCAAAGATAACCAATCATACATAAAAGAATTCAGAGAAGATTCAAATATTATTCATAGATAGACTTGATCATAAACCCACAATTCATCAGTCTCAACAAACACACCGCAAAAAGAATATTACATCAAATAGATCTCCACAAGAGAGGGGGATAACTTTGTATTGAGATTCAAAGAGAGAGAAGAAGCCATCTAGCTACTAACTATGGACCCGAAGGTCTGACGTAAACTACTCACACTTCATCGGAGGGGCTAGGATGATGTAGAAGCCCTCCGTGATGACGGCCTTCTTCCGGCGGAGCTCCGGAACAGGCCCCAAGATGGGATCTCGTGGATACAAAAAGTTGCGGCGGTGGAATTAGGTTTTTGGCTCCCGTTATGATCGTTTGGGGGTACGTGTGTATATATAGGAGGAATAAGTACACCGGAGGAGCAACAAGGGGCCCACGAGGCAGGGTGGCACGCCCTAGGGGGGGCGCCCCCACCCTCGTGACCGCCTCTTTTGTTCCTTGGAGCAGGGTCCAAGTCTCCTGGATCACGTTCGGTGAGAAAATCACGTTCCCAAAGATTTTATTCCGTTTGGACTCCGTTTGATATTCCGTTTATCTGAAACACTGAAATAGGAAAAAAAATAGCAATTCCGGGATGGGCCTCCGGTTAATAGGTTAGTCCCAAAAATAATATAAAAGTGGAAAATAAAGCCCAATATAGTCCAAAACAGTAGATAATATAGCATGGAGCAAAAAAAAATTATAGATACGTTGGAGACGTATCAGGCATCCCCAAGCTTAATTCCTGCTCGTCCTCGAGTAGGTAAATGATAAAAAGAGAATTTTTGATGCGGAGTGCTACTTGGCATAATTTCAATGCAAATATTCTTAATTGTGGTATGAATATTCAGATTAGAAAGATTCAAGACAAAAGTCTATATTGACATAAAAATAATAATACTTCAAGCATAGTAATAAAGCAATTGTGTCCTCTCAAAATAACATGGCCAAAGAAAGTTATCCCTACAAAATCATATAGTCTGGCTATGCTCCATCTTCACCACACAAATTATTCAAATCATGCACAACCCCGATGACAAGCCAAGCAATTGTTTCATACTCTAACTTTTTCAAAACTTTTTCAATCTTCACGCAATACATGAGCGTGAGCCATGGATATAACACTATAGGTGGAATAGAATGGTGGTTGTGGAGAAGACAAAAAGGAGGGGAAGATAGTCTCACATCAACTAGGCGTATCAACGGGCTATGGAGATGCCCATCAATAGATATCAATGTGAGTGAGTAGGGATTGCCATGCAACGGATGCACTAGAGCTATAAATGTATGAAAGCTCAACAAAAGAAACTAGTGGGTGTGCATCCAACTTTCTTGCTCATGAATACCTAGGGCAATTTGAGGAAGCCCATTATTGGAATATACAAGCCAAGTTCTATAATGTAAAATTCCCACTAGTATATGAAAGTGACAACATATGAGACTCTCTATATGAAGAACATGGTGCTACTTTGAAGCACAAGTGTGGTAAAAGGATAGTAGCATTGCCCCTTTTTATTTATTCTCTTTTTTGGGGCCTTCTTTTTTTTCTTTGGCCTTTCTCCCTTTTTTATTGGGACAATGCTCTATTGAATGATGATCATCACACTTTTATTTATTTACAACTCAATGATTACAACTCGATTCTAAAACAAAGTATGACTCTATATGGATGCCTCCGGCGGTGTTCCGGGATATGCAATGAACCAAGAGTGACAAGTATGAAGAAATTATGAATGGTGGTTTTGCCATAAATACTATGTCAACTACATGATCATGCTAAGCAATATGACAATGATGAATGTGTCATGATGAACTAGAGGGTGGAAAGTTGCATGGAAATATATCTTGGAATGGCTATGGAAATGCCATAATAGGTAGGTATGGTGGCTGTTTTGAGGAAGTTATATGGTAGGTGTATGATACCGGCGAAAGGTGCGCGGTATTAGAGAGGCTAGCAAAGGTGAAAGGGTGAGAGTGCGTATAATCCATGGACTCAACATTAGTCATAAAGAACTCATATACTTATTGTAAAAATCTAGAAGTTATCAAAGCAAAGTATTATGCGCATGCTCCTAGGGGGATAGATTGGTAGGAAAAGACCATCGCTCGTCCCCGACCACCACTCATAAGGAAGACAATCAATAAATAAATCATGCTCCGACTTTGTTACATAACGGTTCACCATACGTTCATGCTACGGGAATCACAAACCTTAACACAAGTATTCTCTAAATTGACAACTACTCAACTAGAATGACTTTAATATTATCACCCCCATATCTCAAAACAATTATCATGCTTCAATCTTTTCTTAGTATTCAACACACTCAAAAGAAAGTTTCACAAATCTTGAATACCAAGCATATTATTATTAAGCAAATTACCATGCTATTAAGAGACTCTCAAAATAATTTAAGTGAAGCATGAGAGATCAATAGTTTCTTTAAAACAAATCCACCACCGTGCTCTAAAAGATCTAAGTGAAGCACATAGAGCAAAATTACTTAGCTCAAAAGATATAAGTGAAGCACATAGAGCAAAACTACTTAGCTCAAAAGATATAAGTGAAGCACATAGAGTATTCTATCAAATTTTAATTCATGTATGGCTCTCTCAAAATGTGTGTACAGCAAGGATGATTGTGGCATACTAAGGCACAAAGACACAAATAATACAAGACGCTCCAAGAAAAACACATATCATGTTGGTGAATAAAAATATAGCTCCAAGTAAATTACCGATGGAAGTGGACAAAAGAGGGGTTGCCTTCCGGGGCATCCCCAAGCTTTGACTTTTTGGTGTCCTTGGATTATCTTGGGGGTGCCATGGGCATCCCCAAGCTTAGGCTCTTGCCACTCCTTGTTCCATGATCCATCAAAAGAATTCACCCAAAACTTGAAAACTTCACAACACACAACTCAAAATAGAAAACTCGTGAGCTCCGTTAGCGAAAGAAAACAAAAGACCACTTCAAGGTACTGTAATGAACTCATTCTTTATTTATATTGGTGTTAAACCTACTGTATTACAACTTCTCTATGGTTTATAAACTATTTTACTAGCCATAGATTCATCAAAATAAGCAAACAACACACGAAAAACAGAATCTGTCAAAAACAGAATAATCTGTAGTAATCTGTAGCTAGCGCAAGATCTGGAACCCCAAAAATTCTAAAATAAATTTCCGGACGTGAGGAATTTATCTATTAATCATCTGCAAAACGAACTAACTAAATAGCACTTTCCAAATAAAAATGGCAGCAGTTCTCGTGAGCGCTAAAGTTTCTGTTTTTTACAGCAAGTTCAACAAGACTTTCCCCAAGTCTTCCTAACGGTTCTACTTGGCACAAACACTAATTAAACACAAAAAACACAACCAAAACAGAGTCTAAATAATTTATTTATTACTAAGCAGGAGCAAAAATCAAGGAATAAAAATAAAATTGGGTTGCCTCCCAACAAGTGCTATCGTATAACGCCCCTAGCTAGGCATAAAAGCGAGGATAGATCTAGGTATTGCCATCGTTGGTAGGCAATTCTTCAATTAGACATCTACCATCTTTAGGAATTTCTTTCTTTTTATTAATTATCAAACTTTTAGGCACAATATCGAAAAATTCATTTGTAATAAATGGTTCCTTAATGATAGCAAAAAGATTGGGATGAATACTTATAGATTTAAGATCCGCAGTTTCCTTACTTGATGATTCACCCTTATTTTTAGGAACATACATAAGCTTGGCGATTTTAGTAGGACTTGGAGTATTCTTTACAGAATAAATAGAAGTTCCCAAGTTTGTAATGATACCCTCAAGTTTATCAATTCTAGTAGAATCTAAGTTTATTTTCTCATTAACTACGGGTTCCTTTTCCTTAAGATTTTTCAAAGTCATTCCTACCTTAGATCCATATTGAGTAATTTGATTCTGGATCTTTTTATCTAGATTTTTGATTAATTCAATAGTAGCACCTTTATTTTCAATAATTTCAAGTCTTTGCATAACATGCTCCAAAGTTAACATGGTTCCATTAACCAAAAGAGGTGGTGAGCCAAATAAATCTAACATAGCATTATAAGAATCAAAAGTATGGCTACCCAAGAAGTTCCCTCCGGTAATGGTATCGAGGATATATCTATACCAAGGATTAACACCTACATAAAAATTTTGAGCATTGCAAATTCTATACCAAGCATCTTTTAGATTTTCTCCCTCCCTTTGTTTAAAATTTAGAACTTCATTCTTGGGAGACAACGGAGAAGATACGAGACTAGACATGACGACAAGCAAACGGGAGAAAACAGAAGGCAAACAGAGAGGGAGGATAGAGAGAGAGGGCGAATAAAACGGTAAGGGTGAATTGGGGGGAGAGGAAAACGAGAGGCAAATGGCAAATAATGTAATGCGAGAGATAGGGATTGTGATGGGTACTTGGTATGTTGACTTTTTGCGTAGACTCCCCGGCAACGGCGCCAGAAATCCTTCTTGCTACGTCATGAGCTTGCGTTGGTTTTCCCCGAAGAGGAAGGGATGATGCAGCAGAGTAGCGTAAGTATTTCCCTCAGTTTTTGAGAACCAAGATATCAATCCAGTAGGAGCCCAACCTCAAGTCCCTCGTACCTGCACAAAGCGATAGCTACTCGCAACCAACGCGATTAGGGGTTGTCAATCCCTTCACGGTCACTCACGAGAGTGAGATCTGATAGATATAATATTTTTGGTATAAAGATGCAAAGTAAAAAGTAAAAGCAAAGTAAAAAGCAAAACAAGATTAAAGTGATGGAGATTGATATGATGAGAATAGACCTGGGAGCCATAGGTTTCACTAGTGGCTTCTCTCAAGAGCATAAGTATTCTACTGTGGGTGAACAAATTACTGTTGAGCAATTAACAGAATTGAGCATAGTTATGAGAATATCTAGGCATGATCATGCATATAGGCATCACGTCCGTGACAAGTAGATCGAAACGATTCTGCATCTACTACTATTACTCCACTCATCGATCGCTATCCAGCATGCATCTAGAGTATTAAGTTAAAAATAGAGTAACGCCTTAAGCAAGATGACTTGTTGTAGAGAGATAAATTCATGCAACATGAAATAAACCCCATCTTGTTATCCTCGATGGCAACGATACAATACGTGCCTGGCTGCCCCTTCTGTCACTGGGTAAGGACACCGCAAGATCGAACCCAAAGCTAAGCACTTCTCCCATGGAAAGAACTACCAATCTAGTTGGCCAAACCAAACGGATAATTCGAAGAGACTTGCAAAGATAACCAATCACACATAAAAGAATTCAGAGAAGATTCAAATATTATTCATAGATAGACTTGATCATAAACCCACAATTCATCGG
Source organism: Triticum aestivum (assembly GCF_018294505.1). Taxonomy (NCBI): domain Eukaryota; kingdom Viridiplantae; phylum Streptophyta; class Magnoliopsida; order Poales; family Poaceae; genus Triticum; species Triticum aestivum. The sequence continues at coordinate 728,712,090 of NC_057797.1, forward strand.
TCTCAACAAACACACCGCAACAAGAAGATTACATCGAATAGATCTCCACAAGAGAGGGGGAGAACTTTGTATTGAGATTCAAAGAGAGAGAAGAAGCCATCTAGCTACTAACTATGGACCCGAAGGTCTGAGGTAAACTACTCACACTTCATCGGAGGGGCTAGGATGATGTAGAAGCCCTCCGTGATGACGGCCTTCTTCCGGCGGAGCTCCGGAACAGGCCCCAAGATGGGATCTCGTGGATACAGAAAGTTGCGGCGGTGGAATTAGGTTTTTGGCTCCTGTTCTGATCGTTTGGGGGTACATGTGTATATATAGGAGGAAGAAGTACACCGGAGGAGCAACGAGGGGCCCACGAGGCAGGGGGCGCGCCCTAGGGGGGCGCCCCCCACCCTCGTGACAGCCTCTTTTGTTCCTTGGAGTAGGGTCCAAGTCTCCTGGATCACGTTCGGTGAGAAAATCACGTTCCCAAAGATTTTATTCGGTTTGGACTCCGTTTGATATTCCGTTTATCTGAAACACTGAAATAGGCAAAAAATAGCAATTCTGGGTTGGGCCTCCGGTTAATAGGTTAGTCCCATAAATAATATAAAAGTGGAAAATAAAGCCCAATATAGTCCAAAACAGTAGATAATATAGCATGGAGCAATCAAAAATTATAGATACATTGGAGACGTATCAGCAAGCATGGTGGAAATTTCAGCTTCCGGTATCTTTCTTTTATTTGTAACAATATCTTTCATATACTTAGCATAAGGATTCATTTTGAGCATATCAGTTAATCGCATACGCAAAAAATAGGTCTAATCATTTCAGCAAAGCGCTCAAAATCCTCATCATCCTTTTTCTTGGATGGTTTGGGAGGAAAAGGCATGGGTTTCTGAACCCATGGTTCTCTTTCTTTACCATGTTTCTATTGGGGAACGTAGTAATTTCAAAATTTTCCTACGCACACGCAAGATCATGGTGATGCATAGCAACGAGGGGGGAGAGTATTGTCCACGTACCCTCGTAGACCGAAAGCGGAAGCGTTAGCACAACGCGGTTGATGTAGTCGTACGTCTTCACGATCCGACCGATCAAGTACCGAACGTACGACACATCCGAGTTCAGCACATGTGCAGCCCGATGACGTCCCTCGAACTCCGATCCAGCCGAGTGTTGAGGGAGAGTTTCGTCAGCACGACGGCGTGGTGACGATGATGATGTTCTACCGACGCAGGGCTTCGCCTAAGCACCGCTACAGTATTATCAAGGTGGACTATGGTGGAGGGGGCACCGCACACGGCTAAAAGATCAAACGATCAATTGTTGTGTCTTGGGGTGCCTCCTGCCCCCGTATTTAAAGGAGCAAGGGAGGAGGAGGCCGGCCCTAGGAGGGGCGCGCCAAGGGAGTAGGATTCCTACTCCTAGTAGGAGTAGGTTTCCTCCTTTCCTAGTCCAACTAGGAGAAGGGGGGAAAGGAGGGGAGTGGAGAAGGAAGGGAGAGGGGGGCCGCGCCCCAAACCCCTTGTCCAATTCGGACTGGGCTTGGGAGGGGCGCGCGCCACCTCCTGGCTGCTGCGTCTCCTTCCCACTAAGGCCCATTAAGGCCCAATACTACTTCCCCGTATTCCCGTAACTCCCCGGTACTTCAAAAAATACCCGAATCACTCAGAACCTTTCCGATGTCCGAATATAGTTGTCCAATATATCGATCTTTACATCTCGATCATTTCGAGACTCCTCGTCATGTCCCCGATGTCATCCGGGACTCCGAACTACCTTCGGTACATCAAATCACATAACTCATAATACAAATCGTCACCGAAACTTTAAGCGTGCGGACCCTACGGGTTCGGGAACTATGTAGACATGACCGAGACATGTCTCTGGTCAATAACCAATAGCGGAGCTGGATGCTCATATTGGTTCCTACATATTCTACAAAGGTCTTTATCGGTTAAACCGCATAACAACATACGTTGTTCCCTTTGTCATCGGTATATTACTTGCCCGAGATTCGATCATCGGTATCTCAATACCTAGTTCAATCTCGTTACTGGCAAGTCTCTTTACTCGTTTCGTAACACATCATCCCGCAACTAACTCATTAGTTGCAATGCTTGCAAGGCTTAAGTGATGTGCATTACCGAGAGGGCCCAGAGATACTTCTCCGACAATCGGAGTGACAAATCCTAATCTCGAAATACGCCAACCCAACAAGTACCTTCGGAGACACCTGTAGAGCACTTTTATAATCACCCAGTTACATTGTGATGTTTGGTAGCACACAAAGTGTTCCTCCGGTATAGTCATAGGAACATGTATAAGTCATGAAGAAAGCAATAGCAACAAACTAAACGATCAAGTGCTATGCTAACGGAATGGGTCAAGTCAATCACATCATTCTCTAATGATGTGACCCCATTAATCAAATGACAACTCATGTCTATGGCTAGGAAACTTAATCATCTTTGATTCAATGAGCTAGTCAAGTAGAGGCATACTAGTGACACTCTGTTTGTCTATGTATTCACACATGTATTATGTTTCCGGTTAATAAAATTCTAGCATAAATAATAAACATTTATCATGAAATAAGGAAATAAATAATAACTTTATTATTGCCTATAGGGCATAATTCCTTCAGTTTCCTAGCAACAAAGTCTTTCTTATCATAACTGTCGGTGTCAAAACCGGCGGATCTCGGGTAGGGGGTCCCGAACTGTGCGTCCAAGGTGGATGGTAACATGAGGCAGGGGACACGATGTTTTACCCAGGTTCGGGCCCTCTTGATGGAGGTAAAACCCTACGTCCTGCTCGATTTATTCTTGATGATATGGGTATTACAAGAGTTGATCTACCACGAGATCGGAGAGGCTAAACCCTAGAAGCTAGCCTATGGTATGATTGTATGTTGTCCTATGGACTAAAACCCTCCGATTTATATAGACACCAGAAGGGGTTAGGGTTACACAAGGTCGGTTACAAAGGAGGAGATATCCATATCCGTACTGCCTAGCTTGCCTTCCACTCCAAGTAGAGTCCCATCCGGACACGAGACGAAGTCTTCAATCTTGTATCTTCATAGTCCAACAGTCCGGTCAAAGGATATAGTCCGGCTATCCGGAGACCCCCTAATCCAGGACTCCCTCAGTAGCCCCTGAACCAGGCTTCAATGACGATGAGTCCGGTGCGCAGTGTTGTCTTTGGCATTGCAAGGCGGGTTCCTCCTCCGGATACACCACACAAGAGTTCGAATAAAAGGATAGTGTCCAACCCTGCAAAATAAGTTCCACATACCACCATAGAGGGAATAATATTTCCACAAATCTAATCTGCTGACACGTTTTGGCAACATGACATCATGCCATGGCTTGGCTATTATTCGAACCGTTTTTCTTTAACTAGCCCCGCACATAACGCGAGGCAGTTTCTTGACACGTCTTGTCAAAGCAGAGATCGTGTCCCCCTTATTACGGGATTCTCATCAATACGGTCGTGGGTAACCCAACTGCGGCTAGGACTCCTAGATTTTAGGCAAGTCCCAAACGGCTACGAGGAGGACGCTTGATATTCACCCTCTTTATAAAGGGACAAGGCTTTTACTTTTTCCCTCCCGTGCTCAATCGAATCCTTCCCCCGCCTCGAGTTCTAACACCCAAAGCCTAGGTCAGGTGCTTCGGATCTCCAATCATGTCCGAATCCAGTCTCCAGGGCCGGTGGATGCCTTCCTCCATCACGGAAGAGGATATCAAGAAGTTGAGGGAGGCAAGATATCTGACTGCCGAAGTTTCGCATTGGCTGTCTGCCCGAGGGCAGGTCGTCCCTACTCCCGAACCCAATGAAGACGTCGTGTTCATCTCCCACTTCCTCCGAGGACTAGGCCTCACTCTGGATCCCTTCGTTAGGGGTTTGATGTTCTATTACGGGCTTCATTTCCACGATCTAGCCCCGGATTCCTTTCTCCACATCTCGGCATTTATTGTCGTATGTGAGGCTTTCCTCCGCATTACCCCTCACTTCGGCCTGTGGCTCAAGACCTTTGATGTGAAGCCGAAGACGGTTGAGGGGCAGCATGCAGCGTGTGGAGGGGCATTAATAAGAAAGATCGCTGGAGCTCCGTGGCCAAAGGGTTCGTTTCCAGAGGTGTCCGGATGGCAACGGGAGTGGTTCTACGTCACCGCTCCCAGAAGTGCCAAGTGGGTGGCTTCCCCCGCCTTTCGCTCGGGCCCTCCACCACAACTGATGTCATGGATCAGCAGGGGGCTGAGCTGGGGTCCAGCCAAGGATGTGCCCATACTGCAGAGCCGCATCCGAGATCTCTTCGAGGGAGATTTTAGTTTGGTTATGGTAGTGCAAGTCATGCTGGTTCGTCGAGTCCAGCCTTGCAAACGCCGGCCCCTCCGCTTGTGGGAATTCAACCATGAAGGACCGCGCACTATTCAGAATTTCCTCGGCCTGACGCACGAGGAGATGTACAAGTCGTTCTTCGGACCCCAAATAGAGTGTCTGGACACCTACGAGGACGTGGGCCTGAGCAGCAACCGCACCGCGGCCCAAGTAAGTAATCCTCTAGTTGAACACACTGTCTTTCATTTAACACGACGTCATTCTGAAGAATCACTTTTGACCAGGACTGGATAACAAAGGCGAAGATGATCCGGTGTTCGGCCCCCTTCCCGAAGGATTGGACAATCCGGTGCTGGAAAATATGCTCGAGCCAGCACCTTGCCCGGTGCCCTCAAAGGAAGATGAAGGGGGAATAAAGAGGGCGAAAGAGGGCCTCCACCGCTACCTATTCCAACCGAGGGAACGAGCGCCTCCGTGAGGGAGGATAACCAAGGGAAGGAATCTGACATTCCCTCGCCCCGGGGGAGGAAGAGGACTACCTCTGATGATCTGGAAACCAAGATTTCCAAACGGGAGAAGAAAACTCCACTAGAGGGTCCCTCCTCAGAGGGTGCTCTTGCCGCACAAAGTCCGTGCGGGGATCAGCCCTCTAACGAGCTGTAACTAATCAAAAAGTAGTTAATAGTGAAGATATACTACCTTACTTTTTAGGAAGATAACTAAAGCATATACCTTGCGGTTCGGATCTGACCCCTTCTCAGCATAGCTCGTCTTCGGGGGATCTTCTTCCGGAGATGATGGAGAGCGAAACGCCTCCCCCGGACTCCCCGGCTCAAGAAGCGGGCGACCTTGAAGTGTCATCACGGAGAGTTTCTCTGGATCCGGCAAGGCCAGAAGGTAATCCCATGGTCACCCGAAGCCCTCAGTATCCCGCTCTTGAAGATAGCAATCAAAAGAGTCTGACACCATCTGGTATGCTGTCGAATGTACTAAAGGGTCTGCTAGAGCGAGCAACTATCTTAGAAGAGCACCGTACATTAATGTGTACGGTGATTGAAAGGATTTCGTCTGCCGAAACCGGGTTGCATGAAGCCTTTATGAGTCTACTGAAGGGCTTTGAGGTACGTGAAATGATATACATTTGTGATGGTACCGCACATTTTAGGTGTGCCCTGTGTAGATAGTAGCCCTTGAGACTCTGGTTGTCGTCGAGAACGGCGGCGAACAGAGGATCATAGTCCCAGGTAATAACCAGACCGCCTTTATGTGCAGGTGTCTGAAGCTCCGGTGGCTAGCTGGACTGATGGGGTTGCCGAACTAAAGTAGTGACTGGATGCGGCTGATGCCGACATCGATCTTGTTAACAAGCGGCTTGACGAGGCACAGGGTAGGTGATATTTATAGTGGATGTCACATAGTAAGATCAGCGTGATGCCAGTATCTTTAATATGTTGTGACTGCAGATGGAGCTGCCACCGTGGAGGCCTTGCGGGCGGAGCTTGCCCGAGCCAAGGAGCAAGCAAGGAGTAGTAATGCGGCCACTTTGAAGGCGGCCGAGGAGTTGAGAGCCGAGAAGGCTGCTCATAGCGAGAGCAAAGAGAAAATGGCCAAAATGGTTGTGAAGTTAAAAGACACTGCCGACCGCTGCCAGTTTCTGGAAGAAGAAAACCAGGCGAAGGCTACGGACCTTGAAAAGGCCACAATGGCGACCAAAGACACCCGCTCTGCAATGAGAGCAAAGAAGGAGGAACTGCATGAAGCTGGGGACATTGTGGCTGGGAAGCCCTTTATGCTGCGGAGGAAGTTCGGCGATCCGTGGTATGCCCCTCTGGATCGGCTGTGGAGTTCGGCCGACACATATCTGGACTTAGCGGCGAGCGTTGTCGATGCAGCCGAATAATTCCGTGATCAATCAGATTGTGAAGTGGACAAGCTATTCCAGTCGCAATTTAACGTTCCAGAGCGTCCGCTTCCATTGACTGACCAGCTTGCCGAATGGGCCGAACTCAATTGATTGTCCGGACTCGCCATGAGGTCTGTCGTGGATCATCTGTGGCCGGAAAGGCCAAAGCCGAACAACTATTTTAGCTTGGTGCAGCAGTTCCTTGGTGCGGTGCCACGCATTAATGCGATGAAGAGGTCGGCGTGCATAGAAGGCTCGTGGATGGCCCTTGCCCGTGTTAAAACATACTGGGTGGAGATGGATGCCACCACTGTCGCGGCGCAGGGTTCGGCCATAGGCCGAGTGGCTGCCGATCACTATTTTGAAGAAGTTCTTGAGGGCGCTCGTTCGTTAGAGGCCCAATGCTTGAAGAATGTTATGTTTGAGTGACATGTATTCCCATTGTAAAAACAACATTTTATTGAATTTATGAAGGCTGTATTTATACTTTTGCCCGAAAGTATTGTGATGCCTCCTGTGCGGCCGTTTATGTATACATGTGTATAACCTGAAAGATTGCAGTCGTCGGCTTCAGCCCCCACGCATATAATGCAGGGGTGTTTGCAGAAGATGCGTATTCACACTTAATCCAACATCTTGGTCCTATTGAGGAGGTGATAGCACATCGAACTAGGCAACCATACTATAATGCTTTATCACTTTCACTTAGCCAGAGGAGTTTGACAGTGGGGCTACTATATAGCCCCTGGTGGCTCCGCGCTCATCCGAATTCGGGGTGCATACATGCCTGGCCGGGAAACAACCCTTTGTTAATGCGGAGGAATCTTGAAGATTCCAATAGGCCATCGAGTGGTTGACCAGTCTCCCGCTATATCATGACAGTCAGTTTTCGGCTTTCTCTACTGAGGTGCTCATCCGGATGAACCAGGGCACATTCGCAGTAGTTCTCCTGGTGCCGCCTTAGCCAATAGAGCGGAACGTAAGGCAGCAAAACACAGGAGCCGGACAAACCCAACATTTGACCAAAGACATGATTCAGAGCTGATGCATATAAGGCCAAACTCGCGACGCCGAACACTCCCTAAGGTATTCGGTCTTTATAGTGTAAACCGGGTCTAAACAGTACACTTTGTAAGAAGCCCCTGGTGTCCAGGTACGTGCATTATTCTAGTGTGGCCACATGCCAAGACGTCAGCATCCTTCTCGATTATACTGAGAATCCAAGGGATGTAAATCAACAAGAGACAGTAAAAAAGGTTTACGCAGGGTCTTAATCTACAAAGAATCCTTGGAACAGGTCCCTGCTGCACGTCTGCGCCTGTGTCTCCGTTGTGCCGTATCCTGGACGGGTGTAGCATGATGGTCATCTGAAAAAGAGAGGAACTTAATTGAAAAGTTGCCGTGCGAAAGTTAAGTATACTCAATAAACAATATATAGTTCAAAATGAGCAAAGGTGAGCCTTATTGCCACTTTTGCGCGCGCGTTGAGCCCTTGTATTGTAATGGGGGTGAGGGAGTCCTGGATTAGGGGGTGTTCGGGTAGCCGGACTATACCTTCAGCCGGACTCCGGGACTATGAAGATACAAGATTGAAGACTTCGTCCCGTGTCCGGATGGGACTTCCTTGGCGTGGAAGGCAAGCTTGGCGATGCGGATATTCAAGATCTCCTACCATTGTAACCGACTCTATGTAACCCTAACCCTATCCGGTGTCTATATAAACCAGAGGGTTGTAGTCCGTAGGCAATCAACTCCATATACAACAATCATACCATAGGCTAGCTTCTAGGGTTTAGCCTCCTTGATCTCGTGGTAGATCTACTCTTGTACTACCCATATCATCAATATTAATCAAGCAGGACGTAGGGTTTTACCTCCATCAAGAGGGCCCGAACCTGGATAAAACATCGTGTTCCCTGCCTCCTGTTACCATCCGGCCTAGACGCACAGTTCGGGACCCCCTACCCGAGATCCGCCGGTTTTGACACCGACATTGGTGCTTTCATTGAGAGTTCCTCTGTGCCGTCACAATCAGGAAGGATGCCTCCTCCCGTCTTTAAAGACGGCGCCGTTGCTAAGGGAGCCTTGGCTGTCGGCCAAACCCTCCGGCTAGGTGGTTTCCTCATGACCGCCTGTTCGGCTGTTGCGCCGACGGTGACCTCTCGGGTCATCAAAAGCAACCTACACGTCAGCTCGGAGCTCGTCGAGCAGCTAGATCCAATGGAGCTCTCTTCCGTAAACAAGCTCTTGGATCGCATCGCCGCCCTGGGGGTCGCTACGGATTACGACCAGGTTGGGCTTAAACCCGATCTAAGAGAAATTAACTCTCCCCAAGTCACCCACCACGTTGCCGTGGTAGAGACGCAGTGCGGCGACCCTTCATCTATTTTAAGGACTAGCTACGTCCGAATTCCCGACCCCTCCAAGCCGGATACCCGCGGAGGGGGAGATGTAACTCAAGACCTGAGCTTAGGATCAGGCAACGGGCCAGATTCACTGGACAACATCCAAGAATCCGAACTTCAGAGTTCGGAAACTCTTCGGCCTCCGAATCTTGGATTGGGTGAGGTTTCAGATTCAACGACACCCGCCCACCCGATCATAAGCGATCTCTCCCAAATCAGGCAGAGGCCCGAGGAAACAGTACATCATTACTGGGCCAGATTCCTCCTGGTTATGAACAGGATAAAGGATTGCCGCGAGGAAGACGCAATCTCAATTTTCTGCAGTAATTGCACGGACAAGGGAATCCTTAACGCCGTAAGTCGTCGTGATATCACACGCTTCGCTGACTTGGCGTCCATAGTACAAAAATACTGTGCGATGGAAAGCGCCTGGAAAACCAAAATAAATTTTGGGATAATCTGGCCTTGAATAGTAATCCCGTCCGAACTAAGAGGGTGCATTATCACAGGACACCCGGGATAAACACCAAAAAGCCAAAACCCTCTACAGGGCATGGAACCGTACTGGAAAGATGGCTTGATGGACCCTGTAGAATTCACAGTACAGAGGACGCCACACCAACTCACAGCCTTAGAGCATGTTGGATACTCCGGCAGGTGGCCAAAATCGGCGAGGACCTCTTAATTCCGGAGGCCGCAGAAAGCCAGCCCAAGGACACCAGTACCGTTCTCACAGTCTTCGAGACTTTCGCATCAAACAATGTGCGAAAAAGAACACTCCGCAGCCTCGCCGAAGTCTATCAAGTTGCAACAATAAATCCATGGAGCGACACTGCCATTACCTTCAACGCAAGTGATGAACCTAGATTCCGAACAGCCCGAGCACCAGCCGCATTGGTCCTCAGTCCCATAGTGGACGGCTTTCGCCTCACCAAGGTGCTCATGGATGGAGGCAGCGGACTGAACCTCATTTATGAGGAAACCCTTCAAAAAATGGAAATAGACTGGAACCGCGTCGAGCGAAGCAGCACAACCTTTAGAGGAATAATCCCCAGTCGGGAAGCGCGCTGCACAGGAAAAATCACACTAGATGTGGTGTTCGGCACGCCGGATAATTACAGGTCCGAAGAAGTCACGTTTCAGGTGGCCCCGTTTAAGAGCGGATATCACGCTTTACTAGGGCGGGAAGCATTCACAATCTTCCAAGCAATACCCCATTACGGGTACATGAAGCTTAAGATGCCCGGGCCGAATGGAATTATCACTCTAGCTAGTGATCCGGACATAGCACTCCGCGCCGAAAACAAGACGGCCGCATTAGCCCTTGAGGCGCTATCCGAAGCCTTAGCGGCCGAGGAACTGACTGCGCTGCGCTCCACGGTTAACAGGGATGATGTGATACTCGATAAGAGATCCAAATCCACATCCTTCAAGCCAGCTGACGAAATAGTCAAATTCCAGGTCCATCCAACGGACCCCAATAAAACAGCTTCCATCGGGGCACGACTGAACCCTGATGCAGACGCCGCACTGCGAGAGTTCCTACGAGAGAACTGGGACATCTTCGCCTGGCACCCTTCAGACATGCCAGGGATCCCACGCAGGCTGGCCGAACACAGCTTAAATATCCTAAAAGGATTTAAACCTGTCAAACAAGCCCTTCGGCGTTTTTCCGAACCCAAGAGACAGGCTATGGGAGAGGAGCTAGCCAAGCTATTGGAGGCCGGATTCATCAGAGACATAAAACATCCGGACTGGCTAGCAAACCTGGTGATGGTACCAAAGAAGGACAAATCCTGGCGCCTGTGTGTCGATTTTAAAGACCTTAACAAGGCTTGCCCAAAGGATCCCTTCCCCCTCCCCCGTATCGATCAAATTATCGATGCCACCGCAGGACACGATTTGTTGTGTTTCCTCGACGCATACTCCGGTTACCATCAAATCAAGATGGCAGAATCAGACCAAGCTGCAACAGCATTCATCACACCATACGGCCCATTCTGCTTCAACACAATGCCCTTCGGGCTGAAAAACGCCGGCGCAACATATCAGCGCATGATCCAGACATGTCTGGCAAACCAGATCGGCAAAACAGTGGAGGCGTATGTGGATGATGTGGTCGTCAAATCAAGACATGTCGAATCCCTAGTAAACGACTTGAGGCTTACATTCGATAACCTCCGAAAATATGACATCAAGCTCAACCCAGAAAAATGCGTCTTCGGCGTTCCAGCCGGAAAGCTCTTGGGCTTCATTGTATCCGGTAGAGGAATTGAAGCAAACCCAGCCAAGATCCGAGCTTTGTCACAATTGGATGTCCCAAAGGACCTTAAACAAATACAAAAATTAACCGGATGCGTGGCGGCTTTAAGCCGCTTCATCTCCCGCTTGGGAGAAAAGGCACTACCCCTTTATCGCCTCCTTCGGCGCACCGAACACTTCGAGTGGACGGATGCCGCCACGGCCGGACTTGATGAAATAAAAGCCATATTGGCAACAAACCCAGTCCTGGCCGCGCCAATCACCGGCGAACCAATGTTATTGTACATTGCAGCAACACACCAAGTTGTCAGCGCAGTGCTCGTTGTCGAGCGGGAAACGGACGGACACAAATTCCCCCTTCAAAGGCCGGTCTACTACGTGTCCACTGTCCTCACTCCATGCAAATCACGGTACCCGCATTATCAAAAGATTGCATACGCGATATTCATGGCATCCCGGAAGCTACGACACTACTTTCAAGAGTGTTCCATAACAGTAGCCTCGGAAGTGCCACTCAACGATATTATCAACAACCGCGATGCAACGGGCCGGATTGCAAAATGGGCCATCGAGCTTCTCCCGTTCGATATAACCTATAAGCCACGGCGAGCTATTAAATCGCAAGTTTTGGCCGACTTCGTCGCAGAATGGACGGAGGCCGAGCTCCCTAAAGAGTACGGCACATATTCAAACTGGATTATGCATTTCGACGGCTCCAAAATGTTGGCCAGACTGGGGGCCGGCGTCATCCTAACGTCCCCCACAGGAGACACAGTCCAATATGTGCTCCAGATCATGTACACGGATTCCAACAATGCAGCCGAATATGAGGCCCTCCTACATGGTCTCCGGATAGCAGTATCCATGGGTATCCAGCGCCTAGAGGTACGCGGGGATTCAAACCTCGCGATATCCCAAATAAATGGAGACTTCGATGCCAAGGACCCAAAAATGGCAGCTTACCGCAACGCCGTCCTAAAAATGTCAGCTCGGTTCGAAGGGCTGGAGTTTCACCATATAGCCCGAGAAAACAATCAAGCAGCGGATGTCTTGGCACGCATCGGAGCAAAACGCGATGCAGTCCCCCCAACATCTTTTTGGAAAGATTGTTCAAGCCATCCGTAGCATGGGAGGGGGAACCCGCAAATAACAGCCCGACCCAGCCGCACCACTCGACGCCGAACAATCTGACACAATTGGAGGCTCTGCCAATGAAATTACACCTTCAGCCCACGTAATAATGGCGGTTATCGCCCCGTGGACAGAACCATTCCTAGCCTACCTTACTAGGCAGGAACTCCCGGAGGACCAAAACGAGGCCCGCTGCATAGTGCGGCGATCTAAAGCCTATAGAGTCCATGAGGGAGAGCTTTATAAGAAAAGCACTACCGGAGTCCTTCAAAGGTGCATGTCCGAAGAGGAAGGGTGGAACCTTCTGGCTGAAATTCATGCCGGACTCGGTGGTCACCACGCCGCTGCTCGGTCCCTTGTTAGCAAGGCTTTCCGTACAGGCTTTTATTGGCCGACGGCCCGGGCAGACGCTCAGGACCTAGTCCAACGATGCGCTGGTTGCCAACTTTTTGCCAACCAAAGCCATATGCCACCCACCGCACTCCAAACTATACCCATCACCTGGCCTTTTGCGGTCTGGGGGCTTGACATGGTCGGACCCCTTAAAGGTGGGACCGATAGGAAAAAATACTTACTGGTCATGGTGGATAAGTTCACCAAATGGATAGAAGCCAAGCCTGTTAAAACGGCCGAATCCGGACCTGTGATAGACTTCATATCCGGGGTTGTACACCGTTATGGCGTCCCCCACAGCATCATAACCGATAACGGTACAAACTTTACCGCCGACGAGGTAAAACTCTGGTGCAAAAACATGGGCATCAAGCTCGATTATGCTTCCGTCTATCACCCACAAACCAACGGCCAGGTCGAACGTGCAAATGGTCTTATCATGAGCGGCATTAAACCCAGACTGGTGCGGTCCCTCAAGGAATCTAACACGCACTGGGTAGAGGAGCTCGACTCCGTGCTATGGGGGCTGCGGACCACGCCAAATCGCACCACCGGATACACACCATTTTTATGGTGTACGGCGCAGAGGCAGTTCTGCCCTGCGACATAATTCATGACTCACCTAGAGTGCGCATGTACGAAGAAAGAGAAGCCGAGCTCGATCGGCAGGACAACTTGGACGCCTTGGAGGAGGAGCGTGACGTGGCAAAAGCCCGTTCCGCATTTTATCAACAGCAGGCCCGAAGATATCAAAGCAGAGAAGTACGGGCCAAAAATTACAATGTTGGCGAACTAGTTCTACGCCTGCCGGATAAGAAAAAGGACAAACTCAAGCCCAAGTGGGAAGGTCCATTCATAATCGACCAAGTCCTGACTGGTGGGGCGTACCGCCTGCGAGATGCGTCGGATAACCGACTCGAGCCGAACCCGTGGAACGCCACCCGTCTCCGAAGATTCTATGCCTAGCGCCGGACTCTGTGTTCGTCTCCTTCCTCTGTCCATCCTTTTTGCATTTTTCTGTCTTACATTTCTCTCCTTCCCTCTTTTCTTTTATAGCCCTTAAAGGCTCATCTAGTGACGCGCCACTCGCGCTCATTAAACCTGGGGGCTTCTTTAACAGAAGCTTATTTATACGGGCTTCACGCCCAACACATGCGTCAAACTTCCGCATGTACCTTTTTCTTCACCATTATATGCATCGATATGACTTAAGTTTTGGCCAAGCTGGGTTGCCTGGCTCCTGTGCTTACCCCTACGTTCCCGATTGTTCGGCTAGGCGGTAAAGGGAGCACCTCTGCGATTGTTACTGCCGGGTCAGCCGGATGTGTACCTCAGACTGGGTGAAGCCGAAAGCTAGCGTTCTTAAGGGAATATTCGGTCGGTGAAATAAAAGATGATCTTTTTACTCATTTTATGCGCCCCCAGATGCTTTTTTTCTGCGTCTCTTCACGCAGTCCGGACATGCACTTAGGGCATGCCTCCCAGCGAAAGGAACCCTTAACGGAACTATTCTCTCTGGAAGATGTTTCTTACTAACCATGTAATATAACATAACTAGTTGGGCACTTGTCTGATAAAGCACTGATGACCCCTACGCCTGGTCTCCACGCATACCCCGGTTCTTATATAACCGCTAGGGTATTCGGACACACTCCGGACCGTCAGGTCCCGAGGTTGAAGCGAAAAGGTCGGCAACGACAAACGATCTACAATCCGGCTAGAAGGCATTACACATGTCAATTCAAAATTACACAGTCATTCTGACTGATTGTATTCCTCTTCTATACCATCTAACAGGCTGTCTAATTTACAGTCCTGCTGGGAATACTTCGCGGCCAACTCTACTTGGCCGTATACTAAGCTTACAGGGATCTCCTTCCCGTCAGGCCCCACTGGTCCGACCTCGGCCATGTGGTTTGGGTCAGACTTCGTAAAACGGGTCTTCACCATGGCCCAGGCCTCCCTAGCGCCTTGTCGGCAGGCCGATATCTTCCACAACCGGAAGCGCCGCCGAGCTCCCTTCAGCTTCTCCGCAAGCTCTCCAAGGCCCTCGGGCACGGAGTGGGCAGGCCATAAGGCTTGGGCAATACCCCGCATCGCCTGCCGAATTCGCTCGTGCAGTTGCAAGAGTTCGGGAAGAAGGTCACCCGTAGAACCGGGCATCTCCTCTGCAGGACGACCTGTGAGCATACCTACAGACATTACTCTGTTAGTCGACTTCCTCGCCGAACTTTTTTTCAAAGTTCGTTCAAGCACTTACTAAAATGCCGCGTCGAAGCCGCTGATTCTCCTTCGTGGAGTCCGACAGCTGGCCATGAACATCTTTAAGTTCGACGTCCAGCTTGGTGTTGGCATCCTGAAGATCATTCTTCTCTCGCCTCACCTTTGTCAACGTACTCTCACCGGCCTTTAGCCGGCGTAAGAGTTGTTGCTTGTCCGGATCGAGTCCGGCGCCATCTGCAATATGATTTGTCAGATTTGCACCCACACCGCACAATACTAATCTTTCGAAGTGTATCTTACCTGAGGGGGTCTCTTTGGGCTCCCCTGCTGCGGCTAGTGCGGCCTCTAGTTGGGCCTTGCACTTTTCCAGCTCTTGGGACAGTACAGTATTCTTCTCTGTAAGAACATGCATATTAAAAGATCCTTAAATCAGTTGCTCTAACTGCTTCAAGTCTCGGGGGCTACTGGCATATATATGTTTAACCAAAATTTTCTTACCCGTATGTCTTTTACATACTGCTCCGTGGCTCTGGCTAAACCATTTTGAGCGGCACGGAGGTACGCATCTCCCGAATTAAAGGCACCTAAAGCCTCTTGGGAGAAACAAGCGTCGCGTAGAATTGTCCGGCGACGCCTGTGGTTCATGGCACTCTCCACTTCCGAATTTGTTTCAAACAGCCTGTCCGCATCCTCTGTCAGAGGAGTGTCTGGTGCACACCTTGTGCTCGCCTCTGCTTCCTGGCCAAACGTTGGAGCCTGGCTGGTGGAGGCGCGATTGGCAACCTCTCCGGATGTAGTCTGGCAAGGTCTCTTCGTTCTGAAGATAGCACGAACGTTAATATGCCCTGACAGAATAACTCCAGGGAAACAGAGGGGGCACTATAACTTTGCGCCGGCATCTCAGTCCGGACTACATTCCTTTTTGCCCCACGGGGCCCTGCGACCCCTCGTTGGCTAGCCGCCGCAGGTTCGGCCTCCTGCCTCGAAAATCTCCCCTGCAAAACACGGTTGTCGTCAGAAACACCGGGCTACGTAAGGGTGGAATCTCTTTCAAGGGAATAAGACCCCGGTTTCTGTCACCTGGGAGGCCGGGATTAACCCTGGGTAATCAGCCGTAATGGCTACCAAGGTATTGTCCTTGCTTAGCTGATGGAACACCCCGTCGATAAGCTCCACCGATATGTCCGGATCCTCTTCGGAGTCCGGATTGAGGGACCGTTCTGGGTCCTCGGGCTATGGAGGGCGGCTGTTTATATCCTTTACCTCCTGTCGCAGTTCCTGCACTAAAGTCGTCAGACTACCTATCTAACCATGGGAGTATAAAACAAACGGGAAAGCGCAATTGTTCACTTACCCAACTTGGAGGATCGTACATACTGAATCCAGCCCACGGGTTGACGCGGAGGAATTCCTCCTTTTCTCCCTTGTACAAAGAGGATAAGATCTTTACTAAGGCGGCGGCTGAGGCCGGCCCCTTACGACCGTAACGTGTGGCGTCATCCTCCCCGTTGAAATCCCACATGGGGTGGCCTCTATATTGAAGCGGCTGCACCCCCCGCATAATGCATGCGGCCATGACTCCAATCATGCTTAGTCCGGAATGAGCCAACAGTCTTATCCGGCCCATCAGGTAAAGGACGTCTCTGTCGCTTTCTCTCTGAGAGCTCTGCGGATGCCAGCTCAAGCGTTTCTTCAATGGAGCACTGTTGAACTCAGGGAGACCGACCCGGATAGGGTCCGGTAGCGGGACGTCATCTATGTAAAACCATTCCGAAGGCCAGTCCTCGGACGCCTTCTTTGGGGTTCCGGATAGGTATCCGGTCCCGGCGATGCGCCATACTTCGGCTCCGCCCACTTGGTATATAGACCCCTCTTGAGAACGGGGCACCAGGCAGAATAACCTCTTCCACAGCGCGAAATGAGCCTCAACGCCTAAAAATAGCTCGCAAAGGGCGACGAAACCCGCAATATGCAATACGGAGGCGGGCGTGAGATTGTGCAGCTGGAGGCCGTAGAACTCCAGAAGCCCGCGGAGAAATGGATGAATTGGAAATCCCAGTCCCCTTATTAGATAGGGGACGAGGCACACCCGCTCTCCTTTAGAAGGATTGGGGGTGCTCTCCTCTTGTTTTCCGCCATTGTAGGTGGCGAGACCGGCTCGGACCGGGACCATGTATGCCTGAGGGAGAAATCCCTTGGCCTGAAGCGACACTAACTCGCTATGCGGGATGGTGCAACTCTCCCAGTCCCCGGGTTTGGGACCGGAGGGGCGAGGGGAGGAGCTGCGACGGCTGGTCATGTTGGAATGGACCTTTGCTGGAAGCGCTCTGATGATAACTCGCGGAAAGGAGAAGATGTGGTTTGGACCTAAATCCCCATCCCGTTAAATAGGCGGCTCGTTTGTACGGCTAGGGGTGTGGATGTAAAAATGCCCCGGCTTTTCGCATTCGTTTGACA
Organism: Triticum aestivum; assembly: GCF_018294505.1. Classification (NCBI taxonomy): domain Eukaryota; kingdom Viridiplantae; phylum Streptophyta; class Magnoliopsida; order Poales; family Poaceae; genus Triticum; species Triticum aestivum. Next base: position 728,729,199 of record NC_057797.1, read on the forward strand.
CATGGAAGACGACCATTATTGGGCGTGGAAGCCGAGGAGCACTACATTACAAAAATCGGACATTATTCCTACAGGTACACAAGATTTGGAGAAGAACCCGCCTTGCAATGCCGAATAATCTGCGCGCCGGACTCATCGTCATTGAAGCCTGGTTCGGGGGCTACTGAGGGAGTCCTGGATTAGGGGGTGTTCGGGTAGCCGGACTATACCTTCAGCCGGACTCCAGGACTATGAAGATACAAGATTGAAGACTTCGTCCCGTGTCCGGATGGGACTTTCCTTGGCGTGGAAGGCAAGCTTGGTGATGCGGATATTCAAGATCTCCTACCATTGTAACCGACTCTATGTAACCCTAACCCTATCCGGTGTCTATATAAACCGGAGGGTTGTAGACCGTAGGCAATCAACTCCATATACAACAATCATACCATAGGCTAGCTTCTAGGGTTTAGCCTCCTTGATCTCGTGGTAGATCTACTCTTGTACTACCCATATCATCAATATTAATCAAGCAGGACGTAGGGTTTTACCTCCATCAAGAGGGCCCGAACCTGGGTAAAACATCGTGTTCCCTGCCTCCTGTTACCATCCGGCCTAGACACACAGTTTGGGACCCACTACCCGAGATCCGCAGGTTTTGAAACCGACAGGGGGTATGGCCATCAAACCTGTATCAATTACGTATAGCTGCACCGGACTCGTCTAACTGCATCCGTGGTCTTAACGACCTATCAAATGCTTGAGTTGGTGAGGCCGTTTAGCGGCTGCCAAGGCGGCCGCACCGTCTTCGGCGCACAAGGAGCGCTCAATATTTCCATTTACTGTAATGATGCCGCGTGGACCAGGCATCTTGAGCTTGAGGGAAGCATAATGCGGTATTGCGTTAAAGCGAGTGAAAGCTTCGCGTCCGAGTAGTGCTTGATAGCCACTTTGGAACGGAGCAACATGGAAAGTTAAATTTTTGCTGCGGAAGTTATCGGGGAAGCTGAATATAACCTCTAGTAGCAGGGAGCCCCTGCAATGAGCCTCCGGTCCTGGCGTTACTCCTTTAAAGGTAGCATTGCTGCGGCCAATTTTTGTTGGGTCTATGCCCATTTTGTGGGCTGTATCCTGATATATCAGATTTAAACTGCTGCCGCCGTCCATCAGGACTCGTGTGAAGTGGTATCCGCCAATTATTGGATCTAATACCAAGGCAGCCCATCCTGCACGCCGGATAATTGCCGAGTAATCCCGATGGTCGAAGGTGATCAGTTGGGACGACCAGTGGCGGAGCTCCGTGGTGATAGGCCCTGGGGCATGTTTCTCTAAAGGTGCCGCTTTGTTTCTCCCTTTTATCACGTGTAACACGTTGACTGTTTTGACTTCTGGTGGTAATTTCTTCTGTTTCCCTGTGCTTTGCTTGCGGGGCTCGTCCTCATCTTCACTTGGTGTATCCTGCCCCTTGTGTTCGGCGTTGAGCTTGCCGGACTGTTTGAAGACCCAACATTCTCTGTGGGTATGATTTGCAGGTTTATCAGGGGTGCTATGGATCTGACATATTTGGTCCAGAATTTTGTTTAGGCTGGACAGTTCGTCTCTGTTGCCTTTGGAGGGCGGCTTCTGCTGACCTGGCCGAGAGCTTCTAAATCCAGCGTTTACCGCCGTGCTCTTCGGGTTGTCTTCTTTATTCCGGCGCTTATTCTTGCTGTGTCGTGATTTCTCGTTTCCATCCTTGACTTCGGATGTACTTGGGTCGCTGGTGCTGCATCGGGCTAACCAGCTATCCTCACCCGCACAAAAATGGGTCATGAGGCTTGTTAATGCTGCAATTGTTCTCGTCTTTTCTTGACCGAGGTGTCTGGCAAGCCATTCGTCTCGAACGCTATGCTTGAAAGCTACTAAGGCTTCGGCATCCGGACAATCGACTATTTGGTTCTTTTTAGTGAGGAACCTGTTCCAAAGTTTTCGGGCTGACTCACCGGGCTGTTGAGTTATATGACTTAAATCGTCTGCATCCGGTGGTCGGACATATGTCCCTTGAAAATTTGCCCGAAAGGCGTCTTCGAGCTCTTCCCAGCTTCCGATGGAGTTTTCGGAGAGGCTTTTAAGCCAGTGCCGAGCTGGCCCTTTGAGATTGAGGGCTAAGTACTTGATGGCGTGGAGATCATCTCCTCGAGCCATATGGATATGGAGGATGTAGTCCTCAATCCAGACCCCAGGGTCTGTTGTTCCGTCGTACGCCTCTATGTTTACGGGTTTGAATCCCTCTGGAAATTCATGATCCAGCACCTCGTCGGTGAAACATAGAGGGTGTAAGGCACCCCTGTATTTGGGTGTACCATGGTGTTTGGATGTTTGTTGTGTTGCATTGTATGTTGAGCGTGCTTGCGCGGTCCATAGATGGATCTGGCTGGGCCGTCCTTTTGATGCGAGCCCTTACGCGGATCACGTACTGGTTTATGTGCGGCATCGTTTGCCGCTTTATGCTGGCTATGAGGTCGTCTATCCGACCGGATGGCCGTTTTATTTTTTAATTGTGGAGGATCTAAGGCCTCCTCATCAAATTCAGGTAGCAACTTTCGCTTCACATAGCTCTTGGTGTGGCATTACTGCCGTACTTCGCTGCAGTGTTGAGTACTTCACTCCATTTGATTTTGAGTGTGTCTTGTGCAACCTTGAGCCTTTGCTTCTATTTTTTCAGGCTCCTCGCCATGGCAACAAGCCTTTGGTGGGTATTATGTTGCTCCTGGCGCCTGTCCGGGGTGGTGTCGTCCGGACTGTTATCTTCGACGGAGTCGGGTTGTTCGGTTTGATTCCCCGTGTTGCCCTGGTCGGGCGATGGTTCACCCTGCTCTATCGCTGGGTCTATATGATCGTTATTTCTGCCGAGGCAGGATTTGGAGCGGCGTTTACACCGCCGCTTTGACTGCTTCTCGAGGGAACAACCCTTCGCTGCGTCCTTCCGTTCCTCTTCGTTGTTTTCTTTGGGTGTGTTCACCATGTATACGTCATGTGATGAAGTGGGCATCCAGCGCCCTATGGGCAGTGGTTCCTGTTCGTCTCCTGCATCATCGTCCATACCATCGATGTCTTAGGAGTCGAAGTCGAGCATGTCGGTTAAGTCATCGACAGTGGCTACTAAGTGGGTGGTGGGTGGGTGGAAAATTTCTTCGTCATCCGCATCCCAATCCTGTCGGACATAGTTCGGCCTGGACCCTCCTGACAAGGAGAGAGACCTTAATGAGTTCAGTATGTCGCGGAAGGGCGAGTGCTGAAAAATATCCGCGGAGGTAAACTCCATGATCGGCGCCCAATCGGATTCAGGAACGGGCGCAGGCGGTTCGGAGTCCGTGGCCGGAGAAGGATCCGGCAGTTTGGCAACACGGCTCTCGTGAAGGGTAAGGTCGATATTCGGCTCGATCGCCGCTGAGGATACGGCCTCCGTGACGGGGTCTATCCACCCGTCCCTGGATGGCGCAACTGGCTCCGAATTAAGGGTCGGAGCGGCTGCCGGTGCGATTTCTTGAACATTGTCCGATGGTAGAGCTAAATCGTACTCATTGCGACCGCGTGGCGCACAAGGCAGGGGCTCAAATCCGTCGAAGATCAAGTCTCTACGGATACCGGCCGTGTAGTTTAAGCTTCCAAACCTGACTTTCTATCCAGGGGCGTAATTTTTGATCTGCTCCAGATGGCCAAGCAAGTTGGCCCGCAGTGCGAAGCCACCAAACACAAAGATCTGTCCGGGGAGAAAAGTCTCACCCTGGACTGCATCGCTATCGATGATAGTAGGAGCCATCAAGCCTAACGGCGACGACACAGAGGAACTCTCAATGAAAGCACCAATGTCGGTGTCAAAACCGGCGGATCTCGGGTAGGGGGTCCCGAACTGTGCGTATAAGGCGGATGGTAACAGGAGGCAGGGGACATGATGTTTTACCCAGGTTCGGGCCCTCTTGATGGAGGTAAAACCCTACATCCTGCTCGATTTATTCTTGATGATATAGGTATTACAAGAGTTGATCTACCACGAGATTGAAGAGGCTAAACCCTAGAACCTAGCCTATGGTATGATTGTATGTTGTCCTACGGACTAAAACCCTCCGGAAGGGGTTAGGGTTACACAAGGTCGGTTACAAAGGAGGAGATATCCATATCCGTACTGCCTAGCTTGCCTTCCACGCCAAGTAGAGTCCCATCCGGACACGAGACGAAGTCTTCAATCTTGTATCTTCATAGTCCAACAGTCTGGTCAAAGGATATAGTCCGGCTGTCCGGAGACCCCGTAATCCAGGACTCCCTCAATAACGTTGATTCTTTGATTGTGGGTTATCAATATCAACAGCAGGTTCAGTTTCTATATCATTACCATTACTAGGTTGAGCATCATCATGAACATTATTATTAACATTATCACTAGTTTCAGGTTCATTACCAGATTGTGTTTCAGCATCAGAAATAGAAATATCGTTTGGATTCTCAGGTGTTTCAGTAACAGGTTCACTAGAAGCATGCAAAGTCCTATCATTTTTCTTTTTCTTCCTTTTAGAAGGTCTAGGTGCATCTATATTATTTCTCTGAGAATCTTGCTCAATTCTCTTAGGGTGGCCTTCAGGATACAAAGGTTCCTAAGTCATTCTACCAGTTCTAGTAGCCACTTTAACAGCATAATCATTATCTTTACTATTCAATGCATTGAGCAAATCATTTTGAGCTTTAAGTACTTGTTCTACTTGAGTGGTAACCATAGAAGCATGTTTACTAATAAGTTTAAGTTCACCTTTAACATTAGCCATATAATCACCCAAGTGTTCAAGCATATTTGAATTGTTTTTCAATTGTCTACCAAAATAAGCATTAAAATCTTCTTGCTTAGCCATAAATTTATCAAACTCATCTAAGCATGGGCTAGCAAACTTGGTAAATGGGATTACAGCTTTATCATATCTATAGAGAGAATTTACCTTTACTACCTGTGTCGGATTATCAAGACCATGAGTTTCTTCAATAGGTAAAGGATTAAGATTATATGTTTCTTCAACAGGCGGTAAATTAAGACCATGTATTTCTTCAATAGGAGGTAAATTCTTAACATCTTCAGCTTTAATACCTTTTTCTTTCATAGATTTCTTTGCCTCTTGCATATCTTCAGGAGTGAGAAATAGAATACCCCTCTTCTTCGGAGTTGGTTTAGGAATAGACTCGGGAATTGGCTCCGGAGGTGTCCAATTATTTTCATTTGTCAACATCATATTCAATAGAATTTTAGCTTCATCCGGTGTTCTTTCCCTGAAAACAGAACCAGCACAACTATCTAGGTAATCTCTGGAGGTATCGGTTAGTCCATTGTAAAAGATATCAAGTATTTCATTTTTATTAAGAGTATGATCAGGCAAAGCATTAAGTAATTGGAGAAGCCTCCCCCAAGCTTGTGGGAGACTCTCTTCTTCAATTTGCACAAAATTATATATATCCCGTAAAGAAGCTTGTTTCTTATGAGCAGGGAAATATTTAGCAAAGAAGTAATAAATCATATCCTGGGGACAATGCACACAACCAGGATCAAGAGAATTAAACCATATCTTAGCATCACCCTTTAATGAGAACGGAAATATTTTAAGGATATAAAAGTAACGAGTTCTCTCATCTTTAGTAAACAGGGTGGCTATATCATTCAACTTAGTAAGATGTGCCACAACAGTTTCAGATTCATAACCATGAAAAGGATCAGATTCAACCAAAGTAATTATATCAGGATCAACAGAGAATTCATAATCATTATCAGTAACAAAGATAGGTGAAGTAGCAAAAGCAGGGCCAGGTTTCATTCTAGCATTTAAAGATTGCTTACTCCATTTAGCTAATAATCTTTTGAGTTTAGTTCTATTTTGGCACGCTAAAATAGCTAAAGAAGCTTCTTAATCAAAGACATAACCCTTAGGAATAACAAGTGATTCTTCATCATCACTTTCATCAGTATCATCAGATTCAATATTTTCAATCTCTCTAGCCCTAGCAAGTTGTTTATCGAGAAAATCACTAAGTGGCATAGTAGTGTCAGGCATAGAGGTAGTTTCAGCATAAGTATCATGCATAGCAGAGGTGGCATCATCAATAACATGCGACATATCAGAACGAATAGCAGAAGCAGGTGTAGGTGTCGCAAACTTACTCATAACAGAAGGTGAATCAAGTGCAGAGCTAGATGGCAGTTCCATACCTCCCCTCGTAGTTGAGGGATATATCTTGGTTTTTGGATCTCTCAAGTTCTTCATAATGATAACCAGATATATATCCCAAGTGACACAAAGAATAGAGCTATGCTCCTCGGCAACGGCGCCAGAAAATAGTCTTGATAACCCACAAGTATAGGGGATCGCAACAGTTTTCGAGGGTAAAGTATTCAACCCAAATTTATTGATTCGACACAAGGGGAGCCAAAGAATACTCTCAAGTATTAGCAGCTGAGTTGTCAATTCAACCACACCTGGAAACTTAATATCTACAGCAAAGTATTTAGTAGCAAAGTAATATGATAGTAGTGATAACGATAGCAAAAGGTAACAATAGTAAAAGTAATGTTTTTGGTATTTTGTAGTGATGATGGCAATAGCATGGGGAAAGCAAATAAGCGAAGAAACAATATGTGGAAAGCTCGTAGGCAATGGATCAGTTATGGAGAATTATGCCGGATGCGGTTCATCATGTAACAGACATAACCTAGGGTGACACAGAACTAGCTCCAGTTCATTGATATAATGTAGGCATGTATTCCGAATATAGTCATACGTGCTTATGGAAAAGAACTTGCATGACATCTTTTGTCCTACCCTCCCGTGGCAGCGGGGTCCTATTGGAAACTAAGGGATATTAAAGCCTCCTTTTAATAGAGTACCGGACCAAAGCATTAACACATAGTGAATACATGAAATCCTCAAACTACGGTCATCACCGGTAACGATCCCAATTATTGTCACTTCGGGGTTAACGGATCATAACACATAATAGGTGACTATAGACTTGCAAGATAGGATCAAGAACACTCATATATTGATGAAAACATAATAGGTTCAAATCTGAAATCATGGCACTCAGGCCCTAGTGACAAGCATTAAGCATAGCAAAGTCATAGCAACATCAATCTCAAAACATAGTGGACACTAGGGATCAAACCCTAACAAAACTAACTCGATTACATGATAGATCCCATCCAACCCATCACCGTCCAGCAAGCCTATGATGGAATTACTCACGCACGATGGTGAGAATCATGAAATTGGTAATGGAGGATGGTTGATGATGACGATGGCGACAAATTCCCCTCTCCGGAGCCCCGAACAGACTCCAGATCAGCCCTCCCGAGAGGTTTTAGGGCTTGGCGGCTCCATATCATAAAATGCGATGATTTCTTCTCTCTGATTTTTTCTCATCGATACTCAATATATGGAGGTGGAGTTGGAGTCGAAGAGGTAACAGGGGGCCCACGAGGTAGGGGGCGCACCCTAGGGGGGCAGGCGTGCCCCCCACCCTCATGGAGAGACGGTGGGCCCCCTGGCCTTCATCTTTGGCATGTATTTTTCTTATTTTCTGAAAAGTGGCTCCATGAAGTTTCAGGTCATTCCGAGAAAGTTTGCTCCTGCACATAAATAACACCATGGTAATTCTGCTGAAAACAACGTCAGTCCGGGTTAGTTCCATTCAAATCATGCAAGTTAGAGTCCAAAACAAGGGCAAAAGTGTTTGGAAAAGTAGATACGTTGGAGACGTATCACCTACCTAAAGGACGTCCGTTCAACAGAAGAACTCCATTTGCGAAAAAGAAGGGCAAGAAGAATGCGAAAAGATAGCTAGCTAAGATCGATTGTATTTAAATTGTAGTCTTCATTTCTCGATTGTATTTCGACATTTTGAAATGATATTTCATCTGTTCTAGTCCTCATGAGTAGTGAATTTGTTAATATTTTTTGAACTCATGAATATTTTTAAATTTCATGGGCACCTTTTGAATTCATGAATATTCTTCAAATTTGATGATATTTTTTCATATTCATAAATGTTTTACCAATTCACAAATGAATGCAACTAAAAATCCAAAAACAATATTGATGATATTTTTAAATAACAAATTTGATGATATTTTCAAATAACAAATTTGATGATATTTTCAATTAAAAATAAAAACAAATTTGATGATATTAAAAAAACAAATTTGATGATATCTTCTGTTCTAGTCCTCATGAAAATAACAAATTTGATAAGAAAAACAAATTATTAGATGCAACAAAAAATAATGAAAAAAAGTTACTAATGGCGCACTAGAGGAGGGTGCGCCATTGCTATCAGAAAAAAAGTTACTAATGGCGCACCAGAGGATGGTGCGCCATTGCTATCAGTGTTTTTATGGCGCACCCCTAGATGGTGCGCCATTATTAACATCCCCCCTCTAGCTGGATACCCCTTCGCCCGATCCCCCTTCCCTCTCCCTTGCCAGATCCCCCTTCCCTCCCTCGCCACACCCGCTCCGATGACCCCCACGCCCGCTCCACACCCGCTCCGGCTCCCCTGTTGGATAAGGCCGAGCCAGACCCCTGTGCAAACTCTAGCACCTCCCCACTTCCCCTCCCCTCGCGCTGCTTCACCCGACTAGGTCGTCACCGTCACCGGATCGTCCCCACAACCACCATCGTCCCCGCACCCCACCAAGGAGTCCAGGAGCTCTGCAGTGTTCTTCTACATCACCTACGGCCACCCGTTCGAGCTCGACGACTCTGCATCGTGCCGATCGAGGTCTTCTTCCACCTCCGGCCACCGCAACCTCACCGTCGATCCGCGTCACCTCGTCAACCCTGGCCCCGCACGAGCTCGCCATCGTCTTCCTCTCGGTGAGCTACACCGGTTCCCTTTTCCCCCCCTTCGATTTCGTCATCGTAGACTGTCGCACCACCGCGCCCCAGCTCCTGGTTGCCGCCCCCCGTGGCCGTGCTCCCCTCGGCCCCTGGCCGCGCCCTGGCCCCACCCAGGCGTGCTCACCGCACCGCGACCGCACCTCCACTACGCTTGGGCCGCGCCCAGCCGTATCGCCCAATCTGATGGTGTATACTTCTTATGTTCTTTCCAATTTGTTTCTTTTTACCATGATTTGCTTGTGTGTTCCTGCTGCTTGACTAATTGAACACATGCTGTTGCTACTGTGGGACAATGTTCCTTCTTTTCTTCCCGATGTTGCTATTTCCATTGAAGTACTCACATGTGTTCTAGATGAGCTGCTGCTAGTTAGTTCCCCTTAGACTACATTCTAGATTGCATAGCATAACTCCAGAATTTTGTCATTGCACACCTGCGCATATATTTCTGTTGTGAGCATAACACCAGAATTTATTTATCTGTGACTCGTATTGGGTAAAAAACTGGGGTGACTCTGGCTGTAAACTGAACTTGGTTCGGTTAAAAACTGCATTGTCAAATCTGGACAACAAGCTTATATCTGAAAATGAGTTAGCTAGGCTTAGAATTTTGAGTTGGCCCCTTTACATAAGTTTTAGATAAAGTTTCAAGGTTTCTTTAGAGTATTTATTTGTGTCGTTTGGATGTACGGTTTGAGAGCAGCTATCAGTTTAGTTTGCTGTCCCGAAATATATGTTCCTGGGTACGGTATTTTGAGGTGGTATTAAAATAAAGTTACAACATGAAAATTTTAGAGGCTGTTCTGTAGATACTTAAAACACATATCACTTGTCAGGTTTCGTTCGGTATATTAAATCCTATGAAATTATCAAAGTGGGTTGTACTATGTTGGACAGAATTTTATGTTTGGACTTGGGTGAATGTAACCAGACTTATACTCTCAGATTTTGTCATAGTTGATGGTGTGAGGACTTATAATGTGATAAAGTATATATGTTGTTGCAACACCTCCATATGAAAGTAGAGGCACAATGTGGTGCTAGTTTGCTGGGTTTTGTCTCCGACCATCGTGTCGTGATGATTTTGTAGGTACCCCGAGAGGCCCTTGAGTTTGCCAGAATGTCGATTAACTTCCATTCCGGCAAATTCAGGTACTCCATATGTCCTATTTTTAGCAAAGGTCATGCTGAAATTTTCCGTGAATTTTAGCATGACTTTGCTAAAAATAGGACATATGGGGTACTTGCGACTAATGCATGGGACGGGGTATATTAGTACTTAATTAAGTAGGATCAACTACCTCTTGTGTTATGCATGGGCCTCATCGTCGACAAACCCTAAATGATAAAACCTTGGCTTTTAGGGTGCCTCGGTGTCGATAAAAACCTAAATGATGAAAGCTTAGGCTTTTAGGGTGCCTCGGCGTCGACAAACCCTAAATGATAAAAGCTTAGCTTTTAGGATGCCTCGGTGTCGACAAACCCTAAATGATGAGACCATGATCTTGTTCCTTGACAATAACCAACTTTTTGACCAATTTTTTTCCTATTTAGAGCGAAACATGGCGCACAACGATGAGGCCGGTGGTTCGGGCAAGGCATTTTGGGAGCTGTCCCAGGAGATGGAGGTAGAACCTCACCGTTATGAGGACACCGCGGAAGACACCGATCCCGACTACACAACCCCTAGTGGCGTCGGGGATGACACCACTGATGGTGCCGCCAAGGATGCCACCACTGATGATGGCAGCACGCATAGATGGCAGCCAACCGAAGAGGCAACATAAGGACCGATGCCCGAACGTGCTCGGCACCGTCAAGGAGGAATATACTGAAGTGTCCTCCGAGGGGCATCCAACGGCGCCCAAAGAAATAGTCAAGGGGTATGCGGGACAACTCGGGTGCATTCTCCGGAGCACCGTCTCGATCAACACCGAGAACCTAAGGCATCGCGACCGAGGGAATTTGCGCAACCTCCTTGTCGGTGTCAAAACCGGAGGATCTCGGGTAGGGGGTCCCGAACTGTGCGTCTAGGCCGGATGGTAACAGGAGGCAAGGGACACGAAGTTTTACCCAGGTTCGGGCCCTCTTGATGGAGGTAAAACCCTACGTCCTGCTTGATTAATATTGATGATATGGGTAGTACAAGAGTAGATCTACCACGAGATCGGAGAGGCTAAACCCTAGAAGCTAGCCTATGGTATGATTTTTGTTCTGTATGTTGTCCTACGGACTAAAACCCTCCGGTTTATATAGACACCGGAGAGGGTTAGGGTTACACAAAGTCGGTTACAATGGTAGGAGATCTACATATCCGTATCACCAAGCTTGCCTTCCACGCCAAGGAAAGTCCCTTCCGGACATGGCACGAAGTCTTCAATCTTGTATCTTCATAGTCCAGGAGTCCGGCTGAAGGTATAGTCCGGCCATCCGGACACCCCCTAATCCAGGACTCCCTCAGTAGCCCCTGAACCAGGCTTCAATGACAACGAGTCCGGTGCGCAGTTTGTCTTCGGCATTGCAAGGCGGGTTCCTCCTCCAAGTACTTCATAGAAGATTTTGAACACAAAGATAGTATCCGGCTCTGCAAAATAAGTTTCCACATATTGCCATAGAGAGAATAATATTTACACAAATCTAATCCGCTGACGTATTCCGTAGTGTGACGCACCACGGCCAAGCCTTTATTCGAATCGTTTTACTATCCCACCTCAGCGCGTCATACGAGGTGGTTTCCTTGGCACGTCTTGTTAAAGCAGAGATCGTGTCCCCTTATTCTGGGATTCTCATCAATATGGGCGTGGGTAACCCAACCGCGCCATTGATTACGGCGCTTGGAGATAAGCGAGTTTTACCAGGCTGGTGGGGACACGTAGTTGTGTCCACCCATATAAGGGGATAAGGATCCACCTTTTCACCTACTCCTTCTTCCTCCTTCGCCTATCCATTTTCGCGCACTCGAGCTCCAGCGCCCAAATCCGCACTCCCCACCTCAACCTTCTCCAGCCATGTCCGGAGCGGGGGGCAAGTGGATGGTCTCCTCCGTCATGGAGGGACACATCAAAAAACTGAGGAAGGCCGGATACTTGTCTAATGACATCGCATACCGGCTTCCCGAAGAGGGGCAGCTCCTCCCCACCCCAAGGCCCCATGAGAGGGTAGTGTTCCTTCCCCACTTCCTCCGCGGACTGGGCTTTCCTATCCACCCATTCGTCCGGGGGCTCATGTTCTACTACGGCCTGGATTTCCATGATCTGGCCCCGAATTTCATCCTCAACATCTCGGCGTTTATCGTCGTGTGTGAGGCTTTCCTCTGCATCCGCCCCCATTTCGGCCTATGGCTCAAGACTTTCAATGTTAAGCCGAAGGTGGTGCGCGGCAACCAGGCGGAGTGCGGAGGCGCCATGGTGGGCAAGATGCCCAACGTCTTATGGCTCGAGGGCTCCTTTGTGGAGACCCTGAAGGGGTGGCAATCGGGGTGGTTTTACATCACCGAGCCGCGCGACCCTGAGTGGGTCGTAGCCCCCGAGTTCCGGTCTGGACCCCCAACGCGGCTCACGTCCTGGAAAGAGATGGGCATGTCGTGGGGCAGCAAAAGAGAGGTGATTGGACTGCAAACATGCATCCAAACCCTGGTGGGCAAGCAGCTCAGGCTTGTCAACGTAGTCCAGGTCATGCTCATCCGCCGGATCCTCCCGTGTTAACAACGGGCCTTCAATCTGTGGGAGTTCAACCCGGCGCAGCACCGAACTCTAAGCAGGCTCTTCGACACGACATACGAAGATGTCTGGAAGGTGCTTTTCAAGGGCGCCGAGGCTCCCGCATCTGCTACCGAGGATCGCGGATTCAGCGCGCAGCCTCACGCCAGCGTGGTAAGTTGTTTGTGACTTTTACAGGGTATTAGTTTTTCATATTTTAACTCTATGCAGGATCTAAGCTCCCTTACCTTTGACAGGTTTGGCAGGCAAAGTCCGGACAGATCGACTGTCCGGCTCCTTTGCCCAAAGACCCAGCCGATGCCCGCTTGGCGAAGTTGCTGGTTCCGGCACCCTATGTGGTGCCGAAGAAGAAGGCCACGAAGAGGGCCACGGGGACTCAAAAAAGTGCCCGGCGCCAGGAGATGTCGGGTTCATCATCCGACGGCTCCAAGGCGCAGTCCTCCCGTGAAGACGAGGAGGAGGAAGAAGAGACCTCTTCCCCTCCAGCGGGGGGAGAGAAGAAAAGGAAGGCCGCCCACACTGAGGAGGCCGAAGGGTCCAAGAAGGGGAAAACCCTTCCTCCGAACTACTCCACCGACGCCGACGACGATGGAGAGGAGTGGCCGCTCAGGGCCAACCCCCTGGCAAAATCGTAAGTATCCGGATACCAGAGTAATTCATAGCATTCCTTTATTGCACAACTTTCCCTTATGTCGAATATGTTTATGCAGCCCACCCAAAGAACGGCTCGACGCGTCGTCGAGCGGTTCACTGGACTCGTCGAATGTGAATTCGCTTCCGACAGCTTCCTCCCCCCGCCCTACGGACGACGCCGAAGTGTTGTCCCAACAGGTTCCAAGCCAGGAGGAGGTGGTCCTGGAGGCGCTGCAAGGCGACCTCCCGGACTCCAGGAGTAAAGGGGATAAAACCCCCCAGGGCTCCAAGTCCGGCTCTATGCCGGACACCGCTCTGGAACCTTCAAAGGTTCCAGAGTCCGGCGGGCGACCTCCTTCCAAGAGGAGCAAGCCCATCGTGCCGGTGACCCCCGTCCAACCGGAGGCGCCGGACAATCTGTTGGAGGTGCTCAAAGGCGCCTCCATTGACGAGGAGCACCGCACTATTATGAGTGCGGTGGTCGAGAAGGTTCAGTCCGCCAAGAGCGGACTAGCTGAAGCTTGTGCTAGCCTTTTAACAGGCTTTGAGGTAAGTAAAGAATGTGTAAATAATATTACCGCATAGACAGTAGCCCCTGATGCTCTGTTTGGCGTTCGGGAAGAAAAGCCCAATAGAGGATCAAATTAAATTTGCAGGAGTCTAACAAAAAAGAGTCAATATGCGTATGAAGGCTTCTCTGCTGGCGTCCACCATACTGACTGCGGAAGTGGACACGCTAAAGCAGAACCTCGAGCAGTCCGAGCAAGAGCTCGGGCGTGCCAAGAAGCAACTCGAGGACAAGGAAGGTAAGAAACACCTTGTTTAAATATATATATAAAAAGGTGCAATTGCAAAAAATGACAGGATTGTCGTGGCTACTGTAGGGGCCACGTCTGAGGTGGCGACCCTTAAGCAAGCGCTGGTCGAGGCCGGGAAGAGGGCGGCCACGGAGCGCACTGAGCGGGAGAAGTATGAGGCCCAGGTTGGCAAGGTGCAGCAAGAGCTCCAGGTTCTCATGTAAAAACATGAGAGTTTGGAGCTTGACTCAAAGACGCGAGCGTCCGAGCTCGCGACGGCTATTGAAAATGCCAAGTCTGCCAAGGCCAAATCCCAGAAGACCCTCCAGGAGTTGGATGTGGTGAAAAAGATAGCGGCGGGTAAGGCATTCTTTATGCAAAGCAAACACATAAACGTGAGTTACTTGTTACTTACCCAAATCCAGAGCTCTCCAGGAGCGTTCGCAGATCTTCCCCGTAGCGTGTCTGATGCCGCCGCATTCTATCGAGCCGAGGAGGGAAGCTTGACAGAGAAGGTGTTCTGGTCTCAGTATGCTAAGGCCGGACACCCCGTGCCCCTGAGAGACCAGCTGAAGCAACTGGTCGAGCTCCACAAGGCGGCCGAACAGGCCATGAAGGGCCTCATAGTTCGGTTGTGGCCTGGAGAGGCTCCGCCTGGGAGCTATTTCAGGCTGGTGCGGCGGCTGGTGGGGGCCTGTCCAAGGCTCGAAGTCATCAAGCACTCCGTCTGCATTGAAGGTGCCCGTAGGGCCCTTGCCCGTGCTAAGGTGCACTAGGGCAAGCTGGATGCTGAGAAGCTTGTGAAGGACGGGCCACCACCAAGGAAAGAGCATCCCAAGCCCGAGAATTATTATAAGGATGTTCTGAAGGGTGCCTGCCTTATGGCGGATGAATGTTCCAGGGATGTAATTTTTGAGTAAAACTCGCTCGTTTTGTCCTATGCGCTGAAAACTTGTTCATATGCGCTAAGCAATGCTGTTGGAATTTAAAATATTACCTTCTGTGCGGCTGTTTATCAATTCTGAGAGATGGCGAGTCGTCGGCTTCTGCCCACGTGCCGCTAGTGCTGGGGTGTTCGGGGATAAACCTGAGTGCTCTGTTTCCCATGTTTGGGTCCTTCGAGGGAGGCGCTCAGCATAACGAACAAGGCAATCGGACTATAATGCGTGAACACTCTCACTTAGCCATAGAATTCTATAATTTTAAATTTCGGCAAAGCCCCTGGTATTTGGAAGACCGAGTTCGGGGCGCTATCCACGCCTTGGCCGGACAGAGCCGACTCCTCGCTCTAAGCGGCATAAGTCTTTAGGGACTCGAAAAACCTCTCGAACAACGACCAGCTCTCGCTTCATCATGACAGTCAGTTTTAGCTTTCTCTACTGAGGTGCTTGACCCAGCTCAACTGGGGCACAATCGCAGTAGTTCTCCTAGTGCTACCTTAGCCGATATAGCGGAACGTAAGGCACCAAAACATAGGAGCCGGGCAAACCCAACTATTGACCCAAGACATGATTCGGAGCCGATGCATATAATGCTATAAGTTTGGGGTACCGCACTTGTTAAAGTGTTCGGACTTCTCACACCATATTGAGGGGTACTAAAGCCCCTGGCGTATTTTGGCCGTACCGAAGTGTA
This sequence comes from Triticum aestivum, assembly GCF_018294505.1. Classification (NCBI taxonomy): domain Eukaryota; kingdom Viridiplantae; phylum Streptophyta; class Magnoliopsida; order Poales; family Poaceae; genus Triticum; species Triticum aestivum. The sequence continues at coordinate 728,744,868 of NC_057797.1, forward strand.
TGGGTGCAACATGTCATTAAGGAACATATATTTGTAAAAAAAAGAGTAATGCAAAAATAGAAAAAAAGCTATGCATTGTTTATTAAAAAGGGCTGCGATCAAAGCAGAACGATACAAAATAATGCGATAAGCAAAAGTTGGACTATTTAACATGTCCGTTCCAGGGGCAGGCTGTGGAATGGTATGCGAAATAGGTATACTGCTCGTGATAGAGACCACCTGGGAGTTTCGTAATGTGGCATGGCTTGTCTGCTTCCCTGGTTCTTGCATCGTTTGTGCGGCAATTGAACTGCCGAACATGCCTTCCGAAGAATGGAGTCCTGAAAGTAAGAGAAAATTAAAAAATCGTCGGCCCCTGGTGTGGTTTAAGCCGTGTTTCGGGCATGCCATGATGGTGCCCCTCCCCCTGTACCCATGGTATTTCTAGGGCGTAGTTATGTACGCGAAGCACTGGTGTCGCATTTTTGCGAGGGCTAGGGTTGGGGCCGCATTGCTACGCCTGCTCGGAACGTGCCAGGCGGTCTTGTTGTAGGTTACTCCGGGCGCGCTTGACAGTGTCCGGACGTTTAATGGCCGGACTAGAGAACTGCCTGGAGAGGCTGCTTTGTACTTCCGCTGCAAGGGCCACCGTGTGTTCCTCCGTTCGGAGGGAGCGTTCGGTGTTTCCATTGACCGTAATTACTCCTCGAGGGCCTGGCATCTTGAGCTTAAGGTATGCGTAGTGCGGTACCGCATTGAACTTGGCAAATGCGGTTCGCCCGAGCAGTGCGTGATAGCCACTGTGGAATGGGACTATGTCGGAGATTAACTCCTCGCTTCAGAAATTATCCGGAGATCCGAAGACCACTTCAAGTGTGACTGAGCCTGTATAGTTGGCCTCTACACCTGGTATTATGCCTTTAAAGGTCGTTTTGGTGGGCTTACTCCTCGAGGGATCTATGCCCATTTTCCGCACTGTATCCTGGTAAAGCAGGTTCAGGCTGCTGCCGCCGTCCATAAGGACTCTAATGAGATGAAATCCGTCAATAATTGGGTCTAGAACCAATGCGGCGAATCCGCCATGACGGGTGCTAGTGGGATGGTCCCTTCGATCAAAGGTGATCGGGCAAGAGGACCATGGGTTGAACTTTGGGGCGACTGGCTCTACCGCGTATACGTCCCTTAACGCGCGCTTCCGCTCCCTCTTGGGGATGTGGGTTGCGTATATCATGTTCACCGTCCGCACTTGTGGGGGAAAACCCTTCTGTACACTGTTGTTCGGCGGCCGGGGCTCTTTGTCATCATCGCTATGCAGCCCCTTGTCAGTATTTTTAGCATTTAACTTGCCTGCCTGCTTGAACACCCAACAATCCCTGTTGGTGTGATTGGCCGGCTTTTCGGGGGTGCCATGTATCTGGCACAAGCGGTCGAGTATTCGGTCCAAACTGGACGGGCCCCTAGGATTTCTTTTGAATGGCTTTTTCCGCTGACCGGATTTATAGCCTCTGAATCCGGCATTAACTGCCGTATCCTTAGCATTGTCGCCATTAATGCGGCGCTTCTGCTTGTTGCGATGCGACCAGCCACTACTGTCCTTGGTATCTGAATTACCAGGGTTCTTGGTCATATTGTTGCTACGAGCAAGCCAGCTGTCTTCTCCCGCGCAAAAGCGAGTCATGAGTGTCGTGAGTGCTGCCATAGATTTCGGCTTTTCCTGTCCAAGGTGCCGGGCAAGCCACTCGTCACAGATATTGTGCTTGAAGGCTGCTAGGGCCTCTGCGTCCGGACAGTCGACTATTTGATTTTTCTTTGTTAGGAACCGTGTCCAGAATTGCCTGGCCGATTTATCTGGCTGCTGAATTACGTGGCTTAGGTCATCTGCGTCTGGGGGTCGCACATAAGTTCCCTGGAAATTGTCGAGGAGTCCGGCTTCTAGGTCCTCCCTACAACTTATTGATCCTGCTGGCAAGCTGTTAAGCCAATGCCGAGCTGGTCCTTTAAGCTTGAGTGGGAGGTATTTGATGGCGTGGAGATCATCGCCGTGGGCCATATGGATATGAATGAGATAATCCTCGATCCATACCGCAGGATCTGTTGTGCCATCATATGATTCAATGTTTACGGGTTTGAAACCCTCAGGGATTTGATGATCCATTACTTCGTCTGTGAAGCATAGTGGGTGTGTGACGCCTCTGTACTGGGCTATATCACGACGTAGCTCCAATGAGCTTTGTCTACTGTGTTCGGCCCTACCGGATTTGTGTCCGGCGTGACGGTTACCGTCTCGAGTCGTGGGGAGTCCACGCGATCCATAGATCGATCTTGTTTGCCTTGCCTTGTCCTCCAACATATCTCGCAGGTCAGGCGCATTTTCCCGTGCCTTGGTACGGGGTGCAGCTTGAGTGGAGGGCCGAGAGGCCTCTCTGTCGCGGCCACGAGGTGGCCGGTCGGCCGTATCAAGTGCTAGTGATGTAGGTTTAAGTGCTTCCTCCTCTAATCGCGGTAGCAACCTGCGCTTTGGGTAGCTCTTGGAGGGGCGTTCGAGTTTATGCTCCTCGGCCGCAAGGACTTCAGTCCATCTGTCGGCTAGCAAATCTTGATGAGCTCTAAGTTGTTGCTATTTTTCCTTGAGGCTTCTTGCCGTGGCCATAAGCATGCATTGAAAACGCTCTTGCTCGACGGGATCCTCTGGCACGATGAATTCATCGTCGTCGAGGCTTGCCTCGTCTTCGGAGGGAGGCATATAATTATCGTCCTCAACCTCTCTATCTGCCGCTCTCTCATGAGGGCTGGCTTCTCCATCCTCCTGTGCTAAATCTTGCTGGAGGGGGTTTTCTTCGGCACTCTCCGGAGTATTATTATCTCCTGTGCTGGAATCACCGTATTTGCTTTGGCGGGATTTTGAGCGGCGCCGCTGATGCCGGCGCTTAGGCTGTTTCTTGGAGGGGTCATCCTCCGCTGTTCCATCGCCATCTCCTTCTTTTGGGGTGTCCACCATGTATATGTCATATGATGAGGTGGCTTTCCAGGGCCCAATAGGCGCTGGTTCTTCATCGTCTCCTGCATCGGTGTCCATACCGTCGATGTCTTCAGAGTCGAAGTCGAGCATGTCGGTTAAATCGTCGACAGTGGCTACAAAGTGGGTGGTGGGTGGGCTTTGAATTTATTCATCGTCCGTATCCCAACCTTGCTGACCATAGTCCGGCCAGGGCTCTCCGGATAAAGAGAGAGACTTTAGTGTCTTCAAAATATCGCCGAAAGGCGAGTGCTGAAAGATGTCAGCGGCAGTAAACTCCATGATCGGCGCCCAATCGGATTCGATTGGCAGGGGCGCGGAGGGTTTAGAGTCCGGAGAGGAGTCTGGCTCCTTGGAGTCACGAGTCTCACGGAGTGCGGGGCTGGTGTTCGGCTCGATCGCCGTTGGGATCGCAGCCCCCGAGGCGGCGTCCAACCACCTATCCTCGATCGGCGCAGTTGGCTCTGAATTAAGGGTCGAAGCCGATGCGGGTGCGGCCTCCAGGGCACTGTTCGGAGGCAGAGCTAGATCATGCTCGTCGTGACAGTGCGGCGCGCTCGGCAGTGGCTCGAATCCATCGAAGATCAAGTCCCCGCGGATGTCAGCTGTGTAGTTTAAACTTCCAAATCTGACCTGACGGCCAGGGGCATAGCTTTCGATCTGCTCCAGATGGCCAAGTGAATTGGCCCGCAGTGCAAAGCCACCGAAGACGAAGACCTGTCCGGGGAGGAAGGTCTCACCCTGGACTGCATCGCTATTGATGATCGTAGGAGCATCAAGCCTGACGGCGACGACACAGAGGAACTCTCAATGAAAGCACCAATGTCGGTGTCAAAACCGGCGGATCTCGGGTAGGGGGTCCCGAACAGTGCGTCTAGGCCAGATGGTAACAGGAGGCAAGGGACATGAAGTTTTACCCAGGTTCGGGCCCTCTTGATGGAGGTAAAACCCTACGTCCTGCTTGATTAATATTGATGATATGGGTAGTGCAAGAGTAGATCTACCGCGAGATCGGAGAGGATAAACCCTAGAAGCTAGCCTATGGTATGATTGTTGTTCTGTATGTTGTCCTACGGACTAAAACCCTCCGGTTTATATAGACACCGGAGAGGGTTAGGGTTACACAAAGTCGGTTACAATGGTAGGAGATCTACATATCCGTATCGCCAAGCTTTCCTTCCACGCCAAGGAAAGTCCCTTCCGGACACAGGACGAAGTCTTCAATCTTGTATCTTCATAGTCCAGGAGTCCGGCTGAAGGTATAGTCCGGCCATCCGGACACCCCCTAATCCAGGACTCCCTCACTCCTCTTCACAAAGCTGCGCGAACGATACAAGTTCCCTGGTGACTTCGCAAACACACGTCTCTCAGGGAATAAAGTGAACAGTGCCGCCCTCATGAAGATGAGAAAGGCCCTGGCTACTCTGAGAGGCGCGGTAAAGAGCATGATTGAAAAAGATGATAGTTATGAGAAGATCAAGGAGAAAAATCCTTCGATCAGCGAAGATGACTACCGGGAGTTCAAGATCAAGTGCGAGAGCAACGCATCCGAGGAATCAAGTCAGTGGGGGAAAGATATGCGGGACTTGAACTTAGGGGTCCACAAACTCGGTCCCGGCGCTTACAGAGTGGCGGGACCTATATGGGACAAGGAGGACGCAGAGCGTGCCGAGCAAGGCCTACCGCCCCGCTTCGAGAAATACCGTGACAAGCAGACCAGGAACTATGTCAGGGCCCGGTACAAGATTGACCCGGTAACCAAGGAGCTTTCCACGGATCCGAAGACCAAGGCGCTTGAGAAAGTTCTAGTAAGGAATACACCCCCGTGTAATTAGCTCCATATATGGTTGCATTCTAGTTAATGAAGCCAAATTTCTAAATGGTTCACGTTCCTTCCACAGGACAATGAAAGCAGTAGCGTGGGGTCGTCTTAGAGCTCCCCTTTCGACACCCCTTTAAATAGGGCGTTGAACATAATGAAAAACAAGGATAAGCTCAGTAAGACGTCGTCAGCTGGTCGTGTGGCCAGCAAAGGCTTGTCCACAAAATGGTTGGAATACTATACCGTTGGGCGAAAGGAGAGAAAGACCAGCTCGGAAAGCCAGCAGCGCGAGGTTCAACAACTCAAGGCACAAGTGGCGCGGATTCCGGAGATCGCTAAAAAGCAAGTGTGAGACCAACTGGGAGCGACGATCACCGCCATTATGCCTACGTTGGTTTCTGGGCTGCTGGCGTGGATTGCGGGCGGCCAACAAGGGCCGCCCCCGATTCCCAGCTTCACGGGCAGCAACTCACGCAACGCGCTGGCGGTGTCATTGATGTCTCCGGCGGAGGCGACATTGGTGTCTCCCGCGGTGGCGCCGTCATTGCAGCTTAATGCACCCGGGTGTGGGAAGAATACGCCGGCCGGCACCTCGGCAACAAGCGGCCCCTCCGTCACTTGCACGCCCGCCGTTGGCGGTGCCTCGACATTAGCCGAGCTCGATGCCATCACGGTAACTAATTAAGCCTCTCGGTCGATGCCTTCATCTCCTTGCCTTTGACCGGGCATCCCTGACGCCCTACATGTTTTTGTAGGGCACCGCCGACGTTCTGTGCACTCTCCTGCACTTCGTGAACGACGAGTTGGTCGATGTCGCCAAGGGCAGAATTGTTCAACCGGGCAGCCGCGTGTTCCACGGTAATCCAATGCCACCCACCGTTTATAGGGTTCAACTGGTTCGGGTGCTGCCGGGCTTCAACGACATGTTACCTCCGTATCGACCCCATGGGGCCGATGAAGATGATGTGATGACCCTCAGCGCCTGCATAAGCTGGCCCATGCTTTGGCCGAAGAGCCAGATTCGTCTGGGGGCGGGTGACACCACCCCACAGACAACACCATTAGTCGTGCTGGCACCAAGCCATGGCAAGACCCCGGCAACGCTACCGGACATGTCGGACATGGATATGGCACAGGATCCGGACATGCATATGGCACAGGATCCGGACGACGCCGATGACAACAACGACGGTACATTTACCAACGTTGATAAGTACTTCAACGAACATGGGTACGGTGACGAATTCTTGGGGCCTCCTTCTCAAGAACCCAACCTTGCAAAAGATGATCTAGCTGGTACCACGGAGAAACCCAGTTGCAACATGCGTCATCTGGCATTCAGTTCTTAGGAGACGCCTCCAGCTGGCGCCTTCATCGAGCCTCAGATAGCCGAGGTGCGAAATATTATCAGCCCCAACACACTCAAGAAGGTTGTGTGTGAGCAGAACTCGATCCCATTACAGCAGAAGAAGAAGGGACGGAAAAGAAAGAGTAACAAGGGTGCGAGCCAGACGACACCGAGTACGATCCGTGCTCAGGACGGGCCACCTTCACCTAAGGATATCTCGAGGAGGGTGCATGTGGTGGGTAGGCCGATGCTACCGACTAATCTGCTCAATGCTGCAACCGGTGCTATGCGGAGTCTACATGACAGTGTTCTTTCTTTGGAGAAGCGGCGTCTCCAAGAGAATTATGTGGCATACCCGGTTTTCGTGGCCAAGGTGCCAGAGGGCAAGGGCTTTGTGGATAGCGCCATTGGGGGTATGATCGTCCTACGGTTTGATGACATCTTCGCTATGTTTAACCTTCATCCGCTGCACTACACCTTTGTTCGGCTATTTTCGCTGAGTATGGAGATGCGGATCATTAGAGACAAGACCCCGGACATCGTGATAGTCGACCCCTTCTACATGCGTGCCACGATCTTGGGCAGCGCTGGGGACCGGCAAGTCACGAGTTCATACCTCGAAGGCGTCATTCTGGCAAACCCAGATAAGGATAACTTCCTCGTGCCTTACTTTCTCGAGTTAGTCATCCCCTCACCGCCCCATAACATATGATTTCTTAGATTTCGATCGTTCTTTTTTTCTAACATTCCGTGTTTTGTGCAGTGACACACATTGCACACTCATCCTCTTAAGCCCGAAATATTCCATGGCCACATATTTCGACTCGGACCGTCAGTCGAAGAAAGAGCACACAAATATCAAGAAAGTTCTTGATGATGTTCTCCCCGGCTACGCCAGATCTAGAGGCACCTTCAGCAGGCCAATTCATAGGTACGTCAAGCACGTGTTCGCCCATAATACGACGTTCCCCTGCGTCAAGCAGCCGCCTGGCAGTCAGAAGGATGCCTACTACGTCCTCAATCACATGCGGGCGATCGTTCGGGACCATAATCACCTTCTGCTACCAAATAATCTCAATGATTTGGCCGCACCCTTGTTGGCAATCCAGGACACGAACATCAGGCAAGAATTCTTTCGCATCCAGTCAGAGTTTGCGGAAATCATCCATCAAGATGTCCTTCGTACCTCGGGGCAGTTCTACCTTAGATATCAACCGTCCAACAGTGAGATAGAAACAACGCTACAAATGCAGGCTGACAACGCCCGCGGTTTCATGACCATCACGATAGACGGCGGCTTCATCCATGCTCCGGTCCCTAAGTCGAGTCAAAAGTAGTGATGCTATGTAGTTCTGAAATATCGATTAGCTCATGTTGTAATTAAACTTTAATGAACTTGTATGTCTCTTTGGTTTGGACAGTCGCTCAACTTATATGTAATCGATGCTATTTATTATTAGGACCATGAATCGTGCTATTAATGTTTTACTTTTCTCTTCCAATCCTTTTGTTGCATACTTATATATTGCTTATGTATTGTCTGTGAATTGCTACTAACGTTTTGTTTGGCTAGTGCATAGAGATGCCGTCGTATGTCGTGTACAAGGCTAAGGTTCCCGGAGTCTACGACGACTGGGAGGAGTGTCGGAGACAGGTTCACTGTTTCAGCGGTAACAATTACAAAGGGTACACCACTAGGGCGGGGGCGGAAGCTAGATACACGCGCTATCTAGCGGGAGAGAGGAGGGAGCGGAGGAGGAACCGGATGAAGACCAGTTTCATCGCGATGATGCTCATCGTGATGACCGTAGCTCTCTTCTATGTGATGGTAGTTTAGATGATCGATATCGACTTGTAATGTGAAGAGAAACTCGCTACTCGCGGTCTCGAGACTTGTAATGTTCTAACTTTGTTCGGTATTTTGAATTCGGAGACTAGCTAATATGATGAATTGTATTCGGAGACTAATCTTCTATTGTATTCGATGAATCTGCTGTTTATATGTTTTGCTGTCTATATTTTGTGCAGTAATATATTTTGTAACCTGTGCAAATATTAGAAAAGAAAAATAATAATTTCTAATATTCATACTAGTGGCGCACCATACAGCACATTAGTGGCGCACTGCTGTAAAAATACTAGTGGTGCATTGTCTGTTAGTGCGCCATTAGTAACCCAGAGCAGAAGGTAAATATGGCCCCGTGGGAGGCATACTAATGGCACACCATGGGACATACTAATGGCGCACTGCCTGGTGCGCCACTACTGTCTGATATACTAATGGGCACCAGGGGTGCGCCATTAGTATTAGTTACTAATGGCGTGATGATAGTGGCGCACCTGTAGTGCGCCATTAATGGCCAAAACAAGTGCGCCACTAACATGCCTTTTCCTAGTAGTGTGAGAAGCGGCCAGTTAGAGAGCAACAACGATTATGATCATGCATTATGCATAAGTAACATTGGACACTAGCATGAGTAGGATATGATCACCATGAACATAAATATCATAGAGGCTATGTTGTTCTTGATTCAACCACATGCATGAACATGTGCCAAGTCAAGCCACTCGAATATTCATAGGAGGATACCATATCATCATACTACATCACAATCATTTTAACGCAATGTTGATATCCAAGATAAATCATTATTCACTCCCAGGAACTCTATTTCTTTTATGCATTTTTTGGTTGGTTGGGCTGGTGAGCGCGATCTCCCACTCCTCCCCTAGCCTAGCCCTCCCACCTCCAGCCATGCCGTCGACGACCCCCGCCGGTAGCCCTCCCCACCCCCTAGCCCCTCCCCCAGACGCCCATGGACTCCCCCAGCGACAACTCCGACGACCTCGACCTCGGCTCCGACAGCTCGCGCCGTTGGATGGACTCCGACGGAGAGTCCACCGCGAGGTCCTACAGCGAGGTCGCCCGAACGCCCTCGCCTGCCCCGGGCCCCTCCCTCGCCGCCTCCCTCCAACCGGTTGCGATCGGCCCTGCTGCGCCACGCGCTCCTGCCACCACCCGCCTCGGGCCCCATAGCAAGGTCCACCGCGTCCATGGAGGTCCGATGGTCGACGCGGACGGCTTCCACGTCCCCCGCCGCAGGAACCGGTGTCGGGCCGCGCGCTGCGAGGCCACCCCTCCGGCCCAGTGGTGCCACTGCCGCAGCCCTTCCCCAGAGGAGGCTGCTAGCATCTGCTTCCGTTGCCTGGACCCTGGCCACCCCGTGCGTGAGTGCACCAATGACGTCCGCTGTTGCCGCTGCCTCTACTCCAGGCACGGCTCGCGGGACTACTAGAAGTACCAGCGTGGCGTCCTCCGCGCCCCTCCCCCACCGTTGTCGCCGCCGCTACGCCGACTGCTGTCACCCACGAGACGCCACGCCCCTGCATCACCGCCCCGCCCGCGGCGCCGCCGCATCCCACGCCGCCCCGGCCATCGACCCGGTGCGCGTCATCATTCCGCGCTCCATGGAGATGGAGGAGGCCGAGATGGTGCTGCACCATCGGATGGTCGTCTTCATCACTGGAGACAGACTAGCGGTCGCCGCCCTTGACGTCGAGAGCATCATGTACGCATCCTTCGACCTCCTCCCCGGCGACTTCACCATCCACGCGCATCACCCCGAGGACTTCCTCCTCATCTTTGCCACCAGAGAGCTCGTGGACCGCCTCGCCGGCGACCACTTCATCAACGGTCCCGGGTTCACTCGCGCGCTCCGCCCGTGGAACAAGCTCGCCCATGCACAACTCAACTCCCTTGACTGCAGCGTCGAGCTCAAGCTCTGCGACATTCCAGCGCAGGCATGGCATCTGTCCACCACCGAGCATCTCCTCGGCACCAACTGCTGGATTGAGCGACTCCACCTGAGCACGCGCTCTCGCGCTGACCTCGCCACCTTCCGCCTCACCGCGTGCACGCGCGACCTCGCGAGCATCCGCCAAGCGGCCATCCTGGAGATTGTCGAGCATGTCCCCTCCCGCAACCGCGCCCTCCCGCTGGCCATGCACACCCTCGTCTACCTGGTCTCCATCATGCTCACCTAGGCCACACCCCGCCGGCCGGCACAACCCCCGCCTGCAATGGCGCCGGCCCAGCGATGACGACACACCAGACGACAATGATGGAAACGTCGGCCGCAAGCATGCCGCAGGCGTAAGCGCCGGTGCTCCTCCGCCGCCCCTAACGGTCGTGCAGATGGCATGGCTGTTGACTCCGTGATCTGTCGCATGTCCAATCACCGTGGTCGTGCCGATGGCATCGCTGACGACGCGGGGTGGTGCCAACCTCGCCGTCGTACGGCCGGAGCGGCGATGCCCCCGAGGAGCACACGCATGATGGACCCCTGGCCTGCTGCTAGGGGGGCCCTCGGGCTCTCGTCGCTTTTCCAAAAGGGAAGGTGTCGGGGAAAGAAAAGGCTGGCGGCCCGCGACAAAGATGGACCCCATACGCCACCATCGTCCTCCCGCCTCGAAACCCGCACCCCACCACCCACCAGCTTGACAGCTGGCCGATGGCCATTGGCTCTGCCCTCCCCCAACCCGTCCCCAACCAGCCCGCCCATGTCGCCTCCCCCACTTGGGGCGGGCCACACGATGACGGCGCCGGATGAGGCAAGCCACAACATGCATGGGGATCAGGATAACCCTGTGGATGGCCAATCACTGGCTAGCATGGTACCGGACTCCCAGCTTTCGACGCCTGCAGCTGATCCGCTATCGGGGCAAAGCAGCGCTCTGCCACTGTCCCCCCTGGCGCTGCTGCGCTCGTTGCTGACCGATCCACGGACCGAATCCCCGCCCTGGCGACCCCCGCGCCAACAGGTGGACCGGTACTGGAGCAACGGGAGGACCCCGCGAGGGCCCTACCATGCATGGACGCGCCAGCCACGACCAGGTCAGTTGCCGAGACGCCACACCCGCCCGGGGCCTAGCAGGAGGCCCATCATGGCGCAGGGCAGGCGGAGGCCCATCATGGGGATGCACAGGCGACGGCTGATGTCTACTACACAACCTTCTTCTTGTAGACGTCGTTGGGCCTCCAAGTGCAGAGGTTTGTAGGACAGTAGCAAATTCCCCTCAAGTGGATGACCTAAGGTTTATCAATCCATGGGAGGCATAGGATGAAGACTGTCTCTCTCAAACAACCCTACAACCAAATAGCAAAGAGTCACTTGTGTCCCCAACACACCCAATACAATAGTAAATTGTATAGGTGCACTAGTTCAGCGAAGAGATGGTGATACAAGTGCAATATGGATGGTAGATATAGGTTTTTGTCATCTGAAAATATAAAAACAGCAAGGTAACTAATGATAAAAGAGAGAGAAAACGGTATTGCAATGCGTTGAAACAAGGCCTAGGGTTCATACTTTCACTAGTGCAAGTTCTCTCAATAATAATAACATAATTGGATCATATAACTATCCTTAAACATGCAACAAAGATTCACTCCAAAGTCACTAATAGCGGAGCACAAACGAAGAGATTATTGTATGGTACGAAACCACCTCAAAGTTGTCCTTTCTGATCAATCTATTCAAGAGTCCGTAGTAAAATAACACGAAGCTATTCTTTCCGTTCGACCTATCCTAGAGTTCGTACCTGTAACGCCCCGGATGTAACTTACCCAATTTGTACTCCAACTCTTGCCGTTTCCGGCCTTAAGTTATTTTATTTTCTCGGGTTCGGGTCTTTGTCTCCGTGTGTTGTTATTGTTGTCATGCATCTCATATCATGTCATCATGTGCATTGCAGTTGCATACGTGTTCATCTCATGCATTCGAGCATTTTCCCCGTTGTCCGTTTTGCATTCCGACGCTTCGTTCTCCTCCGGTGGTCATTTCTACCTTTCTTTCGTGTGTGGGGATTAAACATTTCCGGATTGGACAGAGACTTGCCAAGTGGCCTTGGTTTACTACCGGTAAACCGCCTGTCAAGTTTCGTACCATTTGGACTTCATTTGATACTCCAACGGTTAACCGAGGGACCGAAAAGGCCTCGTGTGTGTTGCAGCCCAACACCCCTCCAAGTTGGCCCAAAACCCACCTAAACCTGCTCCATCATCTAGAGCGTTCGATCACGATCGCGTGGCTGAAAACCGCACCTCATTTGGACTCTCCTAGCTCCCTCTATGCCTATTTAAAGTCACCTCCCGAAAATTCCGGATCCAACCACCCTAACCCTAGTCGTCTTCCACCTCTCACCGCCGGACACGTCCGATTCGAGACGGACGTGTCCGACTTGTCCCGCCGCCGCCACGTGTCGCCGCCCCACTGGCCCGGCCGCATCTCCCAGCCGCCGGCCCGCAAGCCCGCCGCCGGCCCTCCCGGCCCGAGATCCCGCGTCGCTTCGCCCGCCTCCCCGCCGCCCGAGCGCCGCCCGCGCCGCCGCGCTCGCCTTCGTCTCCAGGACCCTGGTGCCACCGCGACCTCGCTGCTCCGGTGACCGCGCCACCCAGCACCATCGCGGCCGACCCGAGCCGGCGCCACCCCGTCCGCGCCCGGCGCCGACCTCGCCGCTCCAGCCGCCCCCGACCTCCACCGCCGTCCGGTCGGCCTCCTCTCTCCGGCGAGTTCCTCCGGTGAACAGTCCGGTCGGCCAACCTCGTACGACGTGCGCCGATCCAGATCCGTATGAACAGTAACCCTAGGTGGTTTTTCCTCCAAGTCCTGGGATTTTCAGATCCAAGTGCCCATGTTCATAGTATCGTATCTCCGCATCCGTAACTCCGATTCATGCATATAGCATATCAAAATGTTCGCCTCAGAGAGTACATCATTTCATTCCATTGCATCATTTTCATTTGAGTTCATCTTGATGCCCGAAATGCTGTTAGAAGAGGGCTACTTGAGATAATTGTCAGATCTGCTACTCCATTTAGCTTTTTGTCATTTTTGCCATGATTATTGTGTGCATGATATGCCCTATTGCTCTACATATGTTTTGTCAAGGGTTTTGTCATCTTTCCAGAGGTGCAAACCATGTATTTTTGTGATGTGTGTGGTGACTAGTGCAAGCTTGCAAAGGGAGGCACTTGGTAATTCTGATTTCAGGGACTTAGCATTTCCACTAAGTCCTTGAGCTGTTTATCTCATGATGCCATATGTTCATGTTGTTTCCTAGTGATCCGTGCCTCTTTTGAGGATGATAAGTAAGAATGTTTTATTCATCTTGTATTGGTCTATCCATCCATGCCTTTGTTTGCAATTATGGAGCACCCTATCTTGAGTCAATTGATCTCTACTTTTGCTACTTTGTGAATCTGGGCAGATTGTCAACTTGTTTGCAATTTTGCCGATGTTGTTGTAGATGATCCGTGCATGATATGCTATTGTTCTTGCCATTTATAGCTTGAATTTTGTGTGTTCTTGATAGATGTATGCTTATCCTTTCATTACTTGCACCGTAGTGAGTGCATCGAGCTCGTGAACATGCCTACTTGAGTTATGTTTTAGCATGTGCCAGTTTTCACTAAGTCTGAAAACTGATGATGCTTTTGCTATGTTCACATGCTTGCTAATATATTTTCTAATCCGTTTTAGCTCAAGGTCACTAAGGGACTTTTGTTAAGCTATTTGAGTAGCTCCATGCCATGTCTTACTCTGCCATGTTCAGGTCCTGTAGCATGTAGTTTTGTTGCTCCGAAGAGTGCTACTTGGTCTGAAATTGCAGACAAGTGTTAATTTCACTAAGTCTGAGATCTGTTTACCATATGCATTTTTGCCATGCTTGTTTGAACCTGTTAATGGATGAATTGGCCGTATCTCAGTACTAGACTTTTGTTAAGCATCTTTAATGCATCCCTGCCATGTATTTTGATGCCATGTTTGAGTGCTGTAGCATGTTCATCTCATTGCATTTAGATGGCTACTTGCTGTAAATCGCAGACCGGTATCATATTTGAATCGCTTGCCATTTCCAAACCGTAACTCCGATTCCGGTGTTCTTTATATCGTTTTCAAGTGATTTCATCTCATCTTTCCAGTGGCACACTTGGATTCCCAAGTTGAGGCCAGGTTCATGCATTCCCTGTCATATCTTGCATATGCATCCCGCATCGCATCCCGCATAGCATATCATCATTGCATCATATTGTTTGATCCTTGCACGTGGTTGATTGTGTCCTTGTTGCTTGTTTTTCTTGTTTGGGTACAGCCGGGAGACGAGTTCACTAACGAGGAGCCCGTTGAGTTTGCTTTCGAGGATCCAGTCAACTCTGACAGCTTTGCAGGCAAGATGATCATACCCTCGAAATCACTACTATCTTTGCTATGCTAGATTGCTCGCTCTTTTGCTATGCCAATGCTACGATGCCTACCATTTGCTTTCAAGCCTCCCAAATTGCCATGTCAAACCTCTAACCCACCATGTCCTAGCAAACCGTTGATTGGCTATGTTACCGCTTTGCTCAGCCCCTCTTATAGCGTTGCTAGTTGCAGGTGAAGATTGGAGGCCGTTCCTTGTTGGAACATTTATTTTACTTGTTGGGATATCATTATATTGCCATGTTATCTTAATGCATCTATATACTTGGTAAAGGGTGGAAGGCTCGGCCTCTCGCCTAGTGTTTTGTTCCACTCTTGCCGCCCTAGTTTCCGTCATATCGGTGTTATGTTCCTGGATTTTGCGTTCCTTACGCGGTTGGGTTATAATGGGAACCCCTTGATAGTTCGCCTTGATTAAAGCTTTTCCAGCAATGCCTAACCTTGGTTTTACCATTTGCCACCTAGCCTTTTCCCTTGGGTTTCGCGGACTCAAGGGTCATCTTATTTTAACCCCCCCCCCTCCCCCCGGGCCAGTGCTCCTCTGAGTGTTGGTCCGAACTGAGCTGCCTGCGGGGCCACCTTGGGGCAACTTGAGGGTTGGTTTTACTCGTAGCTAGTCTCATCTGAGTGTGCCCTGAGAACGAGATATGTGCAGGTCCTATCGGGATTTGTCGGCACATTCGGGCGGTGTTGCTGGTCTTGTTTTAACCTGTCGAAATGTCTTGAAGAACCGAGATACCGAGTCTGATCGGAACGTCTCGGGAGAAGGTCTATTCCTTCGTTGATCGTGAGAGCTTGTCATGGGCTAAGTTGGGACTCCCCTGCAGGGATTTGAACTTTCGAAAGCCGTGCCCGCGGTTATGGGCAGATGGGAATTTGTTAATGTCCGGTTGTAGATAACTTGAACCTTAACTTAATTAAAATGAATCAATCGAGTGTGTTGCCGTGATGGCCTCTTCTCGGCGGAGTCCGGGAAGTGGACACGGTGTTGGAGTAATGCGTGCGCAGGTTGTCCTCTAGTTTCTCGCTCGCGCTTTGCCTCCTCTTCTCGCTCTCTTTTACGAATAAGTTAGCCACCATATATGCTAGTCGCTTGCTGCAGCTCCACATATATTTACCTTACCCCTACCTATTAAGCTTAAATAGTCTTGATCGCGAGGGTGCGAGATTGATGAGTCCCTGTGGCTCACAGATTACTATTACACCAGTTGCAGGTCCAGATGATTCCGCTCCATGTGATATGCTCGAGCTCAAGTGGGAGTTTGACGAGGACTCTCAATGTTACTATGTTTCTTTTCCTGAGGATCAGTAGTGGTGCCTAGTTGGGGGTGATCGGGACCATGTCGCTTGTTGGGTTGTCTTTTATTTTGGCGTCGTAGTCGGGCCATGAGTGTTTGGATGATGTATGTTATTTATGTACTTGATTGACGTGGCGAGTGTAAGCCAACTATGTTATCCCTTTTATTTATCTATATTACATGGGATGTTTGTGATGATTGCCTGACTTGCGACATATGCCTTCAATGCGATTATGCCTCTAAGTCGTGCCTCGACACGTGGGAGATATAGTCGCATCGAGGGTGTTACAAGTTGGTAATCAGAGCCTTCCCCGACCTTAGGAGCCCCATTGCTTGATCGTTTTTAGCAGCCGAGTTGTGTCTAGAAAAAATATTTTGAGTCATTTAGGAATTATATATCGGAGAGTTTAGGAATTCTTTTTACTTCCTAGACTCCTCATCACTCTGGTAAGGCATCCTGACATAGAGTTTTGACTCTTCTCTTCTCAAATTTCACTAAAAAAATTTAGGATCACGCGGGTATCTTGGAATCGTTCTGATGGTTTTATGATGAGAACATTGTCTTGGTGCCTCCTGTCAGGGGTTTAGTGGAAGTGTCCTGGGGAGTTGAGCTCTGAGGTGTTGTCATAATAATTTTATCATTGCAATTCTGGAATGCCTGAGTTTAGTACGCCGACATCAAAAATCTCTTTTATGCAGTTCGTTGGTGAGATAACCTCGACGCCACCCAGTACTGGGGCGGGAGTTCGGGAGTATCGCCATAACTTGTATAACGGATGTTTTTCGAAGGTTGAGGTAGATGGTTTCCGAAGTTTTTCTCGGTTATGTGTTGAAGGATGGATACAGCTGGATGTAGGATTTGCTAGATTTGGGTGAGATATTATGCTTCCCCTGTATCCCCAACACCTGATTGCATAACCGAAAAGGTTCAGGACTTTCATAGGTGGGAATTCTTGTAGCTCTAGTTCTTCTTCCACGGATATTGGTTTGAGATTGGGATTTCTTACCGATTATTCGTTCTTGATCTGTACCTTGTTGATTTATTTCTCTACCTTAATTCTACGTGGCTTCTCAATTTATGGATATGTGACCATTTCAAGAGGAATGCATTCGTTCATTTTGTTCGGATGTGAAGACTTTATGTTGCAATTTTCATTCCGTTGGATTCAGCTTCATTTATCTGTCTATGTGCTAACGGTGGTCAACCTCTTCAGGATGGCTCCCGCTAAGAGCACCAGTCAGAATCAAAATCAAGATCCGCCACCACCTCCACCTCCTCCGGAGGCATGGCAAGCTGTGATGGCCGCAACCAATGCAAACACACAGTTGATCATGCAAATTCTCCAAGAGCGCAATCAAGGCAACCAAGGGAATCAAGGCAACAATCAGAATCACTTTGCTACACTCAACCAGTTCCTTGCTAATGGGCCAAAGACTTTCATCAATTGTGGAGGCTACGGATGCTGACGATTGGCTCGTGGATCTGTGCAAGCATTTCGAGTGCAGTAATGTCAGGCCTGAGGATTTCGTCAAGTTCGCTTCCTTCCAACTCAAAGATCAAGCTGCAGAATGGTTTCAGCAGTACAAGGATTCCAAAGGTGGACGTGTGATCACTTGGGATGAATTCCGTCAAGATTTCCGAGCTCATCATATTCCTCAGAGCGTGGTTGAAAGCAAGCGTGAGGAATTCCGCAACCTGAAGCAAGGCTCTTTGTCTGTCTATGACTACAACAAGTTGTTTCAGAAGCTCGCCCGCTTTGCCAAGCAGGACGTCCCTGATGAGAAGAGCATGATATACCAGTTCAGGGGTGGTCTCAGAGAAGAAATTCAGCTAGCTCTTGTCCTCTTTGAGCCCTTGAGGTACGATGAGTTCTACAACATGGCGTTGAAGCAAGAGGCCTCTCAGTTGAGGTGTGATGCTTCCAAGAAGCGAGTCAGAGATGTTACTCCTTCTTCCTCTACTCAAGTGGCCAAGCAGCAGAAGTATTGGCTTCCTCCTCCGTTCCGTCAGCCGTATCAGCAAAAGAGCAAAGGTGGCAGTGGTTCTTCCCACCCACCCAACCATGGCTTTCATAACAAGACTTCGTCTCAAGCTCCAAGATCGAGTGCTCCGTACCACCGTCCGCTTTCAGAGGTCACGTGCAACAAGTGCCAACAGAAGGGTCACTATGCCAACAAGTGTCTCAACCAGAGGCGTCTTCCTCCTCCTCCTCCTGTGAGATCGGCAAGTACAGCTATGGTCAAGCATAACCCCAAGCACGCCAAGGTCAACTTGATGAATGCAGCTCAGGCAGAGGACTCATCAGATGTCATCATGGGTAACCTTCCTGTTAATGATATTCCCGCAAAAGTACTTTTTGACTCTGGTGCATCGCATTCCTTCATGTCATTCCCATTTGCATCGGAGAACAATTTTAGTACTAAGGCTTTACCTAGAGCTATGCAAGTCGTCTCTCCGGCCAAGCGTCTGAGTTCTAGTATGATGATTCCGGATATTTCTATCATGATGGGTGATTTCAAGTTTCTGGCTCTCCAATGGTTCTTGGTAACTCGGATATTGATCTTATTCTCGGGATGGATTGGCTTTCTAAGCACAAGGCTTAGCTTGATTGTGCAGCCAGGCAGATTCAATTGACTCATTCGTCTGAGGATGTAATTGTCTTTGCCGCTCGGGATAATACCATCCGTCTGTTTTCTCTCAATGAGAAGGGTGAACTGGATGCTATCTCGCAAATTCCAGTCGTTTGCGAATATCAAGACGTCTTTCTAGAAGAGCTTCTAGGAATGCCTCCGCACCGGCCAGTTGAATTCGTCATTGATCTTGAGCCCGGTATGGAACCTGTGTGCAAGCGTCCTTACAAGCTCGGACCTGAAGAGTTGAAGGAGCTGAAGAAGCAACTCGATATTCAAGAGAAAATGGGTCTCATCCGGCCTAGTTCTTCTCCGTGGGGTTGTGGTGTTCTTTTTGTGAAGAAGAAGGATGGAACGGACCGACTCTGTGTTGATTACCATCCATTGAACAAGAAGACCATCAAGAACAAATACCCACTTCCCAACATCAATGAGCTGTTCGAACAACTCAAAGGTGCTCAAGTATTCTCCAAGCTTGATCTCCGTATGGGTTATCATCAGATTCGAATCCGTGAGCAAGATATTCCCAAGACGGCTTTCAGGACAAGCTATGGTTCATATGACTACATTGTCATGTCTTTTGGCCTCGTCAACGCTCCTCTGACGTTCTCTCGCATGATGAACTTCATCTTCAACGCCTACACCAATGACTTCGTTTTGGTCTATCTTGACGACATTCTGGTTTTCTCGAAGAACAAGGAAGATCATGCCAAGCACTTGCGTTTGGTGCTCGGTAAGCTTAGGGAACATCAGTTCTACGCCAAGTTCTCCAAGTGTGAATTTTGGCTCGATGAGGTTCTTTATCTTGGTCATATCATCTCTGCCAAGGGCATTGCTATGAATCCTGAGAAAAAGGTGTCTGCAATTGTGAATTGGGAACCTCCTCAGAACGTGAAGCAACTCCGTAGCTTCCTCGGTCTCGCAAGCTATTGCCGAAGATCCGTTGAAAACTTTTCTAAGATCGCAAAGCCTCTCTCAAATCTTCTCCAGAAGCACGTCAAGTGCGTTTGGTCTCCGGAGTGTGACATTGCTTTCAACACTTTGAAAGAGAAATTGATCACTGCTCCAGTTCTGACTCCGCCTGATGAATCCAAGCCGTACGAGGTATTTTGTGATGCCTCTCTCCAAGGTCTTGGCGCAGTATTGATGCAAGAGAAGAAAGTTGTTGCTTATACCTCTCACCAATTGAAGCCTAATGAGAAGAACTACCCCACTCATGATCTTGAGTTGGCGGCAGTTGTGCATGCTCTTTTGACTTGGAGACATCTCTTATTGGGAAGAAAAGTGGACATTTTCACTGATCACAAGAGTCTCAAGTACATCTTCACTCAGCCTAATCTCAACCTCAGGCAAACTCGATGGGTCGAAATGATTCAAGAGTATAATCCGAGTATTGAGTATACTCCAGGCAAGGCCAATGTGATTGCTGACGCATTGAGCAGGAAGGCTTATTGCAACAGTTTGATTCTCAAGCCTTATCAACCCGAGCTTTGTGAAGCTTTCCGCAAACTTAATCTGCAAGTTGTTCCTCAATGTTTCCTCGCCAACCTTCAAGTCTCTCCTACCTTGGAAGATCAGATTCGCCAAGCCCAACTTCTTGATGCTATGGTGAAAAAGGTGAAGATTGGGATTGCCAAGAGTCAACCCAAGTACAAGTGCTACCACCTTGATGACAAGGATACTCTCTTCTTCGAGGATCGTATTGTCGTGCCCAAAGGTGACCTCCGTAAAGTGATCATGAACGAGGCTCACAATTCTCTCCTCTCCATCCACCCTGGGAGTACGAAGATGTATCAGGATCTCAAGCAAGCTTATTGGTGGACTCGAATGAAGCGCGAGATTGCTCAATTCGTGAATGAATGTGATGTCTGCAGAAGAGTGAAGGCAGAACACCAAAGACCAGCTGGTCTCCTCCAACCTCTTGCCATTCCAGAATGGAAGTTTGACCACATTGAAATGGACTTCGTGACTGGGTTTCCAAAGTCCAAATGTGGCAATGATGCTATATTCGTTGTCATCGACAAACTCACCAAAGTGGCTCACTTTCTGCCTATCAAAGAGTCGATCACTGCAGCTTAATTGGCGGAACTCTATACCTCTCAAATTGTCTCTCTGCACGGTATCCCTCAAGTGATCTCTTCAGACCGTGGCAGTATCTTTACCTCCAAGTTTTGGGATTCTTTTCAGAAGGCCATGGGCACCAACATCCGCTTCAGCACAACTTTCCATCCTCAAACTAGCGGTCAAGTCAAGCGTGTCAACCAGATTCTTGAAGATATGCTCAGGGCTTGTGTGATCTCCTTCGGCATGAAGTGGGAGGATTGTCTTCCTTATGCTGAATTCTCCTACAACAACAGTTTTCAAGCTAGTTCGGGCAGGGCCCCATTTGAAATTCTGTATGGCAGGAAGTGCCATACCCCTCTCAACTGGTCTGAAACCGGTGAACGTCAGCTTTTGGGAAATGACTTAATCACAGAGGCAGAAGAAATGTGCAAAGTCATTCGTGATAACCTCAAAGCAGCCCAATCCCGCTAGAAGAGCTACTATGATAGTAAGCACCATGATTTGGCTTTTGAGATCAGAGATCATGTTTACCTCCGTGTCTCTCCTGTGAAAGGTACTCGTCGCTTCGGTATTAAAGGGAAGCTTGCCCCCAGATACGTGGGACCTTTCAAGATTGTCAGCAAGAGAGGTGATCTCGCCTATCAACTCGAGCTTCCTTCAAACTTTGCAAATGTTCATGATGTGTTCCATGTCTCTCAGCTTCGAAAGTGCTTCAAGACTCCTGACCGCACCGTCAACTTCGAGGACATTGAGCTCCAAGAAGATCTCTCCTACCGTGAGCACCCAGTTGCTATTCTTGAAGAGACTGAACACAAGACTCACAACAAGTCAATCAAATTTCTCAAAGTCAAGTGGTCACACCATTCCGACCATGAAGCTTCCTGGGAACGCGAGGATCACCTCCATTCTGAATACCCGGTGTTCTTTCAGTCCAAGATCTTGGGACGAGATCCTTTCGTAGTGGTGGAGTGTTGTAACGCCCCGGATGTAACTTACCCAATTTGTACTCCAACTCTTGCCGTTTCCGGCCTTAAGTTAGTTTATTTTCTCGGGTTCGGGTCTTTGTCTCCGTGTGTTGTTATCGTTGTCATGCATCTCATATCATGTCATCATGTGCATTGCAGTTGCATACGTGTTCATCTCATGCATTCGAGCATTTTCCCCGTTGTCCGTTTTGCATTCCGCCGCTTCGTTCTCCTTCGGTGGTCATTTCTACCTTTCTTTCATGTGTGGGGATTAAACATTTCCGGATTGGACCGAGACTTGCCAAGTGGCCTTGGTTTACTACCGGTAGACCGCCTGTCAAGTTTCGTACCATTTGGACTTCATTTGATACTCCAACGGTTAACCGAGGGGCCGAAAAGGCCTCGTGTGTGTTGCACCTCAACACCCCTCCAAGTTGGACCAAAAACCACCTAAACCTGCTCCATCATCTAGAGCGTTCGATCACGATCGCGTGGCCGAAAACCGCACCTCATTTGGACTCTCCTAGCTCCCTCTATGCCTATTTAAAGTCCCCTCCCGAAAATTCCAGATCCAACCACCCTAACCCTAGTCGTCTTCCACCTCTTGCCGCCGGACACGTCCGATTCGAGCCGGACGTGTCCGACTTGTCCCGCCGCCGCCACCTGTCGCCGCCCCACTGGCCCGGCCGCATCTCCCAGCCGCCGGCCCGCAAGCCCGCCGCGGGCCCTCCCGGCACGAGATCCCGCGCCGCTTCGCCCCCCTCCCCGCCGCCCGAGCGCCGCCCGCGCCGCCGTGCTCGCCTTCGTCGCCGGGACCCCGCCGCCACCGCGACCTCGCCGCTCCGGCGACCGCGCCACCCAGCACCACCGCGGCCGACCCGAGCCGGCGCCACCCCGTCCGCGCCCGGCGCCGACATCGCCGCTCCGGGCGCCCCCGACCTCCACCGCCGTCCGGTCGGCCTCCTCTCTCCGACGAGTTCCTCCGGTGAACAGTCCGGCCAGCCAACCTCGTACGACATGCGCCGATCCAGATCCGGATGAACAGTAACCCTAGGTGGTTTTTCTTCCAAGTCCTGGGATTTTTAGATCCAAGTGCCCATGTTCATAGCATCGTATCTCCGCATCCGTAACTCCGATTCATGCATATAGCATATCAAAATGTTCGTCTCAGAGAGTAAATCATTTCATTCCATTTCATAATTTTAATTTGAGTTCATATTGATGCCCGAAATGCTGTTAGAAGAGGGTTACTTGAGATAATTGTCAGATCTGCTACTCCATTTAGCTTTTTGTCATTTTTGCCATGATTATTGTGTGCATGATATGCCCTGTTGCTCTACATATGTTTTGTTAAGGGTTTTGTCATATTTCCAGAGGTGCAACCCATGTATTTTTGTGATGTGTGTGGTGACTAGTGCAAGCTTGCAAAGTGAGGCACTTGGTAATTCTGATTTCAGGGACTTAGCATTTCCACTAAGTCCTTGAGTTGTTTATCTCATGATGCCATATGTTCATGTTGTTTCCTAGTGATCCGTGCCTCTTTTGAGGATGATCAGTAAGAATGTTTTATTCATCTTGTATTGCTCTAGCCATCCATGCCTTTGTTTGCAATTGTGGAGCACCCTAGCTTGAGTCAGTCGAGCTCTACTTTTGCTACTTTGTGAATCTGGGCAGATTGTCAACTTGTTTGCAATTTTGCCGATGTTGTTGTAGATGATCCGTGCATGCTATGCTATTGTTCTTGCCATGTCTAGCTCGAATTTTGTGTGTTATTGATAGATGTATGCTTATCCTTTCATTACTTGCACCGTAGTGAGTGCATCGAGCTCGTGAACATGCCTACTTGAGTTATGTTTCAGCATGTGCCAGTTTTCACTAAGTCTGAAAACTGATGATGCTTTTGCTATGTTCACATGCTTGCTAATATATTTTCTGATCCCTTTTGGCTCAAGGTCACTAAGGGATTTTTGTTAAGCTATTTGAGTAGCTCCATGCCATGTCTTACTCTGCCATGTTCAGGTCCTGTAGCATGTAGTTTTATTGCTCCGAAGAGTGCTACTTGGTCTGAAATTGCAGACAAGTGTTAATTTCACTAAGTCTGAGATCTGTTTACCATATGCATTTTTGCCATGCTTGTTTGAACCTGTTAATGGATGAATTGGCCGTAGCTCAGTGCTAGACTTTTGTTAAGCATCTTGAATGCATCCCTGCCATGTATTTTGATGCCATGTTTGAGTGTTATAGCATGTTCATCTCATTGCATTTAAATGGCTACTTGCTATAAATCGCAGACCGGTGTCATATTTGAATCGCTTGCCATTTCCAAACCGTAACTCTGATACCGGCGTTCTTTATATCGTTTTCAAGCGATTTCATCTCATCTTTCCAGTGGCACACTTGGATTCCCAAGTTGAGTCCAGGTTCATGCATTCCCTGTCATATCTTGCATATGCATCCCGCATCGCATCCCGCATAGCATATCATCATTGCATCATATTGTTTGATCCTTGCACGTGGTTGATTGTGTCCTTGTTGCTTGTTTGTCTTGTTTGGGTAGAGCCGGGAGACGAGTTCGCTAACGAGGAGCCTGTTGAGTTTGCTTTCGAGGATCTAGTCAACTCTGATAGCTTTGCACGCAAGATGATCATACCCTCGAAATCACTACTATCTTTGCTATGCTAGATTGCTCGCTCTTTTGCTATGCCAATGCTACGATGCCTACCATTTGCTTTCAAGCCTCCCAAATTGCCATGTCAAACCTCTAACCCACCATGTCCTAGCAAACCGTTGATTGGCTATGTTACCGCTTTGCTCAGCCCCTCTTATAACGTTGCTAGTTGCAGGTGAAGATTGGAGGCCGTTCCTTGTTGGAACATTTATTTTACTTGTTGGGATATCATTATATTGCCATGTTATCTTAATGCATCTATATACTTGGTAAAGGGTGGAAGGCTCGGCCTCCCGCCTAGTGTTTTGTTCCACTCTTGCCGCCCTAGTTTCCGTCATATCGGTGTTATGTTCCCGGATTTTGCGTTCCTTACGCGGTTGGGTTATAATGGGAACCCCTTGATAGTTCGCCTTGATTAAAGCTTTTCCAGCAATGCCCAACCTTGGTTTTACCATTTGCCACCTAGCCTTTTCCCTTGGGTTTCGCGGACTCAAGGGTCATCTTATTTTAACCCCCCCCCCCCCGGGCCAGTGCTCCTCTGAGTGTTGGTCCGACCTGAGCTGCCTGCGGGGCCACCTCGGGGCAACTTGAGGGTTGGTTTTACTCGTAGCTAGTCTTATCTGAGTGTGCCCTGAGAACGAGATATGTGCAGCTCCTATCGGGATTTGTCGGCACATTCGGGCGGTGTTGTTGGTCTTGTTTTAACCTGTCGAAATGTCTTGAAGAACGAGATATCGAGTCTGATCGGAACGTCTCGGGAGAAGGTCTATTACTTCGTTTACCGTGAGAGCTTGTCATGGGCTAAGTTGGGACTCCCCTGCAGGGATTTGAACTTTCGAAAGCCGTGCCCGCGGTTATGGGCAGATGGGAATTTGTTAATGTCCGGTTGTAGATAACTTGAACCTTAACTTCATTAAAATGAATCAACCGAGTGTGTTGCCGTGATGGCCTCTTCTCGGTGGAGTCCGGGAAGTGGACACGGTGTTGGAGTAATGCTTGCGCAGGTTGTCCTCTAGTTTCTCGCTCGCGCTTTGCCTCCTCTTCTCGCTCTCTTTTGCGAATAAGTTAGCCACCATATATGCTAGTCGCTTGCTGCAGCTCCACATATATTTACCTTACCCCTACCTATTAAGCTTAAATAGTCTTGATCGCAAGGGTGCGAGATTGCTGAGTCCCTGTGGCTCACAGATTACTATTACACCAGTTGCAGGTCCAGATGATTCCGCTCCAGGTGACGCGCTCGAGCTCAAGTGGGAGTTCGACGAGGAATCTCAACGTTACTATGTTTCTTTTCCTGAGGATCAGTAGTGGTGCCCAGTTGGGGGTGATCGGGACCATGTCGCTTGTTGGGTTGTCTTTTATTTTGGCACCGTAGTCGGGCCATGAGTGTTTGGATGATGTATGTTATTTATGTACTTGATTGACGTGGCGAGTGTAAGCCAACTATGTTATCCCTTTTATTTATCTATATTACATGGGATGTTTTGTGATGATTGCCTGACTTGTGACATATGCCTTCAATGCGATTATGCCTCTAAGTCGTGCCTCAACACGTGGGAGATATAGTCGCATCGAGGGTGTTACAGTACTAGAATAACACCTTAAGACACAAATCAACCAAAACCCTAATGTCACCTAGATACTCCAATGTCACCTCAAGTATCCATGGGTATGATTATATGATATGCGTCACACAATCTCAAATTCATCTATTCAACCAACACAAAGAACTTCAAAGAGTGCCCCAAAGTTTCTACCGGAGAGTCAAGACGAAAACGTGTGCCAACCCCTATGCATAAGTTCACAAGGTCATGGAACTCGCAAGTTGATCACCAAAACATACATCAAGTGGATTACGTGAATAACCCATTGTCACCACAGATAAGCACATGCAATACATACATCACGTGTTCTCAAATCCTTAAAGACTCAATCTGAAAAGATAAATTCAAAGGGAAAACTCAATCCATTACAAGAGTAGAGGGGGGGACATCATAATATCCAACTATAATAGCAAAGCTCACGATACATCAAGATCATGCCTAATCAAGAACATGAGAGAGAGAGATCGAACACATAGCTACTGGTACATACCCTCAGCCCCGAGGGTGAACTACTCCCTCCTCGTCATGGAGAGCGCCGGGATGATGAAGATGGCCACCGGTGATGGATCCCCCCTCTGGCAGGGTGCCGGAACAGGGTCCCGGTTAGTTTTTGGTGGCTACGGAGGCTTGTGGCGGTGGAACTCCCAATCTAGGTTTCTTTTCGGGCGTTTATGTATTTATAGGAATTTTTGGCGTTGATCTCACGTCAGGGGGGGGGGGTCTCCGAGTCGTCCACGAGATAGGGGGGCGAATCCAGGGGGTAGGGCGCGCCCTCCACCCTCGTGGATGGCTTGGGACTCTTCGGGCCCAACTCTTTTACTTCGGGGGCTTATTTTGGTCCATAAAAAATCATCAAAAATTGGCACATCAATTGGAATCCGTTTGGTATTCCTTTTCTGTAAAACTCGAAAACAAAGGGAAAAAACAGAAACTCGCACTAGGCTCTAGGTTAATAGGTTAGTCCCAAAAGTCATATAAATAGCATATAAATGAATATAAAACATCCTAGATGGATAATATAATAGCATGGAACAATCAAAAATTATAAATACATTGGAGACATATCAAGCATCCCCAAGCTTAATTCCTGCTCGTCCTTGGGTAGGTAAATGATAAAAACAGAATTTTTGATGTGGAATGCTGCCTAACATAATTATAAATGTAATTTTCTTTATTGTGGCATGAATGTTCGGATCTGCAAGATTCAAGACAAAAGTTTAATATTGGCATAAAAATAATAATACTTCAAGCATAGTAACAAAGTAATTATGTCTTCTCAAAATAACATGGCCAAAGAAAGTTCATCCCTACAAAATCATATAGTTTGGTTATGCTCCATCTTTGTCACACAACATATTCAGATCATGCACAACCCCGATGACAAGCCAAGCAATTGTTTCATACTTTAGTATTCTCAAACTTTTTCAACTTTCACGCAATACATGAGCGTGAGCCATGGGCATAACACTATAGGTGGAATAGAATGGTGGTTGTGGAGAATACAAAAGGAGGAAGATGGTCTCACATCAACTAGGCGTATTAATGGGCTATGGAGATGCCCATGAATAGATATCAATGTGAGTGAGTAGGGATTGCCATGATGCACTAGAGCTATAAATGTATGAAAGCTCAACAAAAGAAACTTAGTGGGTGTGCATCCAACTTGCTTGCTCACGAAGACCTAGGGCATTTTGAGGAAGCCCATTATTGGAATATACAAGCCAAGTTCTATAATGAAAATTTCCCACTAGTATATGAATGTGACAACATAGGAGACTCTCTATCATGAAGATCATGGTGCTACTTTGAAGCACAAGTGTGGTAAAAGGATAGTAGCATTGCCCCTTCTCTATTTTTCTCTCATTTTTTGTTTTTTCCTTTTTTTGTTTTCTGGGACTTCTCTCTCTTTTTTTGGCCTTTCTCTTTTTCTATTTCCTCACGTGGGACAATGCTCTAATAATGAAGATCGTCACACTTTTATTTACTTACAACTCAAGAATTACAACTTAAAATATGACTCTATATGAATGCCTCCGGTGGTGTACCGGGATGTGCAATGAATCAAGAGTGACATGTATGAAAAAAATTATGAATGGTGGCTTTGCCACAACTACGATGTCAACTACATGATCATGCAAGGCAATATGACAATGATGAAACGTGCCATAATAAACGAAATGGTGGAAGGTTGCATGGCAATATATCTCGGAATGGCTATGGAAATGCCATAATAGGTAGGTATGGTGGCTGTTTTGAGGAATGTAAATGGTGGGTTTATGGTACCAGCGAAAGTTGTGCGGTACTAGAGAGGCTAGCAATGGTGGAAGGGTGAGAGTGCGTATAATCGATGGACTCAACATTAGTCATAGAAAACTCACATACTTATTGCAAAAATCTACAGGTCATCAAAACCAAGCACTACGCGCTTGCTCCTAGGGGGATATATCGGTAGGAAAAGACCATCGCTCGCCCCCGACCGCCACTCATAAGGTAGACAATCAAAGAAATACCTCATGCTTCAAATTTGTTACACAACGGTTACCATACGTGCATGCTATGGAACTTGCAAACCTCAACACAAGTATTTCTTAAATTCACAATTAATTTACTAGCATGACTCTAATATCACCATCCTCATTTCTGAAAACAATCATCAAGCATCAAACTTCTCATAGTATTCAACTCACTTTATATGAAAGTTTTTATTATATCCCTCTTGGATGCCTATCATATTAGGACTAAATTTATAACCAAAGCAAATTACCATGTTGTTTGAAAGACTCTCAAAATAATATAATTGAAGCATGAGAGTTCAACAATTTCTTCAAAATAAAGCTACCGCCATGCTCTAAGAAGATATAAGTGAAGCACTAGAGCAAACGACAAACTACTCCAAAAGATATAAGCGAAGCACAATGAGTAGTTGAATAATTATGTAACTATTTGAAGACTCCTTCTCATAAATAAAATTTCAGATCTGAAGTACTTTATTCAAACAACAAGCAAATCCTAATAAAATAAATTGATGCTCCAAGGAAAAGACATATCATGTGGTGAATAAAAGTATAGTTCCAAGTAAAGTTACCGATGAACGAAGACGAAAGAGGGGATGCCATCCGGGGCATCCCCAAGCTTAGGCTCTTGGTTGTCCTTGAATATTACCTTGGGGTGACTTGGGCATCCCAAAGCTTAGGCTCTTGCCACTCCTTATTCCATAGTCCATCGAATCTTTACCCAAAACTTGAAAACTTCACAACACAAAACTCAACAAAAAACTCGTAAGCTCTATTAGTATAAGAAAATAAAATCACCACTTTTGGTACTGTTGTGAACTCATTCTTTATTTATACTGGTGTAATATCTACTGTATTCCAACTTCTCTATGGTTCATACCCTCCGATACTACTCATAGATTCATCAAAATAAGCAAACAACACAATGAAAACAGAATCTATCAAAAACAGAACAGTCTGTAGTAATCTGTAACTCCCGAATACTTCTGTAACTCCAAATGTTCTGAAAAATTAGGAAGGCCAGGATAAAAAGTATATTGATCTACTGCAGTTGGAATTGGTATTTTAGCGCTCTCTGGTAAAAAATGAAACTTATTTTTGTGAGCACATACTTTCTGTTTTTATCAGCAAGATCAAACAACAATCACCCAAGTAGATCCTAAAGGCTTTACTTGGCACAAACACTAATTAAAACATAAAAAACACAATTATAACAGAAGCTAGATGAATTATATATTACTAAAGAGGAACAAAAAGTAAAGAACAAAAATAAAATTGGGTTGCCTCCCAACAAGTGCTATCGTTTAACGCCCCTAGCTAGGCATGATGATTTCAATGATGCTCACATAAAAGATAAGAATTGAAACATAAAGAGAGCATCATGAAGAATATGACTAGCACATTTAAGTCTAACCCACTTCCTATGCATAGGGATTTGTAACACCCCGGTAGCTCATCTACAGTAATCACACACTAATGGTGCCATGTCATCGCTATTAATTTACTAAACCTCACTTTGGTCCAGACCAAGTTCAAATTTAAAATTTAAAATAAAGTCAAAATAAAACTTCTTCAAATAAATAAACAAAAGTGTTCATGTTATTGCAAATATTCACTAACTGTTTGATATGAAGAAACCAACATTATTTAAGTTGTTAAAGTGCCCCTAAAAATTAAACAGTGGATCAGCAACCATTTTAACCAACAATTTCAATTTTTGAAAATGCTTATACAACTCCAAATGCTCTGAGACTTTTTGTACAACACCAAAATACTGCAATGGAATTATGTGCCAAGTTCCACCCCTGGAAAAATTCATTTAGTACCCCAACTAAACGCAAAACAGAGGCTAGAAAAGAAAATAGAAAAGAAAAGTGAAAATACTAAATCCTACTGGGCGCATGGGCTGAGAGTGATACAGTACATGGGCCAGCCCACCTTGAGGCCTTCCCTAGGGGCGCACTGTGGCGCACATCCACGCCTCCATGGCCGCGGATATCGCCGTGTTGATCATCTGCAGACACCCCTGAGTAGGATAAGAGCCCCCCGTCGTTGTAGACAAACCCTAGCACTCCATATCCCCCTTGCTCGCCCTCCTCTTCTCTGTTTAGATCGCGCCCGAGCCGTTGTTGCCGCGCCATCATCGTCCTCGCGACCACTGGCCTCCCCGGCGCCCGGGAGGATGTCCAGGAGCTTCAGCATGGACGACTCCTTCGTCTGCTTGCTTCGATTCGAGTAGGGGCGCACCGGAAGCTCGCCATTGCCCGTCTTCTTCGCCACGGCCGCCGACGTTCGTCGTTAGATACGCCGCCTCCCGAGCGCCCCCGACCTCCTGACCACGTCCACGGGCTCCATGGTGAGCACCTCCACCGATTCCCCCCCTTTTTCCGTCGAATCCATCGCTGTAGAACCTGTACGCCGCCGCGCCGGAGCTCGCGCTCACCGGTGTGTGGTCGCGCTCACGCGCGTCCTGGCCGCCCAAGGGCACTCCCTGGCCGCGCCCCACGTTTGCTCACTGCGGCCGTTCGCGCTGCTGCTGCCCCGCGGTGCCTGCTCGCCTGCTCCCGTGCGCTGCTGCTGTTGCTGCATCCACCTGTTGCCGCTGCCGTTCCTTACTGCTGCTGCTCTTCTGCTCATGCCATTGCTTGCTGCTCTTGCTCTCCTGCTTGTCTAGCCGCTGCTCACGGCCGCTCCTAGTTGCTCTGCTGGGGCCGCTTACTACTGCGGCTGGCCAAGTACATGGCCGTGCGTGGTGTGTGTGTTCGTGTGTGCCATGGCCGGGCTGTGTGTATGGGGTGTGTGGTCGGCTGTGCGCCACCGCCATGTGTGGCCGGCCCTTCGTTTGTTTAAGTAGTACGTACTCTAGTTAATTAGTCCAATATAGTAGATGACGTGTAGTACCAATTGTTAGGATTAAACAAAAGAAGTAAATCAAATTAATTTATCTAAGTCAATGACAAGTGGGCCACCACCTTCACTATTGACCAGTCAATTGACTGGGTTGACCAGCCCCCTGGGTCCCACTGTCATACACATAAGCTAGCTCCTAGTGGGTGCAACAGATCTGCCCCTATTTTAATATTCAAATAAAATAATTAGAGTAAATCCATAATATTGATGAAAACTTGAAAAATAATATAAAATAAATCATACCTCGGATGAAAATACTTTGTACATGAAAGTTGCTCAGAACGACGAGACAAATCCGAACACGTAATCCATTCGTTTGCCACACGTCCCTAGCATAGTGAACCTTCAACCGTCCCCCTTCGGTCTGTCTGCCTGAAAACGCCAAACACCGGGGATACTTTCCTGGATATTTCCCCCCTTCGCTGGTATCACCTCCTACCGCGTTAGGTCACCCCTAGCATCGCGTATTGTCATGTTATGCCTTGTGATGCTTTGATTGCACTGTTATTTATTGTGTTCCCTTCCGTTACTTCTTTCCGGTACACCCCGAGACCGCTACCGGTACCCCTGTTGTCGACTACGGTGTTGACGACCCTTCTTGCCAGAGCAACCATGCAAGTTCCCCCTTGATCACCAGATATCGCCTATTCCTTCTCTCTAATGTTTGCATTATAGTAGTGTAGCATGTTACTGCTTTCGGTTAATCCTATTCTACTGCATAGCCTGTCCTTGCTACTACGGTTGTTACCTTTACCTGCAATCCTAAATGCTTAGTATAGGATGCTAGTTTATCATCAGTGGCCCTACATTCTTGTCCTTCTACCATGCTATACTATTAGGCCGTGATCAATCAGGATTTGATCACGGGTATATACTTATATACATAACATATGATACATATGGTGACTAAAGTCGGATCGGCTCGTAGAGTACCCGCAAGTGATTCCGATGTGGGGGCTGAAGGGGCAGGTGGTTCCATCCAGGTAGTGGTGGGCCTGGGTTCGCGATGGCGCCTGACTGTTACTTTGTGGCGGAGCGACAGGGCAGGTTGAGACCACCTAGGTGAGAGGTGGGCCTGGCCCTGGTCGGCGTCCGCGGTTACTTCAAAATAACATGCTTAACACGATCTTGGTATTTGATGTGAGTCTGGCAACTGGCCTATACGCAATAACCAACTACGTGGGAACAGTTATGGGCACTCGACTTCGTGCAGCCAAAGCCTTCTTGATGTCAGCAACTGAGCGGCATGCGCCGGATTGGACTGGAACGCCTGCTCTTGTATTAGGGAGGCTAGGTCTGCTTACCGACCGCGTTCGCAACATGCAGGTGTGCAATGGGCGATGGGCCTAGACCCCTGCGCCATAGGATTTAGACTGGCGTGCTGACCTCTCTGTTGTACCTAGGTGGGGCTGCGAGGTGTTGATCTTCCGAGGTCAGACATGACCCAGAAAAGTGTGTCCGGCCAAAGGGGATTGAGCGTGTTGGGAAATGTGGTGCACCCCTGCAGGGAAGTTTATCTATTTGAATAGCCGTGTCCCTCGGTAAAAGGATGACCCGGAGTTGTACCTTGACCTTATGACAACTAGAACCGGATACGTAATAAAATACACCCTTCTAAGTGCCAGATACAACCCGGTGATCGATCTCTCACAGGGCGACGAGGGGAGGATCGTCGGGTAGGATTATGCTATACGATGATACTTGGTGAACTTACCATCTACTCTCTTCTATATGCTTTAAGATGGAGGCTGCCAGAAGCATAGTCTTCGATAGGACTAGCTTTCCCCCTCTTATTCTGGCATTCTACACTTCAGTCCACAGATACGACCCCTTTCATTGATACCAATGCATATGTAGTGTAGCTCCTTGCTTGCGAGTACTTTGGATGAGTACTCACGGTTGCTTTGCTACTTATTTTTCCCCTTTTCCCGGTTATCGCGATCATATGATGGAGTCCAGGAGCCATAGGATCCCGAGGATGATTCTACGTGGAGTTCGGCTTCGAGGAGTAGTTAGGAGGTCCCAAGCAGGAGGCCTCGCCTTTTCGATGGTTGCTACTTTTGTGCTAGCCTTCTTAAGGCAAACTTGTTTAACTTATGTCTGTACTTCGATATTATTACTTCCGCTGACTCTTGTGCATTCGAGTTTATGTATTCAAGCCCTCGAGGCCCTTGGCTTGTAATACAAAGCTTGTATTATTTTATTTTGTGTCTAGAGTTGTGTTGTGATATCTTCCCGTGAGTCCTTGATCTTGATCATACACATTTGCGTGTATGACTACTGTACGGTCAAATCGAGGGCGTCACAAGTTGGCATCAGAGCCAACTGCTTGTAGGAATCCCCCTTCCACACTCCTTGGCTGAAGTTGAGTCTAGTTGATGAAAACTGTTTTACTAACATGGCTGTGTGGCCCATGGGCCCACATCGCCATTGGGTGGTATTAGGATCTTTTATTCCTCATCTATACTCTGGGACTCTAATATCTCTTCTATTCGGGTTAATGAATTTTGCTAAAACTAACATTAGGATCTCGTGATCACTTTCACCTGGAGAGTACCTTATTACCAATGATCGTCTGCTGCACCAGAAGATTTCGAAAATACTCTATGATGTTCTCTCGAGACTTTGTGCCATCGCTTTTGCAATTTCCATCCATCGATAAACCTTTATGGATAACCACGTACACTTGCCTTTCATACAATCGTTCCTCGTTGATCTTGTTATTATAAGATAACTTAAAATTCTCTTTATTGTTCTGAGAATACTTTGTGTCTACTGCCTTGCAGCTCTTTTCTGCATCAATACCCCTACGGATAATTCCTCGCACTTACCGAGTATCTGCTCATCCCCAGTTGTTCATGTGTTTCACAAAAGTCTTCGAAATACCATTCGATCTTCTGAAAATCCTTAGCGGCCTATTGCTTTTGAAATTCTTGCTTGCTTGCATTATGAATAATCCCATAAGTCTGGTAATCTTATTGGCATCCTATGCCATTATCATTTCGAGTCCACTTATTCAATATGTTGTGAATGCTCGCAATCATCAATCAGGTCCTAGAATTCATCCTTCTAGCTCAGACGTCATTTTAAACTTGGGCTGGTTCTCGCCAATCAAATTGTCGTCGATTGTACCCCTAAGTCTATTGAACTTATCCATCCTTGATCAGAGTGTCTGCTTCTGATCCTTCGCTTTGTACATAATAAATTCCTTTGCAATTGAGCTTTGAGTTAGTCAGTTGTTTCTATAATCCAATGTCTTTTGCATTGTTTCTTCCTCTGGTTGTGTGCTGATACTCACATCAGATCCTTTGTGGACCACCAGATCCTTTGTTGGATTTTATCCGACAACGTCCTTCATATTCAATAACCTTGTGAACCTTTCCTAGGATACATATTGCCTTTGCGAAATTGTATCCTCTACTTTCTCAACCATGCTCTGCCTTCGAGCTAGTGATAATTACTCTCGAAG
Organism: Triticum aestivum; assembly: GCF_018294505.1. Lineage (NCBI taxonomy): Eukaryota > Viridiplantae > Streptophyta > Magnoliopsida > Poales > Poaceae > Triticum > Triticum aestivum. Next base: position 728,779,419 of record NC_057797.1, read on the forward strand.
CTTGTGGTATATGTTTCCAAGATGCCCCAATGGGTTGAACCTATGCCTTCCTTAATCTGTGCGAACCCAAAAGTTTTTCACGAGTCATACTCTTCTGGTGTTTTGGGCAAATAAAATTTCAACACTACAACTTCTTTGAAGATGAGAAGTGAATGAAATGTTATGCATTAAAGAAGTGCGAGTCGACCTTGAACTTTGTGTTCATGCCCATGGACCCGATGTAGATCCTATCATGGAAGCTTCTTGTAATAATAACTATTTCCTTGATATAATATCCATTGGTATCGGTGAATTGATTCTTTGCAATTGTGGTTCCGACCATATGTTTTTCTTTGATCCCATTTCTCGGGCAAGTTTAAGCACTTGTCTTCTATGGATCAATACACTAGTCCAACCTTTACTTTGATCTACCGTCAGGTATTACACTCTGGTATCTCGAGAATATTATGGAACTGCATAACTTCCTATGGGTTCTTCTTCAACTGTCATTTCTCACGCATTCAATTTTCCTGGGTTCTGGGTTGTCGTCAACCGAGAACACCGATATGTGAACTGATTCCACATTCTGGTTCGATAACCCTAAGTATTTGCCATTGCTTATAAGTTTAATAATCCTTCAAGTCATTCCTAGCCTGATCGGCTATACCATTATTGTGCTAATTTTAACTGTGCTACCTGGTCCTTCTTCACGGAGCACAAGTTTCGACAATGAGCTAATCTTGCATCAATCTTCCTTGTCATATCACTTCTCCTTGAACAGCAAACTTGATTTCGAGTTTATGTCCTACCCGTGGTTCCAATAACCTTTCACTTTCATCATTCCTTTGACTTGATGTCATCATCGATCGATTACCTTTTCGTGAAATCTCTCAACAAATGTGTCGTGATCATCATCAGTATTCCGAGCTTTTCCAGGAGATCAATTGAATTCATGATGAGAAATACCATCCTTGTCCCCCGGTAATATGTGTTGTCATCGACTACTTTCTTGCCTTCTTTCAAACACAAACTTGTTCGTGTTTTGTGTTATACCTTGAGTTCCTTGCTATCCAACATTTGTTCTTCTTTACCTTGGAGTATTACCATCTTTTATGTCAAGAATGCCGTGGGAATTTCATCACCTAATAAGAATTCTTGATACAAGTGATACTTCTCGTCATCTCCGTTCATTTCTTGGTCCTCATGTTGTCTCTAACCGGAATACCGACAATTGAACTATGATGTGTGAATTCAAAACTTCTAGCAACTCTATTTCTTTGAAGTGAATGGTCGATAGCTTCATTCTAAGTCTTTTTCTTATTGAATCACCATTCTAACATTGACCATGCTACCTAAGCCCATATTTTGAGTGAACCTTTCAACCAATGTTTAATTGTGTATGTTTCCCTCAAGCGTACATCATTATATCATTTGATCTTACAAATGTTATCACCTTACTCATATAATTGTGGAAATCCATCCTTTGGAAATCTCGATGATATGTCGCTGAGTCCATCAGCCACCTCCTCATCCTCTCCTTGGTTTAATGTTGAACTCTTGTTTCGGAACTCGCTTCCATAGTTCATTTCCTGAGAATCTTATAATGTCATCCCGTCAATTTGTGTTGCATCTTTTCTTCTCAGGCATCCTGAGTCTGAGGTATCCTAACACCAATCAGATCTGAATCTTGGTGTGATATGATGGTTGGAACATATTCCCAAGAGTTATAACATTAGTTTTTGACCCGATAAGGTGAGGTCATGCCTAGCACACCTGGCCGGAGGACCTATTGTTATAATTTCCTTTTGGCAAGGTTAAACCCTTCTTCCATGATGAAATTGAAGACTTATTCTATAAGTTGTTCCTGATAAATCCTTTGAGTATCCAAAGTTTGACCTTTGCATGAAGACCATGTCAATGCTATCTCGAAACATGTCTGTGGTACTCCGATTTTCAACAAGAACATTTGAATCCCAATGCTAAATGTTTCTTGCTCAATTATCCAAACACCGTTGTATGGGTAATGTCATGAAAATTCTCTCCCCTTTCCTAAAGGGTTTTCTACGTTATAGCCTGTCATGGATATCTTGCTCTGCTTGTCCTTGGGAAGGATATACCCCTGAATTATGTGTTTAAACACATTTTCATTTCCATTGTTCTGTTTAATTTGATGATCACATTTTCCTTTCCATTGTTTGGGTTAACCTTTCTTGTGATCTATATGATCTAAGCAATAATATTCTCCTGCTTATGTAAACACCTCGGTGTACAATTCTGTCAGTAAGACCATATTGCTTTTGTTGATGACATTCTGGTAACCACCAATGGACGATAACTTTGCCTATTGGTCCGCCTCATTCAACGAGCAGGAAATTGGTTCTCTCCATCCCTCGCCCTTGGTACCGACATTGTTGCCGACATAACTAATATGCTACACTCTGACATGTCTTGCTATCATGACCATGCAAGATGTCAACGCCCTTCCTACTTTTAACCACATGGTGGGCCCCTAACCCACAGTTCCACAGGATCGAAACTTGACTTTCCTGCACACCTTGTTGCCAAAGTTATTCCTCGCGCTTGACTTCGTATGTAATTCACGGGCCACCTGCCTAGTGATCTATTCTAGTATCAGATGCAATACTTATTCTAATTACTCCGGACCCCTTTGACACTTTGTTTCAGACATCGAACGATTGTCTATCCGTCAGAAACTTATCATGGTACCTTCTTACTTTGCTCTCGAAATTTTCTTAAAAGTTTCGATTCAAGAGTTACTTTCCGCCACCTTCCCTCAGTTATCTCCCAGATAAGCACCCGTGTAGAGGTCCATTTTCCGAAGTTACCCCATGACCTTTCGTAAGTACGATGAAGACCCCGAAGAAAGGATGGAAGCTTCATCATGACGCATCAACGCAATGGAACGGCCTCTTCGAGAAGAGCAACCAAGACCGACAAGACTCGATAGATTTTCGTAACCACATCTTTCCCCTTACTCTACCTATTAAATCTCGGGATAAGATTTCTTGTAGTGGAGGAGATTTGTAACACCGCGGTAGCTCATCTACAGGAATCACACACTAATGGTGCCATGTCGTCGCTATTAATTTACTAAACCTCACTTTGGTCCAGACCAAGTTCAAATTCAAAATTTGAAATAAAGTCAAAATAAAACTTCTTCAAATAAATAAACAAAAGAGTTCATGTTATTGCAAATATTCACTAATTGTTTGATATGAAGAAACCAACATTATTTAAGTTGTTAAAATTCCCCTAGAAATTAAACAGTTGATCAGCAACCATTTTAACCGACCATTTCAATTTCTGAAAATGCTTAAACAACTCCAATGCTCTGAGACTTTTTGTACAACACCAAAATACTGCAATGGAATTATGTGCCAAGTTCCACCCCTGGAAAAATTCATTTAGTACTCCAACTAAATGCAAAACAGAGGCTAGAAAAGAAAATAGAAAAGAAAAGTGAAAATACTAAATCCTACTGGGCGCGTGGGCTGAGAGTGATACAGTAGATGGGCCAGCCCACCTTGAGGCCTTTCCCTTCCAGTATAGTACAGAGGAGGAGACAGGGGCGCGCCGTGGAGCACATCCACGCCTCCATGGCAGCGGATATCGCCGTGTTGATCATCCGTCGACACCCGTGAGTAGGATAAGAGCCCCCGTTGTTGTAGACAAACCCTAGCACTCTATATCCCCCTCACTCAGCCTCCTCTTCTCTGTTTAGATCGCGCCCGAGCCGTTGCTGTTGCTGCTCTTCTGATCATGCCATTGCTTGCTGCTCTTGCTCTCCTGCTTGTCTAGCCGCTGCTCACGACCGCTCCTAGTTGCTCTACTGCGGCTGCTTACTACCGCGGCTGGCCAAGTACATGGCCGTGCGTGGTGTGTGTGTTCGTGTGTGCCATGGCCGGGCTGTGTGTATGGGGTGTGAGGTCGGCTGTGCGCCACAGCCATGTGTGGCCGGCCCTTCGTTTGTTTAATTAGTATGTACTCTAGTTAATTAGTCCAATATAGTAGATGACGTGTAGTACCAATTTTTAGGATTAAACAAAAGAAGTAAATCAAATTAATTTATCTAAGTCAATGACAAGTGGGCCACCATCTTCACTATTGACCAGTCAATTGACTGGGTTGACCAGCCCCTGGGTCCCACTGTCATACACATAAGCTAGCTCCTAGTGGGTGCAACAGATCTGCCCCTATTTTAATATTCAAATAAAATAATTAGAGTAAATCCATAATATCGATGAAAACTTTGAAAAATAATATAAAATAAACCATACCTCAGATGAAAATACTTTGTACATAAAAGTTGCTCAGAATGATGAGACGCATCCGAATACGCAGTCCGTTCGTTCGCCACACGTCCCTAGCATAGTGAATCTGCAACCGCCCCCCTTCGGTCTGTTTGTCCAAAAACGCCAAACACCAGGGATACTTTCCCGGATGTTTCCCCCCTTCGCCGGTATCACCTCCTACCGCGTTAGGTCACCCCTAGCACCGCGTATTATCATGTTATGCCTTGTGATGCTTTGATTGCACTGTTATTTATTGTGTTCCCCTCCGTTACTTCTTTCCGGTAGACCCCGAGACCGCTGCCTGTACCCCTGTTGTCGACTACGGTGTTGACGACCCTTCTTGTCGGAGCAACCAGGCAAGTCCCCCTAGATCACCATATATCGCCTATTCCTTCTCTCTACTGCTTGCATTAGAGTAGTGTAGCATGTTATTGCTTTCGGTTAATCCTGTTCTACTGCATAGCCTGTCCTTACCACTACTGTTATTACCTTTACCTGCAATCCTAAATGCTTAGTATAGGATGCTAGTTTATCATCAGTGGCCCTACATTCTTGTCCGTCTGACATGCTATACTATTGGGCAGTGATCACTCAGGATTTGATCACTGGTATATACTTATATACATAACATATGATACATATGGTGACTAAAGTCGGGTCAGCTTGTAGAGTACCCGCAAGTGATTCCGATGTGGGGGTTGAAGGGACAGGTGGTTCCGTCCAGGTAATGGTGGGTCTGGGTTCCCAATGTCCCCTGACTGTTACTTTGTGGCGGAGCGACAGGGCAGGTTGAGACCACCTAGGTGAGAGGTGGGCCTGGCCCTGGTCGGCGTTCGCAGTTACTTCAAAATAACATGCTTAACAAGATCTTGGTATTTGACATGAGTCTAGCCACTGGCCTATACGCACTAACCAACTACGCGGGAACAATTATGGGCACTCGACGTCGTGGTATCAGCCAAAGCCTTCTTGACGTCAGCGACCGAGCGGCGCGCGCCGGATTGGACCGGAATGCCTGCTCTTGTATTAGGGAGGCTAGGTCTGCTTACCGGCCGCGTTCGCAACGTGCAGGTGTGCAATGGGCGATAGGCCCAGACCCCTCGCCATAGGATTTAAACCGGCGTGTTGACCTCTCTGTTGTGCCTAGATGGGGCTACGACGTGTTGATCTTTCGAGGCCGGACATGACCCAGAAAAGTGAGTCCGGCCAAAGGGGACTGAGCGTGTTGGGAAATGTGGTGCACCCCGGCAGGGAAGTTTACCTATTCGAATAGCCGTGTCCCTCGGTAAAAGGACGACCCGGAGTTGTACCTTGACCTTATGACAACTAGAACCGGATACGTAATAAAATACACCCTTCTAAGTGCCAGATACAACCCAGTGATCGCTCTCTCACAGGGCGACAAGGGGAGGATCGTCGGGTAGGATTATGCTATACGATTATACTTGGTGAACTTACCATCTACTCTCTTCTATATGCTTCAAGATGGAGGCTGCCAGAAGCGTAGTCTTCGATAGGACTAGCTTTCCCCCGCTTATTCTGGCATTCTGCAATTCAGTCCACAGATACTACCCCTTTCATTGATACCAATGCATATGTACTGTAGCTCCTTGTTTGCGAGTACTTTGGATGAGTACTCACGGTTGCTTTGCTACATCTTTTCCCCCTTTCCCGGTTATTGCGATCATATGATGGAGTCCAGGAGCCAGAGGATCCCGAGGATGATTCTACATGGAGTTCGGCTTCGAGGAGTAGTTAGGAGGTCCCAGGCAGGAGGCCTCGCCTTTTCGATCTTTGCTACTTTTGTGCTAGCCTTCTTAAGGCAAACTTGTTTAACTTATGTCTGTACTCAAATATTATTACTTCCACCAACTCTTGTGCATTCGAGCTTACGTATTTGAGCCCTCGAGGCCCCTGGCTTGTAATATAAAGCTTGTATTATTTTATTTTGTGTATAGAGTTGTGTTCTGATATCTTCCCGTGAGTCCTTGATCTTGATCATACACATTTGCGTGTAGTATTAGTGTACGGTCAAATTGAGGGCGTCACAATTTTGTGAGCAAATAATTTATGGGAGCAAGAATCAACTAGCATAGGAAAGAAAAACAAGCATAACTTCGAAACTTTAAGCACATAGAGAGGAAACTTGATATTATTGCAATTCCTACGAGCATATATTCCTCCCTCATAATAATTTTCAGTAGCTTCATGAATGAATTGAACAATATAGCCATCACATAAAGCATTTTTTCATGATCTACAAGCATAGAATTTTTATTACTTCTTCTCATGAATAGTAGTGGGAGCAAACTCAACAAAATAACTATCATGGGATTGAAACTTAAAATCATGATGACAAGTTTCATGGATATCATTATTCTATATAGCATACGTGTCATCACAATAATCATCATAGATAGGAGGGATGCTTTCATCATAATAAATTTGCTCATCAAAACTTGGGTGACAAAAAATATCATCTTCACCAAACATAGCATCCCCAAGCTTGTGGCTTTGCATAGCATCATGGATATTCAAATAATTCATACTAACAACATTGCAATCATGCTCATCATCCAAAGATTTAGTGCCTAACATTTTAATGCATTCTTCTTCTAACACTTTGGCACAATTATCGGCATCCTTATTTTCACGAAAGACATTAAAAAGATGAAGCATATGAGGCAACGCTAATTCCATTTTTTGTAGTTTCCTTTTATCGACCAAACTAGTGATAAAACAAGAAACTAAAAGATTTGATTGCAAGATCTAAAGATATACCTTCAAGTTCTAACCTCCCCGGCAACGGTGCCAGAAAAGAGCTTGATGTCTACTACACAACCTGAAAGTGCAACTATCCCTGGGTGGTTTTGGTAATTCCTAACAACATATAGCTCATTGAGCTAATGTTATTCCAAGATAAATATTTCAGGAAAGCTCAATGTTTGGCATGGCATGGATTAGAAAGTGGACCCTTCAAAATGCTAAGGACAAAGGATTGGCTCAAGCTCAAAGCACAAGACTCTACATTTTCTATTTTAGTGATCCAAGATCACATTGAGTCTATAGGAAAAGCCAATACTATTAAGAAGGGATGAGGTGTTGCTTAATGAGAATCTTGCTCAAAATGCTTAGTGGTATGCTCCAAAACCCTCCACTACTTTCTCACTTCCACATATGTCCTAAACCAAAAAGTCCAACTCGGCCCCACCGAAGTTTCACATCTGGAGCCACCGAGTTCAGTTGACATAGCCAATGCCAGAAACCCTAATCAATTCGGTCTCACCGATAGGGATCTCAGTCTCACCGAGATGGGATTGCAAACTCTCCGATTCCCTTCATAACGTTTCGGTCTAATCGAGATGAGCGACCGGTCCCATCGAGATTGCAATGCAAACTCTCTATTTCCTTTTCGTAACGTTTCGGTCCAACCGAAAGTGCGAATCGGTCCCACCGAGTTTGCCTGACCAACTCTCTGTTTGGCTATTACCAATATCAGTCTCACCGAGTTTGTGTAGTCGGTCTCACCAAGATTGCGTTATGCCCTAACCACAATGACAACGGTCCCACCGAGTTGACATGTCGGTCCCATCGACAATCCTAACGTTCACATTTTGAACTAAATCGGTCCCACCGAGTTTGGTGATCTGTGTGTAACGGTCAGATTTTGTGTGGAGGCTATATATACCCCTCCACCCACTCTTCATTCATGGAGAGAGCCATCAGAATATGCCTACACTTCCAATACATATTTTCTGAGAGAGAACCACCTACACTTGTGTTGAGGTCAAGATATTCCATTCCAACCACATAAATCTTGATCTCTAGCCTTCCCTAAGTTGCTTTCCACTCAAATCTTCTTTCTAGCAAATCCAATCCTATGAGAGAGAGTTGAGTGTTGGGGAGACTATCATTTGAAGCACAAGAGCAAGGAGTTCATCATCAACACACCATTTGTTACTTCTTGGAGAGTGGTGTCTCCTAGATTGGCTAGGTGTCACTTGGGAGCCCCCGACAAGATTGTGGAGTTGAACCAAGGAGTTTGTAAGGGCAAGGAGATCGCCTAATTCGTGAAGATCTACCCTAGTGAGGCAAGTCCTTCGTGGGCGACGGCCATGGTGGGATAGACAAGGTTGCTTCTTCGTGGACCCTTCGTGGGTGGAGCCCTCCATGGACTCGCGCAACCGTTACCCTTCGTGGGTTGAAGTCTCCATCAACGTGGATGTATGATAGCACCACCTATCGGAACCATGCCAAAAATCTTCGTGTCAACATTACGTTTGCTCCCTCAAACTAATCCCTTTACCTTCATATGCAATTGTTTTATATTCCGCTGCTATACTCTTAGAATTGCATGTGTAGGTTGATTACTTGTTTGTGCTAAGTTGCTATAATCTGCCAAGAACTAAAATTGGGAAAAGGCTAGTTTTTTATTTAGTCAAGTAGTCTAATCACCCCCCTCTAGACATACTTCCGATCCTACAAGTGGTATCAGAGCTTTGGTATCCATTTGCTTTGATTTCCATAGCTTTTGGTGGTCATAGCCTTGGTTTCACAACCTAGGAGAGTATGGCGTCTAGCGAGGGAAATTACCACCGTAGAGGTCCTTACTTTGATGGTACTAATTTTGCTAGTTGGAAGCATAAGATGAAAATGCATATTCTTGGACATAACCCCGCTGTTTGGGGTATTGTGTGTGTTGGCTTGCAAGGTGAATTCTTTGATGGGAGAGAACCGAACCGTGAAGCTACCGCGGAAGAGTTGAAGATGCTACAATACAATGCTCAAGCTTGTGATATTCTCTTCAACGGATTGTGCCCCGAAGAATTCAAAAAAAATCAGCCGTCTTGAGAATGCAAAGGAAATTTGGGATACTTTGATTGATATGCACGAAGGTACTGACTCCGTCAAAGAATCCAAATTGGATGTGCTTCAAAGTCAACTTGACAAGTTCAAAATGAAGGATGGTGAAGGTGTCGCTGAAATGTACTCTAGGCTTGCTCTCATCACAAATGAGATTGCCGGCTTAGGAAGTGAAGAGATGACCGACAAATTCATCATCAAGAAGATCCTAAGAGCCTTGGATGGAAAATATGATACCATGTGCACATTGATCCAAATGATGCCCAACTACAAAGATCTCAAGCCAACGGAAGTCATTGGAAGAATTGTTGCTCATGAGATGTCACTCAAGGATAAGGAGGAGCTTCACAACAAGTCAAGTGGTGCTTACAAAGCCTCATGTGATACTCCCACATCTTCAAGTGAGAAACAAATCTTCAATGAAGAATTGAGCTTAATGGTGAAGAACTTCAACAAGTTCTACAAGAATAGAAGCAAAGAAAGAAACTCCAAGTCAAGGTCCTACAATGACAAAAGATCTTCTAGCCGTGAGCGTAACTGCTATAATTGTGGAAGACCCGGACACTACTCCAATGAGTGTACGACCCCCTACAAAAGAAGAGAAGATTCTCCCAAAAGAAGGAGTAGAAGAGAAGAATCACCATCAAGAGAAAGGAGGAGTAGAGATGATCATTATGAACAGACACCCTCTTGGAGAAGCAAGGATTCGGAAAGAAAAGAAAAGTCATCAAGGAGCTACACAAAAAGAAGACATCAAGCTCATGTTGGTGAATGGGTATCCGGCTCCGACTCCGACGATCACTCCGAAAGAAGTTATCACTCCGACTCCGATTATACTCAAGATGAAGGTGTTGCCGAACTAGCACTTGTGACAACCAATTCCTATGACATATTTGACTCACCAAATGAAGGAATTGGGAGATGCTTCATGGCTAAAGGTCCAAAGGTAACACACCCCGAGTATGTTGATTTCAATAGTGATGAAGATGATTTGCTAGGAGATGATGGTTTACTTGTTGACAACTCTAGTGATGAAAGCTATGACGAGCCTGCTATTAATCATGATAATCAAGATAAAACAAATGATGATGATAAGAAGGAGATTGAGCGTCTAACTAAAGAACTAAACACTCTTAAGTTAGCTCATGAAACTACCTTGGAAAATCATCGAGAACTTTTAAAGACTCATGATAAGCTACGCTTTGAAAAGCTCAACCTTGAGCAAGAGCATGAGTTTTTAAAGGCAATCAATGATGATCTTCGCAAGAAAAGTTCTTCTTACATTGCCAAGCGTTTACTCTTGTCTACTTACATGCCACAAGTTAAATATAACAACAAGAGCAATAAAGATTCTTCATCTAGTAGTAACAATAATCATGCTAAATCCAATATTGTTGCTTCTAGTAGTTCTCTTGATTAAATTAATGATTCTCTTAGCCAAATTACACTTGAGCAAGAAAATAGCTTGTTCAAGGGAATCATAGAGAAAGGTGTTTACAAGAGTCTTGCCGGAAGTAAGAAATTTGAGGAAATTGTGCGCAAGCAAGGAAGACACCGGAAGAATCAAGGTGTTCGTTTTGAACGAAAGTTCAATGCCAATGGAGTTGAGTGGGAAGAAGATCAATACCCCAAGATGAAGTTTGTTCCTCAACAAGAGAAGTATGATCCTACTTCTTTCAAAGGAACACAAGCTCAAGATGATCTTCCACCACAAGACCACAAGCAAAAAGGCAAGGACAAGCTTCAAGAGGAAATTGATTCATTTGAAGAAGCACCTAAGGCCTTGGTCAACTGGGTTCCCAAGACTACATCAAGTTCCACTTCATAAAGTATAGCTACGACTCCAAGGGTTCCCATCAAGATGGTGTGGATCCAGAAGAAGAAGAACTAGAGAGTTCTTGAGGATGACTTCGCCAACATACTTCACTCTTATCATTCTTGCAAGGACAAGTGCAAACAACTTCCATATCTTGCACTAGTTCAAGGAGTCACAAACCCTCTTGTTGGTAAGACAAGGGACAAGGTAGCTTAATGATTTCATGGACATCATCTTGTGCATACGTCACTCTATGTCTATGGATATCATTGTTTGTTCCTTGTGGGACTAACCCGTGTAGGTATTGAAAGTGCAACTCACTCCAAAGGATTGCTCCAAATGATCTACATCAACATTGAGCATCTACATCTTCAACACCTACATGAAGTCATCATTGACAAAACCCAAGGTTAGTTCATTCCCTTTAGGGGGAATATCACATCTAGGGGGAGCTTTACTCAAATCTATGAGCTAAAGCAACTCTAATGGTGTGAGCACAACAATTCTTTATGTAAAAGTGGTAACCCCACTTGTGCTTAAATGATGAGTATGACCTATCATCAAATGTTCTCATTTGACTCCTAAGTCAATATACACATATATAGATGACCTAGTCATCGCCAATTGCCTGATAGATGCTAGAATGTTTGTGCATGCTTTGTCACATATTTCATTTGCCACTTTATTTTGTGAGCATGTTGATTGCATATTTTACTCATTCAAGGACATCCATTTGTTGCTTTGATTGTTTGGCTCTTTCTCTTTTTGCCAAATGGATGGTCAAGAATGCCTAAGAAAACCCGCTAGCTATCTATGCTTTTCTCGTCTCAAACTCTATTCATGCTACATCACAAAGTTTGATCAAGTCAGATTCGAACCACTTTGTGTGAGGAGCACTCGGAGATCCCGATTCGTCATAGACTTAAACCCCCAAAACCTCTTTGTGCATCTCGGTCTGACCGATCCATCCTTTTCGGTCCTACCGAGTCACCAAGTTGATCTAGGGTTTTCAATCTCGATGCAACCGATTAGAACTTTTCGGTCATAGCGAGTTGCAGTAACTGCTTGCAGTTTTGCATCTCGGTGCCACCGAGTCGCTCCACTCGGTCACACCGACAGGGTCAGGTTATATATACCGCCGGGTCAAATTTTGGAAATTTCTCCGAACCCCTTCGCCCGCGCGTAACCTGCTCTGCCTCCTCTGGTCTCCAGATTGTCCTCTCATCGCCAGTGACCTCCCGCTGCTGGTCTCCGCCGCCGTCAACGGAAATCTTCACTGCCGTTGCCGCCGTAGCAAGTTCGTCGCCGAACTAGGGTACGAACTTGATCATTGTGCTAATCCTTCACTCCGATTCTTAGCACATTGCTTTGCCATGTTTCTTGCCATGATTGAAATCATCCTGTCCAGCAAAAACGTCCTGTAGATTAGTTTTGATTTCAAAATTTAGGGTTAGGTCTCCGCCGAATTCATCTCGGGCCGACCGAGTTGTAGAAATCGATCTCACCGATTTTGGCTTAGGCCAGAGCACACGCATTTTCGGTCTGACCGAAAATTACAAATCGGTGTGACCGAGTTCGATTCTCTGTGAAACCCTAGCAGTCTCGGTACCACCGAACTGTGACTCGGTCTGACCGAGTTCACTAGTTCAGGTTCCAAAAGCTGCTTCTGTGTCACTGAGTTTACAAATCGGTAGATCCGAAATGCTTTTTGTGAAGAACTAAAACTAAGTTTTTAAGTCATCTGTTTTGCAAAAACTCCTGTACTTTGTGATGCTCATCTACTCTACCTCATCTATAACCTATTCACAGGGTCTGCTGACAGTGTACTTGCAAGATGTCTGACCAAAGTGACAGCCAGAACAAGTCAGAGGAACAGGTTCAGTTAAGTGAGGGCACTAGTCCCTCTAGCAGCTATGAGGAAGGCAGCAGGAGCACTCCAAGCAATCTGCCAAAGGCTGCTACCAGAACGAGGAAGAAGAGGACTTCTGACTCTGAAGATGAAGACTATGTGGCTGTTGAAGATGAAGCCACTTCAAAGAAGAAAGTGCTAAAGAAAGAGTATGGCTCACCTGCTACAGTCAAGCCTGGGTTGCACAAGAAGGCACCAGCAAAGAGAGTCCCCATGTCTAAAGCCAGAGCATACACTGCTAAAACCTCCAAGCCATCTGAAGAGGCAGTTGGATAAGGCAAGAAAAGGAAGGAAAGGGTCAAGAAGACCACTGCCATAGTGCTTGGCAGATCATCAATTATGAGATATGATGATGAAGAGGAAGAGGATGCTGCACCAGCACCCAAAGCTCAAAAGATCATGGGAGATGTGATAAGATCAGGGGCTGCTCCATCTAAGCCCAAAACTGCTCCCAAGACAGCTGCTCCAGCTCCAAAGCCAAAATCCAAGAGGAGCACCAGGAACATCCCTGCTGAGGAGAAGAACAAGGCCCCAATGCCTCAAGCTGCTGAAGAATAAGAGGAAGATGATTCTGTTGTTTTGAGGAAGCTGAAGCCAAAGATCCCTGACCACATTAATGCTCACCCAGTTGCAGAAAACATGAAAATCAGGAAGGATGCAGGATTGAGACTATGGAGACAGTCTGATCCATATGCTATCAGGAGAAGAACTGCTGTGGACTACAGGTTTCACACCAAGGAACAACAAGATTTCTATGAGACAGTGTTGCTTGACAAGAAGCCCATTGTGTGTGATATGAGATGGGTTGACTGGGAATTCATCAAGGAGAATGAGGATCACTTCCCTAGAGTTCTTGATAGCTTTAAGGCATGTGGAGTTGATGAGTTTGTGGCTCAGAAGTTCACCAAGTGGAATGATGAGCTCATTATGCAATTCTACTATACTGCACACTTCTATCCAGATGGAAGGATTGTGTGGATGTCTGAGGGTACTAGGTACCAGTCTACAATTGAAGAATAGGCCAGACTTATAAATGCTCCTAGGGAACATGAGGATGACTTGGACATTTATGTAGAGAAGAAGAAAGACCACAACTCTATGGCCAATATGTACAAGGAGATCCCAGATGCTGTCTTGGATACACATAAGTTTGGATCTGTCCATTACCTGTTGTCTGGTCTGCCAACAATCAACTGTATATTAAGGCACACTCTGCTACCCAAGTCAGGTGATCACAAGATGATCAGAGGACATGCTATAAACTTGCTGCACATATTTGATGTCCCACAGAAGTTCAAGGTCATGAGTCTGATTGTGGAAAGAATCAAGAGGACTGCAGCTGATCAGAAGAGAAGTTGTGGGTATGCCCCACACATTCAGGAGCTCATCAACTCAAAAATGGGCACAGGCACATATCTTTTGGACAAGGACCACCTGCCCATATATCCTGAATTTGAAGACAACACTATGGTGATGGATGAAAATGAACCATCTTCAGCTCAAGTACATGAGAAGAGAGAGAAGGCAAGGGCAGAAAAAGCTGCAAAGATGCCAACTGTTGAGGAGGCATCTCAGGTATTCTTGAAGACCAAGCAAGACCAGCTTGGATATCTGATCCAATCCACCCTGAGGATTGAGAAGGGCTTGGCCACCCTGACCAAGAACCAGGAGAGCTTGGAGAGGATTGTTGAGCAAAAGTTCTATGATCTAGATATCAAGGTAACTGAGATCCAATCTGCAGTTGAGCAGCTATAGGAGGAAGCAAAGGGGAGGAAGGGCAAGTCCACTACTGATGCTTTCAAGTGAGTGCCACGAGTCCAAGTTCTGCTGCAGTGCCTGTGACAGATACTCGAGCTTCATTGTCAGCACCAGCAACCACAGCTCAAGTGCCACCTCCAGCACCCACTCCATCTGCTCCAACTACTTCATCAGAAGCTTTCGTCCTTGGAGTCCTATCTACTCCACCTCTCGAAGATCAAGCATGAGAGTCGTTTAGCACTATGCTTTTTCAAACTTTTTGGTAACTTGTTGCCAAAGGGGGAGAAAAATGTATAGATCATAGGGTTCGAGAGAGAGAGAGAGTGTGTTGGTTTTTATCTCTCTTTGCAATTATTTGGTTTGGTTTGGAACTTTGTTGCGTGCTTGTGTGATACTACTTTGTATCCTTGTGAGATACTTACTTGGTCAAGTGTTTGATCATATGCCACCCTTAATGCTTGTTGGATAATGCTATCTTTCATATCCTACTATGATCATTCACTTTGCTTGGTGATGAGTGCATGTCTTTAATCTCTATCATTTTGAGCGCTCCACCAAGATGTATGTGACATGGAAGAGTAACCCATGATCCTAATCGATTGTGCATTTGCATTCAAAAGCAAATCTTAAATAATGCACAAATTTAGGGGGAGCTCTTGCTTATCACATACTTCTCAAAGCGACGGTGTTTTTTTCAATCTCATTTATCATTTGTCGAAGCTTTGATCTATATGTTGTCATCAATTACCAAAAAGGGGGAGATTGAAAGTGCAACTATCCCTGGGTGGTTTTGGTAATTCCTAACAACATATAGCTCATTGAGCTAATGCTATTCCAAGATAAATATTTTAGGAAAGCTCAATGTTTGGCATGGCATGGATTAGAAAGTGGACCCTTCAAAATGCTAAGGACAAAGGATTGGATCAAGCTCAAAGCACAAGACTCTACATTTTCTATTTTAGTGATCCAAGATCACATTGAGTCTATGGGAAAAGCCAATACTATTAAGAAGGGATGAGGTGTTGCTTAATGAGAATCTTGCTCAAAATGCTTAGTGGTATGCTCCAAAACCCTCCACTACTTTCTCACTTCCACATATGTCCTAAACCAAAAAGTCCAACTCGGCCCCACCGAAGTTTCACATCCGGAGCCACCGAGTTCAGTTGATATAGCCAATGCCAGAAACCCTAATCAATTCGGTCTCACCGATAGGAATCTTGGTCTCACCGAGATTGGGTTGCAAACTCTCTGTTTCCCTTCGTAACGTTTTGGTCTAATCGAGATGAGCGATCGGTCCAACCGAGATTGCAATGCAAACTCTCTGTCTCCTTTTCATAACGCTTCGGTCCAACCGAAAGAGCGAATCGGTCCCATCGAGTTTGCCTGACCAACTCTCTGTTTGGCTATTACCAAAATCGGTCTCACCGAGTTTGTGTGGTCGGTCTCACCGAGATTACGTTATGCCCTAACCCTAATGACATCGGTCCTACCGAGTTGACATGTCGGTCCCACTGACAATCCTAACATTCATATTTTGAACTAAATCGGTCCTGTCGGTGTTCTGGGAACGGGGGTCCCCAGACTTGCCTGCCTGCGGCCTACGGCGTGGCTCAAGTGGGGCCCCAGCACGACCCATCTTCATCAGCTCAAGCTCAAGACCCTCACGAGGGGCCAAGCCTCGCGGGGC
Organism: Triticum aestivum; assembly: GCF_018294505.1. Taxonomy (NCBI): domain Eukaryota; kingdom Viridiplantae; phylum Streptophyta; class Magnoliopsida; order Poales; family Poaceae; genus Triticum; species Triticum aestivum. The sequence continues at coordinate 728,795,744 of NC_057797.1, forward strand.
GGACGACAGGACGCTTCCTCGAAGGTAGCCTCATCAGGCAGGCTCACGAGGAGGCAGAGAGATCAAGGAAGGGGTACCTCGCGAGGAACCCGTGACGCAAGCCATGACGATCGAGACCAGGCAGGCGCCAGGCGGGCGCCGGCCTGCGCAGTGTCCTTGTTTCCCCTTTGGTGCAAAGGGGACAAGCACAAGCAAAGGCATCAGGCAAAGGTTGCCATTCCGGTGCAACGAGACCAAGACCAGCAGGGCGGCAGGACGAAGGTCATCGTGGAGCCGAAGACGGCGTCATCACCAGTACTTTTGGCAGCCGAAGACCACCTTTGGTCAGGATAACTTGTACTACATGTTCCCCTTCAAAATGGCCAATTGTTGGCGCCCTTCCCGCTTATTATTTGGGGGAGGCCCGGGGCCTCTATAAATAGAGCTAGCCACCACAGAGTAGAGAGGCGATCGAGGGAGAAGACATCTAGAAATCTGGTAGAACCCTAGCTGAGAGAAAGAGAGGCGACTGAATTCACCCTAGTAGTTCATCACCCCAGCTCAAGAACACCTCTTGCGAGGCTGTTCTTCCTTTGTACTGATCCTCATCAGCCCCTGAGGCAATCCACCACACCACACACTGGAGTAGGGTATTACACCACAACGGTGTCCCGAACCAGTATAAACCTTGTGTCCCTTGTGTTGTTCGTTGTTTCTAGCTCGAATCACGCGAGGAGATAGGGCGTAGATCGGTAGGGGAGAGACCTCTGCACGCACCCCAGTGTTCGAACCTCAAGGGTCTACCGGAACACAAAATCCGACATTTGGCGCGCTAGGTAGGGGTGCGCCGGAATCTTTCTTCCACCGTTCACGTGTGATCTTCCGTCGTGTCCATGGCTGACGCTCGTCGGGCTCGCGCCGAGCGCCGGGCTACTCTTGCCACCTCGTCACCCAGACGGCGCCCGTCGGCGGACGTCCTCGTCGTTCCCCGTCGCCTGCCACCAATGCCGCCACCGGCCCGGCGGGGAACGAGCAGCAGGCCTCCTCCCAGCATCCTTCGGTGCGGCGGGAGGGCCGCACCGTCACACCGTCGCTAACTCCAGCCGCTTCGTCGTCCCACGCCCGTCGCGCCCCCACGGACGCGCACGCCGCGCTGCTCCTGGCAAGAGAACTCTTGCACTACCGCCCCGTCGATGATATCTACAAAGACTGGCTCGCCCGCATCACCGAGCTCGTCAGCGCCGCAGGGGGCTCCCCCTTGTCGTCCCTCTCGCTGCCTCACCCTCCATTCCGCGCAGGAGGCGAGGATCAGGAGGTGCCTCCACCACATCCTCCCCAAGAAGGCGCCCTGGCTCCAAGGCGCGCTGCCCCGGGGCGAGACCCTCCGCGTCCGGCACCTGCGCAGCAAGAAAGGAGCTGCCAAGAGATTCCTTGTCCCCAAGAAGGTGCTCGCGCACTCCCAGCGCCAGCGTGCCAAGATCGCGTCCCTGCACCTCCACGCCAAGACCCCGCGCTGCTCCAAGCGGCGGCGCGCAGTAATCCCCATGAGCAAGCCCAGTACCAGCAAAAGGCACCAGTGGCCATAGTAGGTTGTCGTGCTCTCACCCCCGAGCTACGCGGCGTCGCATGGCCAGGCAAGTTCAAGCCTGACCTGCCCCCTGGCTACGATGGCACGGCGGACCCTGCGGAGTTCCTGCAACTCTACGAGGTACGCATCGAAGCCGCCAACGGAGACGAAAGGGTCATGGCGAACTGGTTCCCCATGGCACTCAAGGACGGGGCCCGCACCTGGCTCCTGGCACAATCTTCTCCTGGGATGATATGCGCACTCGCTTCATCGCCAACTTCCAGGGCACTCGCGACCGGCCCCCGGCCGTGAGCGATCTGCGCCGCATCAAGCAGCAGCAGGAGGAAACCCTGCAAAAATACATCCAGCGCTTCAACAACGCTCGCCTCAAGATCCCCAAGGTGACTGAAGAAGCCATCATCTCAGCCTTCTCCAATGGCGTACGCGATGTCAAGATGAAGGAGGAGCTAGCAATCCATGAAGACCTGTGCACATCCCTGGAGCTATTCAACTTGGCGACCAAGTGCACCAGGGCTGAGGAAGGGCGACTTTCCCTCCTCGAGCTCCTGGCTGCCGACCCAGAAGAGAAGAAGCCCAAGGCCAAGGACGTGAAGCGCAAGGGGGTTGCTGTGCTTGCAGCGGAGCCAGACACCAAGTGAGGCAGGGATCAGCCTGAGTCATCCAAAGGCAGTCGGTACTGCGTGTACCACGACCTCCACACCCACAACACCAACGAATGTCAAGAGCTCAGGGCCATGAGAGATGGATGTGTCGGCCGACGCCCCGAGCGCAATGACAGGGGCTATGGCCGAGGAGGAGGAAGAGGTGGCGGATGATGGGAAGACCGTGGCCCTCGTCAAGGGTGGCGTGACCGACCTTGCGAGGACCACTGGCAGGACCAGCCTCACGAGGGAGGCTGGAGAGATCAGCCTCGTGAGGATCGCCCGCGCGGCAACGTAGGCCTTCCTCCTCTGCCGCCACCGCCAAGGAGGAATGAAGACCAACATCAGGACAAGGGGGCTGGGGGCTTCCAGGAGCCGCGCGCAATCGCTTGCATCTTGGGTGGCGCGCAGGCTCCAGCCTCACAGCGCATCTTCAAGCAGTTTGCTCGCGAGGTGAATGCAGTCCTCCCCAAGCTTGAGGCCACACGCCCTCTGAGGTGGTCCGTGTGCGCTATCACGTTCAGCTCAGCGGATCAGCTCAAGTGCGCGGCAACGGCCGGGGTCCTCCCTATGCTTTGCTCCCCAGTCATCAGCAATGTGCAGGTCACCAGGACCCTCATTGACAGCGGAGCAGGACTCAACGTCCTGTCCGTCGAGACGTTCGACAATTTCCAAGTGCCGTACGATCAGCTTCAGCCAACCAAGCCCTTCTCAGGAGTCACTGATGGTTCCACTGTTTCGATAGGGCAGGTTCGCCTTCCAGTCACCTTCAGGCAGCGCAACAACTACCGCACCGAGCTCATCGATTTCGATGTCGCCCACATACGTCTGCCATACAACGCCATCCTCGAGTACTCAGCCCTGGCAAAGTTCATGGTAGTGACTCACCATGGATACAATGTCCTCAAGATGCCAGGAAGCGGTGGAGTCATCACTGTACCCTGTGAAGAAAGGGATGCAGTGTGTTCGCTTGAGCGCACATTCCAAGCCGCAACAATCGAAGACCCGGACCGCGGAAACGGAAGACTTCCTGAGGCGACCCCCAAGAAGAAGAAGGCTTCGCCTGGCCCAAGCCATCAGGAGGCAGGCGCCTCCGAAGGTGTTGGGTCAGGATCTACGCCCAATCAGGGAGCGCCACCCTCTCTCGCATAGGAAAGCGCTCCTGATGCCCTCCTCAGGCAGGGCTCGAGGGCTCTTTCTTGGAGAGCCACCGACTTTGCCAAGCTCGCGAGGGAGGCGCTCGGGCACCACATGGAGGGGTGCTTCCAGGCATGTTTCCCTCAGGAAGGTACAAGGCGAGGAAGACCAAACCCTTAGGAGTTCATCGCAAGCAACACTCAGGAGCTACAGGAGTCGAGAGTCATGCGCGGCAGCCATCGCCTGCCTGCCATGGCCCCACATCCAGGCGAGGATGGTGGGCTGCGCATCTGCGTCGACGTGCTAGGGCTCAATCAAGTCGCGTCTCAGGAGCACCTCTGGCCTTCGCGCGTGGGGCGCTGCGAGGGTCCACCTCACAGCTACGTTCGCATGCCTTTTGGCCTGCCGAACGCAGTCCCCGCTCATCAGCGCTTGCTGAGGAGCATTCTGGAGGCTCAGGAGGTCAGGCATCGTGCGGTCCTGGCGGAGATGGAGATGGCTCTCGGAGACCCACCTGTGCCCCCGGAGCCTCCCGAGGCTCCTGGGCCTGGGGGCTCATGAGGGTCGACCCCTTCATCGCGCATCGCTCGCTTCTTCAACACCACTTCATCTTCAACAGCACCAGGTGACATCTTTCTAAGTTCCGTTTTTAGCTGGGAGCACCCACAGGGCCGCATCATTCCTAGGTCGCGTGGGTCCGTCCCTGCGGCATGTATCCGTTTTGCTTATGCTCTTTACTTACCTTGTTGGGGGCGCCCCTCGGGCTGCATCATCCCCGAGCTGCTCGGGCCTGGCCCTGCAGCGTTTTCTTTTCCTGCGTCTACTTAAAATGAATTTCCTCCTGCATGCTTAATATACCCGACCTAATCGCCTGCTCGATTGACGCCTACCTATAGAGCCACTCGCTCTGGCATGGCATCTGCACATGGGTCCGTCCCTGCAACGCCGAAAAATTTGAGTGGTCGAGCTCTGGCCGCGGCAGCCCCGCAAGGTGCCACCTCACCAGACTCTCAGTGCCCCAATCACTCCCCCGGAGCGACCAAAGGTTGGCAGGCAACCGTAACAACAGGTCTTGTGTCTCTTTATGACTGGTGTGCAGGACCTACTCCAGGAGCAACACTAGGGACATCGCGAGCTGTCTCTCCCTCTCTCCGACACGGACCGCTTGCACGTTAAAAGGGGGGCGCCTGAGCATCACGACTCATGGGCTCCTACTGGCTCTCCAGCCATCACCCCCTGGCCTTGACCCACGACATCGCGACCTGGCATACCAGCGACGGCTGAAGCCTGCCTGGGGACTGGGACCTGTCAGCGTAGAGCGCCAAGTCCTCGCGAGGATAGAAAGGGGGAGCCGAGCGGAGACAGGACAAGCACCTCGCATTGATTCATATTAAGGATATAATATTCATAAAAGACATGGCAGACGCCTTACATACCCCCACGGGGTGTTGCTTTGATTCCTCGCAGGGAACAAGAGTTCTAATCCTAAGGAATGCTAATCGCCTGCACCGCCGCGAGGGACGCCATCATCAGCAGTGGGCTGCCCAACGTCGAGGCCAACCCCATCCAGATCAGCGGCATCGGCGGTTGGACGCAGCTGCCCCGCTCCGAGCACCGCGCGAGCTCGGGGGCTCGTAGCTGTCATCGCTCGTCTCCGGAGTCGCGAGGAGCTCGGGGGAGCCACTGAATTCCCCAGCTCCTCCGCTACTGCCTGAGGAGCTGCTGGAGGGCCGACGGGCAGGCCAGGTCCTCGCCGGTTCATCACCCCTGCCGCTCTCCCTGGGGCAGCACTCCAGCCGGCATCCTTCAGCATCGAAGACCTTGAAGAACATCAGGGAGGCACCATCGTATTCAACATGAATTACGAGGGCGCCTACCATCCGGCAGACCCGGGTGATTTCACCCCAGCCCCGGGTCATGAAGACCTTACCCGGAGCGACGACCGCGACCTCCGCTCCGGTCGCAAGGGTGCCACAGTCAGCGTGCTGCAGCCAGAGCTCCAGAGCCCTGCTCAGCGGCATCACGAAGGCGAAGGAAGGAGGGAGGTGAATCCAAGATCTTGGAGGCATGGCGGCGTGGAGCACGAGCTCGCGAGAGGAGCGTTCGGCGTGGACTCCAGGAGGAACGACGCGCACCACCGTGACTCGACGGCATCAACGACGGCATCGTCGGTGTTGCTCGACACCTTCTCCCGCAGGACCTACGGCGCGGGCGTGCAAGGGTAGCGGATACTCAGGCGGCGGCCACTTGTACCAGCGCCTCGGTGCCTCCTGCTGAGCACCCTCATCTCAGCGGCGGAGGACCAGCCGTTTCTTCGGCGGAAGTGGGTCCGGACCCTCTTGGGGGGCCTTTCCCTTCTCTTCTGCAGAGAACCGGCGAATTGGTGCCATTGGCGTAAGGAGAAGCAAGAGCGAGGAAGAAGAAGGAAAGAAGCGGCAGCAAAGGATGGACTGAAGGGGCTCGCACAGCCCCATACTCAGGAGGCCAACCGCCGAGCACCACGATCGCAGGTAATCATGACCGGTTTCTCTACATGCAGGACTTGTCAAGTCATGGAGTTGCCGAGGCATCGTGGGGAAGCACAGTCGCCCACGTCCAATCAATCGCCACGCGGCGCCCAAGGCCGCAGGCTGTTGGGGACCGCGGCGCTTCGCGCTTGCCCCTTCGCTTTCCTACCGGGCCAAGCCCGGGCGTGCCTTGGGCCCGGGGGCTATTGTCGGCATTTTGGGAACGGGGGTCCCCAGACTTGCCTGCCTGCGGCCTGCGGCATGGCTCAAGTGGGGGCCCAGCGCGGCCCATCTTCATCAGCTCAAGCTCAAGACCCTCGCGAGGGGCCAAGCCTCACGGGGTGGATGACAGGAAGCTTCCTCGGAGGCAGCCTCATCAGGCAGGCTCGCGAGGAGGTGGAGAGATCAAGGCAGGGGTACCTCGCGAGGAACCCGTGACGCAAGCCATGACGATCGAGACCGCGGGCGCAGCCTACGCAGTGTCCTTGTTTCCCCTTTGGTGCAAAGGGGGCAAGCACATGCCAAGGCATCAGGCAAAGGTTGCCATTCCGGTGCAACGAGACCAAGACCAGCAGAGCGGCAGGACGGAGGTCACCGTGGAGCCCAAGAGGGCGTCATCACCAGTACTTTTGGCAGCCGAAGACCACCTTTGGTCAGGATAACTTGTACTACATGTTCCCCTTCAAAATGGCCAATTGTTGGCGCCCTTCCCGCTCATTGTTTGGGGAGAGGCCCAGGGCCTCTATAAATAGAGCTAGCCACCACAAAGTAGAGAGGTGATCGAGGGAGAAGACATCTAGAAATCTGGTAGAACCCTAGCAGAGAGAAAGAGAGGCGACTGAACTCACCCTAGCAGTTCATCACCCCAGCTCAAGAACACATCTTGCGAGGCTATTCTTCCTTTGTACTGATCCTCATCAGCCCCTGAGGCAATCCACCACACCACACACTGGAGTAGGGTATTACACCACAACGATGGCCCGAACCAGTATAAACCTTGTGTCCCTTGTGTTGTTCGTTGTTTCCAGCTCGAATCACGCGAGGAGATCGGGCATAGATCGGTAGGGGAGAGACCTCCGCACGCACCCTAGTGTTCGAACCTCAAGGGTCTGCCAGAACCCGAAATCCGACAGGTCCCACCGAGTTTAATGATTTGGTCCCACCGAGTTTGGTGATTTGTGTGTAACAGTAAGATTTTGCGTGGAGGCTATATATACCCCTCCACCCACTCTTCATTCATGGAGAGAGCCATCAGAATATGCCTACACTTCCAATACATATTTTCTGAGAGAGGAGCACCTACACTTGTGTTGAGGTCAAGATATTCCATTCCAACCACATAAATCTTGATCTCTAGCCTTCCCCAAGTTGCTTTCCACTCAAATCTTCTTTCTACCAAATCCAATCCTATGAGAGAGAGTTGAGTGTTGGGGAGACTATCATTTGAAGCACAAGAGCAAGGAGTTCATCATCAACACACCATTTGTTACTTCTTGGAAAGTGGTGTCTCCTAGATTGGCTAGGTGTCACTTGGGAGCCTCCGACAAGATTGTGGAGTTGAACCAAGGAGTTTGTAAGGGCAAGGAGATCGCCTACTTCGTGAAGGTCTACCCTAGTGAGGCAAGTCCTTCATGGGCGACGGCCATGGTGGGATAGACAAGGTTGCTTCTTCGTGGACCCTTCGTGGGTGGAGCCCTCCGTGGACTCGCGCAACCATTACCCTTCGTGGGTTGAAGTCTCCATCAACGTGGATGTACGATAGCACCACCTATCGGAACCACGCCAAAAATCTCCGTGTCAACATTGTGTTTGCTCCCTCAAACTAATCCCTTTACCTTCATATGCAATTGTTTTACATTCCGCTGCTATAATCTTAGAATTGCATGTGTAGATTGATTACGTGTTTGTGCTAAGTTGCTAAAATCTGCCAAGAACTAAAATTGGGAAAAGGCTAGATTTTTATTTGGTCAAATAGTCTAATCACCCCCCTCTAGACATACTTCCGATCCTACACAGCCTTCTTCTTGTAGACATTGTTGGCCTCCAAGTGCAGAGGTTTGTAGGATAGTAGCAAATTTCCCTCAAGTGGATGACCTAAGGTTTATCAATCTGTGGGAGGCGTCGGATGAAGATGGTCTCTCTCAAACAACCCTACAACCAAATAGCAAAGAGTCTCTTGTGTCCCCAACGCGCCCAATACAATGGTAAATTGTATAGGTGCACTAGTTCGACGAAGAGATGGTGATACAAGTGCAATATGGATGGTAGATATAGGTTTTTGTAATCTCAAAATATAAAAACAGCAAGGTAACTAATGATAAAAGAGAGCGAAAACGGTATTGCAATGCGTTGAAACAAGGCCTAGGGTTCATACTTTCACTAGTGCAAGTACTCTCAACAATAATAACACAATTGCATCATATAACTATCCCTCAACATGCAACAAAGAGTCACTCCAAAGTCACTAATAGCGGTGAACAAATGAAGAGATTATTGTAGGGTACGAAACCACCTCCAAGTTATCCTTTCTGATCGATCTATTCAAGAGTCCATAGTAAAATAACACGAAGCTATTCTTTCCGTTCGATCTATCCTAGAGTTCATACTAGAATAACACCTTAAGACACAAATCAACCAAAACCCTAATGTCATCTAGATACTCCAATGTCACCTCAAGTATTCGTGGGTATGGTTATATGATATGCATCACACAATCTCAGATTCATCTATTCAACCAACACAAAGAACTTCAAAGAGTGCCCCAAAGTTTCTACCGGAGAGTCAAGACGAAAACATGTGCCAACCCCTATGCATAAGTTCACAAGGTCACGGAACTCGCAAGTTGGTCACCAAAACATACATCAAGTGGATCACGTGAATATCCCATTGTCACCATAGATAAGCACATGCAAGACATACATCAAGTGTTCTCAAATCCTTAAAGACTCAATCCAAAAAGATAACTTCAAAGGGAAAACTCAATCCATTACAAGAGAGTAGAGGGGGAGAAACATCATAATATCCTACTATAATAGCAAAGCTCATGATACATCAAGATCGTGCCGAATCAAGAACACGACAGAGAGAGAGAGAGAGAGAGAGAGAGAGATCAAACACATAGCTACTGGTACATACCCTCAGCCCCGAGGGTGAACTATTCCCTCCTCGTCATGGAGAGCACCGAGATGATGAAGATGGCCACCGGTGATGGATCCCCCCTCCAGCAGGGTGCCGGAACAGGGTCCTGATTGGTTTTTGGTGGCTACGGAGGCTTGCGGCGGCGGAACTCTCGATCTAGGTTTCTTTTCGGGGGTTTCTGTATTTATAGGAATTTTTGGCGTCGGTCTCACGTCAGGGGGTCTCTGAGTCGTCCACGAGATAGGGGGCCGAGCCCAGGGGGGTAGGGCGCGCCCTCCACCCTCGTGGATGGCTCGTGACTCTTCTGGCCCAACTCTTTTACTTCGGGAGCTTCTTTTGGTCCATAAAAAATCATCAAAAATTGGCACGTCAATTGGAATCCGTTTGGTATTCCTTTTCTGTAAAAGTTAAAAACAAGGAAAAAACAGAAACTGGCACTGGGCTCTAGGTTAATAGGTTAGTCCCAAAAATCATATAAAATAGCATATAAATGCATATAAAAAATCCTAGATGGATAACATAATAGCATGGAACAATAAAAAATTATAGATACGTTGGAGACATATCAACGACCCACCATGGAGGCACACATATGATGCATTCTGTCGAGCCCAATGCCATGTTGCCGTGCCCGCCTGCACGCTTTGTCTCCCCCAATCACCCTATGCCGCTCCCACCCACGCGTGCCAACGCCTACTTCCTGGACTCTGGGAGATTTCCTTGCCGCCGCCACCAAGCAGATCGATGCCGCCCTCCCACCCCCAGGCAGACGCCCGCGACGCATACCTCCCAACTTCACCCCGCGATGTGGGCGCTTGGCTGCCTCCCCGTCTTGCAAATCTATAGCCCCGCGAACGGCTGAGCGACGCTCATAGATCCACATCTCGCGCACCCTGGGCATCATCGGGGTCGGTCAGAGGATCACATCGGCCGAGATGAAGGCGTACGAAGGCCTCTTCGCCACGCCCATCCCTCTGCCCATCCTCTCGGTCATCGTCGCGTTGGTTGATCGCGAGCTACTCGTGGATCCCACAATCACGCTAATCGCCACGGTGATCGCCGGCAGCGCGATTGAGGCATGACCACGCCCCCGCGCCCCTCTGTCGACCTCTTCTCCATGGATCACGAGCCCAAGATCCTAATCTGGAATGTGCACGGCCTCAACGCGCGCGCCCGCCTTACCTCCATTTACTCACTTGTTGTAACCGCCAATGCATCCATCGTTTGCCTCCAAGAAACAACGATGGATTTGGTTTGCTCGTCAACTGTCCTTGAAGCACTTGGATCAGAATTCGATGACTATGTTTACCTCCCTGCGGATGGCACCCATTGTCGGTGTCAAAACCGGCGGATCTCGGGTAGGGGGTCCCAAACTGTGTGTCTAAGGCTGATGGTAACAGGAGGCGCGGGACACAATGTTTACCCAGGTTCGAGCCCTCTTGATGGAGGTAATACCCTACTTCCTGCTTGATTGATCTTGATGATATGAGTATTACAAGAGTTGATCTACCACGAGATCGTAGAGGCTAAACTCTAGAAGCTAGCCTATGATTATGATTGTCCTTCTACAGACTAAACCCTCTGGTTTATATAGACACCGGAGGGGGCTAGGGTTACACAGAGTCGGTTACAGAGAAGGAGATCTACATATCTGAATCGCCAAGCTTGCCTTCCACGCAAAGGAGAGTCCCACCCGGACACGAGACGAAGCCTTCAATCTTGTATCTTCATGGTCCAACAGTCCGGCCAAAGTATATAGTCTGGCTATCCGAGGACCCCCTAATCCAAGACTCCCTCAGTAGCCCCTGAACCAGGCTTTAATGACGGTGAGTCCGGCGCGCAGATTGTCTCCAGCATTGCAAGGTGGGTTCCATCTCTGAATACTCCATAGAAGATTTTGAACACAAGGATCGTGTCCGGCTCTGCAAAACAAATTCATAACGTGACATCCTGCCATGGTCTGGTCATTACGAACCATTTTTCCCAGCCTGCCACTGCACGTGTTGCGAGGCGGTTTTATTGGCACGTCTTGTCGAAGCAGAGATCGTGCTCCCCTTATCACGGGATTCTCATCAATACGGGTGTGGGTAACCCAATTGTGCTTGTTAGTATGACTCCTCGATTTTAGGCAAGTTCCAAACCGCCACGCGGAGGACGCTTGGTATTCACCCTTTTTATAAAGGGGCCAAGGCTTGTCCTTTTCTTCTCGCGCTCGATCCTTCCCTTCCCCCACGTCGAGTTCCAACACCCAAGGCTCAGGCTAAGCGCTTTGGACCTTCAACCATGTCTGGATCCAACCTTCAAGGTCGGTGGATGGCCTCCTCTGTCACAGAGGAGGACATCAAGAAGCTAAGGGAAGCCAGGTATTTGACCACACTACAAGAGGACAGAGCTTTTGTAACACCGTCTTGTGTTACTACAGGCCCAAAACTATGTTACTAGGCCATATAGTAACACAATTTGAAATGTGTTCCATTAGACCGTGTTACTACGTGGTGTCAACTGTCACACATAATAATTGTTACCATATATTAAAAAGTGTGTTACAATTACATTGCAGTAACATTTGTATTATGTGTTACCAAACACACTGGTAACACATTTTTGTACTTATAGTAACACTGTTAGTAACATATTTGCATAGACGCAGAACATTGGTGGTAACATGTTTCTGTAACAATAGTAACACAACTGGTAACACATTTTTCTAGCATGGGAACACAACCAGTAGCATAATATCCAAATATTGTAATACTATAATTAGTTGTCAACTACTCTAGTAACAAATTTTATAACTATAGTAACACCATCGGTAACACTACTATGTCAATATGGTAACATAATTAATGTACTTGTTTTTTATTATTACCCACAAAATTTGATACCCATTTTATGGAATATAAATTTATTTAGTAAATAGATGCAATTGCATAAATAGTTAATCATTTTATTATTATGTTGGCAGCATCAAAATGATATTGAAACTGAACCAGAACACATCTAGAAATTGATATGAAGATATTTATTACGAATACACAAGAGTGTATGATACATATGCATTACAATAAATATATCAGTCATATCATTTTGAGCAGAGAAAACACAACTATCGAGAATATCACACCATAGCATTTGCATCAATTCGACGAAAGAAAAAAATCTTGTGGATGATATTACATTTTTCAATCTATCAATGTAAACTACGACTATTGGTAGCTAAAATCTTCAATTTTTTTTCTTCTTGATCCAAGAATTCAGCTTCAACTCAATTATCCTTCTCTTGAATCTGTAAAAGAAAATTGCACCTTAGATATATGTGATTAAATGTACACAAATATGATTTCAGAATGTGGAAGAGAAGATTTTAACTTACAAAAGCTGAAGGCCATGCAATTAAGTATCCTAAAGTGAAAGCCTCACCAATTGTCTTGCAACCCAATCCCTTACCAACTCCTCATTATCAAGAATAGGTTGATATATGCGCACAATGGCAAATTCAACACCTAATTCAATGCCACCAGCCTTATTTCTTTGATCAGTGCTCCGAATAGTACCATACACAACATTTCGCTTGTTGGGATATGTTGAAGTCTTTAAAACTACTTTAGAAGCAGCCTATATTACAATCAATATTAGCATTCAACGACAATGATAATATAACTTGTAATTTGCATGAACAATATGAGATCTTTAGAATGTCAGCCCAGTAAGGTGCCCCCAAAAAACTAAATAAACTGGACCCGACATCAATGTCTAATAATACCCAAGGTCACCTCGCTTACTCATGCTTGGTTAAATATATCCTTTACTTGCATACAACAGATTGAGCAAAATTTGTAACAAAATCCATTTTTCAAGCAGGCATGATAATGTGGTCTGGGTTGGGAATTTAGGTGCAGTAAGCCATGCCCCTTGGTGAATCTTTACCTTGATGGAAGAAGTACGCCTTCTTTTTGAGCTAGCTGGGTGTGGGTGTTCAGTTCTATTCCCCTGCTGGTTCTGTGATGAAACAGATTCACCTGTAAGATCCCTCATTTCCCTCACCTACCAAGAGACAATAATATTAGATGGAATGATATTCATATCTTGAAGCTACAGAAAGCTACAACTTCAAAACCCAAAAGCACACAAAATTTACCTCTGGCACAGAATCAATAACAAGGTCTTCATAGTGCAGGTATATGGTCAGCATGTCCATCACCTACATATATATATGGCAATTGAACCATTACAAATAAAGACAAATTAACTAATGACATAACAGGGATAATTTTATTTGCCAATAGACATGAATTCGTAGCAGATAAATGAGGGAAGGAGAAAGGAGAATCCACCTAGGACAAGATTGTAGTGTCGGACAGGGAAATCAAGCAATACAAGTTGTAGAAGTCCCCTCGGCAATTTGGGTCCCAAAACCGATGAAACCTACCAAAAGAAACATGTGAATGTAGAGGGCAGAGAAGTACACAGTAGCATGTCAATGCACTATCAGCTTATCATAACTCAAAATAGTGAGAGGAGGTACAAGAACATGGGTCCAGCCACACCCACACTCAGATATAACACTGTCGACATATGGATTCAGGACAGGTTTAAGTTGAAAACTGTATAGATTATGTAAACTGAGCAGTATTCAAGCGACGGATAAGATTCTGTTAAGAACTATGTGATAGTACAGCAGCAACATGTTGCCTCATGTGCCATCCCAATAAGTCAAGAAGCAGCAGCCAAGGTTTATTCTAAGTCAAACTTCTTCACGTTTGAGTTTGTCAAAAATATATCACTATTTGGAACACTAGATTAGTTTTATACTTTTATTAGAATCTTTAGAAAATATTCACAATATGTATAGTTTATTTTGCAGATCTTGCCATATTTTCTCTATAAATTTGATCAAATTTAAACACGTTTCACCTAGAACGCCCTAGCAGAAGTGTAGAACATGCACCTACATATCAATGGATTGATCTGATTGATGGATTAAACACAGGCCCAACACAAAATTATAGCCAGCCACAACCGTACATGGTTTATGGGATTTTCTACATCAGTGATGGTTTAATTACTTATCTACGTATGGGCTAATTATGCAATTAGCTGCGGCCATTAGCATGTACAGTACACACTGTCTGCTACGAATTGTTAGGGGGGCTAGCGAGTGGCAGGGGTCTGACCCCTGATCGCCCCTTCGTCTCCGCCCCTGCATCTGTATAGTGGCGTTCATAGCAGTTAGATCAGGGAAGGGGTGGGCATTCAGATCCATACCAACCAAGAGATCGTACTCCTTGAGGATGTAGGTGCCGGAGCTGGAGACCGACGAAGCCGTCGCCGCAACGATCCAAACGGCAGCGAGGCAGATCAAGGAAGCGGCGGCGTGGCAGATCGATGCGGGATTGGGGGGGGGGGGGGGTGTTCGGGGTGGCGGCCACTGAAGGGGCGGCGTGCTTTTTTTGAGAGAGAGAGATCTCGCAAGCTTTATTAATTGAGAGAGATGTTCATAGGTACAGTAGCTGGGTTATGAGGAATACCCCACCACACATCTTTGACTTCATGGGTTCACCGTCACAATACACTTCAGCCCAGTCCTAATACGCTTTTATGATTACGTTTTGGAATTAACCGATGTGGTATTAACCAAACATTTCGTTTTTGCCTCCATGGTAGCACAATGGTAGACTTGGGCTTGCTTTAGTCCAGTCCAAACGGCAGCGAGGCAGATCAAGGAAGCGGCGGCGTGGCAGATCGATACGGGATTGGGGGGGGGGTGTTCGGGGTGGCGGCCACTGAAGGGGCGGCGTGCTTTTTTTTGAGAGAGAGAGATCTCGCAAGCTTTATTAATTGAGAGAGATGTTCATAGGTACAGTAGCTGGGTTATGAGGAATACCCCACCACACATCTTTGACTTCATGGGTTCACCGTCACAATACACTTCAGCCCAGTCCTAATACGCTTTTATGATTACGTTTTGGAATTAACCGATGTGGTACTAACCAAACATTTCGTTTTTGCCTCCATGGTAGCACAATGGTAGAGTTGGGCTTGCTTTAGTCCAGCCCATACACGTATTTTAAAAAAAACAGGGGGGGAAAATTGATACGCTGTGATTTGATCACTGGTCTACCTGATGTACGCCAACAAAGCAGACCACTCCGGCTACGCTCATGTCTGTGCTAATATAGGCGTTCGTCTTTTAAGAATAGAGTATGAGGCGTACACGGGCTGAGGCAATGAGCACGGTCGTGCTGGGCCGGGCCGACTGCTCCGGCGCACGGGACGTACAAAGGGAGTCGGCTGGACCGCTGGAGGCAGTTTTTCATATTTGTTTACGTATTAAATAGTCCCACCTTGCTATTTTACATAATTTTTTATCAGTTTATATACGTTCTTAGGTTGTCTAGCATCAAGGAGCTGCTTTGGAAATTAAGCAAAGAATATGAAATGAATAAGATTTGTCCTTAATGGAACAAATGAGGGGCAGAGCAATAGGAGAGAGAGGAAGGAAATGGACATTACATGAAAAATAAAGAAGGAAAGAGAGGAAAAGTAAAATAGATGGTAATTAAGGATGTGCGGGAATCGATGGCAGGCGGCCCTCATCTTACGGATAAAAATGAAGTGCCATTCTTTTCCTACATGATCCTCATTAAATTTACTTCATTTTTTTTCTTCCGTTGCAACAGACAACATGACACTTTTTTCCTTACAATTATAATCCTTACTAAGCTTGCACCAAATTTATAACACATTCAACATTATGTTGCACATACAGTCTTCGCTAAATTTATGTCAATTGTTTCTGACGTTGTAACCCATCGGTATATATACTATTTTTTATATATAAATGGAGGTATAATATTATTGGTCCTCCCATTTCATATGACCATGGCGTTTCTTCACACTGAGCTAGGCTATTCTACGGTTTCTACCCCGTTCTCCCGCGTAACATTTCACCAACAAAAAAACAATGCCCTCCCAACAGGTCCGTGCGACCCGGCCCAACCATCCCGTTTAGAAGATGAGTCAAAAATAGTTGACGGTGACTGGAATCAAACGCGGAACCCCCACTGTTTTTGGTGTTGATCATGTTATCCCGCAAAAAAGGTGTTGATCGTTTTCAACTAAAGTTGAATTTGGTGGTTGTTTGTGTCCTTCACGGACTGGTACTAAACTACTACAATGTAAAATCCAGATCACACAAACACAAGGCGCAAGCACTAGATTATGCAGATTTGATCGGGATCTCAAACGTGATTGTTCGCTTATCTGTCCATGCGGGGGATGCAATTCTTTATTGGATCCAAGTTTGGGTGGAACGTTCGCTGTGTAGTGGACATCGTGACCGACATTGATGACAAAGAAAAGAAGAGATAATAGGTATTTCATTATGATGATGTTCCATACTGCTCCTATGGAGTCCCTCTTTGGACTGTTGGACGCGTATATCCAATGAGACTACTTTTCCGGTTGTTGGCTGGAGCTATCATTATGACTGCAAATTTCTTTTCAATCAAGTAAATTTATATGCTCACCAGAAACCAACGACAGGTCAACACTTATCAACAGTTTGCAATCTTTATTAGACTATGCATAAGCCAAATGTTGTTTTAGTTAGGCAATGTAGAAAACATGGTCGTGATTTATGTAGATTGGGCAGTCCCTTCAAACTGCATTTTTCAATCTTGAGTGGACGATTACATGTTTTCTTATAGAAATTGACTATATGTTTGATGAATTGACTAATTATTTTTGCCCCATCAGATTAAACTAGGTCTTAATTTGAAGGTACAATTTAGGTTGCTGGTGTTGGTTTGTTTATTGTACTAATTATGCTCTTTAGACAGAGACATGTTGTCTTCCTCATTCCTCAGTCGCTATGAGCTGGGCATAGATCGATGACCCGGTTAATCCTGATTTGTTGCAACATATGTTTTCTCCACATAGGTCTAAATAATGCAACCTCTTCTTAGGCTGTGGAAATATGATTTGGATGGAGGTTGATGGACTAGAGCAATTAAAGGGATGTGATATTTTCTTCTCCCCTTGCAACGCACGGGCATATGTCCTACCTATCCCTAATAATAAAGCACGGATTGACTCCGTGGATTCACCGTCACAATACGCTTTCTTTCTGTGAATTTACGCTTTCGGTTTGAATTTAAAACATATACTCGAGGTGGTACTAAACCGTTGATCGATTTCGCTCAAATCGCTCGACACCGAGAAAGCGAACGAAACAGCCCATCAAGAACGAAGAAACAGGCCAGTGACCCGCGGGCGTAGCTCAGGCATTACCCCGGGAGGCCGTATGTTTCGTTGTCACGCGCGTGGGCCGAATTGACATAGTCCACATTTTACTAAACCGATGAGCAGAGGAGCAGTGAAAAATACTTTCTACGTGAGGATTAGAACTCATAAATAGTCCCACCTTGCTCCTTTTCAACCAATTCAATCAATTTATATACGCGGGCGACTTTTCTGCATCAAAAATCAACAAGCCTCTGAGAGGAACAGAACGAAGGAATTAATCCGCGAAGAGTAAGTAGGTCTGAAGGAAGAATCTCAGATAAGCACGCAATCGGCAACCCCAGGAGAGGGAACATAATGGAATTGGAAGGATGGAATGGAATGGAACGGAGCCCCGCGAGCTCGGCCAAGCAAGGCCGAGCGTCGGAGCGGAGGAAGAGAAGGGCACCAACGGACACCGCTGCTCGGCGGACCCGCGATTGGCGAGGAGGGTGCACAATGTCGGCGCCCTGACGTCTTCTCCTGGCCCAGGCTGGAGGCGGACATGACACGATCGCGCACTCCAGGGAGAGTGCATCGTCGGTGCCGAGGGAGGAGGGAGGGGTGTGACCGCGCCGCGCGTGCTCGATCTGTTTTACTTGATTGGCTGTGGAAGAGGGAAGAGGGGAGGGGAGTACGCGGCGCCGTAGGTGGGGGTGGGAACTTGGGGCCGGGGCGGAGAAGGAGGAGCAGCGCTACTGGGATGTTGGCCTATTGGGTGCTGGCCTGCTGGACGGGATGTGAAGGAGGAGCAGCGCAGCACTGCGTGGATAAAAGAGGGCCACACAGGAGGATTACTCGGCGGGGATTGTTTGCTATGTTTGCTGAAATGTAGAAGAAGCATATATACGTGATGGATGGTGTACGTCGCCTTCACATGAAATTTATCAAAAAAGTTTGCCTTTTTTATGGTGATGAGTGAGAGTGAGTGTGGTTCGGTCTTTGGGCCAAGTTCAAGTAGTGCAAAAGGAAAAAAACATAATATAATCTTGCAAACCAAGCAACCAACTTTTTCTTAAAAAAATATCAACATAGTAAAAAACTGTTTGCTTTCGAATATTAACCAAAAAATGTATATAAACAATCCCACTTCAATGCACCACTACTCTTCCATCCAAAAAAATTGTTTGCATTTAAATATTTTCAAAATTTTAAGAAAAAACATTTAGATTAGTTATTAAACTCTCAAACAATTTTATGTCGGTGCATCCTGCTAAAAACACTTACACCATTGCTCTTCCATCGATGATAGTGCTAAGATGAAGGAAGGACCATCAAAGGACACTCTTGACGACTTTCCCAACTTTACACTACATGGTCTAGACACCAACAATTATTTTTCTAATTGCGGACACCAAATGTGTGTGTGTGTTTTAGATAAAGAGTGTTTCAAATTCTTCTTATTTTTTTTTAAAAGCATGCTTTTAAATATGTTCACGCTTGTTTAAAAATGCACAAAACTCCCAAAAAATGTTCCAACTTTTTTTTAACAAAACCATTTAAATTTGACCACAAAATTTTCAAATTTCATAGTTAAAAAACATGTGTTCAAAAAAATGTTCATCTTCAAAAGATGTTTCGGTTCTAATAGAAAGATTAAAAAATTCAAAATTGTTTAATTATTTTATAATAAAGAAATATTTGTGTTTTCTGAAAAGTAAAAATAGAACCAATTACTAGACTATTCCATGCAGCACTACTCGTTCAATGATGAAAGATGTTAGGGTGGCTTATTTACATCCATGCGTCATACTCCAAAAAGAGATAACATTATAAACTTATGATGATGTTTATCAGAACTAGATATAAAAAATGATGCATGTTGTCATACAGAGCAGGTTTTACGAATTTTTAGCCCATTGCAACGCACGGGCATTTGTGCTAGTCTATCCCTAATCCCTAATATATATATATATATATATATATATATATATATATTATATATATATATATAATAAAGCACGGATTGACTCCGTGTGTTCACCGTCACAATACGCTTCTTCCCATAAGTTTGCGCTTTCACTTTAAATTTAAAACATATTCGAGATGGTACTAAATTTTGTTTAGACTGTTTTCGAAAACTCCCCCTGTTGTATCAAATATTCAACCCGCGGTCCACAAGCACACAGAAGAACGGGTTCTCCTCGCCTCCCGATCCCAGCCGCCACTACTAAGTACTGAAGAGCCCCTACTAGACTTCTATATTTTATACTATCTTCCTGACTCAAAGGTGTACCTTCCATAAGTGACAACTTTTCTGAGCTTGATAATGGTGTGAGAGAAGGTTTACAACCTTGCAGTCCTGCCTTTTTAACCAGATCAGTTGCATACATAGCTTGAGAAAGGTGAAGTCCATTCGAATGCTTCTTTACCTCAATTCCAAGAAAGTAGTGCAAGTCTCCAAGATCCTTTTAACGCAAAGTCTGCACTCAAGTCCTTTAACAGTCCTTTAATTGCTTCATCAGATGAACTAGTTACAATTATATCATCAACATAGATGAGAACAAATATGCATGTATTGGATCTGTTATAGATGAACAATGACGTGTCTGACTTAGAGGGGATAAATCCAAGTGTTTGCATCTTGTGACAAAGACGTGAGTACCACGTCCTTGGAGCTTGCTTCAATCCATATAATGCTTTATCAAGTTTGCACACATAGGAGGGAGTTTTCTTACTTTCAAACCTAGCAGGTTGTTTCATATACACTTCCTCTTCCAGAACACCATAAAGAAACGCGTTCTGTACGTCAAACTGCCTGAGACTCCATCCCCTGGAAACAGCAATGGACAAAACAAGACGAATGGTGGCTGCTTTTACCACAGGACTGAATGTATCCTCATAGTCTATACCATATCGCTGTTTGAAGCCTTTTGCAACTAGCCTAGCCTTATAGCGATCAATAGTTCCATCAGATCTCCTTTTGATCCGAAAAACCCACTTACAATCAATCAAGTTTTTACCTTGCTGTGGAGGAACCAAGTGCCAGGTCTTGTTTTTCTTTAATGCCATGTATTCTTCATTCATTGCCTTCTTCCACTTATCATCACGAAGTGTTGCATCAAGAGTCGCTGGCTCATCTGGTTCTCCTATGGAACAGACCAAGCCATATTTGGTTACATGTTTATAATTTAAAGGCTGAATTAAACCTTGTTGGAGCCGTGTTTGTCGCAAAGGAGGAGCTACAGAGTCCGCAGCCACAGAGGATCCGGAGGGCTGCATGGATGGATCAGCAACAGATCCCAAGGGGGATCCTGCCACGGACCTAGTAGCAGGTGCAGCAGCAGCCTCAGTCAGCGCGGGGCTGGCCGGATCTTCTGTGGTCGCTGGCTGAGGTGCCTCGTCACGGGTGGGTGTAGAAGATCCCAAGGCGGGAACCCGCTCATCATTGCGCGGTCCGGTCGGTTGATCAGCACCGATGGGGCCAGCTTTAGAGACCCGCGCGGATCCGCGCCGCTGATACGTGACGGGACGGGCGCCGTACCGCGTGCTGCCTGGAGGGACCCGCATGTCGGGGAGGGCCCACGTGTCGGTGGTGGAGACGCGCGCATCTGGCGGGGCGGCACGCACGCCTGCACCTGGCGTCCCTGCACCACTAGATTCCGAGGAGGATCTGGTCAGCGGCTGCGCTGCCGATCCCGAGGCGGATCTGATCTGCTGCTGCTGCGCTGCCGATCCCAAGTGGGATCTGTCCCCTGGCGCGTTGTCTCCTGCCACAGGACACATGAAATATGGCCCAGATTTTTCACCTTATTGATTATTTGCTTCACAATTTTCTCCTATTTCATCAACACAAAGCTCATGCATGCCATTAGATGAGTTAGTCAACGAATGATCATCAATATTTAGTCCCCCTTTGTCAAAACTAGTGAGATGGGGGGGTAGGAGGAGAATTTCTTCTCGAAGTAGTGCACTGGCGTTTGGGTGGAGATCGGCAAATGGAAACTTGGTTTCATCAAAAACGACATCACGGGAGATGTACACTCGCCCGGTGGAAACATCTAAGCACTTGACACCTTTGTGATGTGCGCTATAACCAAGAAATACGCACTGTTTTGATCGAAACATGAGCTTGCGATTGTTGTAGGGACGAAGGTTAGGCCAACATGCACACCCAAATACACGAAGGGACTTATAATCTCGTTTGGTGTGGAGAAGTCTTTCTATCGGAGTTTCATTATGAATAACACGACTAGGGAGCATGTTGATGATATGGACTGCGGTTAAAAACACTTCATCCCAGAATTTTAGAGGCATGGATGCGCCGGCTAGAAGGGCAAGGCCAACCTCGACAATATGTCGATGCTTGCATTCTGCTGACCCGTTTTGCTGGTGAGCATGAGGACATGACACTTGATGTGAGACACCAAGTGTTTGGAAGAAGGAGTTTAACTTTTCATACTCCCCTCCCCAGTCTGACTGGACAGCGATGATTTTGCTGTCAAATTTTCGCTCAACAAGAGCTTGAAAGTTTTTGAACACTTGAAACACATCAGACCGTTTCTTTAAAAGATAGATCCAAGAAAATTTGCTAAAATCATCGATGAAGCTAACATAATAAGTGTGTCTGCCAACAGAAGTAGGGGCAGGACCCCAAACATCAGAAAAGATCAATTGTAGTGGTTTGGTAGAAACACTGCTAGAAATAGGGTAAGGCAACTGATGACTTTTAGCTTTCTGGCATGAATCACAAATTGTCTCATTATGACGCTCACCAACAAACGGGAGATTATTTTTCCTAAGTAATTTTTCAACTAAAGAAAAAGATGCATGTCCTAAACGATCATGCCATCGTGTGGACGAGAGCTTGATGGCACCACAAGCATATTTATTTGGTCTTTGAAACTCCGGATACAACGGATAGAGGCCACCAACGCATCTACCTCGATAGAGAACCGTCCTCGTTGCCTGATCCTTGATAAAAAAGAAGTAAGGGTGAAATTCAAGAAATACATGATTATCAAGGGCAATTCGATGGACAGAAAGAAGACTCTTGTTGGCACTAGGAACATGCAGAATTTTCCTAAGATGAATATTAGGGGGACGAAATATTGAGTGACCAAAGTGACGTATACTCATACCTTCTCCACTGGCAGTATAGATTTGATCCTTGCCGCGATATTTCTCCTTCATGGTTACTTTTTCGAGCTCATTGGTGATGTGGTTGGTAGCACCACTGTCAACATACCAGTTCGTGTCGACACCATATGAGCCATCAGCCACCGCAGCGACCTTTTCTTCATCTTGGGAGTCGTAGTCATCCTCCTCATACCTGTACCAGCAATCTTTTGTTGTATGCCCGACCTTGCCGCAGATCTGGCACTTAGGGGTGTCCGGACGGTTCCTGCCGCCGCCACTAGCACCGCGTCCGCGACATCCTCGGCCACCAGATTAGGGTGGCGCAGCGCCACGGTTGTTGCCGCCGGACCTGCCCTTGTTGCGAGAGGAGCCACGGGAGCGAGAGCCGCCGCCCCGCCCGCGAGTGGCCGCGTTCGCGGATAATTTGAAGCCGCCGCCACCGGCCCCCTGGAAGTGAGCCATGCGCTGATCAAAATTGGATAACATGGCAAAGAGTTCATCAAGGGTTACCCCGGTCACGCGAGCGTCGAGGGCAGACACCAGAGGCTGATAGTCGGCGTCGAGCCCATGGATGATGTAGGAGGCGAGTTTGTCGTCGGGGATCGCCTTGCCTGCGGCGGCTAGCTCATCGGCGTAGCCGCGCATGGCGGCGAAGTAGGAGGCAACAGAGAGACTCCCCTTCTGCGCGTTGATGAGGGACGTTCGTATGTTGTTGATGCGGCTGGCAGACTGAGACGAGAACATCCCAACGAGCGTCGTCTAGAGCGCGCCCACGGTGGTGACCGTGGTCACCGTGAGCAGCACCTCACGCGTCAGGTTGTTCAGCAGGTATCCCAGAACCTGCTGATCCTCCCGGACCCAGATTGGGTGGAGAGGGTTGGGCGTTGACGAAACCTCCTTGCCGTCCTTGGTGGTGACGAGGGATTTCGCCGACTCCGGCTGGGTGTCGTCGACGTAGCCGTAGACACCGACGCTGCGCAGCTGAGGGATGACTTGCGTGCGCCATAGCACATAATTTGTGCGGGTTAGCTTCTCGGTAACTTGGCTATTGAGGCTGGTTTGGGATGCGCCGGAGGTGGAAGACATGGCTAGGGCTAGATGGAGTTTGCAGGGAGCTTTGATGGGAAAAGGATAGCTCTGACTACCATGTGCGAATAGCTGGAAACGTCTTGCCTGTTGAGGCCGACGGGTACGTGTTAATATAGGCGGGGCGCACCTCCCGTACAGCGCATACAAAGTAGTTTGGATACAGGAGATATTTAGGGAGAAGATAGAACTTGGAGAGAAAGAAACAACTCATGTATATCTATTCTATATCTATCCTAACTACCTCCAGGTGCGGGTCAAGGATGACACGCCAATATACGCTAATGTATACCGTACCAATATAACAGCATGTTTGCATATTTTACATAAAAAACCAGCACGTCGCCCTCGCGCGAGTGTTGAATCAGTCGTGTGAAAATTATGTGTGACATTTCTATGCCCAATATGTGTCGGGGCGCCGCCGCTGCTCCGTGCCTGCCACAACATCAACCACCACTAGCCCTCATGTTTCTGCATTGTCTGCACCACGGGCGTGGTAGCCCGTGCAACCACCTCAAGCGTCCTTCATAGCCCATGCCTATGTCCCCTGTGTGACGCGGGATCCGCCTCATCGGGCGAGGAAACTGGCACCTCGGCTGCCATCTCACACATGTCGGCATGCACCTAGGGGTGCGGTGAGCACAATGCATTTTCCCAACAGGACATCTTTCTTTAGCAAACTTTATGTTTTTACAACGATAGTTTGCAAGATAGTGGTACTATCGTAACGTATTGTAGTGTCTACTGGTGACATAGTTTTTAGTAGCCATGGTGACATCATGTGATCCTTATGAGCAGAACTACCATGACAAGCATACGGGTCAATAGAATCCAGAAAGTTGCATTTTATTTGCTCTATTAAAAAATGGATTCAATTTCAATGAAAATCGTTAACTGGACTCCCATGATTGCGGTGGTGTATTATTCTGCAAAAAGTAGTTTTGTCGCCTTTTAATGTTTTCATTCACATATGTGGTCATATATGTTGCCTCACATGATGCGAGTTATCAGCCATGTAGACGTAGTTCTTATCTTTCTTTTCATCACACTTTTGGCCAATTAATTAGCTTTCGTTGTATCATACACACATCTGGATAATGAATAAAATGATGTACCTTTTGGATTACTTCTTCACCAACATATGTTCCATTCTACATTTGTCTTTTGGATTACTTCTTCACCAATTTATGTTCCACTCTACATTTATATCAGGAAAAATAGTTGTCTATAGGGACCTTGTATATAGTGGTTTTAGTAGGCATGGGTGTTTGCATTTTTCTATTTTCTACCCGTTGCAACACATGGGCCCTTTTGCTAGGTATGTAGAAAGCTTTGGTATTAGTAACTAAAGTATTCACAGCGCACGCATTGGAATACTGATGTATTAAATTACTATAGTTTCAAAAAAATATGTTGTATCTGTTTGGCTATGGCAAGTATCAATGTGAATTTTTTATTCCTGCAGTTGCTACACTGGTATTTTAAGTTATTTTTATTGCAGAAATAATATTCAATTTAGAGACACAGACATAGCAGAGACGACCATGTTGTATCCAAGGTGGCATCCCCACATCATTCAAATTCCTTTCCTCTGTGATGCATAGATGAACTTAATTTGGCAGGTGTAGAGTGGTCGGCAGAGGATATTACTATTGTGGCATGGGTTAACTTCATATATACAAGTGCAGTGTTACCTTTAGAAATTTCATGGAAGTATTTGCTGGTGTTTTCTCGCTTCTGATTGTAGTCAATCCTTACGAAGGATGGTGTATGGACTGGCAGCTGTCACGTTCAACTCAACAAGTTTATTTTTTGAAGTTTTAATCATTGCCTTGCATAGATGCGGTTCAATGATAACTCGCCTAAGAATTGACCACGTTTGAATGTAACTCGCCTAAGGATTGACCACGTTTGAATGCACAGATGACGTGGATCTATGGAGTCTTTAGCCATGTTTATCAGACTAGCATCGTTTGATTTTTTTTCTCCCGTTACAACTCACGGGCTATTTTGCTGATCTCTACCTCTCTATCTACTATACTAAAATATAACTTTTGCAGAAAAGCCCCTTCAGTTTTGGTAATTCAATCCGCAATCCTATTTTAAGTGGGTATGTGAGAAAACGCTTCATTTTTACATAAAAACCCCTGCATTTGTTACAATTCTACCCACGGTCCTTAATTAAACTGCTTCACCACCGGGCACCACCACCGCTCGCTTATCCATTTGCCTTCTCCACCGCCGGGCACGGGCCGCAGCTTGCCGCCGGCTTCCCGCAGAAGCCAAGGAAGGGGTGATGCGTCCCGGCGGAAAAAAAGGAAGGAGGGAAGTGACTAGGAGGCGGGGTCGGCCTGCTGGTTTGCCGGGGCTGGAGAGGCTCGTGGTAGGGAGCTCCTCTCCTCTGCTTCGGGTGCGAGGCGGCCGAAGCGCTCGGGCTGCAGAGCTGCGGGGCGGGGCCCGAAGGGTGGCGCGGGCGCTGGATGGGACTTGGTGTAGGTCTCTGGCGAGATGGGGATGGCGTGGAGGGGGTCTGGACGCCGGCGGATCCTTGGCCGGCGGCGCTCGGGCATCGGGCGGCCATGGCCGTCTCTCTGTAGAAAAAGAGAGAGCTCTTAGAGAAGAAGCACGGGGGAGAGAAGAGAGATGGAGGAAGAAGGGGAGGGCTCACCGACGGCGCAGAGGAGGACGCCCGAATGAGGAAGCGGCAGGTCGTCGTCCTCCACATCGCCCAGCGCGCGGCTTCTCCGGGCGCGGAACTGCCGCAGCTGTTGCTGCTGGCCAGACACCCGTAGCCGCGCACTCACCTGCGGCGAACGGAGGTGGGAGAGGGAGAGTGCCCTGGCTGGCAGGGAGGGGAGGAAGAAGGGAGAGGAGTGGTGGTGGAGGAGCAAGGCAGTGAGAGGATGTGGTTGGACGAGGCATGTGGCCTCTCGCAGTCAACGCGAGCCGCGAGCAAAGGAAGAAGCGAGAATGAGCGACGCGGGATCGGCCGAACCTCTGGGGAATGGCGCAGGTGGCGAAGGCTACGCAGTCTGAATCAGGTCGTAGGCAAGGCTTCTGGCCTGATCCGGAGCACGGGGCCGACGGCCAGATCAGGACGAGGCAGAGGAGCTCCAAGGTGCCAGCCTTGGCGGCCTCTGGGTTCATCGCCGATTAGGGGGTGCTGCGCTGGCCAGCCACCACGGCCCCGCGCACGTGCAGCTCTTGGCTAGATTGGATGGAGAAGAAGAAGAGGACCAGCGCTGGATTAGGATGAGCGGAGGAATTGGCGATCTGGATAAAAGAAGGAGAGGAGTGGCGATGAGATAAGGCACGCAGTGGGCGGTCAGTGATTTTCTTTAATGAAATGGAATGAGATTGGTCTTGTACCGGCCAGAAGCTACTGGATGCACGCATGCTAGCACCGAATTTTCATTTTCCGGAAGAGCACCGATTAATACTTGATGATGTTTGTTGTTAGTACATACTCCTTCTGTCCTAAAATAACTCGCAATACAATTTTATACACAATTTTGTATTTCCCTGTTTCTAAATTTAAGTCCTTTTAGAAATTTTAATACGGACTACATATGCATGTATATAGATATATTTTAGAGTGTATTTTCACTCATTTTAGTCTATATGTAATCCATATTGAATCGTTAAAAAGACTTACATTTAGGAACAGAGGGAGTATTGTTATTTTTTTAATCAATAAGACTTTATTCCTCAAATAATATCCAAGTCATTTACAATGAAGTGAGAAATAAAGTCAGAGATAAACGATTTTCAGAAAATAAAAGATTTATCACTAAAGGATTTGTGTGCTAATTTGTGTGCCACCTCATTCGCCTCGCGGAAGCAATGTGAGTATTCAACACTAGCAAAATCCAGAGCTAGCTGCTTACACTCTGCCACCATAACCGCATCAAGTCCAGCATGAGCATCCGGATTTTGTACTGATTCAACTACAAAGTTGTTGTCTGATTCAATTAAGATCTTATTGCATCCGATCTTCCCTGCTAAGTATAGGGAGTATTGTTAGTTAGTACAATGTCGAGACACTTATTTTAAGACGGATGGAGTATAATAATTAAAAGTGAATGAAATATTAAAAATAAATATTTCTTAATGGAGAATATATTTGAAGCTCGCCGGTACTTGCTAACCATCAAGATATTCCTCAACTATGTATGTCATCGATGTCATCAGTAAGATAGGAAGGAGAGCGAGGGATGAAGAATAGAGAGAGTGCGACAACAATGCTTCTTGCTCGCACCATGTTTCGCCCTGCACGACAGCTGGGAGAAGGAGCACTACCCTCCGTTGTACCATGTGTCCCACGGCTCTGCATCCCCTAATCCTGATACTCATCGAGGCGCAGTGATAATGTCCAGGAAAGTGGTCATGTTGGCATGGAGAGTGTGCTCCTACTGTTGACGGCACAACAAAAGTGTCGCAAGTATTGTAAATTCTTTACTTTCTGGTCATCATATTTTTGAAATGAGAAAGCATAAATATGAATTAATGTTAATAGGGATTGTGAGATATAGGGATGAAGATATGATTTGTTTGAAACTGTTACAGGTATGTCAATGATGCACAATTACTTTTGCATCGAAGCGGTGGCCGCTGTAATTATTTTTACATAGGGTTGTTAAATAACAACTTATTACACACAATTCAACTTCTTTAGAGCGAGTTGAAGAAGTAGGTTTTATTAGTAGAAAAAAGATTACGAGCTTTTGAAATACAATGAGATCTTCATAAAGTGGATATTTATGAGTTTCACAAGCAATTTAATTGGAAAATCTTATTATTCACCATGATAAGTAAACACTTGAATACCATATGAACTTTGAGATTTATTCTATACCCGATGCAACGCATGGGCATTTTTTGCTAGTTTTATTTTTTATAATATATATATATATATATATAATTATAATTAATAATAAATATATAAAGCACGGATTGAGTTTTCGGGTTCACCGCCGCGGAGTTTTTGCAGAGAAGCCCCCGTATGTTTTAGTATTTGACCCGCAGTCCTATTTTAAGGAGTTAATTGCACAGAAGTACCACAATTCGGGCATCACATGCAGATTGGTATCACGATTGCTAATTTTTGCGTGTCAGTACCAACATTCGTCCAAATTTTTGCAAATTAGGCTAAAACGCGTATTTATACGTATTGACAGTGTATCTGACAGTTGGGGCCCGTCTGTCAGGTGCCGACGTGGCATATTTTTTGCAAAAAACCCCCTTGCTTTATACGTTTGAAATTGAGGGGATGTGATTTTCAGCCCTCAAGCAAAAAAGTGATTGAGGGTTCTAGCTATACGACGAAATTAATTTCAGCAGTTTAAGTTTTCACTACACTTTTTGCAAACACTGGTTAAATTTTATTTTGCTAAGAAGACCTCACATGCTTGAGGTTGAGGTTAATTTCCTGTCTTCGAAATTATGATATAAGGATTTTATGCTGGTGTTTAAGTCAGCACAGCCTCTTCTTATTTTTTTTGTGTTTTTAACCTATACATGTGCAGCTGCAGAATTTGCCACTGACATCACATATATATGCAGGATTTGATGCAGCAAGGGCCATTTGTTTGACAGAAATAGAGTTGTTACCGCAAGAGGTACAAATCAAGGACCGAGGAGGGACGAGTGCGGATTTGATCTAAGTTGGGTTACTTTCTATGAATAGATGGTGTGATTGCTTTGTCATTTCATTTAATTAATAGAAAATTGATGAGGCAATTGGAAGAATTGAGCAGCAATTTTACTACAGATCTGCGCCATTGATCTGGTCATCTCTGTCAGTAGCAAGTTGCATAAGAAAGGGTGGTGGCGTTGCAGAGGCGTGAATGAAAAAGTTAGTCTGGGATACAATTATAATTGTGAGTCCCTCAATTATAGAGCGGATCCAGGTGAAAGATGTAGGTGGTGTGTGGATTGAACTCTAGACCGGGAACCTGCAGTACTAGATGGACGATAACTATGCTTACAATTGTTGATCGAGAACTGTGAGGTATGTGCCTGTCCCTCTTCCACCCATATCAACATGTAATTTTGTAAGAAGCTAATTTAGTATAGCAAGAACATCATGTTTTAGACACAGACTGCAGATCGATGTACTTTGTCCGTATTTCCTTCACCAAAGCATGCGTTGTGAGATCATGATTACTACCAGGTACAACATTGCAATTTATTTTCCAGAATGTTCCTTGAACACACTCCCAAGTTCCCAACCATCAGCAATTATAGTCTCCTCAATTCGGATGCATAGGAATGCAACTTTTATCCGAATGTGCAACAAAAGCATGTTGTTTGTATCTGTTGACCATTGAAATCCCAAGACCAATGCATGGAGAAGTAGCCTGTGAACCCTAAGTTATTTATTGAGAAATTAAACCACATATTTGACTACTTATTGATCTCCGATCTCTATAAATTATCCTTAATCTGTTTTTTGTGAAGACAGCGGATGAGAAAGAAACAGTATCCAGGACCGTGTACTATACTAACATTGTAATTATGGGTCCATGCCACCTATTTCTATTTTGAAGCTGTTCTTTTAGGAACAGATGATTACACATGAAGTAATGTTTTCCATGACTATGTACTATACTAACATTAGAAATTATGCGTCCATGCTAGGTATTTATATTTTGAAGCAATTCCGTCAGGAACAGATGATCACACAATAACTTTTGATAAATCCTTTTTACCTAGCTTCTGATTTCTATTATCAGAAACAGATTGTCTGTTCTTACAGGAAACATCTACAAACAGCCGTTATTCGTTATTGTGCTCTTCCATGTTGCGCCGCTGACAAGAGGATGGAGGGTTTTAGTCGTCGTCGCGGAGAAGAAGGGTAACCACCAAGCAGGAGAGAGGGAGGAAAGCTATGCCCGTTCGCTGGAAGCCAGGCAACCCGGCGCCATCGTCGAGGAGAGCGAGGAGGGGCTAGATTGTGCCGCCATAGAGGTGAGCTATGAGGGGCTGCGGCATCCCTGCATAGGAGGGGGAGAGAAGCCGCCACCACACCAGGTGATTCACTGATTCTACTTGAAACTCCTCGGAGCTTGCACCAGGCTCAAGCGTGAGTCCACTGATCTTCATATTCAGGCTGCAACATTTTCTGAATTTTAAGTTTGGCTGAAGATGCTCTTACTCGTACACTAGATCAACTGTACAAATTGCTCTAAATGTACTGCTTGACTGCTTGTCTTTATTTTAATCATTTTCTTTGGCAGCTCTAAATTTTTAGTTTGGCTCATTGTCTTTCTCTGGTGTACAAATGCTTTCAATTTTTAGTTTGGCTCGTTGTCTCTTCAGAAATCTGAAGAAAACTATATTGTGGAAGGATGGCAATATTATTTGCTGCTTCTCATCAATTGTTCGGTTCATTCCTTGCATAAACTCTAGCTTTGTTTCTGCTCATGTCTATGCAATGCAAGTATACATGATAGCTTTTCTGCAATGTTGTTTTATTCAGTAAGTGTTCTTTTTCAGTGGCGGTTGTTTGTATTTTTAACTGGCTAAAAAACTGATGTTTGTCTTTCTAATGGCTGAAAACGGCAAGTCTAAATCATGGTTTTTGTTCAGATGCGCTGGATGCCTTAGACGTCTGTACCCTTGGGTTGTTTTCGAATCGAAACTGCCTTGCATACGATGATTTTTCATATGATTTCGTACGACAAGACACAGGCACGTTTCCCGAGATTTGGACCCACACCACCAGATGAGTCTGGTCATACAAAAAATCGTACGGATTTCTATCGTACGTATAGCAGCTCTCTTTTCGAAGAATGACAATTAATGTCCGGGCGCATGTTACAACGTGACTTGGCATGGCAAGCACTAGATCCCAGTTCGTGTCTTAGCGCTCTTTTCTTGATGGTGCCATGAGCAATGACCACAACAGCCACTGGATACCACACGCCGTCCTTCCCCTCCCATGATCACATCCCATGACCTGCAGTAGAATATGTGGGTTTGCACCAACTAAATGATTAAAATGGAATTGTTCATGATAAATGCATCACTTACAATAAGGCTTCATCATTGATGATAAATGTCTCACTTCTCATAGCAATTGGTGTTGCGAAGCATGGACGTTGTGCCAATATGCCCATCTAGAAAGCATGTAAGTGGCGACACAAATGGGATGGACTTGAGCCATGCTTATTGGACTCCCGTTGCAACGCACGGGCACGTTTGCTAATGTCTACCCATGCCTAGATTACATGCATACTTTGCGAGATTATGAGCCTCAAAATTGAAGTTTCTACGTTCGGAAATAAACTTGCAGAAAGCAAAACCGGAACTACAAGCTGTTATTTCATGTATGATTGCTCAGTTCGCCCCACTTGTTCCATCATTGAACATATATAAACCCTCAAGAAGTTATAGGCAGGATGAAGGTGGCCACGTCGCCTTTAATTCGCCATGGACAGTACTCGTGCCACGGCCTGTAAATTCTGTGCCCCGCCAGGGGCATTTTAGTCTTTTCACCTTTGGATATAAAAAGCAGCCCGCCCGTGCAGAAGCCCTAGCCGCCGCCTCCCGTCCCACTCGCCTCCCCCTCCTCGTCGCCCCTCCTCCTTCTCCTTCCTCGTCCTCGCCGCCCCTCCTCCTTCTCCTCCCATCGTCGCCCCCTCCTCCTCCTCCCACCGTGTCCCCTCCTCCTCCACCCCTCCCCCTCCCACCCCCCGCATCTCGTCCGCCCTGGGTGCGGAGGCGAGCTGCTGCACCCACTCCCCTCCTCCAACTCCCCCACCCCTCCTCCAATGGCGCTCCCTCCCTGGTTCGAGCCCTAGGGCCGCCGCCGCCTGGCACCACCTACGGCCGCGGTCTCTGTTGGCAGCACCTTCCGCCTCTGGTGGCTATCGAAGCCAGGCACCAGCTGCAGCTCCAGCTCCAGCTCCACCTCGGCCCCTCCTCTCCACCCACGGTGAGCACCGGCCCCCCTCTCTGCTCTTATTTTTTTCATGTATAGATTTAGGAATTGATGGATCTGTGGATGGATGGATAGATAGATCGCTGGATGTGTGCTTCAGAATCTGGCAAAGCACCTCTTGTTGTATACATATGCAAATAGTAATTCTTGTTACTCACCCATATGAGGTATAGGTTGTGGGAATCCATACCTGAAGTTGGGGGTTGATGATGTGAAATGGCGGCGTCACGAGCCAGAAGGTCACCACTGAGACCATAAGCAGCCCAGCACCCAGCGCCCAACAACAGCAATCCAACATATATGCACATAACAAGTATGAGCGGACACACACATGAGCAAGCATGGGAATAGAAATGGATAGCCGTGCTGAGATGGTTCTTGGGCGTACCTGTGGTGCGGGGAGCGCCGGTCAGCCCGGCGGACCTTTGACATAAGCACAATGCTGGATCAGACACACGCACAGTCGTTGGCGTGTGTGCTGGATACAAGCAACCGGCGCGCCTTGGTCGCTTGGCCTATCCATCAACATTATATCTCCTTCATCAATTATTTTTCTCATATTCTTTATGATGAAGGCTAGGAACTATGCTAAAATATACATATGTCTTAGTTGTTGCTTTTCTTAATGCAGATATGGAAGATCTAAAAGCCTCTGAAAGATTTTTGGTTCTGCAGAAGCCAATGATCTGGCACACTGAGACCTTAATTTCTGGAGTGAACGACTGCAGGAATCAAAATACAATGTTGATGAGGTTCTTTCTTTACAGAAGTAGATTACAATATTAACAAAATTAGCTCCTGGCCATTGCATCTTTGCATACTTATTGGAAGTTCATTTGCTTATTAATCGTAGCATAGAACTTTTCAGCTATGATGTGTGACAAAATTATCTGCATTTCTCATCTATCATGGATATGTTGATATATTGCTCTACTAAAAGGCATTGTTGGCTTAAGATGACTTGAGAATTGTACACTTTGGTATGTAAAGTTAGTTACTGAGTTTAGTAGCAGTTATGAAAGTTAGAGCACATACATGCTTGATTTTACTTCCTTTAATACGGGCATTCTATAATTACTAAGAACTGATTTGTTGAAGTGTGCCTCCCTATTTTGTCCAGATAACTACTTCTGGTTAGGCCGGGGAAATAAAAAGGGTAACCATAGATATATGGTCTAGCATCACGAGGTTCAGGTTCCTGCTGTTGATCAACCGTTGCTTCGGTCGAGGTGGGTTATGCTTGATTATGTTCTTCTTTGTATTTTTGTTCATGGCCTACACTGGTGTTATCATCTATTCTGTTTCAAAAATTTCAATGGCTTAGTTTCATGTCCCAGTACCACTTGAAGTACAAAACTAAGTACCTTCTGACAGGAGGATAATGTACGTACTTACCTATGGCTATTGTTTCCTATAAGAAACATTATTATCTCACCTTGGTTTCCCCTGTATGTATCTGACTTGGGATAGTTTTATGTGAGATTTGTTTTGCATTTTCTATGTGTGTGGATGCTTAAGCTTAAGCTTTTATTATTTGGTTCAGTAAGAGATTAAAGAAGACTGAAATTGAGTCGATGATGTATATACTTGATATATATATAAATGGCCAAAATAAGGAAGTGCTTTTATGAAAGTCAAATATGCAGTTGTCTTCCTGTTTGAATCTTCATTGGCGATTCCAAGTTTGCTGCTTCCCAAAAAGTGGAGATTTGTAGTACGGACATAACTTCAACCTATTCAGTATAGATCTTAAATTGACCAGACAATAGTATACTATTTTTTATTTACGGCCTTAGAATTGTATTGCCACAAAAAAAACAGATTTGAAATCGCAAAGAAAGCAGGTTCTTATGCTCATAACAATCCAGGAGACGATTCTGTAGCTTAATGTCTGCTTAGTCTTTTCCATCCTTAGCTAACGGTATTGATTTGGTGATAATTTAAGATTTTGGGTAGTAGAGAGATCATGTAGGCCATTTAGTCTTGGCTATCAACTAAAATGTCAATTGGTACTCGATAGACTTATAGTTAACCTCTCTCTTTTGTTGTCTCTAACAGCCAAGATGAGTGCTCTACACTTACGTCTCATGCTAACTGAATTGGTGATGTTTATTTCTTCACCTCGATTGATGCCGCATGTTCCCGCTGGTTAGTCTTGAGTCTTGACACCGTGTTTATGCAATTAAAATTGCCCTAGCTCTGGTTGGTTGACCACATTTGATTTATTGCAAATTTTGGTACACTATTTTGTTAAGAGCGTTCTTTGTTTACTTATGGCTCTAGCAACTGTGATCATTTTTCTTGGTACGAGTTTGCAGCTTCTCGGCGGGCACATTTGAATCGTGGAGCGTGAACTGGTCATAGGGAACTGGCCTGTTTGGCAGAAAAGACAATTTTTTTGTGGCTACCAGTTACAGGTTTTATATACTCTTGCAGTCTTCGAAGTTGTTTTCAGCTCATGTACACATCTATTGCTGATAAAATGTACTAATCATATGTATACTATGTATCAGGTGCACACAAGATGCTTACAATTGAGCGGTCTACACTACACAAACCATCATTTTGGTCCTTTATACATACAAGAGGCGAGGGGGGACACATACATACATTCGACCGCCAATAATTCAACTGTCGGTTATCAATCGGCTGTGTGTATCTTGTTTCAATCGGCAATGGTGCATATACATTTCAGTGAGCACACATACATGCTTGATTTTACTTCAGTTAATAGAGGGCATTCTATAATTACTAAGAACTGTTTTGTGAAGGTGTGCCTCCCTATTTTGTCACTTCTGTCTACATATTGTGACCAGATTGTGATGCATGGTCTCTTTCCAGCTATGGAAAATGGTGTACTGCATACTGCATACACTGATGATAGGATAGATGGTTTGTGACGTACAACCTCTGTACCAAAATGTAGGATCTTTGGACAGGCACTTTGTGGTAGAATGTGTCGAACATAGGTCTGTTTGCTAGAATATGTGTTGTGTCGATGTTGCAACCAGCATACACAAAAATGACTTTGCTATATATTTTCATAATGCTATGTTCTGCCAGTTAAACGACTTCTTATTGTTTTGAATCTACTACAAAAGTGTTTAAAGATTTACTTTGTCCCAGCGCCTACTTTGGATCAAAAGAAAGTAAAAAAGCTAGAAGATACTCCCATGGAACAATTTATCCTATATCGAGTGGTAATTGTGTTATGTATCAGATAACTTCTCATATTAGTAGTTCCCACTAAGAATTCTTAGTTTTCATTCTTTTCTTTTAAGAAAAAAAAATCTGAGTATTGGTGTATCCAGAAAGGATCTGGAGGTCAGCTTGTTAGTAATCCCAATATGTGTGTCAAATTATGTTGCTGTGGATCTCAAGGAATGAATGACAGCAAGCTGATGGTTCTGCTCGATGGATCTGTGTACATTCCGATATATGAGAACAAGGGCAGCAATAGGTTGCTCATCAGCAACATCCTGTGAAACTGACTGCTGCATGCTAACTATCCATATGCATAATCCTATATTTGTGTAGATAGTTCCTATCACCTGAAGTATCAAAATCTTGTTAAGCGTTGGCCTGATGTTTTATATATTTTCAGCACCAAGGGCGATGTAGAAATGCAAGAACAGAAGCTTTGCGAGGTAATTCAGTCAGCTAGCATGTATGTTTTCTACTATAGCGAGATCATTTAATTTATTTAGAAAATAGAACATGAAGTGTGATTACAAGAATCTACTACTGTTAGCATGAACAGGCTTTGTAATGTACCTACTGAACAATAGCATAATTGAATCCTTCCTAAGCAGCGACCGTCAATCGAGACTTCACATGCCTGGTTTTACTTTACGAAGAGTAGTATGTCGTGCTCCAATATTCAACTGTGTTCTTGAATTAGGAATTATGTTTTTTTATAGTTAAAGTGCTTGTCTATTGGTCTGGTGTATATAAGTGAAAGAAAACAAAAACAGATGGGGGAAGGGAGCTTCTTGCTTTTCTTTTCCTTTTGTTTCTATTTGATAATTACTCCCTACTCTGATGCTTCAGTGTTTTTTTAATCTCCCGCGTTATATTTTTTTGGTGCTACTTGGGCTTTCTGAGGTCCTTTTTATTTTCATTAAGAACAAAATAGAGTTACTTAATTTTAGATTTGAATGTTAGACATAGAGCTATGAGTCAATGTACTGGTTTGACAAGCTGTATTGTCATATTCACCTGTGCTTTGGAAATTAAAAAGAATTACTTTGTTTTATGTTTGAATGTCAAGCAAAAATAGAATGGGGGAAGGGAGCTCGCAATACAGATTCTAATTGTTACTTGGTGTTTTGATCCTTGTGTCTGCTCTTGTAATAATCTTGTGTGGGTGCCTTCACATGTAATCTATTGCCTCTCTGACATGTTTTGCTACAAAATTATGTCTCGACCATATGTATTTACATTACTGCTGTCAGCTTCTGATATTTAAATTATGATAGGACAATGCCTCTTTAGCTGTAACTGTGATACTCCTGATGTGCAACTAAACACTACTAGGATAACTAAAAAATCATGAAATGCGAGCAATTCTTGATTTAAATAGTGTGACCTTATATAATAGGAGCTAATCATTGTGTCGTGTTCAAAATGGGTACTAGAAAAGATAATTGAATAGCAAGTCCTGTAGAGTTACTACCATAAAGTTTATTTCTAACTGCATGATCTGAACTGCACATTCTGAAAGTATATTAGACTCCTGCCCTTGGGAAATTAGACTGCCATAGCAATACTTCTGTAAAAAAAATGCCGTGCTAACTTGACGGTTCAGTTTAAAGCTGTAGGCAGAGGCTTGCAGTAGGGAGGAAATCATTATGCCAGTTGAAAACCAAGCCGTTTATTTGTGGGTGTATGATCTGGACTGTGCTTCTCTGAAAGTATGCTCTTGGGAGATTTAGCTATTGTTGTTTTGCTTGGTAAACAAATGACATGCTAAAATGTTGGTTGTTAGAGCCTCCCTGTTCTTCTAAAAAAATGTTTGGTTGTTAGTACAGAGGTGGTGACACTATTTAGTCCTCTGGTATTGATTCATGATTTGTGCTTAATACATGATGTTGGTATCTGATCACTTTATTGCTCATGCCTCACTTGATGTTGCATGGTGTACAGGCAAAGTGCCAATGGAGTGGCATATATCGTACTTCGCTACTACCTACATGCGATTCCATTTGATTTCACTTTGATTTTGTTTTTCTGCTGATCGTTTCTAGGTGGTTGTTGATGAATCATGTAAGGATGGTGCAGAACTCACAAGAGGGAAAAGACCGAACTGCGGTAACCAAATCAAATAGCTGATAAGGTACAAATTTCTGAAGATATATGGTTTGCCCTAAACAAGCATATACATCATAGTACAAAGGGGAATTACATCTCTGTTTTATGTTATGTTTTCTGCTTGCTATCTTGTTCATGGACTCTCTGTAAGTGCGCCTTTCTATTAGCAACCTTAGTGCCAATGACTCAACAGTCAGCTATCAACCAGAATACTAGGGCATTGAGCTTGTTTAAACTGTAGAGTACACATGCATATACTGTTACTCAGACATCAAGAAAACATGAGATAAACATGTATGACGATCTACCATGTTATTACTCAGGTGTTGATTAGGAAGTAGACATAGGTTTAGCAGAGAAGAAGTTTCAGTGATTTATCAGTTCAGGCTATGGAAGTAAACATGAGGCATTGAAGCTAATTTGAATTAGGCGTGATGAACCAAACATTTTTGTAATTGCCATTAGTGGGTCAACAGGGTAGGCATTTTCATGAGACAATATTGATTTTAATGACGGGTAATAATTACACTGTTGCCTTTGTTTCAAAAGTAAAACTTTGCTATCTTTGACCTTGCCTCTAGGAAAAAAAATCAGCTCAAAACTGAAATACTCCGGATTTACTAGATATCTTTTAGACGTAATACTGTGTTGTTTGTGAAGGTTCACTTGGAAGTGGTTGAGGTAGCCTGACCTGGTGAGACCTGGTGACGCGATGCATACATCGGAGGAAGTAGATCTGTGAGTGCGGGAGTGGATCTTGCAATTGAAGTCGTGTCTCCGATGCAGAGGAGCAGCGGCGATGTGGTGGAAACTACAGGGTGAGTGAGAGATTGGAGGAGGGGATGGCCATGAAGTAAGTGGATTAACATCGTCTGGTCAAGTAACTTGGGCCAGCCCATTATTGTGAATCTGTCATTTGTCTTCTTGTAAGCCCACAACACAGTTTAAATATGTATTGGGAGTTTCAAGTTTGGGACAACTAAATCAGATAAATGAACGAAATTATAACACTTATAACGGTTTATAAAATGAAGTAACAAAGTGCATATCCAAGTTTAGTTTTCTTGGAATGTGATTGTTTGTTATTCATTGTTAGGCTTGGC
The DNA here is from genome assembly GCF_018294505.1 of Triticum aestivum. Taxonomy (NCBI): domain Eukaryota; kingdom Viridiplantae; phylum Streptophyta; class Magnoliopsida; order Poales; family Poaceae; genus Triticum; species Triticum aestivum. The sequence goes on from NC_057797.1 coordinate 728,834,539, forward strand.
ATTTGAATCTTTGTTAGATCTGAAGTGCCATTGATAGCATGGAATATTTGTACAACGCACTGGAGGCATGGTCTTTCTCAGGATGACTAACAAGGATGATCAGCAAGTGTTTGTTTGCCAAAGTTATGGCGGTTTGAAAAAAGTCGTTGATGCATTGCTGTGGATCTCAAGATGGCTATGTGTTTATATTTTGCATAATCACTCTGAAGGCCATGCTTTATATTTTCTCTGAAATTTGCTCTTGAAGAATCATGTATCTATGTTAGATCCGGTGAGAAAAGGCGGCTTCCAACCAAAGGATGCGGGAGTGTTGGCCATATTTGGTTTTCGACTTGCGTGTCTAAATATTCTCACAATACTTAGCTTCCTCTCGCCCCTTGCGCCATTTGGCGCAACCGAGTCATCTAGTTGATGTCATTGACAACTCCCTCACAATGTGAAGCCAGAACCACCTCATGAACATTTAGATCTTCTGCCAAAGCTAATCCCTCCCTGCAAGCAAAGATTTCCAAGATCGTGGGATCAGTAACACCTCCATAGACCACTGCCGAGGACCCCAGATAGTTGCCCTGCTCATCTCGACATAGTGCAGCCACAGCTCCGCCGAAGGGGCGGCGTGCTGGGCGTTGGAGCGCGGCGAGGTAGCCGCCGAATGGGGGCTGGGCTGGATGTAGATGTATTTGAGACCCAATTTATTTAGCGTTTTCTAGTTAACTGGAGGGAAAAGTAAGCGCGAAAATTAGAGCTTTTGCGCCAGAATTAATTTTTCACCATCGAGAACTAGAGGGAAATTTGGATCTATTTTTTATCCAAGGAAAACTGGACGGAAATTGTTTTGGAAGATCTGCGACATTGTTACATATACTTATTTGTTTGGCATGGAAATTTCCCAAAAAATGTTTTTGGCATGGAAAATTAGAGCATATTTTATATATTAATTATTGAAAGGGAAATTGGATACATCTAAATAATAAGGACTTTATAAAATTGATTTACGTAAAATATAACACGGTTTTCCTAGGCTAACTAGTTGATATAAAAAATCATTGAGCTTGCAGCTTCGATGGGCCTTGGAGAATATTGTGATCGGGAGATCCCCGATGTTGGGACGATGGACGTGCTGGTGTTGTCATGAACATCCGCGATCAGCTGATAGATCTCGCTCCTGATCAGTCGCCTCGACCAAGATCACGTCATTCCCACACGACTTCCCATGGAAAGTACGACCGATGTGGGAGAAAATTGCGACCGACAATGCTAGAAGTTGCGACCGGCCCGGAACATGTTATGACCAGCGAGGTCGGTGACTTTTGATCGGTACTAAGAGCGAAGACGTTGGTGCTACAAAGTGGCGACGGCGATATGCGTCAGCTGCAACCAGCTGCTGACGGTGTTGTAACGACATATTTGAGAGGCTGTCACATTAATCTAGTCTCTTCCTTCCTTCCACCTCCATGACGACAGAGAATAAGGGGCGGGTATCCCAACTACACCCAGGGTTTAAAAACCGACCATATTGGCAGTCGTACCGGAAAAAGGAAACCTATGACCTCGATGGTTGGTTAAAGAAACACATTGTAATTCTACCGACTGATCTCGCTCCTGATCGATCGCCTCAACCAAGATCATGTCATTCCCACACGACTGCCCAGGGAAGCTTTGGCCGGTGTGGGAGAAAGCTACAACTGTCAATGATAGAAGCTGCGACCGACCCGGGAGCATGTTGTGACCAGCAAGGTCGGAAACTTCTGATTGGTGTTGAGACCGCATGCGGTGGTGGTACAAAGTGGCGACAACGAGATGCGTTAGGTACGACCGACCACCGACAGTGTTCTAACGACAAATCTGGGAGGCTGCCACATTAAACTAGTTTCCTCCTTCCTTCCACCACCATGGCGATAGAGAATAAGGGGAGGGTATCTCAGCTACACCCATGGTTTAAAAAACTGACTGTTGGTTACAGAAAAATATTGTAATTCTGCCTAGGACGTTAACTGATTGACTTTACACCAGTCAACTGAGTCCATGAACGTGGAGATACGCAGCTGATGAGCCTTCGCTGAAGGGAGGGGCAAATGGGCCGGCCCAGCTGATGAGTTCTATTGATAGAGTCACAACCAGATAGTTGAAGTATCAAACTTATTTCGAAAATTATAAAAAAATATAGAAATTGAGCAATTTGTAAAATTCCGTTGAACATTTTATTAATGTATGACGAACATTTTTAATAACGATGAATTTTTTAATACACGGTGAACATATTTGAAAAAAATGAGTATATGCGTTGAACAATTTTTTAATACGCATTGAACATTTAAGAAAATATGTTGAACAATTCTTGAATACACATTGGAATTTGTTTATGGTAATATACACAGAAAAATAGAGTGAACATTTGTATATTTGGTGAACAACTTCTAATACACGCAATGAACATTGTATAAGACACGAAAAAGGTAAGTAAAATAAAATAAATAGAAACCGAAACAAAACAAAATAAATAGAAAAGAAGTGAACCACATAGCAACCATAGGCTGGCCCAAATTGTGGCGTCGGCAGCTCAAACTTCAGGAAGACCCACCCTATTAGACCCTTCAGGTGCCCGTTACAAGTGTTTTTGCAAACAGGCGCCTGAAGCGCCCCCGTGATGGGCCGGCCCATCTAACATTTGTTTTCATGTGTCTTAACAAAATATTTAAATACACATTGCATATTTTTGTGATATACACTAAAAAATGTTTAAATATGCATTGAACATTTTTTTGAATATATGTTGAACAATTTTAAAATACACAATGAAAATTTTATTAAATGTGTTGAACATTTTCTTAAACATAGGATGAACATTTTTTATATAAATATGCAATGAACTGCGTATAATACACGAAAAATAAACAAAAATAAAAAAAGACGAAAAAGAAAAGAATAGAAACAGAAAAATGAAATGAAGGAAACAGGAAAAAGAAGAAAAAACATCGCGACTGTGGGCCAGCCCAAATGGGGCGTCGGGTGTGCAGGTTTCAGCGAAGCCACGTCCTTTGACGCCTGCGGGCGTCAAATAGGATCTGCCTTGAGAATCAATCAAGCGACTTCGCTCCTAAGGGTGGGTACGCTGGTGTAACCATCAGGCCACCCCGTTCGGATCAAAATTTTAATTTTTCATCTCTTTGATGCTTTTTTTTTCATTTTTTTCTCCTTTTCCTGATTCGATGATTTTTCTCAAATATGTCAACATTTATTTAAATCCATGAACTTTTCCAAAATTTTATTAACAATTTATAAATTGATGACTGTTTTTTCAAAGCCCATAATGTTTTTTAATTTGGATGAACTTTTTAAAAATTATGAGATTTTTGATAAATCCATGAATATTTTGTGAATTTTGATGAACTAATTTTCAAATTCAACGAACCTTCTTTAAACTCGATGCACTTTTTTCACATGGATATTTTTTTCAAAATTGATGAACTTTTTCCATTTTTGAACTTTTTTCAGAATTCATTGTTTTTTTGGGAATTTCGTTTCAAATAATTAATTTTGGGTTTATAATATATCTTTTTCTCGGTAACGGTTTATAATATATCTCTAGGAGAAGGGTCAAATAGGCCTTGTTTCTTAAAGTGGACTAGCTTGGCAGCTTGGTGTGGTGGTTCTGACATTGTTTACTCTTCATTTAGGTTAGCACCAACTAGCGTTCCCAAAGCTTCAGCGTAGCCACGGCTATTTGACGCATGTGGGCGTCAGATAGGATCTGCCTCTTCCTAGTTCGCCCCCTCCTGATCACAAATTGCAAGTCCAATTGGTATTAGGTTGTTGGGCATGCGGCTGCTCAAGGTCAACGATCCTATTCCTAGTTTCACATGATTTTTTTATTTCGCTAGAAGAACACTTTTTTAATATAGTTTACTACTTTTCCCCTAAAAGGCCGACATACTTAAAAACCTGGACAAGGCCTTGGTTCCCTTTTTTCGGTCGGACCGCCGGCCCGGTTCTTAAAACCATGTTCAAATTTAAGCTCTTGTTTGATGTTGATCTTCCACTCTTGTGAGTATTGACGTCAAATATTTAATTTCATATGATCATCTCAAGGTGTGCATTTTGCATTTATGGTCGCCGAGTCATCCAAAAATTCACATAAAAAATAAGGTTAATATGATATTCACTGCAACCATACCAAAAAATAATTTGGTATTTACCAACCAAATTGTATTGTTTTTCATACCATATTACCAAAGAATGAAAATACTATTTACGAAAACAAAACATATTGAAAAAATCATGGTGACTCACGGGTCTTTCTAGTTCCGCCTAGAATAGGGATTGTAACACTATGTATCAGCCATGATTATGTGTTACTATAGTTGATCTACGTAACACATTTCACTAACACATATTTATATGTTACCATTCCAAAAACTATGTAACACATTCGACCAACACATACTTATATGTTACTATTACAATATCACTGTAACACATTTATGGCCGTATATAGTATGTGTTACTGCCTGTCGTTCGACACAAAATGATGTGTTACATTAATTTCCCTTGTCACACATTTTTCAATCTGTTACATGATTGTGTTACATAAAGTCTGTTTTGTTGTAGTGCCACCAAAATCTCGCACAAGCTGCCTGCTCAAGGGCAGGTCATCCTCACTCCCGAACCCAACGAGAGTGTCGTATTTGTTTCCCACTTCCTCCGAGGGCTGGGCTTTAGTCTTGATCCCTTTGTTAGAGGGCTTATGTTCTATTACGGGCTCGATTTCCACGATCTAGCTCCAGATTCCATTCTTCACATCTTTCCGTTTATCATCGTATGTGAGGCCTTCCTCCGCATCACCCCACACTTCGGCTTATGGCTCAAGACCTTCAATGTGAAGCCGAAGGCGATCGATGGGCGACACGCAGAATGCGGAGGTGCCATAATAGGCAAAGGCGCCGATGCTTTATGGCCAAAGGGTTCCTTCCCGGAGGTGTCCAACTTATGGCAGCGGGAGTGGTTTTACATCACAGCTCCCGAAGTACGACGTGGGCAGCTGCCCCCACCTTCCGCTTGCCCCCCCCCCGCTGCAACTGGCGTCATGGGTCAACAAGGGGCTGGACTGGGGGCCAGTTAATGACGTGCTGACATTGCAAAGTCGCATCCGAGATCTCCTTAAGAGGGATGTCAGTCTTGTCAAGTTAATGCAAGTTATGCTAGTTCGTCGGGTCCTGCCATGCCAACGTCGATCTCTTCGTATGTGGGAGTTCAACCCGGAAGGACCGCGAACTATTCAGCAATTCTTCGGTGCGACGCTCGAAGAGACGTATGTATTGTTTTTCGGATCACAGATAAAGTGTCCGGACACCACCGAGGATGCAGGTCTCAACTGGAACCGTCTAGATACCCACGTAAGTAATTCTGCGGCCGAACATGCTGTCTTTCTATTTGTCACAACATCATTCTGAAAAAATTGCTCTTGGCCAGGACTGGATAAGAAAGGCGGAGATGATCAGGTGTTCGGCCCCCCTTACCGAAGGCTCACGGGATCCTGTACTAGCCAGGATGCTTGAGCACGCACCTTATCAAGTGCCATCAGGGGAAGATAAAGGGAGGAATAAAGAAGCCGATGGCGAGCTTCACGCATTACTCATCCAAACCGGGGGACTTAGTGTCTCCGCGAAGGAGGATAATCGGGGATAAGAATCTAGAATCCCCTCTCCCCAAGGAAGAAAAAGGACCGCCTCTGAAGACTTGGAAACGAAGGTTTCCAAACGAGGGAAGAAACCTTTGCCAGGGGGCCTTGCCCCGGAGGGCGTCCTTACCGCACAGTGCCTGCAAGGGGGCCAGCCCTCCACCGAGCTGTAAGTGAACAAGAGTACTTTTGGTAAATATATCCTGCTTTATCTCTGAGGACAATAACCGGAGGCCCAACCCAGAATTGCTGTTTTTTTTGCCTGTTTTAGGGTTTCGAAGAAAAGAAATATCAAACGGAGTCCAAACAGAATGAAACCTTCGGGAACGTGATTTTCTCAACGAACAAGACTCGGGAGACTTGGACCCTATGTCAAGACACAAAAGAGGAGGCCACGAGGTAGGGGGCGCGCCTACCCCCCCAGGCGCGCCCTCCACCCTCATGGGCCCCCTGTTTTTTACAGCGCTTGTTGGGAGGCAACCCAATTTTATTTTTATTCCTTGCTTTTTTCTCCTGTTTAGTAATAAATAATTTATCTAGCCTCTGTTTTGGTTGTGTTTTTTTGTGTTTAATTAGTGTTTTTGCCAAGTAGAACCGTTGGGAAGACTTGGGGAAAGTCTTGTTACACTTGCTGTAAAAAACAGAAACTTTAGCGCTCACGAGAACTGCTGCAATTTTTATTTGGAGAGTGATATTTAGTTAATTCTTTTTGAAGATGATTAATAGATAAATTCCTCACGTTCAAAAATTTATTTTAGAATTTTTGGGGTTCCAGATCGTGCGCTAGCTACAGATTACTACATACTGTTCTGTTTTTGACAGATTCTGTTTCTCGTGTGTTGTTTGCTTATTTTGATGAATCTAGGGCTAGTAAAATAGTTTATAAACCATAGAGAAGTTGGAATACAGTAGGTATAACACCAATATAAATAAAGAATGAGTTAATTACAGTACCTGAAGTGGTCTTTTATTTTCTTTCGCTAACGGAGCTCACGAGATTTTCTACTTTAAGTTTTGTGTTGTGAAGTTTTCAAGTTTTGGGTAAAGATTTGATGGATTATGGAAAAAGGAGTGGCAAGAGCCTATGCTTGGGGATGCCCATGGAACCCCCAAGATAATCTAAGGACACCTAAAATCCAAAGCTTGGGGATGCCCCGGAAGGCATCCCCTCTTTCGTCTACTTCTATCGGTAACTTTACTTGGAGCTATATTTTTATTCGCCACATGATATGTGTTTTGCTTGGAGCGTCTTGTATTATTTGAGTCTTTAATTTTTAGTTTACCACAATCATCCTTGCTGTACACACCTTTTGAGAGAGCCATACATGATTTGGAATTTGTTAGAATACTCTATGTGCTTCGCTTATATCTTTTGAGTTATATAGTTTTGCTCGAGTACTTCACTTATATCTTTTAGAGCACGGTGGTGGATTTTGTTTTATAGAAACTATTGATCTCTCATGCTTCACTTAGATTATTTTGAGAGTATTAAATAGCATGGTAATTTGCTTAAAATCCTAATATGCTAGGTATTCAAGATTAGTAAAATTTTCTTATGAGTGTTTTGAATACTAAGGGAAGTTTGATGCTTGATGATTGTTTTGAGATATGGAGGTAATAATATCAAAGTCGTGCTAGTTGAGTAGTTGTGAAATTGAGAAATACTTGTGTTGAAGTTTGCAAGTCCCGTAACATGCACGTATGGTAAACGTTATGTAACAAATTTGAAACATGAGGTGTTATTTGATTGTCTTCCTTATGAGTGGCGGTCGGGGACGAGCGATGGTCTTTTCCTACCAATCTACCCCCCTAGGAGCATGCACGTAGGACCGAGGTTTTTGATGACTTGTAGATTTTTGCAATAAGTATGTGAGTTCTTTATGACTAATGTTGACTCCATGGATTATACGCACTCTCACCCTTCCATCCTTGCTAGCCTCTTCGGTACCGTGCATTGCACTTTCTCACATTGAGAGTTGGCGCAAACTTCGCCGGTGCATCCAAACCCCGTGATATGATACACTCTTTCACACATAAACCTCCTTATATCTTCCTCAAAACAGCCACCATACCTACCTATTATGGCATTTCCATAGCCATTCCGAGATATATTGCCATGCAACTTTCCACCATTCCGTTCATCATGACACATTCATCATTGTCATATTGCTTAGCATGATCATGTAGTTGACATAGTATTTGTGGCAAAGCCACCGTTTAGAATTCTTTCATACATGTCACTCTTGGTCCATTGCATATCCCGGTACATCGCCGGAGGCATTCATATAGAGTCATCTTTTGTTCTAGTATCGAGTTGTAATCATTGAGTTGTAAATAAATAGAAGTGTGATGATCATCATTTTAGAGCATTGTCCCAAGTGAGGAATATATAAAAAAGGAAGAAAGATAAAGGCCATAAAAAAAGAGAAGGCCCCCAAAAAATGAGAGAAAAGGAGAGAAAGGACAATGTTACTATCCTTTGCCACACTTGTGCTTCAAAGTAGCACCTTAATCTTCATGATAGAGAGTCTCTTGTTTTGTCACTTTCATATACTAGTGGGAAATTTTCATTATAGAACTTGGCTTGTATATTCCAACAATGGTCCTCCTCAAGTGCCCTAGGTCTTCGTGAGCAAGCAAGTTGGATGCACACCCACTTAGTTTTCTTTTGTTGAGCTTTCATACATTTATAGCTCTAGTGCATCCGTTGCATGGCAATCCCTACTCCTTGCATTAACATCAATCGATGGGCATCTCCATAGCCCATTGATTAGCCTCGTTGATGTGAGACTTTCTCCCTTTTTTGTCTTATCCACATAACCCCCCTCATTATATTCTATTCCACCCATAGTGCTATGTCCATGGCTCGCGCTCATATATTGCGTGAAAGTTTATAAGTTTGAGATTACTAAAGTATGAAACAATTGCTTGGCTTGTCATCGGGGTTGTGCATGATGAGAGCATTCTTGTGTGACGAAAATGAAACATGACTAAACTATATGATTTTGTAGGGATGAACTTTCTTTGGCCATGTTATTTTGAGAAGCCATAATTGCTTAGTTAGTATGCTTGAAGTATTAATATTTTTATGTCAATATGAACTTTTGTCTTGAATCTTTCGGATCTGAATATTCATACCACAATTAAGAAGAATTACATTAAAATTATGCCAAGTAGCACTCCGCATCAAAAATTCTGTTTTTATCATTTACCTACTCGAGGACGAGCATGAATTAAGCTTGGGGATGCTTGATACGTCTCCAACGTATCTATAATTTTTGATTGCTCCATGCTATATTATCTACTGTTTTGGACATTATTGGGATTTATTATCCACTTTTATATTATTTTTGGGACTAACCTATTAACAGGAGGCCTAGCCCAGAATTGCTGTTTTTTGCCCGTTTTAGGGTTTCGAAGAAAAGAAATATCAAACGGAGTCCAAACGGAATGAAACCTTCGGGAACGTGATTTTCTCAACGAACAAGACTTGGGAGACTTGGACCCTATGTCAAGACACAAAAGAGGAGGCCACGAGGTAGGGGGCGCGCCTACCCCCCCAGGCGCGCCCTCCACCCTTGTGGGCCCCCTGTTGCTCCACCGACATACTCCTTCCTCCTATATATACCTACGTACCCCCAAACGATCAGAGACGGAGCCAAAACCCTAATTCCACCACCGCAACTTTCTGTATCCACGAGATCCCATCCTGGGGCTTGTTTCGGAGCTCCGTCGGAGAGGGCATCGATCACGAAGGGCTTCTACATCAACACCATAGCCCTCCGATGAAGTGTGAGTAGTTCACCTCAGACCTACGGGTCCATAGTTATTAGCTAGATGGCTTCTTCTCTCTTTTTGGATCTCAATACAATGTTCTCCCCCTCTCTTGTGGAGAACTATTCGATGTAATCTTCTTTTTGCGGTGTGTTTGTTGAGACCGATGAATTGTGGGTTTATGATCAAGTTTATCTACGAATAATATTTGAATCTCCTCTGAATTCTTTTATGTATGATTGGTTATCTTTGCAAGTCTCTTCGAATTGTCAATTTGGTTTGGCCTACTAGATTGATCTTTCTTGCAATGGGAGAAGTGCTTAGCTTTGGGTTCAATCTTGCGGTGTCCTTTCCCAGTGACAGTAGGGGCAGCAAGGCACGTATTGTATTGTTGCCATCGAGGATAACAAGATGGGGTTTTCATCATATTTCATGAGTCTATCCCTCTACATCATGACATCTTGCTTAAGGCGTTACTCTGTTTTTAACTTAATACTCTAGATGCATGCTGGATAGCGGTCAATGAGCGGAGTAATAGTAGTAGATGCAGGCAGGAGTCGGTCTACTTGTCTCGGACGTGATGCCTATATACATGATCATACCTAGATATTCTCATAACTATGCTCAATTCTGTCAATTGCTCAACAGTAATTTGTTCACCCACCGTAGAATACTTATGCTCTCGAGAGAAGCCACTAGTGAAACCTATGGCCCCCGGGTCTATCTTCATCATATTAATCTCCTACTACTTAGTTATTTCCTTTGCTTTTTACTTTGCCTTTATTTTACTCTGCATCTTTATCACAAAATACCAAAAAAATTATCTTATCATATCTATCAGATCTCACTCTCGTAAGTGGCCGTGTAGGGATTGACAACCCCTATTCGTGTTGGTTGCGAGGATTTATTTGTTTTGTGCAGGTACAAGGGACTCGCGCGTAGCCTGCTACTGGATTGATACCTTTGTTCTCAAAAACTGAGGGAAATACTTACGCTACTTTGCTGCATCATCCCTTCCTCTTCGGGGAAAACCAACACAGTGCTCAAGAGGTAGCAGAGAGCAACATAAAGAGTCTGGGATTGTCTGGTGCACAATCGGACGCACTAATGGGTCTTTTGGAGCAAGTGGCTATCTCAGAGGTGCATCGTACTTTAATGGGTACGGTGGTTGAGAGGATTTCATCCGCTAAAAGCGGGTTGCATGAGGCTTTTATGAGCCTGCTAAGAGGCTTTGAGGTACGCAATGTAATATATAATTTTTTGACGGTACCGCACATGCTAGGTGTGCTCTATACAGATAGTAGCCCCTGAGACTCTGGTTGCTGTCCAGAGGCGGCAAACAGAGGATCATAGTCCCAGGTAATGATCGCGCTGCTTTCATGTGCAGGCGGCTGAGGGTCCGGTGGCTGGGCGGACTGCTGAGTTTGCCGGACTGAGGTGACAACTTGATGCGGCAGATGCCGACATTGCGCTTGTGAACAAGCGGCTTAATGAGGCACAGGGTATGTATCTTTGGGTGGTCAACAAATATTAAGAGGAGCATGATGCTAGTATCTATAATATGCTGTGACTGCAGATGGAGCTACCGCCGTGGAGACCCTTTGGGCGGAACTTGCCCGAGCCAAGGAACAAGCCAGGAGAAGTGATGCGGCCGTGCTAAAGGCGGCCGAAGACTTGAGAGCCAAACAGGCTGCTCATCGCCAGAGCAAAGATAAAATAGCAAAGATGGCTGTTGAGCTGAAAGATGCCGCCGGCCGATATGAGCTTCTTGAAAAGGGAAGCCAAGCGAGAGCAGCTGACCTGAAGAAAGCTGTGGAAGCAGCCAAGCAAACCCGCTCTAAAATCTGAGCGACGAAGGAGGAGCTCCGTCAAGCCGGAGATATCACGGCTGGGAAGCCTTTTTTGTTGCGGACGAAGTTTGGAGATCCGAAGTATGCCCCTCTGGATCAATTATGGAGTGCTGCAGACACGTACTTGGACTTGGCAATGAGTGTTGCTGATGCGACTGAGTTTTTCAAAGATCAGAAAGATCATGAAGTGGAAAGTTTGTTCTGGTCGCAGTTCAGTGCTCCAACGCGTCCGTTGCTGTTAAATGAACAAATGGCCGAGTGGGCTGAGCTCCATAGGTTGTCCGGACTTGCCATGAGGTCTATCGTGGATCATCTTTGGCCAAAGGGACCAAGGCCGAATAGTTATTTTGGTTTAGTGTAACGATTCCTTGGTGCTGTGACGCACATCGACGCTGTAAAGAGGTCGGCGTGCATAGAGGGTGCGCGGATGGCTCTTGCCCGTGTTAAGACATACTGGGCAGAGATGGAGGCCACCGCTATTGCAACCCAGGATCCGGCCGTAGGCCAGGTCTCGGCTGAGTACTATTTTGAAGAAGTCCTAGAAGGCGCTCGTTTAATAGAGGCTCAATGCTCGAAGAGTATCATGTTCGAGTGACATGTATCCCAATTGTAAAAACAATGCTATTTGGATTATAAAGGCTATGTTTATACTTTTGCCTGAAAGTATTATGATGCCTCCTGTGCAGCCATTTATGTATGTATATAACCTAAAAGTTTGTAGTCGTCGGCTTCAGCCCCCACACACATAATGCGGGGGTGTTCAGAAAAGCGCGTATTCACACTTGACCCAACGTCTTGGTCCATTAAGGAGGTGCTAGCGCGACGAACAAGGCAATTAGACTATATAGCTTTAACACTTTCACTTAGCCATAGGAGTTTGACAGTGGGGCTACTATATAGCCCTTGGTACTTCCGCGCTCATCCGAATATGGTGCGTGTACATACATGACCGGGAAACCGGCCCTCCGTTAATGTGGAGGAATCGCGAAGATTCTGCTGAGTCATCGAGTGGTTGACCAGTCTCGCGCTTTATCATGACAGTCAGTTTTCGGCTTTCTCTACTGAGGTGCTCATCCAGATGAACCAGGGCACAATCGCAGTAGTTCTCCCGGTGCCACCTTAGCTGATAGAGCAGAACGTAAGGTAGCAAAACACGGGAGCCGGGAAAACCCAACTATTGACCAAAGACATGATTCGGAGCTGATGCATATAAGGCCAAACTCGCGACGCCGAACACTCCCTAAGGTATTCGGACTTTACAACATATACTGGGCTGAGTAACACCCTCGATAATGAGCCCTAAATTTCCAGGTACTTGCATTAGTCTGACGTGACGAAATGTCAATAACGCCAGCATCCCTTTCGGTTGTGTTGAGTATCCGGAGGGAGTGAAGCAACAAGAGACAGTAAAAAAGGTTTACACATGGTCTTAATCTAAAAAGAAGCCTTTGAGTGGGGCCCTCCTGCACGTCTGCGCCTGTGTCTCCATTATGCCGTATTCTGGAAGGGTGTAGCATGATGATCATCTGTAAAAGAGAAAAACGCAGGTGAAAGTTTTTGTGCGAAAAATTGGTTATTCTTAATGAACCATTAAAATACAATCTAAATAGGGTCAAGCCGAACTGTAGCCCTTTTTAGTTTTTACATGCGGGGAGCCCCTAGCACCACCTATGGGGTGTATCCATTGACCCAATCTCAGGTTTATCTGAGCTGTTACAATTAGTGGTGCGCCGGACTCGTCTAACCGTGTCTGTGGTCTTGACGACCGATCATTTCTTCTGGTTGGAGAGGCCGTTCAGTGATTGGCTGCTAGAGCCGCCACGTATTCCTCCTTATGTGAGGAAAGCTCTGTGTTTCTGCTAACTATGATGATGCCACGTGGACCGGACATCTTAAGCTTCAGATAAGCATAATGCGGTACTGCATTAAAACGAGCGAAGGCCGTTCTCCCGAGTAGTGCGTGATGGCCGCTTCGGAATGGAGCGATGTCGAAGGTTAATTCTTCGCTTCGGAAGTTGTCGGGAGAACCGAATACAACCTCTAGTATTAGAGAGCCCATGCAGCGGGCCTCTGGGCCTGGTATTACTCCTTTAAAGGTAGTATTACTTTGGCTGATTCTTGTCAGGTCTATCCCCATTTTGCGGACGGTGTCCTGATATATCAGATTAAGACTACTGCCGCCGTCCATACGGACTCGGGTGAGATGGTATCCATCAATTATTGGGTCTAGCACCAAGGCAACCGATCCTCCGTGCCGGATACTAGTCGGGTGATCCCCGTGATCAAAAGTGATCGGGCAGGCCGACCAAGGGTTGAACTTGGGGGTGACGGGCTCCACGGCGTATATGTCTCGGGGTGCGTGCTGGCGCCTCCTCTTTGGTATGTGAGTTGCGTAAATCATGTTCACTGTTTTGACCTTTGGTGGGATTTTTTTCTGTCCCCCAGTGTTCGGCTGGCGAGGCTCATCCTCGCCTTCGCTTGGTGTCTCCCTCCCCTTATGTTCGGCGTTTAGCTTGCCGGCCTACTTGAAGACCCAGCATTCTCTGTTGGTGTGATTTGCAGGTTTGTCGGAGGTGCCATGAATCTGACATAATCTGTCTAGAATCTTGTTTAGGCTGGATGGTCCATCTCCGCTGCCTTTAAATGGCTTTTTCTGTTGACCGAGTCGAGAGCCCCTGAATCCGACATTTACCGCCGTGTTGTCTGGGCTGTCTTCGTTGTTTCGACACTTGCTTTTATTGCGTCGTGGTTTCCCGTTGCCATCCCTGACTTCGGATGTGCCTGGGTTGCTGGTGCCGCTACGGGCCAGCTAGCTGTCTTCGCCCGCGCAAAAGCAGGTCATAAGGCTTGTAAGGGCTGTCATTGTCCTCGGTTTTTCCTGGCCGAGGTGTCTGGCGAGCCATTCACCCCGGACACTATGCTTGAAAGCCGCTAAGGCTTCAGCATCCGGGCAGTCGACGATTTGATTCTTCTTCGTGAGAAATCTGTTCCAAAGCTTTCGGGCTGACTCTCCGGGCTGTTGAATTATGTGACTTAAATCGTCTGCGTCCGGAGGTCGGACATAGGTCCCTTGAAAATTGGCCCTAAAAGCATCCTCAAGCTCTTCACATCTTCCAATTGAGTTCTCGGGAGGCATTTCAGCTAGTGCCGAGCTGGTCCTTTCAACTTGAGGGGCGGGTATTTGATGGGGTGGAGATCATCTCTGTGAGCCATGTGGATGTGAAGGATAAAGTCCTCAATCCAGACCCCAGGGTCTGTCATTCCGTCATATGCCTCTATGTTCATGGGTTTGAATCCCTCTGGAAATTCATGGTCCAGCACCTCGTTGGTGAAGCATAGGGGGTGCGCGGCACCCCTGTATTTGGATGTGTCATGGCATTCTTCGGACGGTTGTAGCATTTGGTTTTGATTCCGAGCTGTTATTCAGTCAGTATAGTCGTTTGGGAGGCCATGATTCTGTGCCGGAGCGCGCTTCCTAGATCCATAGATGGACCTGGCCATACCGCCTTTTTTGTGCAGGTCGTCACGTAAATTGTGTGCTGACTTGTGTGCGATGTCATTAGCCGCCCTGTCGCGGCCACGGTGTGGTCGATCCGGCTGATGGGCCATTTTATTTTTCGGCTGAATGGGCTCTAAAGCCTCGTCGTCGAATTCAGGCAGCAGCTTGTGCTTTGGATAGCTCTTTGTGTGGCGACTACCGCCGTATTTTTCTTCAGTGTCAAGCACTTTGTTCCATCTGCTATTGAGCGTATTCTGCACGGCCTTAAGACTTTGCTTCTGCTTCTTCAGGCTCCTCGCGGTGGCGATAAGCCTTCTATGGTGGTTCTGTTGTTCCAATTGCCTTTCCGGGATGATGTGTGCATCGTCGTCCGGACTGTTCTCCTCTTCGGAGACATGTTGATGAGCATTACCCTCAGCGTCGCCGTGATCGGACAGCAGCTCTGTACTATGTTCACCGTCCGCTGGCTCATCCTGCTCCATCGCTGGGTCCATGTGGTCGTCGTTTCCTTTGGAGTCGACCGGGGTATTATTCTTTCTTGCATTGTTATCGCTGTTTTTGCTAAGGCGGGATTTCGAGCGGCGCCTACATCGTCGCTTTGGTTGCTTCTCGAGGGGACTATCCTTCGCTGCATCCTCCCGTTCCTCATCGTTGTTTTCTTTGGGTGTATCCACCATGTATATATCGTGTGATGAAGTGGCTGTCCAGCGCCCTATGGGCGGTGGTTCCTGTTTCTCTTCTACATTATCGTCCGTACAATCGATGTCTTCGGAGTCGAAATCAAGCATGTCGGTTAAGTCGTCGACAGTGGCTATTAAGTGGGTGGTGGGTGGGGAATGAATTCCTTTGTCGTCCGCTTCCCACTCGAGCCAGACATAGTTTGGCCGAGGGTCTCCTAACAAGGAGAGAGACCTTAATGAATCTAGCACATCGCCCAAGGGCGAGTGCTGAAAAATATCTGTGGAGGTAAACTCCATGATCGGTGCCCAATCAGATTGGATAGGCACGGATGCAGGCGGTTTGGAACCTGTGGCCGGGGACGAATCCAAGGGTCCGGTGACATAGGTCTCATAGGAGGTGATGTCAGTATTCGGCTCTATCGTTGCTGAGTGTGCGGCCTCCATGGCGGGGTCCATCCACCCGTCCTCGGACGACATGATCTGCTCCGGATTGAGGGCCGGAGTGGCCACAAGTGTGATCTCCCGAACACCGTCCGATGACAGAGCTAAGTCATGCTCATCGTGACTGTGCGGTGCACCTGACATGGGCTCGAATCCGTTGAAGATCAAGTCTCCGCGTATGTCGGCAGTATAGTTCAAGCTTCCAAACCTGACCTGATGGCCAGGGGCGTAGCTCTCGATCTGCTCCAGATGGCCAAGCGAGTTGGCCCGCAGTATGAAGCCACCGATTATGAAGACCCGTTCGGGGAGAAAAACCTCACCCTGGATCGCATCATTGCCGATGATCGAAGGAGCCATCAAGCCTTTACACGACGACACAGTGCAATGAAAGCACCAATGTCGGTGTCAAAACCGGCGGATCTCGGGTAGGGGGTCCCGAACTGTGCGTCTAAGGCTGATGGTAACAGGAGGCAGGGGACATAATGTTTACCCAGGTTCGGGCCCTCTCGATGGAGGTAATACCCTACTTCCTGCTTGATTGATCTTGATGATATGAGTATTACAAGAGTTGATCTACCACGAGATCATAGAGGCTAAACCCTAGAAGCTAGCCTATGATTATGATTGTCCTTCTACGGACTAAACCCTCCAGTTTATATAGACACCGGAGGGGGCTAGGGTTACACGAAGTCGGTTACAGAGAAGGAGATCTACATATCCGAATCGCCAAGATTGCCTTCCACGCAAAGGAGAGTCCCACCCGGACACGGACGAAGCCTTCAATCTTGTATCTTCATGGTCCAATAGTCCGGCTATCCGAGGACCCCCTAATCCAGGACTCCCTCACCCGTGGAGGCATCTTGCTTGCCTGGAAAAGTAGGGAGGTCACATATCGGACCCTGAGTTCACATCAAACACATTGACGGCCAAGGTGTCCACCCCCTCTGGCGCGCGGACGCCGTGGTGGATTACCATGGTTTATGGGCCGCAACTAGACACCAACAAGATCGCCTTCTTACAGGAGCTACGCAACGTCCGGCCAGCTTGTGATGGCCCCTGGATGCTTTGCGACGACTTTAAACTCATTTACCGCGACGAAGACAAGAGCAACGGCAACCTGAATTGCCACATGATGGGTCGTTTCTGGCGTACAATCAACGACCTCATGCTCAAAGAGGTCTACCTCAATGGCCGTCGTTACACGTGGTCCAACGGGCAGTCACCCCAACCCTGGTGCACCTCGACCGCGTCCTCTGCACCCCCGACTGGGAGGAACTGCATGGGGAGTGCCACCTCCGATGCCTCACCTCCGTTGTTTCCGATCACAACCCCTTGCTGCTTGATGATACTTCCTTTTTGCATCATGCATTTATATCGATATTTATTGCATTATGGCCTGTTATTACACATTATGTCACAATACTTATGCCTATTCTCTCTTATTTTACAAGGTTTACATGAAGAGGGGGAACGCCGACAGCTGGAATTCTGGGCTGGAAAAGGAGCAAATATTAGAGGCCTATTCTGCACATCTCCAAAAGTCCTGAAACTCCACGGGAATTATTTTCAGAATATATACAAAATATTGGGCGAAAGAAGTACCAGAGGGGGGCCACCCACCGTCCATGAGGGTGGGGGCGCGCCCCCTGCCTCGTGGGCCCCCAGGTGGCCCTCTGATGCCCATCTTTGGCTATATGGAGTCTTTCATCAAGGAAAAAAAATCATAAGCAAGCTCACGGGACGAAACTCTGCCGCCATGAGGCGGAACCAATCTAGGGCTTCGGCGGAGCTGTTCTACCGGGGAAACTTCCCTGTAGGAGGGGGAAATCATCACCATCGTCATCACCAACGATCCTCTCACTGGGAGGGGGTCAATATCCATCAACATATTCACCAGCACCATCTCATCTCAAACCCTAGTTCATCTCTTGTATCCAATCTTTGTATCCAAACCTCAGATTGGTACCTGTGGCTAGCGAGTAGTGCTGATTACTCCTTGTAGTTGATGCTAGTTGGTTTACTTGGTGGAAGATCATATGTTCAGATCCATTATGCATATTAATACCCCTCTGATTATGAACATGAATATGTTTTGTGAGTAGTTATGTTTGTTCCTGAGGACATGGGAGAAGTCTTGCTATAAGTAGTCATGTGAATTTGGTATTCGTTCGATATTTTGATGAGATGTATGTTGCCTTTCCTCTAGTGTTGTCATGTGAATGTCTGACTACATGACACTTCACCATTGTTTGGGCCTAGAGGGAGGCATTGTGAAGTAATAAGTAGATGATGGGTTGCTAGAGTGACATAAGCTTAAACCTTAGTTTATGCGTTGCTTCGTAAGGGGCTGATTTGGATCCATATGTTTCATGCTATGGTTAGGTTTACCTTAATACTTCTGTTGTAGTTAAGGATGCTTGAAATAGGGGTTAATCATAAGTGGGATGCTTGTCCAAGTAAGGGCAGTACCCAAGCACCGGTCTGCCCACATATCAAATTATCAAAGTACCGAACGCGAATCATATGAACGTGATGAAAACTAGCTTGATGATAATTCCCATGTGTCCTCTGGAGCGCTTTCCTTCATATAAGAGTTTGTCCAGGCTTGTCCTTTGCTACAAAAAGGATTGGGCCATCTTGCTGCACCTTATTTACTTTTACCACTTGTTACCCGTTACAAATTACCTTATCACAAAACTATCTGTTACCGATAATTTTAGTGCTTGCAGAGAATACCTTACTGAAAATAGCTTATCATTTCCTTCTGCTCCTCATTGGGTTCGACACTCTTACTTATCTAAAAGGCTACGATAGATCCCCTACACTTGTGGGTCATCACTTGACTACAAACCGGTGCTTCCAGGTCATCGACGATTCCACTTCGACGAATTCTGGACGCGATTGGATGGATTCCACGTCATTGTGGCGGGCGCCTGACACTCCTTCCATGATGACGACCCCTTCCGGCGGCTCATGTGGCACATGCAAAACACCGCGTGCAAGCTTACTAGCTGGAGCACGCGAACTGTTGGCAATGTTCCCCTCAAGCTTGCAATCTCCAGCGAGCTCCTTCTCAGGCTGGACACGACATAGGAGAGCCGCCCCCTGTTCCCGCACGAAGACTGGCTCCGGCGGCATATCAAGGCCTCCTACCTCGGCCTTGCTTCTCTCAAGCGCACCATCACCTGATAGCGCGCCCGCATTGCGACTCTCAAGTACAGCGACGCTAGCACATCATTCTTCCACCGACAATGCATGTATCGTCGGCAGAAGAATCAGATACACAGCCTCACAGTGGACGGCGCCCCGATCTCCGCCTCCTGTGACATGGCGGCCGCGGCCTACACGCACTTCAACGCCCTGCTTGGCCGCGAGACGCCCCGTGATTGTAGCCTCGACCTCATCGAGCTGATCACGCCCACAAACCTCGACGACCTCGACGCCCCCTTTGATGCCGACGAATTTGGAATGCGGTGAAGCGCCTCCCTGCTCGAAAGGCTCCCGGCCCGGACGGCTACACCACCGAGTTCTTGCGTGCATGCTGGCCCATTGTCCGGCAAGACTTCGTCGATGTTTTGCAGCGGCTGTATGAGATGCACGACCGAGGCTTTTGCTCCCTCAATCAGGCTCTCTTCACCCTGCTCCCGAAGCTCGTGGACGCACGCGACCTTGGCAACTTTAGGCCCATAAGCCTAATTCACCTCATCCCCAAAATCTTCGCCATGGTTCTTTCGCTCCGCCTCGCGCCGAAGCTCTGCAGCCTCGGCAGCACTTTCCGGAACGCGTTCATCCCCAGGCGTAGCTTGCGCGACAACTTCATCCTCGTGCGCAAGTCCGCGCGCCTCCTACACCAGCTCGGGGCCCCTCGCGCCCTCCTGAAGCTGGACCAGGCTCCTGCCTTCGACACCATCAGCTGGCCGTTCTTGTTCGAGGTCCTCCAGCAGTACGGCTTCGGTTCCTGCTTCCATGGAATGGCTCGCCATCTTGCTCTCCTCGGCAGCATGAAGGTGCTCATCAATGGAGACCCCGGCCCCACCATCTGGCACCGGTGTGGCCTCCGCCAGGGCGACCCCATGTCTCCATAGCTATTCGTGTTGGAAATATGCCCTAGAGGCAATAATAAAATGGTTATTATTATATTTCCTTGTTCATGATAATTGTCTATTGTTCATGCTATAATTGTATTATCCGGAAACAGTAATACGTGTGTGAATACATAGACCACAACGTGTCCCTAGTGAGACTCTAGTTGACTAGCTCGTTGATCAATAGATGGTTACAGTTTCCTGGCCATGGACATTGGATGTCATTGATAACGGGATCACATCATTAGGAGAACGATGTGATGGACAAGACCCAATCCTAAGCCTAGCACAAGATCGTGTAGTTTGTCTGCTAAAGCTTTTCTAATGTCAAGTATCTTTTCCTTAGACCATGAGATTGTGAAATTCCCAGATACCGTAGGAGTACTTTGGGTGTGCCAAACATCACAACATAACTGGGTGGCTATAAAGGTACACTACGGGTATCCCCGAAAGTATCTGTTGGGTTGGCACGAATCAAGACTGGGATTTGTCACTCCGTATGACAGAGAGGTATCTCTGGGCCCACTCAGTAAGACATCATCGTAATGAGCTCAATGTGACTAAGGGGTTGGTCACGGGATGATGTGTTATGGAACGAGTAAAGAGACTTGCCGTAACAAGATTGAACAAGGTATCGGTATACCGACGATCGAATCTCGGGCAAGTGCTATATCGATAGACAAAGGGAATCATATACGGGATTGATTGAATCCTTGACATCGTGGTTCATCCGATGAGATCATCGTGGAACATGTGGGAGCCAAGATGGGTATCTAGATCCCGCTATTGGTTATTGGCCGAAGAGATGTCTCGGTCATGTCTGCATAGTTCCCGAACCCGTAGGGTCTACACACTTAAGGTTCGATGATGCTAGGGTTATAGGGAATAGATGTACGTGGTTACCGAATGTTGTTCGGAGTCCCGGGTGAGATTCCAGATGTCACGAGGAGTTCCGGAATGGTCCAAAGGTGAAGATTTATATATGGGAAGTCCAGTTTCAGTCACCGGAAAGGTTTCGGGGTTTATCGGTATTGTACCGGGACCACCGAAGGGGTTCCGGGGGTCCACCGGGAGGGTCCACCTGCCCCGAAGGACCTAATGGGATGTAGTTGGGTGGGAACCAACCCCTTAGTGGGCTGGTGCCCCCCAAGGGCCCAAGGCGCATAGGGTTGGAAACCCTAGGGGGCCGCTGCCCCCCCCCACGGGGGGGGGGGGGGGGCGCCCCCTAGCTGGAAACCCTAGGAGGCCGCTGCCCCCCGGGGGCGGGCGCCCGCCCCTAGTTGGAAACCCTAAGGGGCCCGCCGCCCCCCTCTAGATGGATCTAGGGGGCCGGTGCCCCCTCCCCTTCCCCTATATATAGTGGGGGTTTTGGGGCTGCCAACGACACGAGTCTCCCTTTCTCTTGGCGCAGCCCTACCCCTCTCCCTCCTCATCTCTCGCAGTGCTTGGCGAAGCCCTGCTGGAGTGCCACGCTCCTCCTCCACCACCACCACGCCGTTGTGCTTCTGCTGGACAGAGTCTTGCCCAACCTCTCCCTCTGTCCTTGCTGGATCATGGGGCGGGAGACGTCACCGGGCTGCACGTGTGTTGAACGCGGAGGCACCATTGTTCGGTGCTTAGATCGGTTTCAGCCGCGATCTGAATCGCTTCATGTACGACTCCACCGACCGTATTCTTGTAACGCTTCCGCATCACGATCTTCAAAGGTAGGAAGATGCACTCCCCTCTCGTTGCTAGTAAGCTCCATAGATTGATCTTGGTGATGCGTAGAATTTTTTTAATTTTTGCAACGATCCCCAACAGTGGCATCATGAGCTAGGTCTATGCGTAGTTTCTATGCACAAGTAGAACACAAGTTGTTGTGGGTGTCGATTTTGTCAATTTACTTGCCGTTACTAGTCTTATCTTGATTCGGCGGCATCGTGGGATGAAGCGGCCCGGACCGACCTTACACGTACGCTTACATGAGACAGGTTCCACCGACTGACATGCACTAGTTGCATAAGGTGGCTAATGGGTGTCTGTCTCTCCCACTTTAGTCAGATCGGATTCGATGAAAAGGGTCCTTATGAAGGGTAAATGGAAATTTGCATACCACGTTGTGGTTTTGGCGTAGGTAAGAAATGTTCTTGCTAAGAAACCTATAGCAGCCACGTAAAAATTTGCAACAACAATTAGAGGACGTCTAACTTGTTTTTGCTGCATATGCCGTGTGATGTGATATGGCCAAAAGGATGTGATGAATGATATATGTGATGTATGAGATTGATCATGTTCTTGTAATAGGAATCATGACTTGCATGTCGATGAGTATGACAACCGGCAGGAGCCATAGGAGTTGTCTTAATTTATTTATGACCTATGTGTCAACATAAACGTCATGTAATTACTTTACTTTATTGCTAAACCGTTAGCCATAGTAGTAGAAGTAATAGTTGACGAGACAACTTCATGAAGACACGATGATGGAGATCATGATGATGGCGATCATGGTGTCATGCCGGTGACGATGATGATCATGGCGCCCCGAAAATGGAGATCAATAGGAGCAAAATGATATTGGCCATATCATGTCACTATTTGATTACATGTGATGTTTATCATGTTTTTACATCTTATTTTCTTAGAATGACGGTAGAATAAATAAGATGATCCCTCATTAAAATATCAAGAATTGTGTTCCCCCTAACTGTGCACCGTTGCTAAGGTCCGTTGTTCCGAAGCACCACGTGATGATCGGGTGTGATAGGTTCTAACATTCGCATACAACGGGTGTAAGCCAGATTTACACACGCAATACACTTAGGTTGACTTGACAAGCCTAGCATGTACATACATGTCCTCGGAACACGGAAGACCGAAAGGTCGAACATGAGTCGTATAGAAGATACGATCAACATGAAGATGTTTACCGATGATGACTAGTCCGTCTCACGTGATGATCGGACACGGCCTAGTTGACTCGGATCATGTATCACTTAGATGACTAGAGGGATGTCTATCTGAGTGGGAGTTCGTTAAATAATTTGATTAGATGAACTTAATTATCATGAACATAGTCTAAAACTTTGGAATATGTCTTGTAGATCAAATGGCCCATGCTAATGTTACCCTCAACTTCAACGCGTTCCTAGAGAAAACCAAGCTGAAAGACAATGGTAGCAACTACACGGACTGGGTCCGTAACCTGAGGATTATCCTCATAGCTGCCAACAAAGCATATGTCCTTGATGCACCGCTAGGTGAAGCACCTGTTTTCCCAGCAACTCAAGACGTTATGAACGCCTGGCAATCACATAGTGATGATTACTCCCTGGTTCAGTGCGGCATGCTTTACAGCTTAGAACCGGGGCTCCAAATGCGTTTTGAGCAGCACAGAGCATATGAGATGTTCCAAGACCTGAAAATGGTTCCAAACTCATGCCCAGGTCGAGAGATATGAAGTCTCCGACAAGTTCTATAGTTGTAAGATGGAGGAGAATAGTTCTGTCAGTGAGCACATACTCAAAATGTCTGGCTTGCACAACCGCTTATCTCAGCTAGGAGTTAATCTCCTGGATGATGCGGTCGTTGATAGAATCCTTCAGTCGCTCCCACCTAGCTACAAGAGCTTTTTGATGAACTTCAATCTGCAGGGGAGGGAAAAGACCATTCCTGAGGTATATTCAATGATGAAATTAGCGGAGGTGGAGATCAAAAAGGAACATCAAGTGTTGATGGTGAATAAAACCACTAAGTTCAAGAAAGGCAAGGGTAAGAAGAACTTCAAGAAGGACGGCAAGGGAGTTGCTGCGCCCGGTAAGCCAGTTGCCGGGAAGAAGCCAAAGCATGGACCCAAGCCTAAGACTGAGTGCTTTTATTGCAAGGGAAACGTGTCGCTGGAAGTGAAACTGTCCCAAGTACTTAGCGGATAAGAAGGCTGGCAATACCAAAGCTATATGTGATATACATGTTATTGATGTGTACCTAACCAGCGCTCATAGTAGCTCCTAGGTATTTGATACCGGTGCAGTTGCTCATATTTGTAACTCAAAATAGGAGCTACAGAATAAGCGGAGACTGGCGAAGAACGAGGTGACGATGCGCGTCGGGAATGGTTCCAAGGTCGATATGATCGCCGTCGGCATGCTACCTCTACATTTACCTACGGGATTAGTTTTAAACCTCAATAATTGTTATTTAGTACTAGCTTTGAGCATGAACATTGTATCTGGATCTCGTTTAATGCGAGATGGCTACTCATTTAAATATGGGAATAATGGTTGTTCTATTTATATGAGAGACATGTTTTATGGTCATGCCCCGCTGGTCAATGGTTTATTCTTATTTAATCTCGAACGTGATGTTACACATATTCATAGCACTACAAAAAAATACACTTCCGTGATGATACGTGTTTGTCACAGTTGGTCGCGTTTTTTGTCATGCATGTACATCCATGACGATTTTATGACAGAATCAAGATAGTCATACCTTTGCTGTCGTAGAAGTGTTCCATGACATTACCAAAATTATCATCACAGAAGTGTCCACTTCCATGACGATAAATCGTGCGTCATAGAAGCGCTTTCGTCAAGGGTGACCGACACGTGGCATCCATCGTAACGGAACGCTGTTAAGCTACCGGGTCAGATTTTGGATCTGATAACCCGTTAACAGCCCTGACCAATGGGAAATTTCCACGTGTAAAATTCTGATTGGCCGAAGGGAACACCTGTCAGCTCGTCAGTGGTCCATATGTCACCCGCCCATTGGAGGAGACATGCCTATGATACGTCGACACATGGCTGGGCCCAACAGAGGCCCATATAGGTTAAAAAGGCTGGCCCAGTCAAAGGCCCGTAGAACTTAATCAGGTACTAGTGGGCCAGCCCAATAATGACATGCTTAATAAAGGCCCATTTACGGCCCAAAGCCACATCTGGCCCGGTAATTGTTTGCCCAATATTTGGGCCCATTTACGGCCCGAAGCCAGATCTGGCCCGTTAATTGTTCGCCCAATATTTGGGCCCATTTGCGGCCCAAAGCCAGATCTGGCCCGTTAATTGTTCGCCGAATATTTGGGCCCAACGACAACCCAGTGACTTTCGGCCTGTTAGAGGCCTGATGTAGACATGGGCCCATTTCAGCCCGGTGTGACTTTCGGCCTGGGAATGGCCCGTGCTGCCCATGGGCCATATATGGTCCGATGGGACATTGGGCCCACTAACGGCCCGTGCTAAAGGTGGCAACAGTTAAGCCAAACGTGACTTTGGGCCTGTTAAAGGCCTGTCGCGTAATTCGGCCCGTTGATGCCTGTGCTAAGCTTTCGGCCTCTTAAAGGCCCATGATATCAGTGGGCCAACTAAGGCCCGTGATATGTTTCGGCCTGGTAACGGCCCGTGAGCTAACTTGGCCCAAAACGACCCGGTCTACATTTCGGCCTGCTGAAGGCCCGTCGACGACTAGTGAAAATTGAGGCCCAACATGCATTTTGGCCTGCTAAAGGCCCGTGGTTTCATATCGGTTGTAACATGCCAGTACAATATTCAGCCTGTTAATGGCCCAACGCTACCTGGGCCAAACTAAGCGCTGGGTCGATAAAAGGCCCAACTAAAATATAGGCCGGTGTAAGTTTGGGCCTGGCGCATTGTGTGAAGGCCCCAATCATTCGGGCCCAAGAAAGACGTAGGCCGGCCCAATTGTGGCCCGCTAAAAACCTGGCCCGTTAGAGTCGAATGTTTCGGTCCGGTCGACTACATCTGATTTTTTTCCAGATAGCGAATGATGGCAGTAACTAGTAGGAATTAAGAACAAACCTACTCTATACAATAAAGAAATTACGGCATAGTAACTAAGAATAAACCTACACTATACAACAAAGGATTTAAGGTACATTACATCCACTGGGCATCGAAGTTCGCCACTAGTGATCATAAAGCGCAACGAAGAAGCAGATTACAAAAACTGGGCACCATTGCAGCGTAACAAAATAATACTGAACCGAGACCACTTCCAAGACAGTTCAAGAAAGGTTAGCCTTGCGGGGGAACTGCTGTGCAAGCTGCTGAACAAGGCTGTGAGACCGGCCTAGCATGTCGGTCATAGCTTCCAGGTGTAGCTGTTTAGCGATGAGGTTCTCATTGGTGTTCTCCGCAATCTTTCTTAGAGATAGGACTTCAAGTCGAAGTTGAGTTGCAGAATGCCTTTCTGCTAGAACTTGGGACTGAAGAAGTCGAACTACACTACAAGGAAACCCCCTATAAAGCAACACATATTCTACAACGTTTTGACTGTATGTTGCAAAATTCATAATAGATACGCATAATAAGCATTGTAGCATATGCGTTGTAGATTTGTGCTCCATAACTCCAAGTAAAGAGCCCAACGTACTAACCCAGCCTCTTGCCTAGCCCGGCCCAAGTTGGTTTTCACGATTAATCTAGGTCATTACCTTTCCCAGCCTCCCTATTCCTCCTCTCGATCCTATAGGCTCCCAGGCCGGCCGTCGCCCCTCGACCTACCTCCATCCCAGAGCGCCGCCCCTCACCACTCCCCTGCGATCCTCCGTCGAGGAAGGCCGCCCCTCACCACTCCTCTTGCGATACTCCATCCGGGTGCGCCGTCCCTAGTCAACGCTCCCCTGCAACCCTGCTTCCCGGTGCGCCGCCCCTCTTCACCGCTTCCCTACGACCAACTACGTCTACTACCTTTGCACGAGGGCCTGCAACTACGGGTAGAGTTACTGCTGCAACCACCCTCGCGATCGCGCTGCCATGGTGAGCCGGACCGCTTCTCTTCTCCCAATTTTATTCTCCCCATCTTGCTCTGTTTGACTTCAGTATTGTTGGGGATTGCTAGTTACGACTTGCCAGTCCCTGATAATGATGGACAAGTTGAATTATAGATGGTTTGTGCGGAGGGGAGCTTCTAGCTAGAGCCTCTTGTTGTGATTCAATTGATTTCAGTTATGGCTTATAGGACCCTGTCATGAGCCCATGGAAGTAAAATTTGATTGTGCAATCATTGGTTGCTTGATTATGTGGTTGACTGATTGTATAATAAGGCTGCTTGTGTTAGTCCCGTGGTTGATGATGACAATTCAAAGTTCCACTTTTTGCTTATGGTGCCACTTGCTTATGTTGTAGGCCTGATCAGTCACTCCGTCATATGGTCATATTTCTTTTCGAGACTTTAGAGCAAGTTACAAATCAAATTTCTCTACTAAGTAATAATTATCTCCACTCGGTGCAGAGAAAGGCAATCGCACTCAAGCACTGAATATGTTGCAATGGACATGACCCCAAAACTTTCCCCCTCTTTTATTTGAGGCACAGTTCAGTAACTTTTTTATATATTTCATTTGCTTAAAAGACCATTTAGATCTCTATGCTCTCTGCTACTACAAACTGAGGAGCAGGTTGACAGCTTTACGCAGCTTGGTCGACTAGGCTGCCACGACGCTGTGGGAGAAGGATATCAGTGTAGAGCAAGGCAAAGCTGAGTACTTGTTGGATCTGAGGGCTTCTGATCCACAGTTCTCCGCATTATCATCCATCAACATCTGATGAAATTAGCACTCAGCTACATAAGGCTTTCTCCCCACTACAGTTAGAGTTCAAGATCGAAAGGAAGGTAATCTGGTGATCAATCAGTGTTGCTTGTCACAAAACTCTGAAAATTATTATTGAGTACATCTACCATGACTATGCTTGCCATTTAAAAAGATGTTTATGTGAGCTGAATGTCATATCAATTTTTTTATGCAAGCGGATCTTGCGATTTACTTATGATTTATGAACAGAAATTTGTTTACTGCGTAACCCCTAAATACAGTAGAAGGGAAACAAATCTTATAAAACTACGCTGAGACAGTTAGTACTTATTTACTCAAGTGACATGTTAGATAAAATTCCACACCTATTACAACCTATCCGACTTCTGTATTTTTTAAAGATAACTGAACTAGATTGTGTTCCAGGAATACAAAACCATAGGTGTTTTCCATTTATCCACTTGGCTTTTGGAATTTGATTGATGTCCCCTTCTTCTATTATTAACAACGTATACATATATGGTTCTGTCTACTAGTTTACCAAATTCTAGACACTTCTTTTGTGGTTCGTGCTTCCTCTTTATACTATGCTTGCCTACATCCATAGTGTCACTCCTTTACTCTCTTGATGTGTTTTTTATTTAAAACGAAGAATACACACCATGGGGAAAAGAGAAGTAAATTTGTAGCCTATGGCCACTTTATAAATACTAACATGTTTCTGATTCATCATGAGGTCATGTACTGATGGATTGCAAAAAGAAAAAGAAAAATAATGTCAATTTTTTCAATATCACTTTAATAGACACCGTTCATCTATAGTGTCCTTCATTTATTAGACCATATTCAATATTATTTTTTGGATGCCTACAACTTCCAATTAAATATATCACCATATCTCTATCTGATTTGTATTTGTAGTCTACAAACAAGACATCCTAATTATTTGTTCGAACATACTACAGTCTTGTTTTCTCTGCTGTGTCTTCTCCTTTTCTTAATAGTGTCACTGCCTTTGATTTATCTGCTCAGATGTGCTAGTTAGAGTTTGATCTGGATATATACTAGCTATTTTATTAGGAGTTGGTGGTAAATATGAACTAATGCTTGATCTGCCCTGCTGTCCTCGCTGCAGTGCATGCAAAATCATTGGGTCGGTACTGGGAGTACCTCATTTATGATGGATCTTATGCTTCAAAGCTTCTTTTTATTGTCTAATATGTTTTATTTGTACTAATTTGGTAAATTTAATTTATCTTTTGGCTTAATATGTCCCAAGTATTGATATAGTAATATTTTGCTACTTGATTAATGGTCAAACACACTGCTTCTCTATCTTCCAGTAGGTGCCTCAGAATTTTGCAGTTTATCATACCATACTGCTACTCGAATAAAAATGTCTATCTTTGTGTTCTACATTAAAGGTATCATATGAAGTTTAATTATTTTAAGCGTTCATCACCAAAACTACTTTG
The DNA here is from genome assembly GCF_018294505.1 of Triticum aestivum. Taxonomy (NCBI): domain Eukaryota; kingdom Viridiplantae; phylum Streptophyta; class Magnoliopsida; order Poales; family Poaceae; genus Triticum; species Triticum aestivum. The sequence goes on from NC_057797.1 coordinate 728,863,554, forward strand.
TTTGTAGTGAAAGGCTTCATAGAATTTCATAGATGTTGCACATCATGAGATTAACATGTAGAAGAATGTATTCATAACCATAAAGTAGAGGAAAAGATGCAAACATGACATGTCTTTCCTCTCAACATTTTGTGTTATATGTCATGTTTCTATTAATTATTTTGCTTGACATGATTCTGCCCATGGTAACTTTTATTTTCTCTAACAGGCAGGAAAAAAAGTATTTTTAACGAGCCTAAAAAATCATAACAGAAATGTAGCTCTTGCTACAGTTGTAAGTTGTGATCCTAAATTTGAACTTGATGGTGCTGCAATTACTAATGAATTCTAGGTAGTGCATGTCGAGATGGCACTTGTGAAAACTGAAGATTAGGTACAGAGTCGCAAAAACTGCAACTCTTGGTAATGCAGATTTGGTTGTGCATGTCAACCTTTGTAAGTGACTAATATCCTGCCTATATCAGTACTTGCATCATGTCAATGCATTGTGTGTTAACTGTTCATTTTTTTGTAGATACAAAAGATAAATGGACGATTCTATGGGTGTGTGTGGCAAGTATACTACAATGATGATGATGTTCCTGTTCATGATGATGAAGACGGATGGTTTCAGTTTTAGTTAAGCTGTAGGGATCATGTTCCTGTTGGATGATGTTCGTCGATTCTGTTTTAGTTAAATTCTAGGGATGTTGATGGATGCTTTCAATTTAAGTCAAGAAAACATTTAGATTGTATATCCATTTGGATGATTTTCCTTGTGTAATATCCCCTATTATAATCCAACAATTTTATCTAATATATGATTCTTCCTCTCGCGAGTAATTCTCTTGTTTTTCTTTACTGGAGATTCATAGTTATCACCATTATGTGAAGCACTAATTTAATTCCTGGCAATATGTTTTAAAAAATAATATTATTAACATTATAAATGAACCAACACTTGAAGCGTTGCAAATCCTCCGTTGCCAAGCCATGGGATTTTGTTCCATATACAACAATGTTGGATTTCGTAGTAATTTCAAAAAATTTCCTACGCACACGCAAGATCATGGTGATGCATAGCAACGAGAGGGGGAGAGTGTGATCTACGTACCCTTGTATATCGACAATGGAAGCGTTAACTTGGTTGATGTAGTCGTACGTCTCCACGGCTCGACCGATCAAGCACCGAAACTACGGCACCTCCGAGTTCTAGCACACGTTCAGCTCGATGACGATCCCCGGACTCCGATCCAGCAAAGTGTCGGGGAAGAGTTCCGTCAGCACGACGGCGTGGTGACGATCTTGATGTACTACCGTCGCAGGGCTTCGCCTAAGCACTGCTACAATATTATCGAGGACTATGGTGGAAGGGGGCACCGCACACGGCTAAGAATATGATCACGTGGATCAACTTGTGTTTCTAGGGGTGCCCCGTGCCTCCGTATATAAAGGCTCAAAGGGGGGGGGGCTGGCCGGCCAAGAGGTGGCGCGCCAGGAGGAGTCCTATTCCTTCCGGGAGTAGGACTCCCCCCTTCCCTAGTTGGAATAGGATTCACGGAGGGGGGAAAAGAGGAGAGAGAGAGAGAGAGGAGGAAGGGGGGCCGGCCCCCTCTCCTTGTCCTATTCGGACCAAGGGGGGGAGGGGCGTGCGGACCATCTCTGGCCACCTCTCCTCTCTTCCACTAAGGCCCACTAAGGCCCATATACTTCCCGGGGGGTTCCGGTAATCTCCCGGCACTCCGGTAAAATCCCGATTTCAGCCGGAACACTTCCGATATCCAAACATAGGCTTCCAATATATCAATCTTTATGTCTCGACCATTTCGAGACTCCTTGTCATGTCCGTGATCACATCCAGGACTCCGAACAACCTTCGGTACATCAAAATGCATAAACTCATAATATAACTGTCATCGTAACCTTAAGCGTGCGGACCCTACGGGTTCGAGAACAATGTAGACATGACCGAGACACGTCTCCGGTCAATAACCAATAGCGGAACCTGGATGCTCATATTGGCTCCTACATATTCTACAAAGATCTTTTATCGGTCAGACCGCATAACAACATACGTTGTTCCCTTTGTCATCGGTATGTTACTTGCCCGAGATTCGATCGTCGGTATCCCATACCTAGTTCAATCTCGTTACCGGCAAGTCTCTTTACTCGTTCCGTAATACATCATCCCGCAACTAACTCATTAGTTGCAATGATTGCAAGGCTTAAGTGATGTGCATTACAGAGAGGGCCCAGAGATACCTCTCCGACAATCGGAGTGACAAATCCTAATCTCGAAATACGCCAACCCAACATGTACCTTTGGAGACACCTGTAGAGCTCCTTTATAATCACCCAGTTACGTTGTGACGTTTGGTAGCACACAAAGTGTTCCTCCGGCAAATGGGAGTTGCATAATCTCATAGTCATAGGAACATGTATAAGTCATGAAGAAAGCAATAGCAACATACTAAACGATCGGGTGCTAAGCTAATGGAATGGGTCATGTCAATCAGATCATTCAACTAATGATGTGATCCCGTTAATCAAATGACAACTCTTTGTCCATGGTTAGGAAACATAACCATCTTTGATTAACGAGCTAGTCAAGTAGAGGCATACTAGTGACACTCTGTTTGTCTATGTATTCACACATGTATTATGTTTCCGGTTAATACAATTCTAGCATGAATAATAAACTTTTATCATGATATAAGGAAATAAATAATAACTTTATTATTGCCTCTAGGGCATATTTCCTTCAAATAATCACCAACACATAGAAGTGTTGCACGAGTCTGTTTTATGTGTTGTATTTTTTCAACGGTCCCTTTTACCAACGATATTATAAGCGTTGCATTATGCACTAGCCACATCGGATAAGGCAACACATCCTAAACCGTTGGTAAAGACACTAACAACGGATATATGGACTTCTAGATACGGAAAAATGCATTGCTATAGGGGGGTTCATGTTGTAGTGCTAATTCAGACAACGAATTCTGTGAGCTTGTCTGACTGTTAGTCTCAAGTAACTTGAACACTGCATCAAGACAAGACCTTGGGGTTGTCTCACTATCTTCAAGATGTTTTGGCTTCTTTGCTGCAATATATGTTGGGTTTGTCTCACAGCCTTCAGCAGACTTGTGCATGCCATCAGGCATATCACCCTGAAACAAAGCAGAGAGATGACAGGTTTTGCACGTGTATAAACAAAGATGATAACTGTTCTGTTAATTCTACCCAATTTCAAATTAGAAAATAAAGAGTAAGTTCAAAATATCAATAGCATAATTTGGCATTGTTCATAATGCAGGGAGCTTCACCACACTACTGGATTACCATGTCAACATAACAAGCATAGATGAAGGGCAAAGAAGATCATTGTATCTATTTTGGATAATGTGCATGGCATGTTGTTCATATCATCAGCCACATCAGTAAGATAAAACAGGAGATGACAAGGTGCAAACGTGGGCTGCTTCACCACACACTGGATTATAGATCCACAAAAATAAGCATACATATATGGAGTATTAAGTAATGTGCATGATATGAATAAGGAATTTGGTTTTACAAGTAAAACTTAGAACTTATGGTTCTTACGAACATGCATTTTGGTAGAAACAGCAAACTAAACAGCAGTAAACGATAGGGAGTATGAGCAAATTAAACAGCAGTTGAGGATAAAGGCTTTAGAAGGAGTGACTTACATTAACAGTTAACACCTGCTTTATAATGCCCTTCTCCATGTCAAGGGAAGGATAACTCAAGAATTTCAGCACAAAATCTTCTTCATAAGCATTGCCCGTACTCTACATTTTGTAGAGAGTAATTATAGATATGATAATACTGGAAGGGATAGAGGATAATGAAGATAAGATGCAGATTGATGCTACATAATCAACTACCAATCCCTGGAAGTACAAGCGTTACAGGACAAAATGTACCGACAAGAGCAGTGGGCTACACTTCTGCACTGGCATTGTCTGTTTATTCTACTTATTGGTAAGGTTAAATATAGATATGATATTTTTTAGTAAATGGTGGGCGAGGGAGATAAGATGCAGAATGCTACAAAATGAACCAATCCATCTTCCCATAATACAAGAGTGTTTTGAACACTGGTGTACTGTACAAAATGTTCTTATATTATGGGATGGAGGGAGTAGCTGTTAATGTAAGTACAGTGATAGACCACGTTCAGTCCTTACAAGAGGACTGCCGAGCTAAACCTCTTCAAAAGCATTGGGTTGATTCTAAATTTATGTAAGAGTCCATACGGATCTTATAATGTCTACCAAATGGACGATTACGAGGCTAACATGTCCAGTGATGCTACATAATCAAACACTATGAAAGTAAGTATGGTCATACAGGGCAAGAGGTACTCACAAGAGCAATGCAGTGTGCAGTATAGTTGCGAGATTCTGTGGTCCCTTGAGAACGAATGTTCTTCTACTAACAGTTTTCGTACAAGTGAGACATTAAGGCAAATGCAGAAATGTAGTTCAAATTGTGATGTGATATCATAGACAGTACCTTACGCTGCAGCCGAGATCAATGTGTAACAAGATTATTCCAGTCACCGTCGGATAAATGTAGCACCGGAGACTTTATAGAAATTTTGTTCAGAGGCTTGCCATCGAAGTGTGCTTGCCTCAGGTAAGAACGATACTTCATCAACGAGTGCTTGAAAAGCGCAACCAACCCTTGCTCGTCATCACAATCCAGTTTGCTCCTCGCCTATTTAAAAGAATGAAATCTTGTGTCTTCTATTAGCAGAAACATATGCAGTAATGACCATGAATAACATTAGTACATTACTTACGCGTAAGTTGTGGAGGAATACTGGAAATTGTTCTGTGTCTGCGGTATAATCTTTCCATGAAGGAAAGATGCGCACAAAGTTCCTGATAACAACATAAGCTTCGTCTTATAAACTGGGAAGAAATGGAACATGGGTCCTATTTGCTGCAATTGGGGCTCTCTCTGGTTCGAAAAGGGATTTGGCAACTGGATTTGGTGTACTCTTTGCTGGAATGGGGGGTTTTGCGTCGTACAGCTGGTGCTATGTCAACTGGCATAATCATATTGTTTGCTGCAGTTGGGGTCTGCTGAGTTGGGGCATCAGAAATGACCAGTGTAGTAGGGCTAGAGTCTGCTAGAGTTGGGGTATTTTGTGGGTCAGGTGATATTGCAACTACACCTAATGGTCTATTTGATTTATCAGGTGCCACTACCTTTTCCAAATACTTTGCTTATGCTCCTCCACGATCAGCAATTGCCCTCTTCCTTTTGAACGTCAGATACACAAGAACAACATTTGAATGGATAAATATGGTATGATGATAGATGGATTATGTACTGAAAATGGATAGGCATGGCGTATTCACATCCACGATGTGTAAACTAAGCTAATGGCAGTTCAACAAAGTAGAAGCAATGCAACGCATCCGTTGCAAGATATGTGCGAGCAATGTAACCTTGGAAAGTTAGAGCAAGTACCTTGATGGGTGAATAAGATAGGGCATCTTCCTCTGACTCCTCCACTAGGGAGCTACATTGACTTAGGTCTCCCTCTAGCTCAGAATCACGGTTAGGATCATATTCTGAGCATGAATCTGTAAGTGGAGAGCGTTTGCATTGCATTGCATCCAGACTTGATTTCAGTCCCTTAATGCCAAGTTTGACAGCCATGGCATTGTTCTGCTTTATTCTTTTCATGCGCGCAAGCTCATAATCATTATGATGCTGTTCAGAGTCTGAGATTCATGAAAACATAAAAAGTAGTCAGATTATCTATGGAATGCATTGCGGATTCAACTCAGAGAGTGTCTCCCTATAAACCCCTGTATATGCAAAGTTCACCTCCCCAACCGTGCTGACCAGACCACACACAGAAATACAAACCCCTTATGTTTCTATAACAGGCAGGCACACATTTCAAAACTGAAGTAGGAACATTAGAATCATATGAAATTCGTATTTGAACAAATAAACTAAGCAATTATGAGTGGCGTAATGTTTAGCTTCAAGGGTGGAGTGTTGGTAGTGCGACACAAAGCAAGTAGGCAGATTGTATTCCATGTAAAAGATCGAAACCTATGTAAAAGCTGGAAATGACACTTTCTTTCTATACAATGCAGTGTTCGTTACCCACACATGATGGAAGAGATCACATAGAGAAATACTATTCACTCATGTCTACGGTTCCAGTATTTAGAAACAGGGTGGTCCACCCTAAAAGAATATTACCAACAAATATGACAAGGCAAGCATAGATGTAGTGAATCAATCATTTACTTGTGAGCTTACTAGGACAAGTATGCAGAATTGTAACTGCAGTAAGAGACCGTCCAAAATCTGAATGAAGAAATTTGTCTAGCACTTATTGTTTGCAACTAATCGACGTGAATAATTGGATATTATATCGAATGAGTAAGAAAGACAAGTAAAATTGTCAACAAACCTGGCTTGCAGTAGTAATCTGGGTCAATGTCACTATGACTAACAATCCAAAATGACTAGTTTCTATTCCGAGGGCCGGAATTTTGAGAACCCTATGAACTTTAGAGGTACTAAAGATTACCGAAATACATCTGAACCATTAAGTGTAGGTAGCATTGAGCACACAACCAACCCTAATGACAGTCCTGCCTAATGAGTAATGAATGAATTAGAAAATGGGTGATGATGAGTGGCTGCTGAGTGTTGATGACGTATCTCAGGATAAATCGGGTTAGCTTGGTGGGTGCTGCACGCCTGAGCCCTGAACGGACTGGGAAGGTAGGCATGGCGGTGCGCCCGGGCAGCGGTGACGCTGTTGGGCGAGCGGCTCCTAGCCTCCTATTAGTCTGGCGTCTCCTCCTAGTGTCATGCCGTCCGGGGACGGCAAGTCGCCGGCGAGGCAGGCGGCTGGGGGCGAGTAGAGATCGGAAGCGCGTAGCAGAATAGAGGGGAATCGGGGCCTGGGACGACCCAAAATCCCAGGGTGGGCCGGCCCACCGTGGGCACCCTGTAGAGATACACACCCGAGCGGCGAACATGCATTTTCGAAACTAATATAGGAACATTTAGCTGACCAATTAAACAACTCTATTTTAATAATATCAGAATCGTATTTGAACAACTAAGCTTGTTTAGCTTGATGGGTGGAGCAGTGTTATTATGACACGAAGCACGTATTCTGATCGTATAGTGATCATAAAAGGGGGAGACTCTAAGCATATTTTTTTAGCAAAAGAGGGTTCCCCCTCCGATTTCTATTAAAGAAACCACCACGGAACCAACATGATCAATTAAACCCTAAGCATGATCAATTAAATCATATTATGGTTGTGCCATGGCAGATTTGAAGCTGCAAACCGGAGAAATGATATTTAGCATCCATTGTTTGCTTCAAACTAAGAGCTAAATTCTAAGAGCTGAAAAGAAAGTAGAGTAACAAAGTTAAGATCTATTTTTTGGTTGAGATCAAAAAGTTGAGGAGATATGAAGAACCACCTCTCTTGCAGCGCCGTGTAGGCATCGGGAGTATGATGGCTGTCGATGGCGTTGAAGCAGATCTGCGACGGTAGACGGGTGCATCGAGGGATAAGTCCCATTGTGGTGGAAGAGAAGGTCGTGTGGGCGGCCCCGGCAAAGAGGACGACGGCGCCAATGAATCAAGAGGACGTGATGCAAGGCTATTGGTCCATCGTCGTGGATGAGAAACGTCCATCTCTAGCAGTGGACGGCGCGGTCTTGGTAGGCGCTCCGACATGGTGGAGGACGGTGGCAATGGATGTGGTGGAGGACGGTGGCGATGGATGGGGTGGCGGACGGAGGCTGGTGTGGGGATGGGGTGTTCTAGCGCGGACGGTGTATGAATGGGAAAATGGAGGGAGAGGTACGGGGAACAATGTTTTTGGGATGCGCCTGTCTGAAATATGGGAAAGTTACGAACTTAGCCCCCGTTTAAAATTTGGACGTCTCGTCGGTTGGGGATAGGACGGTAATCTCGCATCTCGCCAATATTTGCCCAGAGCGATTTCGGGCGAGGAGAGGGTGGTTGGCACCCATGGTTGGCGCCCACAGTGTATGAACGGGGCTGACAGGTAGGGCGGTTGTGTCAGTCTGAGTGAAGTTACAAACCTGCCCCTATTGAAAATATTTGCCTACATCAATTTTGGCCGAGTCGAGTTTGTTTTGCCGCCCACCATGTATGAATGGGGAATGGAGGGAGAAACAGAGGTCTTTCGGACAAGCTTGAATCAAATGAGTTTTGCCACCCATGTTTGACGCCCACCGTGTCAGAATGGGCTCAGAGGCGGTCGTGTCATGTCTAATTGAAGTTACTAACCTACCCCCTATTTAGAGGAGTGGAAATCGGGCCAATGGATTGTCTGTGTAATGGGTAGACAGTAATTTCCATCTCCCAAACACTTGGCTTCGGGTAGCCGACGTGGGAGTGGACATTTTGCTGCTTCTTTCGAATTTTGGGACAATAAGCATCCACGTTTACCCTGGCAACTAAATTCAAATCCATTTTTTATTCCTATATGAATCTTTATAAATCATTCTATGTGTTTTTATATATCTTCAAAAGGACGACAAAGATGTATTCCACTATCATATATGAATATGGTTTACAAATGCCGATACTCAAATTCAGAAACTAGAATCCAGTTTAAGGTGAATTCGAATATTTGGAACACTTCATGTCCAACTCAAATGTCACACACAACATAATGTGTACTCCCATTTAGATATGTACACAAGCGATGTATTAAGATTCAAATACCGAGTCAATCAACCAAGAATGTACAGAACTAACAGACATATAAACACTTATAGATTATATGGATCAATAATATCAACTAACATACATAAGCCAGGCCGCTGTACTTTTTTTGGCTACAACAGTATCCTTTTTTTAGCCAGCATCTTGGCCCTTTCCGATGCGTGCCACTTATGGTCCATCTATACTACTACTATTGCTGAATGCACATTCAGCCCGATTGGCATATTTGTAGGTCTGGCACAACAATCCAAATGACATGTCTCCGAGTCTTATCAATTAATACAGACTTGTGCTCAAATAAAATTACAAACCAAAAAAACAATTATTACATGATCTCTAAAACAAATGGTTTGATTGATTACATGAACAGACAACACAAAGGTTATTCAACTATGGAAAGAACATTTCACCTATGATTTATCAAGTAGAAATTTAATTTCCTTTTTTCCTTCAGGACCTTAACAATCTGGTCAGTCTTAGCTTGCTTCGTTTTAAAATCCACCAAATATTTAATGGTTGTCTTGAGTACTACTTGTGATTGTGTTGTTTGCTTCCTCAACATGTCAACTTCATCTCTAAGTGCAGAAGCAGAATCTCTTTCTACCACTAGTTTAGCCTCTGGAGCATCAGCAGTTGGCAATTCATAATGCACGATTGGGCCGGTGCCACTACTGTGGGATGATGCAACGTCCATGGGGGACCTCGCTCTTTGATCTTGGGCTAACCTATTTTTCCATTAAAGTTCCGATTGGATTCAGAAAAGTTGAAGTTAGCAAAACATCTCAACTGGGAGTTATAACAGCAAACCCGTTAAACAAACAAGGAATTAAAGAGTTTAGATTGGATGCTGAAAAGTAGTTATTAACATCATTGTAACCTGCTTTTGCAGCAACAAAGCAGTTAAACAAACAAGTAGATATTTCAGTTAAGGCAAACAGGTAATTCTTAACAGTAAGTATCAAACACATAGATAGGCGCAGTCTACAATATGATTAACAAGTTGTGCCATTATGTAATCAGTAGCAAACTAAATTAAGCCAAGCAACATAATTGAACAATTTTGCAATAAGTGGCTAACTAAAATTCCGAGAAGCAGGTAACTGAACTTACGCTAGTTCTTTGTACAGTCACACTGCAACTTATTTTTCGCTTACAAGGTTGTACGGAGGAGTCCATGGCATCAATTGCTTGGATACGCAATCCCAATACTTCTTTCTTCCCACACTACATGGGTAAGTCGAATGGTTAATCTGGTAAGATGGTGCGTCCTTGATATGTTATATGAGGACGTGTAGTCAGACTAGTTGTAGCCAAACACATCACACTGGCTTTTATTGTATATTTCATGCGATTAATTTTGGCATATCGAGATCTAAGCAATCTACAATAGGATGAAAAGACTGGCATCCTTCACATTATTGGCGAAATCAGTTCATAGAAACAATTCTGTGGGTAAATCAAAAGCGCCACTGGAATATTTTTCACTATCCAATCATACACGCAAAAAGGGGCGACACCACCATAGGGGCTGGTATGGGCGGCCGCCTCAGGTGGCTGGAAAGTGCGCACCTAGTTTGAGTCGTCCAGGTTGGCCCATGCTAGTTTTGTTCGTCCCAATGCACGAGCAGGCAATGTAAAAAATGAAGAAAAATGTTTCGATTTGGATGGGCCAATAACATAAATGCAAGGCAGGCCCTATAGCAGGCTCGCCGCTGAAACGAGCGCCTTCCATATCGATCGACAGCAAGAAAAATCCCAATTCATTCGCTCCAGCCTCCAGTCTAGTTCGCTCCTAACCTAGCCGCCGCTGGACAGACCGACACAGCACTTCCTCGCACCCTCGTTGGAGGGCGGTCGCCGGGCTTCAAGCGAACGGAAGGACAAGAAGATGAAGATCCAACCCTGGGTGTAGCCTACATGGGAGGTAGCGGCAGCAACACGAGCATGGCATCGAGCTTGCGCAAACAGACAGTCGCAGCTTGCAAGAGTAGCATGCGCAACGAGCAGGTACATCACATCCCTGATTATATCTAATTCAACTCTTCAATTTTTGGCCAATAGTTAAACCTGACGGTGTTTTAAAACTTCTTGTATGTAGGGAATCTATGAGAAAATGAAACCAATTTCTACTTATTTTATAACTCCCCCAATCAATACTGAACTGACTGAATCTGATGTATCTAATCAAGTTTTCGGTGCAAACATACAAGCTCATGTTGTTCTTGAGCCTGAAGTGTCTAATGAACAGACTGCTAATGAAGGATTTGATGCAAACGTTTTACATGCTCCTGGTGATGAACATATAGTGTCTAATGAGGGATCTAATGCAAGCATTTTGCAAGCTTATTGAAGGATTTAGTGTCTAATGATGATCTACTATGTTGAGAGAGACAGAGATTTGCAAGCATTGATGACAAGCAAATTATAGTGCATTTTCATAGCTTGAGGAAACGTTGAGGCCATCTACGAGAAAGTCCCCGTATCATGACAACATAGCATAAATACTTTTCTAATCTATTGTTTGAAATTATCGGCATACCTGTGTAGGATAAATATATTGATATGCAGTTTGTGCACTGGTTATACGTGCAATTACACTTTGATATTTTCAGCCAGAGAACGAATAATTCAAGCAGGTACAGACCATGTTTGTAATCCTTGTACACCATGTTGCATTTTGTGTTTTTTGGTGCTTGCATCATTTAGTGTTTATAATCTGAACTACTTTGGATCATTAGCTGGTTTTCAAAGTGCATGTAGCTTCACATTTCTCAAGTTATGTTGATTTCCGGAGTGCAAGTGCCTTCGTATTTTATAAGTTAAATGTTCGCCCCTGGTAACTTGAATTCATGGATCAACCACTACACACAAATCATACACGAATGCCAGTACGAATTAAATGAAATCCAGGGACTTACGCTAGCTCATTGTACAGGCTCACTGCAGCTCTGCTTGCGCTTGGGATGTTCCATGTACAAGTCCATGTTACCACTTGCTTGGATGTGCAGGCCTTGTGCTCCTTGCACCCCCCTCTGCATTTTTGACACGGTGAATGGTTGATCAAATAAGAGGAATTGACCTTGATGTTGTACCGGAGGACAGATACTTACAAGGTTATACGGGTGGGCATGATGTGTACCAGATCCCGTAGCACCGTCATGCTTCACTAAAAAATGGATTTGCTTGTTTCAGATGATATCTCCAGAAGAAATAAGAGTTAAAGTCAGAGTTGCATAGGCGTGTAAGCTAAGAGAGCAGTGAAAGGATATCCAAACATCGTCAGAACAGTGCACAAGGGAGTGATGTGTAGATACCTAGTTCGGGCTGGCGTTTGGGCATGCTCGCCTAGCTAGAGTGCGTGTCACTTCAGAGACGTTGAGGGTGATGCGCTGGCGTTGGCTGGCCACACACGGATGCAGATCTTGAGTGGCAGCGGAGCGCTATGATGCGATGGACGAGACCGTTGGTGAAGCCCCAACGGCCTCGGGGGGCGGAGGTGCGATGATGTGCTCGGTGAAGTAGCCCCGGTGAGCTGGGAGATGGTGTCGGTGAAGTGCACCTGATGCGGTGGAACTCGGTGTCTGTGAGGCACGTCAGTTGCGGTGGCCGACGTTGTCAGTGGACCACCCAGTGCGGTGGACGAGGGCGTAGATGAGGTAGCTCTGGTGCGATGGTGAAGCACAACCATCGTCTTCATCGTCGTCGTCCAACACAGAGGTGGGGAACGGTGGGGAAAGAGACGAGACGAGGGGCGATTCAAGGGTTGGCGGCGAATTAGGGATTTGAGCAATCTGGGTGCGGAAGGGGACGGTGGAGAAGAGAGATTTTGCAGGGCTGGAATTTGGGCCGCCAGATATTTCAATCCGAAACGTGGAAGTGCGAACTTATACCGTCGTCGTCCTTTTTTGGGGGGAGGGGGTGGGTGGCTGGGTGCTACGCGTCCATCCGACACACGCGACCACCCCGACAGGACTATGCTTCGGTGTCTTAAGGCACCTGCCTTTGCGTCCATGACATGTGGGCCCAACAGGTGGCTGGCCCACATGTCAGTGACCCAAAGGAAGTTGCCTTTAAGGCATCGAAGCAGCGTCCACCCCGACATGACCCTGGTCTGCCTGGTGCGCCTACATTTGAGAATGCAAGCGAATCTGCATGTATTACCATGCCCATGTTTTCCTTGCAATAATTAGTCATTCGAAACGAGATACTCCATCCGTTCACTTTTGTAAGTCGTTTCAGACAACTTAAAATGAACTGTTTTGCACATTGTCTGAAATGTCTTCAAGGTATTATAAAAGCGAACAGAGGGAGTACTATAAATTAATTAATGAGGAGTTATTTGAAAAAAATCGGAATGGTACCCACGCTAACGTGGATTAGAGTGCGTGTCACATAATTAGTTATTTGAATTAGAGTGTGTGTCACGTAGTTAGTTATTTGAATTAGAGTGTGTGTCACGTAGCGATCTCCAATTCTAACGTGGATTTCGCATTTCACTGTATCCACACTACTTTTTTAATACAAATTCATATGTATATGATGAACACCATGGTAGTGAGAAAACTTTTGGATGGATTCAAACATATGACCTACAAAATAGCACAACAAACTGAGTCAATGTCAACTTTTCGAAACTTAGTATGGCACGAATTTGAAATAATTACCCGTATGCCCGGTCCTCGGTTCAAATCTTACAATGTACACCGAATTGAAACATCGTTATTAAGTCTCGTACTATGTACATTCAAATGTTGTTTTTAGCCCCCCCCCCGCACAAACGCTACATACTTCCTGTATCGGTCAATCTTCCTCTCCTAACCACCATAGGAAGCTATCAGTTTCCAACACACATTCATTCTTTCTCTCCATGTTTCGATCTCTAAGTCTCTCAACTACACAACCCCTTTTTCCACTTTGTTACCAAAATGTATTTACCTCACACACCCGCCATTGCACCCCATGCCGAGCTCTCTCTCTCTCCCCCCTCTCCCTCTCACCCTCTCGCGCTAAATACATGCATTGCCTATCTAGCCCCCCAACCTCTCGTGCGCATGCACGCACACTACAAGAAATATGTCAACTTGTGACCCTCACTATTGGCCGCTGAAAGGTCATACTTTTTCATTTGTGACCTTTTTTGACCAAAAACAGAAGGTCAAAAGCTGGCGGTCGTAAACTGAAATTAGCGACCTTCTATAGAAGGTCGTTGGTTCCACGACCAATTTTTTGGTCACTAGCAGCCTCCCCAAACCACATAAGCATCCAGCATGGCATGCTAATGTGGCACAAGAATTAGTCCAGTCCAATTCAGTGTTTATATGGGCCGAGCCCATTAATTCAGCCCATTTATGTTTTTTCCTATGAATTTTTTGTCAGCTTCATGGACCAAGCCCAACATTGCAGCCTTTTTATTTTTGGCCCATGGCCTTTTTGTCTCAACAGTTTCAATTTTCTTTTTTTTCGGGGTCACATTCTTCATTTTCCAATTTAACGTAAATAAATACACAATTTTTAAATTGGCACACAGAAAACACACAAAATACTTCAAATATTATCACCAGAGTCAATACAGAGTTGCTGTTGTACAAATAACTCTAACATACACTTTGCAAGCTCTACAAGTGTTATGTTCTTCAGCAGGTGTAGCAAGCTGTACAAATAACTCTAACATACAATAGTGGAAGTCACAGTTACATGCTCCACACATTCAATAACATGGTACTTTACAAGCTCTACAAGTGTTATGTTCTTCAGCATGGAGCTCCTTTGACAGCGATTACAAACTAGGCACCTGCTCTTCTTGCCACTGTGAGGAGGTGGATGCTCACCATGGTGTGCTTGATGATGTACACGACCATGATCTTCTTTCCACTATTGCATCTGTGCGCTCGATGATGGGGGTACCAATGCATACAAGAGAACAAAATTACCAGCATTAACCCACAACTTCAAGTACGAGCTAAGTATGTATCATGTGACAACAAAAACAAGTTTATAAGCTAGTACAAAATCACCATCATTAACAAGTTTATATGGGAATGAAAACAATCATCAGTACTGGATTAAACACAATGCTATCTTCATATTAGCAAACAGAATATCTCATTTTCATATTCTCAGTAAGCAAGTACAGTCTGCTTCAACCCATGTTCTAAAAAAGACGTTTATCCCTCCCAGGAGTACATTTGATGGTTTATTATGGGACAGAGGTAGTACGTATCAAGTAACAACAAAAACAAGTTGAGTAAAACAGTAAAAATGCAATCCTGATGGTACAAATAGGCTAGCTAGATGCAATTTGCTGCAATCCTGATGGTACAAACAAGCTAGCTAGATTAAACACCAAAAGTTAACACAGCCTAGCTGTAGTAACTAACAAGGCCACTATAAATTATTAACATGCATGATCTGCAGTACTAGGAGGCCGAGTCAATGCACATCACAGTAACTACAAATGGGGTCTATTACAAGAGCAGAGTTTAACAAGTGTGCTACTCCAAATCATCATCACTTGTAAATAGGAATGATCTTTTCCATGACACAAGCACGGAAAGTACAAACAAAATCACCCATGCACATGAAACAAAGCAAGGTACTCCTATAGCAACACAAGAGAGGGGGCTAGAAGCTAGGAGACGAACTCACATGAGAGGAGGTTGTAGCCGATGCCGCACATGGCCATGGTCTTCGTCCCACGGTAGAGGAGGTTGTAGTCGAGTTGGACCATGTGTAGAGCGTTGTCGTGGTGGTGGATGCCCTAGTTGTCGTCATCGTCCACAGAGGATGCCTACTGCTCTGAATCAAACAAAGAAGTAAGAGCTAGTGTTGTTGATCTAGTACAAAAATTAAGCAAGCGAGTATAGGAGACACACACACATGCTACTGCTAGTATCTACAGACATAAATCAAGTTGGTTGTGTGTGTGCTTGAGCTAGCTTAGTACGTACAGTCCATGGTTGGGCTCCAAAACAAACAAAGCATGCTAGTGTCAACAGAATCAATCACAAGGTTATTTTGTTGTTGTTGCTAGCACTGCTAGCTGTATGTGTCGATCCATCCATCCATCGACCTAACTAATGGTGTTGTGTCTCTAGACTAAGTGCAGCAACACAAGAAGAACTAAAACTACAGAGCACATGTGTATGTATACTCATCCATGGCAAACTGTACCAAACCATCCAAACATGGCAAGATTGCAATGGAACAGATTTAACACTAGACATGAAAAATTGATGAGTCAAATGATTTTTAGTATTATTAACTTGAAAGGAAGCTCACTGTTTCCATCTTCTATCTATCCATGATTTTCGTTTTCTGAAGCAAGCATCAAAAGGCACAATGACAAACAAATATCACACAAACGTTGAACCAATACTTCAAATAAAATTTGCAAGGGCTTGAAAGAGAGGTTGGAGCTCATCAAGTACCAGCTTCTAAAGGAAAGATCTTCTATTCCATACAATTGCATATAGTGTGAGCGAGTTTTCGACTATTGGCAGCATGAGGACTAGTTTCATTACCTCACACGGTGGCTGGCCTGGGCGTTCTGGATACTCCGTTGTGCGTGCGGTCCTTGACCCTCCATCAAACTAAGAAAACAGAGCACATAACATGTTTATAACTTCAATTCAAGCTCCTTGAATAGGTAGTATACTCCGCATAAATTTCTCACTTGTAAAACAACTCACTGGAAACATGTGAACACGGCTATCTACAACATAAGCTCATATGTTTTGTACAAAATATGTGCTGCAAGGTAAAAATAATCCTAATAGAAAAATGACCATATGACTAAGTGACTAATCAGGCCTATAGAAGTTGGCACATGCACATCTCTCATATTGGACTCACATAAGTGAGGGGGTTCATGGTCTAAACTGCAACCTAACAAATACTACCTCCATCCCAAAATATAAGACGATTTTGTAGGCTACACAAGTACGCAACTGCAGCCTGAGCTTGAGATTGGAAGTCCATGCCTTACTGGCTTACTTTTCTAGTGGACAAGATCCAACCATTTAGAAAGAAAATTGTTGAAGTGGGTAGCTACAATACAAAGCAACTCTCACAGACCACAAAGTAGCTGATATAAATCTGATCAACATAGGATATGATAATTCAATCAAAAAGTATAGATGATGCATCAGTATAACAAACATCAGAGTGCACCCTGACCCGTGATTTGGGCTCTCGGCGGGGCCAAATCGGGGGCCGCACGGCACGAAACCAGGCGGGACAGAGGCCAAGCCACGTCAGGGAGGCGATGCGACGGGCGCCGCTGGGATCTACCGGGGGCGGAGGAGGAGGGGGCCTTGACCCGGGATTGGAACTTAACCAACCCCGACGAAAATCAAACCACACGATTTCTGGAATTCATCCTCTCCATGGCGTCCTCTCCTCCATGGCGTGCCTGCTGTCGGTTCCATGGCCTGGCATGCGTGAGGAAGAGGCAGAGGGTGAGGAAGCAAATCAAATCGCAGCAGCAAGGCAAAAGGGAAGATGACAAGTCCATCCATGGAAGAATAAGGGATCCGGTGCTGCACCTTGTTCCGGTGGCTCGACCTGGATCCGGCGCTCAATCTGGATCCGGCGCTGCCTCGCCTCTCGCTCGATCTAAGCAGCGGCGCGTGGCCAGACCACAAGTGCGTACTTACCGAAGCGGCGGAGGCGTCACCGGTGCAGGCTCAGCCTATCGTGGCTCTATTGGCCGTGGCTTCGGAAGAGCCGTAGAGGCAAGAGCTCAGAGGGAGGCGGCAAAAGCAAGGGGAAGCGGAGTTGGAAGTTGCTGCTGCTCCTGCTCAGGTCATTGCAGGTCAAGAGCAGCGGCGCTTGGGGGAGGCCGGCGGCGGGGTAGGAGTTGGGACGGCGGAGAGGGAGGTCTAGGTCGGGGAGGGAGATCTGGGTCGAGGAGAGGGAGAGGGAGGGGAGTGTGCTGCACGATGCTAGGGTTTGGTTGGCCAACGTGCGTTTAGGAGACGTTGGATCTGTATGGTGTGGACGGCTCAGATCGGCTTAGGGGGTTGATCCGTGGGAAGGGAGGTTCTGCCTTCTGATTGGTCCAAGAAATGTGTCATTTAAAATAGTTTCTAAGTGGTAAAATAGAGGGAATTTGTCAAGCAGCTGCCAATAATATTTTCCAAAAATGGCACCACTAAAAAATATCACTCAAGTTATACAACATTTTCTAGATGATAACCAACTTGTATGCACTTCCGATATTTCTAGCATTTTTAGCCATTTAAACAAAAAACAATAGTTTGCTCGTAGTTTTTTTTGTGAAGGGCCTACCAAATAATTGTTGCAAAATTGGACCAAAACAATTTTCTAAAATACTAGGTCATATTTAATGTACAATTCACCAAATGGTTTGGTGTCAAAAGTTTACATCCACCTCTCGTGAAAAAGACAAATTTTTGCCGATTCAGTTGGAAGTGGGTCACATTTGAACTGCAGCTACCTTATAGTTTGCTATTTATTTTTTCCAAAAATCATTTCTAGGTACATAAGTATCTATTTAATCATAGAAACACCAAAAGTTTTCCAAAATTCAAATACTAGCTAGGAACGGTCATGCCTGCCGTTTTGACCGCATTTTGAAACGGGCATGAAAAATTCAAAAACAAAAACAAAAAATTGGAAAACCTTCGCATAGTGTCATTATATGTGACAAAGTTACCAGGAAAAATAATAAACTTGTAATACGATAATTATTTTTAAAAAGTGTTCTCAGAAACGAGCTATCATGCGTGAAGATTCATGGCTTTCAACCCAAATGATCAATCTTATGGCCACATTCTGTCGGGGGACTAATCCACGAACACCTATGGGACTGGCGGACCGAGTCCCTTTCGGTTCGGCGGGGGCGGAGGTCGCATGAAGAGCGGATCGAGGCGAAGCACATGAGCAGTTTACCCAGGTTCGGGCCGCACGGATGCGTAAAACCCTACTCCTGCTTTGTGGTTTGTATTGAGTTCTTGCTCGGGAGCGCAGAGTGCTACAGTACACACCAGCGGTTAACGAGACCGAGCCTGAGTGTTCTCTTTTTTCCGAACCCCCCCTCTATGTTGCACATGGGCCTCCTTTTATATGCTCAAGGGGTCACCGACAGGTGGCAACGGAGACAAAGGGTAAAAATGGAAAGGTGCTGCGATAGGTACAGCTACCTGCTATAGTGTATCATACCTAACCCTGACGGCAGGGGACAAGGGCATTAAATGCCCGTCTGTGTCGCCTAAACAGTGCAAAAGGGACCGTCAGGGACGCCACCACTCGCCACGATGGCAATCTTGTCAACGCCGCTCGCCACTTCGCACCGCTGGCTGCACAGCCTCCCGCCACGCACGCCTGGAAGGGTCCCAGAGCGACACGTTGGTGGATATGCTGGAGCGCGGGCACAGAGTGGTGGCTTGCCGCGGCAAGCGCCTTGCCACGGTCATTGTCTTGTCGCGTCCGGGAGCTTGTCGCTCACCGGGCCTTGCCGGGACGCGAGGCGCGCCGCGGCAAGTTCCTTGAGATGCCTTGGGTGGCCTTCCCGGCAAGCTCCTCTTGCCGGGGTCTTGTCTCCTTAAGCGCCTTGCCTTGGTTGGCCTTCCCGGCAAGCTCCTCTTGCCGGGGTCTTGTGGTGTCTTGGTTTGGATACTTTGTTCTTGAATGGCTCCAAAGGAACCACGGAGGACCTTGGCGGTCACCCGGCAAGCCTTGCCGCGGGATGCTGCGACTGCCCCTGCACAAGTTTGGGATACTAGGGTACCCCTACTCTAGTACACCGACAGGAGCCCCCGGGCCTGGGCCATACACGGTGCCGAGCGCTGTTGGGCCAGGCCCAAAACAGGGCACGGGCACGCGAGGCCTAGGTTACGCCGTATCTCTCTCCGTATCCACCGCGCCCTCCCCGAACGGCACGCATTGAATGCGGCATCGTGGGAGAGATCGTGGGTGGTTTCTTTATTCGGAAATGCGGAACGTCCGCCCCCTCCCTCTTTATAAGCAGGGGAAACAGGGGTAGTTCGTCCATTCACACGTTGCTGCTTCAATCTCAAAAATCTCCGCCGCTCCCTCGTCTTCCCAAAGCCGAAAGAGAGCAGCGCTCCGCCCCCATCGCCACCAGCACCACCAACGCCGTCGACCTCCTCCACCACTTCCGCCATGGCCCCAAAAGCCGACAAGGGGAAGGTCGTGAAGTCGACCGAGGCACAGCGGCTTGCGGCGCTGCGAAAGGAGCGGGCAGTCTTCCCCCCCAAGCTTGCCGCGAGGGAGCTGAGGGAGAACTACTACCTCTTCTGGTTGACGGAGAAACGAGCGCATCCGCGCACAAAGGTACTTCCGGCCGCCGCTTGGAAGAAGGCCCCAAACGGATACCCTTTCTTCGCCTTGTTCTTCTACTGCGGGCTCTGCCCGCCTTTCTCTGAATTCTTCTGCGATATCATGAACACCTACGGGTTCCATCTCCTCGACTTCACCCCCAATGCCGTTCTGACCATGGCAGTTTTCGCACATCTCTGCGAAAACTTTGTCGGAGTCCATCCCAATGTAACCCTCTTTTGCCACTTTATACCCCGAGTAGAGAGAGGAGAGCCTTTATCCGGCGGAATCGCCTGGATCTCAAGGGCCGGCAAGAAGGAAACTTATCTGGAGGGAGAATTCCACGGCAAGTGGGAGGAGTGGAGAGCAGACTGGTGCTGGATTGACGAGGAGAACCCGCAGCCATTCACCACCCGACGCCAAACCCCAGTAGCACGCGGCAGCGATTAGAGTGACGTGGCCCTGAAAGACGACAGGCTGAAGATTGCTGTCACCCGGATCCTACGCCTCAGGCTTGCCGGGCTCACTGTAGGTGCTGTTGGCGCGGATTTTCTTCGCTGCCGCATCGCCCCCCTGCAGGAACGGGGGAGACCCACTTGGGAGTTCAAGAATGCGACATATATCATGAGGCTGCGGCCGGGCCTCAACTTCAACTTCATAGTTCTGGAGCTCAACGCGATGCTCCAGGAGCTGTTCAAGTACGACCCTCAACACCCCGAAGTTTTCAGGTTGCCGGGGGGGGGGGGTCGTTCCGCTGTGTAACAACTCCGCGCTCGACCGCATCCGTGCAATGATGCCGTTGTGCGACTCGCATGGAATTGTCCCAACTTGGCAAGAGCCTGCAGACGACGTCGTGCAGCAATTCTTCGATGACTTGGTAGAAGTGCCGATCCGCTCCGACGAGAAAGATAGCCTCACCCGCGACACCACCGATGCGGAGATGGCACTCATCGCCACTAGGCTAGAAGAGGCGGCGGCAGCCGCAGCCGCGGGCGAATTTTGATTCACCGTGGAGGAGGCAGAGGCAGCAGAGGCGGCAAGTCGTGCCGAGCGAGGGGAGCCTGCCGGCGGGAAAGAGCTTGCCGGGCATAACATCGAGTCGAGCGAGCCCGCCAAGGATACGAGCGGCTCGCTGGAGATCAACTCGTCTTCCTCCTCATCTTCAGACAGCTCGCCGCAAGCAGAGCCTCCATCCGCACCAAGAAGGCGTCTCCGCAAGGTCGGTGACGTAGCGGAGCGGCAGGCGAGGCAACAGTCGTCGCGCCGCGTGACACGCTCCACCGCGGCAAGTACTGTTACCGCAGGAGCGCCTCACGCTGCGACGGCAACTGGAGCAGGGCCCTCCCGGACCACCGCTTCTACTCCTGCCGCTTCTCACGCCGTGGCGACAGCCGGAGCGGGGTCGTCTCAGACCGCCGCCACTGCTCCCGCCAAGCGGCCAAGGGAAGCTACTCCTCCGCCTCCTCGCGCCGGACGTAAGCCAGACTTCGACTTCTCTGCGTTCAGCTCCGACGAGGAAGAAGAAGAAGAGTAAGACTCCCTTGGTGTACTTGTAGTTCTTCAATCCTTGTTGTTTGTCTTGTATCTCATTTGCTTGACTCTGAACTTGTTCCTTTTTAGGACTCTAGCCCAGAGAGGAGCAAAGAGAGCCAAAGTCCCGGTGATTGTCATCGAGGACGAACCTACTGCGACAGCAGGGGGTGCGCCCGAGACAACCTTGCCGGACCCGGCAACTTTTCTCCAGAGCAGCCCCCAGCGTAAGTATATGGTTTGCTTTCCGTGAGATGCGCATGGATACTCTGTCTTTGCTGATATCTTACTGCTGGTTTGTGTAGGAGCAGAGCAGCCCCACCAAGAGCCAAGGGAGAATCCCCCGACAAGGGAGAGCTCTCCGGCAAGGGAGGGCTTTCCGGTAAGGGAGAAGTCTCCGGTAAGGGAGGGTTCTCCGGCAAGGGACAGCACAGCGGCCCCCCCACGATGGAGACCACGACTGCAGAACCCGGCATAGGTAATCCTTTCGCTTCAAAACTTTCCTTGGGTTCTTCTTCTTTTGATCTTCTTGGGTTTCTGCTTGACTCTTTTCCCTTTTCCGGCTGTCAGACCCATCTGCTACGGAGCCGATGGAGACCGAGGTTGCCGCCGAAGAACCGGCCGATGCTGACGATCCCGCCGGCGCAGAGGCCGCCAAGGCTGCCGCCGCGGCAACTGGCGAGGGGTCTGGCGATCGCACTAACGGCCCTGAGGCCGCAGGAGCGCCAGGCGCTACACCGACCGTCGACCCATCCGCCGCTGCCGCAGCGCCAGGCTCCGAAGAGCCCCAGCCAGGCGTCTACTTGAAGGCCGGCGACGACGTCTTCATCAACCTCCCCTGGGCATCGAGCTCTAGGGCGCCGGTCGAGGGAGAGATCTTCGACGGGGAGGTTCTTGCCTCCGCTGGGCTGACGCTGGTTGACGCGCCGAGCAGCAGTAGCAACGAGCCCGAGGAAGAGCGGCTGCTGCGGAAGTTGTTGTCGCTCTACCGCGCGCGGCAAGCCAAGCTGGAATCCCGCGAGGCGCTTGTCGCGAAGGGGGGAGCAGACATCGAGAAGCGCGCGGAAGAGCTCGGGGGTTTCCACCAGGAAGCCCTCCGGTCCCTGGCGGAGGAGCGGGAGCAGCTCGCCGAAGTGCAAAAGGCCTTCCTTCTCGAGAAGGCTGAAGTCGAAGAGCAACAGCGACTTGCCGCTGTGAAGCTATCCGCGGAGGAGGGCGAGCTGGCGCAGCGAAAGGTCAATCTTGACGCCCACGAGGAGGAGCTTGCCGTGCGCGAGGAAAAACTCGGCGGAGCCCTTAAGCAAGCAGAGGATGCTGCCGCAGTTGTCGAGGCCGCCAAGAAGGAGCTGGAGATGAAGGTGGTGCAGCTGGAGGCCGATCTTGCCGAGAAGGGCAAAGAGCTCAGCGCCGCCAAAGACTCCAACGCGGATCTTGAGTTGAAGCTGACCACTTTGACGAAGACACTGGACGGCGCCAAGGAGCAGGAGACGGCCTTGAAAGAAGAGATCAAGGCCGACAAGGCGCTGTTGGAGAGTGTTGCCGCCACCCAGAATGCTTTCAGGGAAAATGTGGAGCACTGGACGGAGAGCCTCGTGAGCGCTGCCGCAGATATTGACAGGGAGTTGGCGCAGCTGAGGATGGAGGATCTCGGGTATCCCTCCGACGAGAACCTCCAACCCAGCGCCAAGCTCGTCTTGTTCTTCAAGGGCATTGCGACGGCCCTCCAGCGACTCCGGGAGAGGATCCCAAAGCAGCTGGCCGACGAGTCGCGCAAGATCTGCGTGGGAGCTCTTCAGAAAGTGTTGGTGAAGGTGGCCTTCCACAATCCGGGCCTCAACCTCACCAACGTCCTCAAGACCCTGCCGCCGGACGCCGATCTGGAGGCGCTCAAGGCCTTTGTCGCACCCATTGTGGACAAGGTGAGAAGGATCAAGAGGATCGAGGGCGATCGCGTAGATTAGGCCGCCCATTTCTTCTTTTCTTGTCGTTGTTTGTCATGCTATGAAAAAAATCTGTTAGAGCCGCGACAAGCTATCTTTGTAATATAACTCTATTCTGGGTAATGATTGCAATGTTATTCCCTTTACTTGATTCCTCCCATTGTATGTTTTGCCCTACGCTTTTAGGGAACTTGCCGGTGCAGGTACCTGAGCCGCGAGCGCTGAGTGCGGGACGTCAGCGGCCTGCTGGCGGTGCCGCTACTGACAAGAAACCTTGTCGCAACTAGTTGCAGCTCACTTAAGTTGTTGAGCGGACTCGAAACAAAGTAAGGGCGCAACTAGCTACGAGTTGGTTCCTCCGCGCACAGGTTTTCCATACAAAGTGCGGTCGTTCAAGGGAGATAACTTAAAATTTTAAAAAATTTGATTGCTCAAACTTTGGCAACTTAGCTTTTCTGTTGTTTGCTTCCCGGTAAGGCGAAATTTTCTTGAACGACGCCTGGTCCATACCATTATCTTCTCCTTTCCTCTCCGGCAAACTTGTGGGTGAGGGAACCTTCCTTTCCTTGAGAAAAAAGAAAGAAGAGAAAATAAAGATACGGAGCCTTACGGCTCGTTATTGCTTACCGTGGAGTAGGTGCTGCACAAAGTGTCAGATCATATATGCCAAAAAATAGAGAGCATGAAATTGACAAAATGTGCAGAGCACATGAGCTTTACTTATGCACGGGGTCTGCGCCCGGCTTTGTACAAAGGATTACATGCAATAGCGGCAAGACTTGTACAAAAGGTGGTTGCCGGAACAGGTTCCGGCAATCGCGCCTTACGGGTAAAACTTACGAAGATGCTCAATGTTCCAGGAGTTGCTCACCGGAATGCCATCTTCGGTCTCAAGGCGGACATCGCCAGGCCTAGTGACTCGTTTCACCCGATAAGGGCCTCCCCACTTCGGCGTCAACTTGTTGGAATTCTTGGCGGACTGAACACGCCGAAGAACAAGGTCACCTTCCTCGAGACTTCTGGCGTTAACTTTGCGGCTATGGTAGCAGCGCAAAGCTTGCTGGTAGCGAGCAGCTCGCACAGCAGCCTGAAGACGGTCTTCCTCAAGGAGCAGCGCGTCATCTTGTCGCAGCTGCTCTTGCTCGAGCTCATCATAAGCGAGCACTCGAGGTGACATGTATACGAGTTCCGTGGGGAGAACTGCCTCTGCTCCATAGACTAGAGCGAAAGGTGTCTGGCCAGTGGCTCGATTTGGCGTCGTTCTGATCGACCAAAGAACCACCGGCAGCTCCTCGATCCAGTTTCTTCCGCACTTGTGCAGCCTGTCGAAAGTCCTGGTCTTGAGCCTGCGCAGCACTTCAGCATTTGCCCTCTCCGCTTGACCATTGCTTCTCGGGTGAGCAACAGAAGCGAAGCAGACCTTGGCGCCAAGATCTTGGACGTACTGCATGAAGGTGCGGCTCGTGAATTGCGTACCATTGTCGGTGATTATCCTGTTAGGGATCCCGAAGCGGCAAACAATCGACCTGAAGAACTTGACTGCTGACTGTGTTGTCACCTTCCTCACTGGTTCCACTTCCGGCCACTTTGTGAACTTGTCGATTGCGACGTACAAGTACTCAAAGCCCCCGACTGCTCGGGGAAAGGGGCCGAGGATGTCGAGCCCCCAAACCGAAATGGCCAGGATAAAGGGATCGTCTGGAGAGCTTGAGCTGGTTGGTGTATCTGCTTGGAATGGAACTGGCACGCTTCACACTTGGTTACTTGTGCAGTTGCATCTTGGAGGGCCGTCGGCCAAAAGAAACCTTGCCGGAATGCTTTGCCGACAAGTGCTCTTGCGCCAATGTGGTGACCACATATGCCTCCATGTATCTCTGCCAACAGCTTTTGTCCGTCTTCCCGGTGAATACACTTCAATTTCACACCGTTGAGTCTTCTTCTGTACAGTGTCTTGTCGACAAACTGGTACATACTTGACTGCCGGGCTACTCTTTCCGCTTCTTCTTGCTCTTCGGGAAGTTCTCCTGTCTGAAGGAAACGGACGATCCGCTGTGCCCATGTTGGAGCTTGTGGCTCGACAACAAGGACTGAAGGCAAATCTGCTGCTACGGGAACATCTACTTCTACGGCGAGAACCTGCGGCTCTACCGGAGCTTGACGTTCTCTGGCAAGCTTGCCAGAGCAAAACTTGTCGGGAGCTTCTGCTTCAATGGAACAAACCCTAGGGCTTGCCGGAGCATATTGCTCCTTAGTGCTTTTGGCGTTGATCTTGGGGACCTTCTTGGCGGCGGCTTCGGGAAGCTCTGCCGGAAAATAGTCACCAGAAATCAACTTCCTCTTCTTGCTCTGTCCAGTTGATGGCGTTACGGAAGGTTGAGTCAGCTTGAGCACAAAGATCCCTGGTTCCACAGGTAACTTAAGTGCAGCGCACTTTGACAGGCCATCGGCAACGGCATTCTGAGCTCTTGGAACATGCTCCATCTATAAGCCGTCAAAGTGCTCTTCTAGCTTTCTCACTTCGTGGACGTAAGCTTCCATCAACGGACTCTGATAACTCTTGTTCACTTGGCGGACGACAAGCTGTGAGTCACCCCGGACAATGAGCTTCTTGATCCCAAGGTCTGCCGCGATC
This sequence comes from Triticum aestivum, assembly GCF_018294505.1. Lineage (NCBI taxonomy): Eukaryota > Viridiplantae > Streptophyta > Magnoliopsida > Poales > Poaceae > Triticum > Triticum aestivum. Next base: position 728,889,721 of record NC_057797.1, read on the forward strand.
CTGAGACCGGCAAGCAAGCCTTCATACTCTGCAGTATTGTTTGTTGCTTGCTCCTTGGGAAAGTGCATCTGGACTATGTACTTGAGGTGTGTTGACACACGAACAAGTCACGTGTACCCTCGACGCTGGGGGTGATGCACCGCAGCTCACGTCGAAGGAGACCCGGCCGACAGCGCGATACGCAAGACAGTCGACGGGCGCTTTTGCAGACCCGAAAACCCCACACCCCCGGGAGGGACCCCATCAGGGAGTGCGGCGGATATGGGCTGCCCTAGGTCGATTCGCTCGCCCCTAGAGCCTCGGAATTCGCAGCTCTCAAACACGAAGAACAGCGAAGAACGAGATAGAAAAACGGTGGAGAGATAAAACGTATATGAAAAAGTAGTATATTGATTTGTTCGATTGTGTGTTGTTCAATCGGCCGTCACCCCCAACATATATAAGAGGCGGCTGGACTTCCCGTACAAGCAAAGGATTTATCTAGGCTTTCCTTACAAGAAAATTACATCAATTCACGTCCTAGAATCCTAGTTCTGGTCCCACTCGGATTCAGCCCGAATCTGGTCCAATCTTCTGTCTTGCTCCTTGCGTGGGCTGTGGAATCTGCATATGACTTCCGATGGAGACGGTTCAAATATCAATTATGTGTGCTTCGACGAGGCCAACAATTCGTATGTTGATCACTTTTCCAAATAAGGCCATCTTGAATACTCCACGGGGTCATCTCTAATTTCGAGTCGGACTCGTTCATGTAGCTGACTGGACCGTCCGACTCTTGCAGCGTCTCTACAGGTCGTATACTACGTCGGATGATGATGACTCCAAAAGCAAAGTTGACCGTTTCTACGTTACGAACAACTCCTGTGTTGAACACTTCTTCATCCGAAGCCATCTAGATAAGTATTTAAGCCCATCTTCAGCATCTGGTCGGATTGGCCTCGACAGTTTCTACTGTTCACGGCAGCAAGCTTTCCCGGCAAGGTTACTGTTCACGGCGGCAAGCTTTCCCCGGCAGGTTACTGTTCACAGCGGCAACCTCTCCACCGGCAAGGTTACTGTTCACGGCGGCAAGCTTTCCCCGGCAAGGTTACTGTTCACGGCGGCAAGCTTTCCCCGGCAAGGTTACTGTTCACGTCGGCAAGCTTTGCCCGACAAGGTTTTTGAGGCAGTAAACGACCTCGGATGAAAATGTGTCCAAAAGCAAAGTTGACCGTTTTGACGAGGCAAAAAACTTTCGTGTTGAACGTTTTCCGATTCGAGGCCATTTTCTGGGCCAAAACACTCACGCATTACATCAGACACTTGCCAAGACATGTCTGGTCTTCCGCGTCATATTTCGCCTCTTGATAGAGCTGCATCCAGATAGCTCTAACTTTTGCATACGAACTCGGATTGAGATGATTTTTATATCAAAATCGACCGATTCGACGAGACGAAGACAATTCATGTAGAGTATTCCTTCATCCGAGATTGTCCTGGAGGCGTACTTGACCAAAAAGCACTCAGAACACCTAAACATGACAATTTGAGTGTAGTTTTGGTCTTTGATATGATGCCGAATGA